>NC_080189.1:69848460-70473460 GCF_030028045.1 Hippopotamus amphibius kiboko | reverse complement strand
GTTATTTTCTTAATTTTCATTTTTGAATTGTTATTGTGTATAGAAGTACAATCAATTTTTGTATATTGATCTTGTATCTTGCAACCTTTCTGAACTTGTGTTCGTTCTCAGAGAATTTTTCTAATTCTTTAGAATTTTTTTGTATATGAGATCATGTCATCTGTCCATAGAGATTTATTTTTCCTTTTCCTATCTACATACCTTTTATTACTTGTCTTGCCTAATTGCCTTGGATAGAACATACAGTACAGTGTTTGACAAAAGTGGAGAGAGTGCACATTCTTATCTTATTCCTGATCTTAGGAGGACAGCTTTCTGGCTTTCACCATCCAGTATGATGTTAGCTATCAGTTTTTCATAGGTGCCTTTTATAAGTTTAAGGAAGTTCTCTTAGTTTGTTGTGTGCTTGGATCATGGAAGGGTATTTTGTTTATCAAATGCTTTTTCTGTGTCTATTGACATGATCATGTGATTTTTGTCCTATATTCTATTAATAAAGTCTATTTTAAAATTTATTTTTGGTGCTAAGCCAACCATGAATTCCTGGAAAAAAAATCTACTCGGCCTTGCTGTATAATCTTTATTCTCTTTGTCCATTGCTGGATTCAGTTTGGTAACACTTTGTTGAGGATTTTGCTTCTCTATAGGAAATATTGATCTATTATTTCCTTTTCTCATGAGCTCTTGTCTGGTTTTGGTATTATGTTAACATTGGCCACACAGACAAAACTGGGAAATATGACTTCCTCTTCTACATTTTGCAAGAGTTTGTGGGGCATTGGTATTACTTCTTTAAAAGTTTGGTAGAATTCACCTATGAAGCCATTTAGAGGCCTAGGCTTTTCATTAGGTACAATTTTGAAGTTATCAATCTCTTTACTTAAAGGTATTGTCATTTTCTATACAACTTCTTGGGTTAGTTTCAGTAGTGTTTCTAGAAATTTGTATATTTCATCTGTGTTATCTCTTTTGTTGATGTACAATATTCATAGTATTCCTTATAATTAAAAAAAAAATTCTGTAAGTTTGTAGTGAAACCCCCTCTTTTCTTTCTCATTTTAGTAATTTGATTTTTCTCTCTTTTTCTGTAGGCTAAGTAATGATTTGTCAATGTATTGATCTTTTCAGGGAACCAGTTCTTGGTTTTTTTAATTTTCTCTTTTCCATTTTATTTATCCATTCTACTGTTTTTAATTTCCTTTTGCTTGCTGTGGGTATAGTTTGCTCTTTTTTTTTTTTTTTTTTTCCAATTTCTTAATGTGGAAAGTTATTTTGTTATCTTTATTTTAAATAAAGGCTTTTATAGACACATTTTCCTCTAAGCACTTCTTTAGGTTCATGTTTGCCCTAGAACGAAATACATACTTCAAATGGTGTTTTTCATGATTTTCACCAATTATAATTATTTCCCTAGGGACTGGGTCCACAAAGCTCCTCAAACCACTATTCCTGAAGTACTTCATCATTTTTACAGCAATAATTGTAAGCCAGGAAATATGGTTTAGTTATTGAGATGAATGCTAATTAATCAAATGTAAGGTAAGGAATATTGCAGTTGCTTACTACTAAGGCTGCACCTTGACTAGCCCAGTTTTGTCTAACAGAGTGTGAGCTTGTTTACCAGAACTATGGTTCCTAGTCAACTTCTAGACACTTATTCAAATTACTTTTACTGCTGAAGCCGCAATATGTCTCAGTATGGTTTCTGGGTTTAGCCATGTGAAAGAATTCACACAGTAAGAGCTGAAGTTTGTACTTCTTCATTTTTCATCCCCAGACTATGTCTTATCCAAGTATATCTAAAAGCAGATTATATCGCTGGAAATACTGCCTTTACCATGGAATTAAATCTGTATTAGGTTACAGCTGAAAAAAAAATGAAAGAATAACTAACTGCTTTATTTCACTTCCCTCTTGTGTGCTTCAATTTCAGGACAGAGGAGACCCTAGTTAGTAGCTTGAGAAGATGGATAAAGAAAAGTGGACAAAGTTAACATAAGAGTGGCTCATTGTTGAAGAAAAGTTCTAGAGGAGGAAACTCAGGATAAAATCATGGCATCAGTAACAACATTGACCGTAGAACTCAAACAAGATTTTCAAATGGGAATGAGCCCATTTTGAATGCTCTTGAGCTAATAAATCAGTAAATTTAATAATCTGTAAGAAGTGAGGTAATAAACTAGAATTTGGAGGTTGAACAAATATAAATGTTTCCATAGTTGGTGATGAAAATGTTATAGAGTCCATTTGAGATAAATAAAAGGATTCAAGGCCAGCAGTGAAGATATGGCTAAGCTAAAAATAATATGAATTCACTTTACATTCATTGTATGCTTTTGTCACATTGTTCAGTATTATGTAGCAACCCAGAAGTAGAGACAAAGAAGTGTTAGGGATTTTCCTGAGTGGTTGGTTGCAAGCAAAATCAAACCTAGATTGACTGGCTGCAGATAATAGAGCAAGAACAAAGGGAAGCTGATGCTGACATCACTGAGGTACCAAAGACTATGGATCGGGAACAGAGGAAGGAGCATGTTGCCTGGAGGAAAGAGAGCAAATATTTGGACCGATGATAGTTAGAGAATTTAGAGGAATGAAACAAGATTCAAAAGGTGTTTTTGTTTTCTAAAGATGGCTAGAAGTAAAGCTGATGATAACTGGAATTGGTGGTTTTGTACCCCTTCTCAGATTCAGTGGCCTAATTCTAAAGAATTCACCCTCCTTGAAGACTACCAGTGACTTTGCTGATGACCTTGTCTAGTTCTCAGAGGAGACTTGAGTCAGATTTTAAAACATCTAGCTTAAGTGGTCCTCATCTCCCATATGTTGAGCTCATCTCTGTCAAGTCATTTCTGGGTTTCAATACAATGCCACACTGCCTGCTTTCGGCACAGCCAGACAATGCAACACAGAAGTGAGGTAAGTCAACTTTCTATTGGGAAACTCTGTCCAAGGGGAAGTGGGAGTCAAAAGGTGTGAGGCAGATACTTTTCCCTTTCTTTGTCCCTTTGGTCAGTATTTTCAATTATGGCCTTTCCCTTGCAGTCATTGCAAAAATTTCCTGCATGCCAGAAGAACACACCTACTGAGTACCCTACTATGTTTTTCTATAGCTGGTTGAAAAGGGTGGCTAGTGAGATAACCCATTATATTTCATTGCTTTCCATCTCTTCTTGTTTTACTACTATTTTTCCACCAAATCATTGACCTTAAACTTGTACTTCCTCAATAAAGATATATGATCCTTGCCTTAGGCTCTGGTTTCTAAAGAACTTATGTTAAGTCATGAAGTTTTAACGGGGGAAGTATCATTATAAATGTGGATAGAAGCAAAATATAGGAGGATTCTATTAATCAAATAGAAATTCTATTAATCAAATTCTGAAGGCAGAAGAAACAGACTTGGAGGAATAAAATGATGTAGAGCTGGTCATAGAGAAATAGCAACTCTCAAAACAAATGATGTGGCATGGAAATATGGTACTGAGTGTTTAGAAGAAAAGCTGAGAAAGCAGTCATCTCAGAGATACAGTTGAAGTGGTCTTACATAAGAAACTGCAATCATAGTTTGAAGACATTTACAATAATTTCAGTTTTATATGACAAGGGAAATTACCCAAAAGAACATACATGCATACACACATTCACATATACAAATAGCTTAAAGAAGATTTATCAGATAAAAGTGTTATTGCTGTGCTTTTCATTGAATATTTTAAAATATCAATGTTCAATAATTTCCAATTCATGAAACATTTACTTGAGTCTATTATGGGCCACTTATTCTTTTAATGTGCTCAGGATAAATAGGTAAATGAAACATCTCCCCAAACCTTCGCTACAAACCTTATATTCTAAGGGCGGAAGCTGAAAATAGACAAAACAACTAAATTCTGTATATTAAAGGTACTAAGTCCTATGGCTAAAAATAGAACAAGATGAGGAATATCAGGACCCTTGGGAGGTGGTGATGGAGGGATGGAAATTTATAATTGTAAATAAAAAGATATTTCAAAAGGTGAAGGAGTGAGGCATGTGGATATCAAAGGGATAAAAATTATAGTCAGAAAACAGCTCATGTGAAGCAAAAGAGGCAAAGGTGGCTGGGTTAGAGTGGGTGACGGGGTCAGTGAAGGGGATAGATCAGTCAAGAATGGAGAAGAGTCAGATCCTGGACAGCTTTGTGGGTCATTACAAGCACTACGGCTGTTACTTTAAGGAAAACTGGGAGCCACCATAACGTTCAGAAAAGGGCCATAGAGTAATTTCTACTTCATTAGGATTACTCTAGATGTGCACCGAAAAAAAGACGAAGGGATTTGAAAGGCCGTACTCAAAAGAAGGCAGCCCAGGCAGCAATAGCAGTAGCATTGTTGAAACAGCGCTGCCTCAGACCGCAGCATCAGCAGTGGTGGTGCTGGCTAGGAGACTGAATTCTGAACACATGTTGAAAATAGGGCCTGTGGGATGATTTCATTAATTTGCAGTGGGGTGAGAGAGAAACCAGGAAGTAAAGAAATGACTCCAAAGCGTAAGTTTGAACAACTGGAAAGATGGAACTGCGATCAACTGGGGTGGGTAAGACTCATTGGAGCAGGCTACAGAAGCAAGATGAGAGGTGGTTTTGAACATTTTCAGTTTGATATGTCTTTTGGACATAAGTGAGGATGTAAGGAGGGAGTAAGGTATGTAAATCTAGAGTAGGGATCAGCAAACCAGAGAGTAAGTATTTTATTAGACTTTGTGGGTCGGATGTTATGTCACAACCACTCTGCCAAGGGACAGCCAAAAACAATATGCAGAAGAGTGGGCATGGCTGTGTTCTAATAAAAATTTACACAAACAGGCTGTACCTAACTTTGTCCTAAGAGCCATAGTTTGCTAACTCACAGTCTAGAATTTGGGAGAAAGGTCTGAATTAGAGAAACACAGTTGGGAGTTATCAGTATATAAATATTTCTAAGGCTATGCTAATTTGATGTAATTACTTCTGCATTTGATATTTGTATTTTCTGCTTGTTATAAATAGTAATCGCACTTTCTAAACTATATGTATTTTTTCTTCAAAAAGGAGTCTGTAAGGAACTATGAACATGCCAATTTGGCCCAATAAAAAGAAAAATCTGAATGAAAAACTAAGAATGCAACTTATCACTTAATTCATATTTAGTACACAATGTGTTAAATATTTAGTCTACTTGCAATAGGCACTTGAAATTGAGTATTTGAGGAAGACTGCTATTCAGCTTGGCCAATCTACAGGCACATTAATATATAAATAAGGACAAAAATATATTTACATACATTACATTCAAAATAAGTGGAAAATACCATAGATACTGTAAAAAAAAATCGTGACTTGAACAAAAAATAAATTGTCACCTGTGAAGCAATTCTTCAAGGCGATCCTGATTTCATAGCCAAAGATATTTCAGAAATAAAGAAAAAAGCTTTAGAACGAAAGGCCAATGTAACATTAATGAAAAAGAGGAATTCAGCTGAGTCAACAGGATGTTTAACAAATGTGAGATGCGTTCTTTCCGAATTACTCGGCAAAGAGAAAAATGCTACTAGAAATATTCATGTAGGTACAGAAAAGAGAATCAGACCTCAGTGACTGCTATTAAAATGATATAGAAATACAGTATTAGGAAAACTGAGAGAAGGCAAAATATTCTTTCTGGTTTAGGTTTGGAGTTGTAACAAGGGAGCTGGGGAAGAGACTGTTTTTACATGTCATTTTATTTTGATTTAATTTTTTTATTTTTTTTTTAATTTTTGGCTGTACTCTATAGCATGCAGGATCTTAATTCCCCAACCAGGGATTGAACCTGTGCTCCCCTGCAGTGGAAGCACTGGGTCTTAACCACTGGACTGCCAGGGAAGTTCCATAAGTAAGTCATTTTAGAAGAGATGAATGGATAAAGAAGATGTGGTACGTATATACAATGAAATATTACTCAGCCATAAACAGGAACGAAATTAGGACATTTGTAGAGACATGGATGGACCTAGAGACTGTCATACAGAATGAAGTGAGTCAGAAAGAGAAAAACAAATACCGTATATTAACACATATATGCGGACTATAGAAAAATGGTACAAATCAACCAGTTTGCAAGGCAGAAATAGAGACACAGATGTAGAGAACAAACATATGGACACCAAGTAGGGAAAGCTGGGAGGGTTGGGGGAGAATGAATTGGGAGACTGGGATACCAAATTGTGCCCTCTAAATATATGCAGTTTATTGTCTGTTAACTGTATCTCAATAAAAGTTCTTAAAAAAAAAAAGAGAATAGCAGTGTTTCTCAACCTTTTTATTATTATCGTCTCCCTTATGGAGTCTTTAGACTTATTCTTCTTAATTGGAACCCCCTTTGAAATTTTAATACCTGAGATGCATTGTATCCATGTCCATGTAGAGATATATAGCATGCAAACTGTTTGGAGAGCTACAAGCCATTTTGGTATCTAAGATCTTGCCTCCTGAAGAACCAATGCTCTCCCCAGCCCCTTAGGGGTGGTATTGCCCCCTTGAAAATAACTGCCTTAAAGGAATGTCTATCCTCCTATCAGATTTACATGCTTCACAGCTGTCTCTGAAATGCCTTGGTTGGGGGTGGGGGGGATGGGTGACAAAAGGGTGATGGAGGGCTGGATTACAGGAGTATGGCTAAGGAAACAGATTATTTTCCCATGCTTTTGCTATATTTATTCCCCTCCCTCACCCTCATCATTGTTCTGCTAAAACCTTGTTTGACTGTGAAGCATAGAAATAGATAAAAAAAAGAAATAAGAAAGAGAAAAGATACCACTTTTCACTAAGCATCTCAGTTTTAGGGCAATACGGATGGGGGAAATACCCGTTCTCAAGTGAAAATTTCAGAAGAAATACTCATAACAATTCATGCAATTAAGATCCCATCTCAAGAGCAAGTTAAATGTTACTTCCACTTTATAAAGCTGAATCATCTTCTGAGATCTTTTGGTAGCCAAAATCAATACGAGTTCTAGAATTATTCTTAGTCTGCTTTCATGAGATCATTTGATTGTCTTGGTATCTCAGTTTCCAGGTCTCAAGCCAATCTTGAATTGGGATTTTGAGACAGAAAAACCACTTCAGGAACCTGTTAGAAAACGGTCTTTGATATCTATCTAAATTATGATTATCTTGACATCAAGAAGCATTCTGTCTTTGAGAAAAGATAGTGGGTATGAAAGCAATAATCTTAAGGCAATTTTGCAGCTTCTTAACTGAGGCCCTTCTTTGTCTTTCCACATTGTGTTTGGGGGAGAGAGAGACAAATGTGGGAGGCTCATTTCCCAGGGCTGAAGATGATAACATGACTCACAGGATCTAGGGAAACCCTGTGAGTGAATTCTCAGAAAGAGAAATGAGTAACACTTGGATTTTGTTTTTATAAAAATAAGTTGTTGCCACCTCTATGGTAAATTCTAATTGCTAAATTCTATGTCCCGTTTACATCCTATGGCCAGCTGAAATCCCTACGTGTGCTCTATAATATTTAGTGTTATGTGATCAAACATTTTTATAGGGAAAACTCTGTTTTAATGAAAACAAAAAATGTGTTTGGGCCTCAGATTTTTATTCCCATTACTCTGTGAACACCCAAAGAATTTTCCTTAGAAAGTCAACATACCAAGATAAAGCTACATACCTTCTTATTTGTCCAGAAGTAGAGAGGTTGCAAAATGATTAGAATAACATATTAACGTGACATAATCAAGTTGGAAGAAATTCCTGAGAATGGTAGTGCAGAGGGAAATTTTCCCCATTACCCATCAGCCACAGTGTGATAAGGGACTTCTTTGGAATTTTTATGTAACATTGTCATACATCCAAATGATGTTCATTGCTATTTTTAAAAAAAAGCGAGTAACTGATAACACTTGTGAATTGTAGCTTTGAACTAAGCCCAATTACTTCAAAGGTCAAAGTCGATGCTTAGACAACTTAAAATTTCCCCAAGAGGCAGATGGTTAAAGCGACATTCCCATAATAAATTTTCAGTCTATTGTCCCATCGACCCAAGCATCCATCCAAGCCCTATTTATCCTTCTAAGGAACAATGTCTCATTCCCTACAAGAGAAAATCCAAGCCACTCCTTGTCTTAAAAGAGGAGATTCTTCCCAGCCTGAACCCCATTCAACCTTAAAAGGGAATCTCCACCACAGCCTATGTTATGCCCAGTACCAGCATGTCTACACATGTGGTGTACCTTGGTAGGACAGCCTGCTGGGAAGCAATTTAATTGTTTCATCCAGGTGCCCCAAAGGGATTTCCTCCCAAGGGAAGGGTGTGTCAGGCACAGAAATTGGCCCAATAACAATATCTTAATCGTGAGTGCATCCTAGTATCTTTTAGCCTTGTTCATAGTCTGGATTCACTTCTGAGCATTAGTAGAGATGGGGCTGAAAGTAAAAATGGAAGGAATGATGTTTACTAGTAACTTTATAAAGCACTAAGGTTCAAGGAGGCACAGTACTGATTTCCTTTAGGCCAAAGAACAAAGATTCACTTTGAATACCCTGGGTTTAAGGCATGTTAAGTATTTAATAAGTGTAGAAATAAATGATGAATGAATGATGAATGCATACATTCCAGAAAACATACTCATAAATCTACATGAATGTGTGCTCAAAGGCTAGTAGATTTAAAAAAAGTTCCCCTCCCACAAAATTTAATATTTTGATATTTCATAAGTATCAACATAAGCTAAAAATCTCCATGTGTGTTTTAAACCACCAATGACTTTTCTAAGACACTATTATTTTGATTAGGTTCACATACAGTATTTTGATACAGACCCATAAAATTAGTATGAACAATCCAATCAGAAGTAGCGTAAAGACTTATCTTTCTCTTTGAATTTCCAATTTGTCTGTTGTAGCCATAAATTTAACCTTTCTCATAGTCCTTCAAGGCATTTGCTTTAAGTATTATCTATTTAGAACATGAAAGCCAAAAGTACTTCCAAACCAGTAAGTGACAAAAAGGTTATCAACCGAAGTTAGAAAATTCTGCACAAAACACTTAAAAGTGAAATATAAATTTACACTCAACAGAAATTAAATGTTTAAAGAGTGTTGCAGATTTCTCTTTTTTTAAAATAAATTTATTTATTTATTTATTTTATTGGCTGTGTTGGGTCTTTTTTTGCTGTGCGTGGGCTTTCTTTTAGTTGCGGTAAGTGGGGGCTACTCTTTGTTGTGGTGCGTGGGTTCCTCATTGCCATGGCTTCTCTTGTTGCGGAGCACGGGCTCTAGGCATGTGGGCTTCAGGAATTGCAGCACATGGGCTCAACAGTTGTGGCTCACGGGCTCTAAAGCGCAGGCTCAGTATTTGTGGCGCACGGGCTTAGTTGCTCCGCAGCATGTGGGATCTTCCTGGAGCAGGGATCGAACCTGTGTCCCCTGCATTGGCAGGTAGATTCTTAACCACTGCACCACCTAGGAAGCCCAAGAGTGTTGTATATTTCTTGTTTCAATTTTATCTCTGTTCCTACCACTCAACTTTTTTTTTCCCCTGGTGGTAGGAGAGATTTAGTTATAGGACTGGAGCTTCGAATTACATGCTGTATATATTTAATCAATTTTATGCTTATATTCACTTTCTCTGTCTTCCAAAACTCAAGTGAATCCTGAGTACATTTCTAAATACTCAAATAAATATACTCTATTCTATTCCTATTGTTAAATTTTTATTGCATACACACAATGGTTTAGTGTATGTTTGGGTAATAAACATATGGTAAACATGGTTATCTCAGAAAAATCATTGATACCTGTTTTCTCGAGAGACTATCTTTATAATTTTTAAGAGTCTAAGAAAATAAATCGATATTGAAACATCTGGAAGGGAAAAATTAGCTCAGTATGAAGTAGTTTGTATCTAAAATTACTCTTAATGGAATTAAATATTCCATTAATTATTATTCATCATATGCCATTATAATAACCAATTATTTTAGAAGCCATCTAATTTCCTAAGGAAGGCCATAAAATATGTGGTTTCTGGTCTGCTACCTAATTATTACAGAAGGTAAATTTGACAGGGCCTGTTAATGTGGGATTTAAATTTTTATTTATGACCAATTATGTGTTACTATATATTGGAATGAGATACTAGGATCTCTAAAATGCCATATGGTTATGATTGAAATTAGTAGCTATATTTGGTATGACATGACCATGACTCAGGAGCCCTTACACAATAGGTACTTTGTGTCACTGGCTTCACTGTTTTCATTACAAAGCTGTTTACAGCGGTGTGATGAAATGGTATATACTGTTACATTGTGGCTAGAAATGCCTTTGTTCTCTGTTAGAGTAGGCAAATCTCCTCTGTAGCAGAATACTGTCCTTTTTATAATCCTAGTCAAAGTCAACTGAAATAAATAGGATCTACTTTAAGTCATCTAAGACTAATGTTAATATTCTGCAGTGACCAAAAAAAATTATATGACTCTGCTAATAAATCAAGCACCTGCTAGATTCTTATCAGAATCTTTTAATTTAAAACACTACACTGTACATATTTTGGAAGCTGAAATACCAGATAGTCAAACTCATGAGATTTATTTATCTTCCCAGCGACAGAGCTCAAGTCAAACATATTAGAAATAATACTATGTAATACCAGTTTAGAGAAATGCTATGTTCTTTATTCCTAGTCTCTTGCCCCGTCCACAGAAGACATTACTTCAGTGGCTATTAAACTAAAAGTATTCCCACTGCTATAAAAATGCTCCATGATTATTATAATTAATAATTATATTTTGAATAATTATAGTAATCATTTCAAATACTTAAACTCTGGTAAGTGGTCCAGAAAATATAGTTTCCCAGAACTTAAAACACTGTTCAGTCAGTATAACCCTATCAGCACTCAAGACTTTCTGTTAAGTAGAGGAATGTTTATAAATACTGTTCCTGCAGAGCTGATTACCAACTATATTTCTTCAGGGCAAATGTTTGCTCTGTAGCACCAATATTCTCCTGAGGTTCTCTCTAGAGCTTCACGTAACCCTTTGCTGAATTTTCAAAGGATAGGGAAGAGAATCTAGTACCAGAAACGTATGTTGACTCAAAGAGATACTCAAATAGATCTTCCATCAGGCATGTCCTCATCTGAAATATCTTGTCTGCTATTAAGCATCACTGAGCAGTAAACTCTAGCAGAAGGGTTTCTGGGAATAGGAAGTAAAGGCCCTCCAGGACAGACTAAGAGGTTTTTGCTTTTGGCTTACTTTGTTCCCAGTTGTGGTAGAAAGTCAGAGAGACTTCCTGAATCTTTTTTGGAATCTTTAAAAATCTGTTATGAGGACATTGTTGATATTTTTCCTCATGCTATTTGAACTATTGTCTTGTAAACGTTCATTAAAAGTCAACGTTTCCCCTTCATTCACTCACCCACTGATTTATTTTACCTCTAACCTGGAAGAACTCAATCTCATCTCCCCCTTTTCCCTCATCTCCCCCCAGCCCCACTATGCTTGTAAGAAGTTAGGAGAGTAAGAAGCAGATGACACTCTAAGTCTCTCGATTCAGTCCCAACTTGTCAGATCCAACCACAAACCATGTGTGTTAAGGCAGTGTTCAGTTTTAGTCACCTTCAGGAAGCACTTCTGAGAATTAGCACTATAGGGCTTAAAAAATGTTCATTGTCTTTGATGGTTCAGTTAAGCGAGCCTCAGAACTGAAACTGAGTCATCTATAAAAATTCAGGTTTTGCAGCCAGAGTACCACATCTGTCTCGTCTGTAGTCCATTAGGCATTTCTCCTGCTACTCTCAAGGTCATGTTCTCACCTGTTGCTAAGACACTCAGACTTTAATATGCATAGAACCACCTGGGGGATGTATTAAAAGTAAAGATTCCCCCTGAGCCCCACAGCTTATGAACTGAATCACAGTCTCAGGTGTTGGGCCCGAGCACTGGCTTATAGCTTTGCAGACTATTTTCATACAAACTAAGGTTTGAAATGCAGACCTAGAGAGACAACTGCAGTGACTCTTAATTCCCAATTGTATTTTTAATATTTCATCTAATTGGCCTTAAATATCTTTGCTAAAATAATCTTCTCAAAAATCTTCAATAGTTCCTTATTGTGTAGTGAATTAGATGAAGTGTTGATTTGACTTTGAGAGATTTCTGAAAACAGAAACCTAACTAAAAGTTTAACTTACCGTTCACTCCTAATCTACCCCAAATCTATGCAGCATTTCTTCAGGTCTCTAAATATTCACTACCCTTTGCCATCTCTAGATTTACTCATTCTGTTCCCTCTTGTTAAATTCTTTTCATTCCTTCAAGTCCATCCCAAATGCCACCTCCCCTTTAAAACTCAACCTGATGCCCATAAGGAGATAATAGCTTTCTTCTTCTTTTGAATTCTTCAGACCCTCTGTGCTTATGATATTGACCATATTTTGCCTTATGTTAACATTTACATTATATTACACTGTTAAATTTGTACCTGTCATTCTCCCTCTAAGTTATAAAATCCTCAAGGTGAAATACTGTGTCTTTCCACAGTTGATATTCAATATGCGTTCACCTAGAAGGTAGAACAGTTCATCATCTTTTAGTCCTTGATCTCAGAAATCATCTACCTGTTCTGCTGAAATCAAGGCCTGAAGGAGTATCAGTTGTTCTATATCTCAGGTAAATATATATTGAGTATAAATTGTGCTCAGTAATTTATCTTTTTTTATTCCACCAATCATCTCAGCATCAGGTATCTTGTCATTCATGGGATATTTACATTCCTACTTTTCTGTTAAAACTTAAGTGTTTCTAGGTAGATTCTATTACAGATTCCTCACTAAGTATTTTCATATATGATGCTCTGAAATCTTGCTATAAAAAATTTGTGAGAGGAGAAAATGATAAAGGAGAATATTTAAAAGAAAAAAAATCATGCTGAAAAATCCTTATTTACATTGTTAATAGCATGCTTCTTGATATAGGTTTAAAACCTATATTCTTTAAAAAAAGCATATAATTAGCTTTTCTTCTAATGAATTGGAGTGGAAAAAAAATACCTCTTCTGTGTAAATATGAGTTACGGTATTTTGGGAGTGTTTTTAATGTGGAGGAAAATAAAGGAGGTGACAATGAATTGGTGCCCAATGTGAAAGAGAACAAGAAATTACAATCAAGAAAGAGGAAATGCACTAGAAGTGAAAAGCAGTAAGAAATAAATTGCTAAAATGAACAGATTGATGTAAACCAAGGTTTATAATTTTTGTTCTGCATTTGAAATTAGTTCTAAGTCAATTTCTCAAAATAACTGTTTTCAAAAAAAATAAATAACTTTTCTATTCTTAAAATTTCTACATTTTTCCTACAATCTTAATAAATCTAAATATTAACCACAAGATGTAATTTGAAGAATTGAAAGCTCCATGGGAAGTTTTATAAAAGAGAGTAAGTGGCGAGACATTTAAAAATAAGAAATTGAAAAGGAAAACAAAGTATACATTTAACTTACTATATAAACATACCTTAAGATAAAATTGAGCTCTGTAAAATACTTATTAACATTTCTTTACACCAAGAATAAATAGCTGGGGAGTTTGGGGAATAATGTCCCAACTTGGCATTGGTAAAAGGTGGAGTGGTTTTTTTTGTTTTGTTTTTTTTAGTGGAGTGAGAAAAGGAATTTAATACTTTTTCTCCTACTCATAAATAGGTTTTCAAGTCATTGGCAATATTCTGGCAGTCGGCCCCTGAAAAAGATGTAATTGCATGTGAACTAGGATAGATGCACCAAAATATCTGTATTGCTCATAACACACACACATCAAATACATTTATTAGTTCTCTATTGTTTCTGTAACAGATTACCACAAATGTACTGCCTTACAACACAAACCTATCGTCTCACATACATCCAGTATGGGTCCAGTATGGGTCTCTCCCAACTAAAGTCAAAATGCCCTGACAATACCAACTTCTGGCAAGTTAAAGGAACTCTCAATCACTGCTAGTGGGACTATAAATTGGTGTAACTACCTTGAAAAATAGTTTGGTGGTTTCTTATAAAGCTGAACACAGTTTTCCTGAACATACAATCCACGTATGGAGAATCACACTCCTAGGTATTTACCTAAATTATTTTTTTCCCATAGGTTTGGCCCATGCACTGCTTTTATTTTTTAATTTTAATCAGATTTTTTGAGGTATGATGTACAAAAACTACACATATTAGACATGTATAATTTGACAAGTTTGGACATATGCAAACACCCATGATACCAATACCACAAGCAAGGTAACAAACACATCCAACACCTCCCAAAAGTTTCCCCTTGTCCCTTTGTGGGTTTTGTGTGTGTGGAAACATTTATCAGATATTTACCCTCTTAAACTTTGAAGCACATGATACTATATTGTTAACTACTAGCACTGTGTTGCACAGCAGCTCCCTAGAACTTACTCATCCAGCACAACTGAAACTTTACACCTGCTGAACAACAACTCCCCATTTCTCCACCTCCAGCCCTCGGCAGATGCTATTGTACTATCTGCTTCTATGATTTTGACTACTCTGGGTACCTCACATAAAAGCAATCACACACGGTATTTGTCCTTCTGTAGCTAGCTTATTTCACTTAACATAATGTTCTCCATGCTCATCTCTGTTGTCTCAAATGGCAGAGTTCCCTCATTTTTAAAGGCTGAATATACTCTATTGCATGTAACACCACACTTTCTTTACCATTCATCTATCAATGGACGTCGGTCGTTTCTGTATCTTGGCTATTGTAAATAGTACTGCAGTGAATATGTGAGTGAAGATATCCTTTTGAGATCTTGATTTCATTTCATTTGTGTAAATATTCAGAAATGGACTTCTGATCATATGGTAGTTCTGTTTTTAATTCTTTGAGGAACTTCCATACTGCTTCCATAGCAACATAAAATGGGGCAGCAGCTATCCGCAGTGCACAAGTATTTTGATTTTTTCACAGCCCTCAACCACATTTACCCTTTGATTTTAAATAATAATGCTAACCAATGTGAGATGCTATCTCATAGTTTTAACTTGATGTCCCCTGATAATGATGTTGAGCATCTTTTATGCACCTGTGGGCCCTTTGCCTGTTGAAGGACATTTGGTCGCGTCCTGTTCGGAAACTGTGAATAAAGCTTTATAATGATTGATGTACAGGCATTTGTGTGTATTAAAGTTTTCAAATAAGTTAGGTAAATGGCAATTCAATTCCTTTGCCAATTTTTATTTATTTTTTTCTATTGAGCTATATGAGTTTTTTACATATTTTGGATATTAACCCTTTATCAGATATACGGCTCAGAAATACTTTTTCTCCCATTCCACAGGTTGCCTTTTCATTTTGTTGATGGATTAAGACTGACCTTTACCAAATCCTTCCCCCAAATTTAAGAGCAAGAGAAACTTTCAAACTCTGAAAAAAAGCCAGAGAAAAACATGACAAGAAAAGAAAATTAGAGGCCGATGTTCCTGAGGAAAATATGTGCAAAAACTCTCAACAGTAACAGCAAACTAATAGAATCATACTTAATGACAAAATGGGATTTAGCCCTGGGATGCATGGACAGTTCAGTACATGCGAATCATTGCAATACACCACATTCAACAGAATGAAAGATAAAAACATATCGCTAGATGTAGAAACACCATTTGACCCCTTCATGTTGAAAAACTGAATCAACTAGAAATAAAAAGTATGTACCTCAACATAACAAAGGCCATATATGACAAGCTCACAGCTAACAGCATACTCAACAGTGAAGAGCTGAAAGCTTTCCTCTAAGATCAGGAACAAGACAAGGTACCCACTCTTGCCACTTCTTTTCAACATAGTACTGCCAAGTCCTCGCCAGAACAATTCGGCAAGAAGTCAAAGCATCCAAATCAGAAAGGACTAGGTAAAATTCTCTCTGTTTGCAGGTGACATGATCCTCTGTATAGAACACCCTAAGATTCCATAAAAAACTGTTGGAATAAACAAGTTCAGTAAAATTATAGGATGCAAAATTAATATATAGAGTTCTGTTGCATTTCTATACACTAATAATGAACTATCAGAAGTAAATTAAGGAAACAATCCCATTTTCAATCAAGTCAAAAAGGATAAAATACCCAGAAATAAATGTAATCAAGGAGGCGGGAGACCTGCACTATGAAACCTATAAGACACTGATGAAACAAATTGAAATCAACACAAATAAATGGAAAGAAAAACTGTATTCAAGGATTGGAAGAATAAACGTTGTTAAAATGCCCATTCTACACAGATTCAATGCAATCCTTACCAAAATACCAATAATATTTTTCATAAAACTAAAACAAATAATCTTAAAATTTGTATGGAACCACAAAAAAAAAAATCCCAAATAGCCAAAACAATCTTGAGAAAAAATAACAAAGCTGAAGGTATTATGCTTCTTGACTTCACAACAAAACAGTGTGGTACTGGCTTAGAAACAGAGATCAATGGAACAGAATAGAGAATCCAGAAATAAATCCATGCACATACGGTCAATTAATCTATGACAAAGGTGGCAAGGCTATACAATGGGGAAAAGACAGTCTCTTCACTAAGCAGTGTTGAAAAAACTGGACAGCAACATGCAAAAGAATCAAATTGGACTACTTTCTCACACCACATATAAAAAACTCAAAATGGATTAAAGGCTTAAAAATAAGACCTGAAACCATGAAACTCCTAGAAGAAAACCTAGGCAGTAAACTCTTTGACAGGTCTTAGAAGTTTATTTTTGGATATATCTCCTCAGGTAGGGAAATAAAATATAAACAAAAGTGAACACATCAGACTAAAAAGCTTTTGTACAGCAACGGAAATCAACAAAACAAAACGGCTATCTATTGAATGGGAGAAGATATTTGCAAGTGATATGTCTGATAAGGGGATAATATCCAAAATATTTAAGGAACTCGTATAACTCATTATACAAAAAAAGATCCAACTAAAAAATGGACAAAGGACCTGAACAGACGTTTTTCCAAAGATGACATACAGACTGTCAACAGGCACATGAAAAGATGGTAGACATCACTAACCATCAGGGAAATGCAAATCAAAACCACAGTGAGGTATCTCTTCACACCTGTCAGAATGGCTATCCTCAAAAAGACAACAAATAACAAGTATTGGCGAAGGTGTGAAAAGGGAACCTTAATACACTGTTGATGGTAATGCAAATTGGTAAACCCACTATGAAAAACAGTAGGAAGTTTACTCGAAAAATTAAAAATACAATATATGACCCAGCAATTCCACTCCTGGGTATATACCTGAAAAAAAAGTAGAAAACTAATTAGACCATGATCAAGTGGGGTTTATCCCTGGAATGCAAGGATTCTTCAGTATACGCAAATCAATCAATGTGATTGACATAAGCTGCCACAATTCCCAGAACAGGCCTCAAGGAAATGGGAACAAACCGACCATGCAACTGAAGATTAACTGTACTTAAAACAATCAAGATGATGCTGGTCAGACCACAGCGTGACCACAGCATGTGGCCCCCTCCCTTCGTCTGTGAAAGCTCTTGCCCACTGATTGTCAGTTGGTGGGGAGTCTCTTTATTGCCTTTTGAGTGGCGAGCAGCCAGACTCACTTTTGGTTACACACACACTGCTATATTTAAAATAGATAACCAACAAGGACCTACTGTATAGCACAGGGAACTCTGCTCAATACTCTGTAATAAAGTAAATGGGAAAATAACTTGAAAAAGAATAGATACATGTATATCTGTAACTGAATCACTTTCCTGTACACCTGAAACTAATACAACATTGTTAATCAACTATGCTCCAACGTAATTTTTTTAAAAAACCAAAAAAACAAAAAGTAGTACTGGATTATAAACTAAAGTATAAATACTTGAGTCCATACTGCAATAAATAAATTATTCAATAAATAAATGGAGAATAGACAAATGAGCATAGAAGAACAAATCACTTAATGTAGATATTCCATATACAAGGAGGTAGAATATAACTCCCCACTCCTTAGGTATGGGTTGTACATGGTGACTTCTTTCCAAAAAGTACAGTGTAGAGAGAGGGTAAAGCAGTAAATTTACCAGTGGAGAAAATTGACAAACACTGCCTTACCTGTGTGATCAAGGGGAAACAGCAGCAGCGATAAAACATGTTGATAATATGCACTCTCTTCAACATGTAACGAAATGGTCTTCTGCCCCAAATCCCATAACCCCAGTCTAATGAAAAAGATATTCAGTCACTTCACTGGATACAGCTGTTCTCAGCTGGTGACCATCACAACTACCATTACTGATCCTGGAAGACAATCTCCTTTTGGCTCTCTGTCAAGAGGGCCAGACAGGCACTTCTCTGATTCTTTTTTGAGACTGGACTCTAACATTGAACAAGAAGGATCAGAGATGATGGAAGAGACACACATACAGTTTCTGCTGTTGCTTCTAAACATAGCCGTGCTCATATATCCCAAAGGGCCAGACTTCCCCGGAGACACAGCTCACCTGGAGTTCTCAGGAGAGTCTCAGATGAGTTTCAGAAGTGATGGAGAAAACCCAGAATGACAGATGTGGAAAATGGGAACTAGGGCAGAGAATATGACTTTTTCTTTCAGGTAGTTTGGCATGGACCCTGTGGCTGGCAGTCTCCTGCCTTCTGTTGTGTGCTACAACATGCCTCATTCTGACAGTATCCTTAGTTGCATTACAAGCATGTGTAAAATGAAAGGAAACTGAGGGGGAGAAGTTTCTCCTTTCTTGACTCCAGAGAGTGTAACTCCAATAGAGTTTTGTCTTTATCATAAACTACTTTTGTTTTGTTAGGTGGAAGGGGATAATTAGTATATTCGTTTTCTATTGCTGTTGTAAAAGTTGCAACAAACTTCATGGCTTAAAACAACATGAATTGGGACTTCCCTGGTGGTGCAGTGGTTAAGAATCCACCTGCCAATGAAGGGGACGTGGGTTCAAGCCCTGGACCGGGAAGATCCCACATGCTGCTGAGCAACTACTAAGCCCACATGCCACAACTACTGAAGCCCATGTGCCTAGAGCCCATGCTCTGTAACAAGAGAAGCCACCACAATGAGAAGCCTCGCACCCCAACAAAGAGTACCCCCCACTCACCGCAACTAGAAAGAGCCTGCACGCAGCAACAAACACCCAACACAGCCAATAAATAATTAATTTAAAAAAAAAAAAGCCACCATGAATTTATTCTCTTACAGCTTGGGAGATAAGAAGTCCAAAATCAGATTCACTAGGCTACCGTCAAGGTGTTGGCAAGCCCAAATTCCTTCTAGAGGCTTCATGACAGAATTTATTTCCTTGTCTTTTGTAGTTTCTAGAGGCTACCTGCATTCCTTGCCCATGGCCACCTTTCTCCATCGTCAAAGCCAGCAACGACAGGTCTGGTCTTTCTCAAGATACCCTCTGATTCTCTGCAGCTGGGGAACACTTTGTTTTTCAAGAATGCGTGTGATTAGATTGGGCCCACCTGGGTGATCCAGGCAGGCTACCCGCATTCCCCACCACCATTTTAGATCCTTAACTTCAATCACATGTGTCAAGTCCCTTTTGCCATGGAAAATAACCTCATATAGGTTATTTTGAATAAGAACACAGGCATCTTTGGGGCCATTATTCTGTTTATCATACCTGAGGGCTATAAAGTCAAATATATCTGTACATATTCACTGGCTATTATCTCCCATAGATACTTCAAACGTTTGATCTCCAAAACTAAGTGAACATTCCACAAATGTGTTTTTCCCTTGGGGAAAACTTCACTCAACAACCTAAGCTTGAAGATGAAGAGCATTTTTCTGTAATCCCCATCGGATTGGTAAACCTGCTCATTTTAATTCTTAAATATTTCTCGCATCCATCCCTGCCCTACATCTCTCTGACCACCAGCAACACTTGTGCATTTTCCATTCCCCTGAAAAGAAGGTGCTTCTTGACATTCTAAAAATGTCTGGCATTTTGCAAGCTGGTAGAGCTACTGATGTGAAGAAGGTACCCATATTGTCTGCCTCAATGGAATTTACAGTCTAGCAATGGAAAATACACATTAAACAAATAAACATGTGTGACAGATGTTTTGAAAGAGGATGTTCCTTAGCTTTCTGGTCAGGTACTCTGGTTCGGTTTTCAAAAATTGAGGTTAATTTCCTAGAGAGACCATCAGGCAGGCTAATCTGAATGGAGTCCAGAGTAAGTACTGTTTTGCTTGTGTACTTTTCCCTGATTCTGGAATATAAATATGGCAAATAAGACTTAAATTACATGTTCAATATGGCAACTTCTAATAAAATCAATTTAGAATAGCTTTTAGAGCTCATCTTGATCAATCATCATCTAAATGTATTAAATTTCAGATTTGGGGGCCCGAGACCAGCTAAATGAATCAGAATGCCTAAGACTGAGCCTGCATTTTAAACAAGTAACCTATGAATTTGCTGTACATATTAACATTAGGAAATTATTAATGCAGTTTCAACTCACCAATATTCCATTTTATTTCCAGCTTCTGTAGTCTATTCACATTCTTTGGTTCCTGGCTTCTTTCTATCTTCAAAGTCAGGGATGGCAGATGGAATCCTCAATTTGCATCTCTCCGACTCTCCTTCTGAGGGCATTTCTCACTCTGACCATGGCTGGTGACGTTTCTCTGCTTTTAAAGATTCAAGTGATTGGATTGGTCCCACCTGGATAAACCGGGTTAATCTCAAGATCCTTAAATGTAATTAATTGTCTCTGCTATTTCAGTAACAGATTCAAAGGTTACAAGGATAAGGAGGTAGGCATCTTGGAGGGGAAGGGGACGTTATTCTTTTCTTTCTACAATAATACAATATGTATTGTGTGCGGAGAGCCGCTTCTAATAGCTGCTATACGTTATCAACCATATTGGGCATTAGGGCAGTCCTCTCTCACAGGTGAAAACAAGAGTGGAAAGAAAAGCTTTCAGGAGACTTATTAAAGAGACTTTTCACCACAATCCAAAGTGGAGCCTTAAACTCAAAGAAAGAAGTTGTATTTTCCAATATTCTACGTAGGTCTCTATTTGACTTCTAATACTAACATGAATTTAATTTGATGTAAAAGTTAAATGCACAATAGCTTAATAGTTGGTTCTCACAGGTACTTATGGCTATAAGAACTTAGAATACTATTTTAATGTTATTGTATCAGGATTATCCAGAGAAATAGAACCAATATATACATCGAGATACATATAAAGACATCTATTATGAGTGATCGGCTCACACAATGATGAAGGTTGAGAAGTCCTACCATCTGCTGTCATGGGCTGGTGGCCCAGGACAACA
This sequence comes from Hippopotamus amphibius kiboko, assembly GCF_030028045.1. NCBI lineage: Eukaryota > Metazoa > Chordata > Mammalia > Artiodactyla > Hippopotamidae > Hippopotamus > Hippopotamus amphibius. The sequence goes on along the minus strand of NC_080189.1, from coordinate 70,452,083 downwards.
GTGATATAGTTCCAGTCTAAACCCAAGAGCCTGAGAACTAGGGGAGCCAATGGTATAAATCCCAGTCTGAGTCCAAACACCTGAGGACCTGGATCACTGAAGTCTGACAGCAGGAAGAGGTGGATGTCTCAGCTCAAACAGAGAGCAAATATACCCTTCCACCACCTTTCCATTCTATTCAGGCTCTCAATGGATTGGATGATGCCCACCCACATTGGTGAGGGCAAGACTTCTTTATTCAGTCCATCAATACAAACACTAATCTCTTCCAGAAAGACACTCACAGACACACACAGAGATAGTATTTTACCACCCACCTGAGTATCCCTCAGTCAAGCTGACACATAAAAGTATCACCACTGTTATCAAATGTCTGCAGTGTGGTGAGCGTCATATGAAGATTCACAATTTGGGTTAGAGAACAGGAATTGGGCACTCTAATGTGATTGCTGTCTTTGTCCTAACATCATGCTCTCACCAACACAAAATCAAACATGAAGAAATTTGCTAACACTCCACAATCCTTATTTTAACACAATCTCCTAAAATAGACCGCCATCAGAGGGATGGTTAGTAGTGTAGGGTATGGGTAAAAGAAATGAAATTTCTTTTATTAAGATTAAGAAATATTCTTAATAAAAGACATTAAGAATATTAAACATTCTTAATAAATTCTTATGGATTAAGGCCTGCTGTGTTTCTGAACTAACCACAGTTCTTTTAGGCAAGAAGTAACTCTTGACGCTTTGGAATGGAAGAGGCCATAGTCAAAGCGATATGAATGGCAAGACAACAAGGCAAAAGCTCCCAACGGCACAGTACACTCCTTGTTCTGTGCAGAGTTCCAGCCCTCCACTTGTGAAACCCCACAATGACATACTGTTTTCAGCACATGTGCCTACTCAGAGACGCAAATCCAGCAGAGATGTGCATTTGTGAAAAGATGTTCATACTTTTCATTTACACGTCTCTGCCCAATGTAAAGAAGATGAATGGAATCTGTGTTGACTGGTTTCTATTGGACGTTTTGTGAGGCAAGCAGAGGCGTGGTAACTACATTTACTATAAGCCTTGATCACCCAAGCAGTAGTGAAACAAAGATATCTTTCTAAATGATGAGGTGCTGTGATATACAGGATCACGTCTTAAAAATGATTGCGCTGAGCCCATAATCTGACATTTTACTACATAACGATCTCCGAGGAGAGACATAAAAGAATGAGGTAAGGAATTCTACTGTCATGCCAATCCCATTTTGTTATAAATCTCTCTAAACCTACTCAATGTTGTCTAAAACACAATTAAAGAGAGAAACATGTTACTCTTGTCCATTCAACAACATACCAGAAATTTTCCCCCTCACACGTTACTTGATTAAAGGTCAGATGTTCTTCACAGAGCTGACTGTATTATCAGAGAATGCTTTTAGTCGGTTCTCACATAGTTCATAAAGGAATTCTGGATTTTGAGCTAGCTGTGATAAAACAGTAGCAGCAGAGCCTGTCGACATCAGACACAATTTAACAAGCAGACATGGTTCATGTTACCAATATGCTTCTGTTTGCACAACAACTCATCAGGGGGCTTGTCATTTTTCAAGCACCTCAGCAGGCATCCTTTTATTCCCTGTTGTTTCTGATTCTTAGAGGAGTGGTAGCAACAAACAGAAACCTCTTTCTTTCCTCTGTCCCTGTCCTCAACCCTCATGTGGCATACAGCCACAAAAGAGTAATGAAGCATATGAGAAAGAAAAAAAGTAATAAAATCTCAAAAGATGAAATTGGTTGGGCAGAGCTGAGTAGAGGTTAGAAAATGAGAGAGAAGGATCACAGTAAACACTTATCCACTACACACTGTTGAGGGAAGGGAAAAAATTCCCCTTCCCCTCTTGGTTCTTTTGGCTGGTCAAACACCTAAAATGATGTAAGACAGGAGGAAAACAAATTTAATTACGAATGGGATCTCTGTAGAACATGAGGCTCAAAGGACAGTCAGGAAATTGAGGCATATTTGCTATTCTGAGCTAAAGAGAAGAGGGTAGAGTCTGGGACTTCAAAGGGAAGGAAACATTCACCGAAAGATGAAAACAGCAAATGTTTGGTAAACAAATGTCTGCTGGCCATACAGAAACAACTGGACACAGAGAGGAATTTTGACAAATAGACTCTGCTAGGTCCCTCCTTGTCAACCATACCTAGTTCATATTATACTGTAGTTATCGGTGGTAATAGCTCCCTTCCTGGAATAGGTCCTCTATCTAAATTCTTTTTGTTGTTGTTGTTTTTGTGGCTCCTGGGCTTAGTTGTTCTGTGGCATGTGGGACCTTCCTGGCCCAGGGATCGAACCTGTGTCCCCTGCATTGGCAGGAAGATTCTTTTTTTTTTTTTTTAATTCCTTATATTTTATTTTATTTTATTTTTTAATATTATTTATTTATTATTTTTTGGGGGTACACCAAGTTCAATAATCTGTTTTTATACACATATCCCCATATTCCCTCCCTCCCTCGACTCCCCCCACCCTCCCCGTCCCAGTCCTCTAAGGCATCTTCCACCCTCGAGTTGAACTCCCTTTGTTATACAACAACTTCCCACTGGCTATCTGTTTTACAGTTGGTAGTATATGTATGTCTGTGCTACTCTCTCGCTTCGTCTCAGCTTCCCCTTATCTAAATTCTTTTAGGCAGTTATGAGGAAGGTCAAAGGTTCTTCCTGAGTCTTCTGGGTCTTAAAAATAAACAGCCTAGAACAATCCTCATGGCAAAGAGATACATTTTGGGGTGGTGAATTTTGCTCTCCTACAAAATCTTCAACAGAATGCAGATGCCTATTAAACTGGCATCTTCACTTCTAATCTTCCATGTGTTCCAAGTCGACACTTCTAACTGCTGTTGAACATTTGCAGTGAGATATTCTGTAACAAGCATTTGTCCAGAAACTAAAATAATTATTTTTTTCTCCTTAAATTTTGTTCTATGTATCCTATTTCTGTCACTTTTAGCATCATTCTTCCCAAGCTACACACTTTGGAACCATCTTTTTCTTTAAGACAAAATGCTTACTGGACTCTCATTTTTTCCTAGCTGTTGTTCAATTTTTCATAGTTTAGGCCTATTTCAGAAGCTTAATAACTTCTTGACTGAATTTGATATAGTGAACCTAACTGGGAAAGACATATTTTTGAAAGCAAACATTAAAAAGTTTAAAATAAAAGTTTAAAGTAACTGGAATATTTGCAGGGGGTTGAGAGTGGCAACTAAAATCCTCAGTGTCAACTTTATTGAGGGTGTTTTTTGATGCTAATACTCTTCACACATGCAATTTACTTTTATTTAAATTAAACCCCTCCAAGAGTCATTTAAAGTGATTTACGTTCCTCTGAAGGTTTAACAAAATTCCTTAATATAATTGCTATACTGAAGCTGCTTTAAAGTATCTATCTTTTTCTTTACTCACACAAATCCCTAAGTTTTAATGATCTGCACAGCTCTTAAGGGATGCCTTGCTGACTAAGAAAATAGCAGGAAAGGAACAACCCTCTCATCCCTTCCTAGCCACCACCCTCATTCACATCGCTAACATTTTCCTTCTTCTCTGAGGTCTGCACCATAAAGATGATTTGATTTTATTCAAAGAAGGGTGGATGTGTTGCTCCACTGGCTTGAGAACAAAGCAAGTGAAAATAGTCTAAACTTTGACATAACCATGTGGAAAACTCTGTGGTTTAAGCACATCTGAAGGCACAGAGTTGGACAAACTGCTTTCTCAATATTCCTTCCTCTCTACTGATTGAAGGAAATTATTGATGTTATCAGAGATTTTAATATCAAATGAAATATGAGAACTATGGCAGAAAATTAAAAGTATTCATTTACCAAAAGTAAATTCAATAATTCAGCCTACTTCTAGCAAATAGGCAAAGTTCCCCCAATGTGGAGAAGACTAGAGCAGCCCACCATGTACATGAACATGTGTATCTTGGGGTGGGGGTAGGAGATGGAGCTGAAGCCTACGGTGAAGCAAAAGGTTGAGCGGGAAGGAAAGCATCTCTTTCACCCCAGCGGAGAACAGAACAAGAAAAGACAAAATGTTGAAAATGGAGGATATCTCAATAGATATGCAGTTTAATATGATTTTAATCTATTTTACATATTATGTCCTTAGTCCAATAATCTCTTCTCAGAGCCTAACGAAAATGCCGTAACCAGTAATGCAGGACAACCCATAACACCACTCACATTTTTCTAAGACGTGCTAATGCTGATTGTTTATAGACAATTTAGGTTCACTGTGAGGGAAAGAAAGGACATTTCTTTAATTCTTTTTTTTAATTTGAACATATATGCTCATTTTTGTTTAGTTATTTAACATTAACTATTGAAATTCAGTTATATTAGGTTAATATTTAGTTCATTTATATCATGCTCCTTTCTTTTTTTAAAGGAATTTTTATTGAGATATATTTGACATACAATAAACTGCATATATTTAAAGTGCACAATTTGATATTTTTTTCTTATTAGTAATGTATATATGGCAATCCCAATCTCCCAAGTCATCCCACCCCAAACCCCCTCACTTTCTCCCCTTAGTGTCCATATGTTTGTTTGTTCTCTACATCTATCTCTCTACTTCTGCCTTGCAAACTGGTTGATCTGTACCATTTTTCTATATTCCGCATATATGTGTTAATATACGATATTTGTTTTTCTCTTTCTGACATACTTCACTCTGTATGACAGTCTCTAGGTCCATCCATGTCTCTACAAATGCCCCAATTTCATTCCTGTTTATGGCTGAGTAATATTTCATTGTATATACGTACCACATCTTCTTTATTCATTCATCTGTTGATGGACATTTAGGTTGCTTCCATAACTTGGCTATTGTAAATAATGCTGAAGTGAACATTGGGGTGCATGTGTCTTTCTGCATTATGGTGTTCTCTGAATATATGCCCAGCAGGGGGTTTGCTGGGTCATATGGCAATTCTGTTTTCACATTTTTTAAGGAACCTCCATACTGTTCTCTATAGTGGCTGTATCAATTTACATTCCCACCAACAGTGCAAGAGGGTTCCCTTTTCTCCACACCCTCTCCAGCATTTACTGTTTGTAAATATTCTGATGACGCCCATTATAACTGGTGTGAGGTGACACGTTATTGTCGTTTTGATTTGCATTTCTCTAATAATTAGTGATGTTGAGCAGCTTTTCATGTGCCTCTTGGCCATCTGTATGTCTTCTTTGGAGAAATGCCTATTTAGGTCCTCTGCCCATTTTTTGATTGGGTTGTTTGTTTTTTTGATATTGAGCTGGATGAACTGTTTAAATATTTTGGAGATGAATCCTTTGTCTGTTGATTCGTTTGCAAATATTTTCTCCCATTCTGAGGGTTCTCTTTTCATCTCGTTTATACTTTACTTTGCTGTGCAAAAGCTTTTAAGTTTCATTAGGTCCCACTTAGTTACTTTTGTTTTTATTTCCATTGCTCTAGGAGGTGGGTCAAAAAAGATGTTGCTATGATTTATGTCAAAGAGTGTTCTTCCTATGTTTTCCTCTAGGAGTTTTATAGTATCTGGCCTTACATTTAGGTCTTTCATCCATGTGGAGTTTATTTTTTTGTATGGTGTTAGGGAGTGTTCTAATTTCATTCATTTACATGTAGCTGTCCAGTTTTCCCAGCACCGCTTATTGAAGAGGCTGTCTTTTCTCCACTGTATATCCTTGCCTTCTTTGTCTTAGATTAGTTGACCGTAGTTTATCTCTGGGCTTTCTATCCTGTTCCAATGATCTATATTTCTGCTTTTGTGCCAGTACCATATTGTCTTGATTACTGTAGCTTTGTAGTATAGTCTGAAGTCAAGGAGTCTGATTCCTCCAGCTCCATTTTCTCCTCTCAAGATTGCTTTGGCTATTTGGGGTCTTTTGTGTCTGCATACAAATTTTAGGATTTTTTGTTCTAATTCTGTAAAAAAATTCCATGGGTAATTTGATAGGGATTGCATTGAATCTGTAAATTGCTTTGGGTAGTATAGTCATTTTCACAATGTTGATTCTTCCAATCCAAGGACATGGTATATCTCTCCATCTGTTTGTGTTGTCTTTGATTTGTTTCATTAGTGTCTTATAGTTTTCAGAGTACAGGTCTTTTACCTCCTTAGTTAGGTTTATTGCTAGGTATTTTATTCTTTTTGTTGCAATAGTGAATGGGATTGTTTCCTTAATTTCTCTTTCTGGTACAAGAGATTTCTGTGTGTTAATTTTGCATCCTGCAGCTTTACCAAATTCATTGATTAGCTCAAGTAGTTTTACACTGGCATCTTTAGGATTTTCTATGTAGCATATCATGTCATCTGCAAAGAGTGACAATTTTACTTCTTTTCCAATTTAGTTTCCTTTTATTTTTTTTTTTTTCTTCCCTGATTGCTATGGCAAGGACTTCCAAAATTATGTTGAATAGTAGTGGCAAGAGTGGACATCCTTGTTTTGTTCCTGATCTTAGAGGGAATGCTTTCAGTTTTTCAGCAATGAGAATGATGTTTGCTATGGGTTTGCCTTATAAGGCTTTTATTATGTTGAGCTAGGTTCCCTCTATGCCCACCTTCTGGAGAGTTTTTATCATAAATGGGTGTTGAATTTTGTCAAAAGCTTTTTCTACATCCATTGAGATGATCATACAGTTTTTATCCTTCAATTTGTTAATAGGGTGTATCACATTGATTGATTTGTGTATATTGATGAATCTTTGCATTCCAGGGATAAACCCTACTTGATTATGGTGTATAATTAGTGTGTTGTTGGATTCTGTTTGCTAGTATTTTGTTGAGGATTTTTGCATCTAAATTCATCAGTGGTATTGGTCTGTAATTTTCCTTTTCTGTAGTATCTTTGTCTGGTTTTGGTATCAGGGTGATGGTGGCCTCGTAGAATGCATTTGGGAGTGTTCCTCCCTCTGCAGTTTTTTGGAAAAGTTTGAGAAGGATGGGTGTTAGTTCTTCTCTAAATGTTTGATAGAATTCACCTGTGAAGCTATCTGGTCCTGGACTTCTGTTTGTTGGAAGATTTTTAATCAGAGTTTCAATTTCATTCCTTGTGATTGGTCTATTCATACTTTCTACTTCTTCCTGATTCAGTCTTGGAAGGTTATATTTTAAGAATTTGTCCATTTCTTCCAGATTGTCCATTTTATTGGCATATAGTTGCTTGAAGTAGTCTCTTATGATCCTTTTTATTTCTGCAGTGTCTGTTATAACTTCTCTTGTTTCATTTCTAATTTTATTGATTTGAGTCCTCTCCCTTTTTCTTGATGAGTCTTGCTAAATGTTTATTAATTTTGTTTATCTTCTCAAAGAACCAGCTTTTAGTTTTATCGATCTTTGCTATTGTTTTCTTTATTTCTATTTCATTTATTTCTACTCTGATCTTTATGATTTCTCTCCATCTACTAGCTTTGGGTTTTGTTTGTTTTTCTTTCTCTAGTTTCTTTAGGTGCGAGATTAGATTATTCTTTTGGGATTTTCCTTGTTTCTTGAGGTAGGATTGTATCACTATAAACTTCCCTCTTAGAACTGCTTTTGCTGCATCCCATAGGTTTTGGATCGTTGTGTTTTCATTGTCACTGTCTCTAGGTTTTTTGTGATTCCTTTTTGATTTCTTCAGTGATCTCTTGGTTACTTAGTAGCGTATTGTTTAGCCTCCATGTGTTTGTGTTTTTTACAGTATTTTTCCTGTAATTGATTTCAGATCTCATAGGGTTGTGATCAGAAAAGATCCTTGATACAATTTCAATTTTCTTAAATTTACTGGCTTGATTTGTGACCCAAAATGTGATCTATCCTGGAGAATGTTCTGTGTGCATATGAGAAGAAAGTGTAATCTGCTGTTTTTGGATGGAATGTCCAATAAATATCATTTAAATTTAGCTGGTCTATTGTGTCATTTAAAGCTGGTGTTTCCTTATTAATTTTCTGTCTGGATGATCTGTCCATTGGTGTAAGTGGGGTCTTTAATTCTTTTGACTTCAGCAGAAAGACACATTCAGGCAAAATGTTTCCTTGGTGTTCCACAGAAGACAGTCAAAATATTTCCTGGAATGTATTCCCTTCTTGTATATCCTCTTTCAGCTCTTATATCATTAATGGCCTTATAAACTACAAAAATTAACAATTAAAGAGGTACATAAAATTGCATCAGGGTGATAGATTCTAGGATGTTATGAAACAGGAATTATACCCCTTGATATCACTTCCATACTGTCACCATATCCAAATCCATACATATCTCATAATCCCAAGACATCCAGATCCATCACTGTCACTGTTGATATTGGTGTTGATGCTAGGATTGCAACAATAGCACATGTATGAAAAGATCTGCTATATTAGCAGCCACTGCTATATAATTCTCTGATGCTGAAACTGAAAAGAATGAAACCTAGAAGTATTCAAATGAGCTTCAGTAGGTCACAAATGGTTTAATTCAATTCAATCCAAGTTCCAACTCCTTTTCCTCTGGTCTTTTGGTTTTTTTATTTCCTTAAAACTATTGACCTTACCACACTTGACCATGAACTATGGTTGAATTTCCACCCACTCAAATTACTTTCCTTTCTCTTTTGAGGTATGGTCTAAATCTTGGTGCCCAATTATGATTCCTCCTTTCCCCCTTGTATCAGCAACTTCTGCTTGTGCTTAGTGCCTTGTGAAACACTACTATCAGATTAGACTTGGAGTCTGCTGAATCAGTTGAAATGAAACAATACGTGAGGCTGCTATCAATGGAGCAAGTGAAGCACAAAATACTGAATGACTACCATTGGTTAGGACCATGTTAGACCTGGTGATGCTCCTTGAGGACTGATGCCTGTCCTCAGGGTGCTTGAGATCGACTGGGGGAGTCTAGATTAAGATACAAATCAGAGTAAAGCAAGATAGCATAGTCATGAGCCCAGTGGTGCAGCTCACCATTGCCATGCTGTTGTCAGAGTAAGACTGTCAATGGGTCTAAAACTATCAGAAAAGGTATAGCACGGCATTTAGCCTAAGCTAGATTCTGAGGAAAGTAGACAGGTAAGAAGTTAAAAAGAATGAACATTCCAAGCAACATGAATATTACAAGTAAAAGCAAGGAGGTGGGAATGATGATGGTGAATTCTCAAAGCATTAAGATGTACGTATATCTTCCCATGTGGCCAAAGCAGAGGGGATCTTTATGATGGTTCCAAGAGGCCTGACTCGATAAAATTTTGGCTTGGAGAAAACAGAAGGTTATTGTAGGCTAACGAACAGATGTATTAGAGTAACAGAAGCCTGTGTAACAGATAAACCCCATAATCTCAGTGTCTTAATATAATGGACATTTCTTTCTTTCTTAGGTGAAGTTCAAATCAGGTGTTTCCCATTGGAGACAAGTGTACATTTGAGCTGATTAAATAAATGACACCATAGCTCATATACAGCTTTCTGCCAACAGGCATTCATTACTAACTCACTTAGCAAACATCTCTTAAGCACGTACTATCCATCAGGCACTAAGCTTGACTGACACTGGAAATACTGAGTGAGGCAAAAGGCATGGTCCCTGCCCTTGAAGGAGCTCCCAGCTGGCGAGGAAGCCATACAACAAGAAAAGAGGTATTATATCGTCTGCTGGGGAGCAAAATGGAAGGAAGGATTTCAAAGATTGTGGAAGCATGGAGTTCAAATGAGAGCTTTTTAGTGAGAACTACTTGACTGCCCAATAGGAGCAGTTGCTCTAGTAAGTGCTTGAAATAAGCATTGTAAATCCCCTGGGTTCAGTGGGAAAACACCTGGCTTTTCATCAGCTACAAAGATACCTGCCATGCCACTGCTCTCCAAATGTGGGTGTTTGTTTTTTTTTTTATTGTCTTCCTGTGGCATTGTAGGTATATCCTATTTTTGGTGGCCAGTCTTGAATAGAGCCTCTTCAGTTTTACACAGTTATATCAGAACTGGGAAGAGGAGATAGAGGTTCTTCTACTGACTCTGCCAGTGACTAGGTGTCCTTATCTCGGAGACTCATCAGGACTTTAGTTTTCTCCTTGTACAAAAATGTATAAAGTCCCTTCCAGCTCCAGCTTGAAATTACACACTTATAAGATTCTGACTGAAACTATATTTCTCTTCAGGACATTCCTCTTCAATGTAGGATATTTGACACTGTCATGCTATATTTACACAGTGATATACATAGAAAAAGTAGCATGTACTGGTTATAGGTACGAGATTTAAAGTCAGTCTGACTAGGTTCAAATCATACATAATACTCTTTAGCTGTATGAGCAAGACACTAAAATTCTTTGTGTCTTAGTTTCTGTAAAATACAGGTAAGATTAGGACTTACCTCCTTTGGTTGATATGAAGATTAAATAAGCTATTTCAAAGAAGCCAAACCTTCTTTATTCTTAGAGCTCTAAGTGTCAGTAATTCTTTTCACTGTCCCCAGGCCACACAAAATACTTCATAATACTGTTTCTTAAGTGACTATATCCAAACAATAAGTATTTATGTCCTAGCAACTGATAGTAGCAGCCACTAGAATATATACTACACATAATTTAAAAGAAAAATAGTATTGCAAAGATATAACAAAATTGCTAGAAATATTATGTGATCTGAGGTTGAAAATATGAAATAGCTAGAGCTAGAAGTTTGAGCATTGTTCAAAGATGTCAAGTACCATAATATTAACATTTGAAATATTCCTCCGAGCTGCTGTAAGTGTACCTGCAATGTTCCCCTAGTACACAGTTTGGGAATCACAGAACTAATTCATGTGAAGCAGTTAGAACAGTGCCTGCCATGTACCAGCATTCAAATATGTTAGCTATATCTCTATTTTATCTCCGATTCAAACAACAGATTGTTTACAGTTCATTTAATTACAACTATCTTCAGATTAGGAAACTGGGCTTCCAGAAGGCCAAGTACCTCACCTACTAATAATAGGAGGTGGAGAAAATAAAATTTTCATTCAGGTTTACCTGGGTCCAAAGCCTATATAAACTTTTTCCAATATATCACACTGCTTTCTTTTAGTTCAAGACCTGGCTATACTGATAAAGTTTAAACATTAAATTTTTATTCATATATGCCACTTTGTAAGATAGATATTTCCCCTATAGGCGAAGAGCAGCCAGTGAGTTCTAACCTATCATTAGATTTATTTTTTAATTGTAAATTATGAAACTTCTCAAACTGAAAAGCACAGAGGTACTACATAATTGCTTCCAAAATTTTACAGATGTTAACATTTTACCATATTTGTTTCACATTCTTTAAAGAAATAAAATATAAATAAAGTTATACTTTAACTTCATACCCTCTACCTACCCCTTCTGCATTCATCCCTTCTCAGAAGGAATCAGTATTTGAAGCTGGTATCATTGTTGGGCACATTTTTGTTCTTTCACTATACACACATGTGCATGGTGTCTACCAACCATGAAAACTCTGGGAGGCCAAGATCTATATGTTTCCCTTTATCTTTTCCTTTCAATGTGGAAAGGAACAGAGCCTAGCAACCTGGCAGACACTCCATAGATTTTATGAATGATTAAACAAAAGAGATGTTGTTTGGATTTTTAAATGCATAGAAATATTATCATACTATATATTCTCTTGCAATTTGCTTTGTTCCCAATGTTGTGTTTCTGGGATTAATCATATTCATACGTATAGATCTAGTTCATTGATCATCATTGCTATGTAGTATTCCCTTTGTATGAGTAATGAGCAAATTATCTATTTGTCCCCCTAAGGACATTTAGATTTTACTGTATTAAAACATGCTGCACTAAACATTGTTGTATAAATGATAGTAATATTGAGATGTTTCCTCATATTTGTCAGAGATCAAGTTTACTGTCATGATAAATCTAAATGTTGATGGTAACTCTTATGCATTACTGATGGGAGCCTGGCAATGATTAATTAAATTTAAGATGTTGAGATTCCATGATCTAGCAATACTACCTCTAGGTGGAGGTCGACAAGGACCTGAGTATAAGAGAGCTCAGTCTCAATACTTTTAACAGTAAAAGTTATTTTCTATTTTCTCTTGTTTTTGTCACTTATTGAGGCATTAACAAGTTTATTCCAAAACTTGGGGGCTAAAAATATGCACTTGGTTACAATCATGGATTCTGCAGATCAGTGATTTAGAAAGGAAGCAGTGGGAACAGCTGTCTCTGCTCCATGATGCCTGGGACCTTGGCTGGGAGGACTTGAAGCCTGGGAGTGAAATCATCTGGAAGCATCTTTTATTCACATGTCTAATGGTTGATACTGGTGGTTGGCAGGCACCTTGGCTAGAGCTGTTAGATAATCTACATGTGGCATCTTCACAAGGCCTGGGCTTGCTCACAATGCGGTTGCCTCACACGTCTTCCTTGGAGCTCAGAGTCCCACAGCAGAGTGTCCCAAGAGAACCAGGTGGAGATTGTATCATTTTTTATGGCCTAGTCTCAGAGGTCACATGGCATTTCTTTTACCATCATCATGTGCCCATGCCGATTAAAGTAGAACCATAGACCCCCCATCTCTCAATGGGAGGAGCATCAAAGAACACATGGGATGGGAAACACTGTTAAAGCCATTTTGGAAAAAGTCACATCTGCTACATCTTTCCCGCCTTCCTCTTCACTTTCTTTTTCTTTTTTCCATCTCCATTGTGTTCCCTGGATTATTGGGCATTAGGGTCTCTGTATAAATTCTATGTATCACACATGTACATGCATTCATAACCTTCTCTCTAACTCACACTCGTATTATTATTTCTTATTATTATTATGGTAATTTTATCACCCTTTGCCATCACATGCTATTATGTCAAATATATTTTCCTAAATGTCTTTGTTCTTAAATGATAAACACATGAAACAAGCATTTACTTGCACTGTTCCTGCAGGCCTTTACCTCTTGCATTATATATACATGGTCATCGTTCATGCTTCCGCCTCTTTACTTCTACAGTAGGTTTTTCCCTTGTTAGAAAAAGCTAGACAAAATTAGTGTTTGTTCCATCATTATTTTGCTATTCTTTGGGTGAAAACATATCTCATGACTTATGTTTTCCACTTTTCTCATGAGCAATAAATGCATGCATGATTTTCTGAATAGCATATATGTTCTGGATAATCTTAGAATTTTCTTTTGTGTTTTATTTTAGTTAAATTTTATATAACAGCACACTGCCTTCTGAAGTAAGTTGTTAGACTTTCAACCTAAAAAATTACATTAGCATCTTTAAACATCTGCTCAGAAAACCTTGGTTCTTCGAAAATAAATTTACTTTTCTTTAGGGGTTTCCCCATAGGTTGTGGTATATTCAAATGTCCTAGATAACCTTAGGGATTTTCCAACCTTGTGAGTGGGTTTAATACTCAGAAATTAGAATATTAAATTATGTGTGTAACTCAATATCTTTTGTCTTTTTTCCTAGGTCATCTAGGATGTTCAGGGTTCTATTTGATATTTAATTTTAGAAACCACTTTTGGCCTAAAGAATGGAATAATATCTCCTTTCTACTTCTTGTCAAGTCCCTTATTCTATTATACAAGCATCTGTTCATATATTTTCACCTCAATCATTCTACTTTTTGTTTTTAAATATAAGCACTCTAAAGGTTTTGTGGAAATAGTGAGCATGTAATGAGTAAAGAAGAAAGGCAATGAAAAAAAGGAAGGAAGGAAATGATAAAAGTTTAAATCAAAGATGAACTGCATTGTCTTAGCTCTGTCAGTTGGGTAACAAGGGTTTCTCTTTCTTCTCCCCACACATTGCACTCCAGCTGTATAAAGCCATCAGCATCCCCGACGCACTATGCCCTTTCATGCCTATTTCTGGACATGAAGGTCACGGTGTCTGGAAGGACCTTCCCCTTTCTTCTGATTAACTCTCAGTTCATATGTTATTTTCTCTGTGTGTCAAACCATGGTTCCTGATTCGAGTATATCGTTCTTTTCATATCATATTGAACAGCTATTTACATGTCTATCTCTCCCACAAATTTCCTCAGAGGCCAGGCCCATGGGTAACTCATTTCTGAAACCCTAGTGCCAGACAAATATTTATTCAATTCGTGAATTATGAGTGACTACATTTATGACCTTGAATAAGTTACTTAGCCCATCTGTGCTTTCTGCTTTGTAAAATGGAAATAATAATAGTATCTAACTTAAAGGATTGCTTTGAGGATGAAATGAAATCCTGACATATAATTCATGTTCAGAAAATATATAGCTATTGTTATTATGAATTTTTTTGAAAAATATTGCATTTAATCATTAAAATCCTATAACTGATGGTCATGAAAATAAGTGTTTCATTTTCTAAGTTTTTTTTTTTTTTTTTTTAAATAAAAGACCATTTAAGAGATGGTCTAAATACTAGTGTTAAGCAAATAGACCTGTTTACCACCATAGTGAAATATCATTCTGTGGAAAGACTGTAGGAAGTGATTTCACTCTTTGTAACAGAAAAGTCGATCTGCAGTATGACATCATATAGTGCCTGCAGGTGAGAAATATTCACAATCAGCTAATACCCACCCTAGACACCAATGTAAACTCTGTTTGCCTCTGGGATCTCACACCTCTTTCTCAGCACTGCTTTTATCAGCTCTCTCTCATCACATAAATCATCAGAAATACTTTACAATTTAAATTTTTCACATTAAAAAATTCAGAATGTATTAATTTACTTATAGTAGCTGTTTTTACTACAGATAACTTTCATGAGTAAATAAAGCTTATGAGATACAGGCCATGAACTGCTATTGCTGATTCTAAAAGCAGAGCAAGCCCTGATGAGAACTCTTCTTAAAAATAACAAAGGAATTAGGGATTCTGAAAAGCAGGCCTCCAGCTTTGTTTTCTAAAATGTTAAAAAGTAGACCAACGGAGAGCATCAGCCACACATAAAACAGATGCCGATTCTAGCCACTGGATTTGGAAGAAGTAAATTTTACTATCGGTTAATTATTTTGTAAATAATAGATGTATTGAGATAAATATTGACACATATCATACATTCAGAATGTTTCATATTAAAATATTTAATATCTTTGCATAATATTTCACAAAGTTTATATTGTGATGTGAATGTGTCCGATTCTATCTTTATTTTTAATTCGATTCACCAAGTACACAGTGTAAATAAAGGTATTTTTGAGATTTATTTATTCTGAGGGATTCCAATGAGGAAACATATTTTATTATCTATTTATATAACTCTTAGTTATCAGACTTCCTAAAATGAACACATTGATTAGACATAGTTCTGACCAATTTCATTCAAAAAAAAAAAAAAAAGATACTCAGAGTTTGAAAGGTTTGGCTTTCTAGAACTAGACAACTGACCTGATTACTGACTGCTTAAATTATACAGACCACTCATTTTGTAACTCAGATATTCTGCTTATTTTAATAATTGTGGCAGATTAGCCACCTAGAATCTACTTATGTTCAGCATTTTTTTTTGAAACCATTCTACTCAAACACAAAGATTTCTTAATAACATACCAGGTGACAGAAGAGGGGAGGCAAAGGAATAATGCAGTTGAAAGAAAAATTTACGAGTGTAAAGTTTTCTAACTTGTAGTCTTCACCACAATCTCCTTGGAGACCATATTTTTCAGTTAAATGGGGAATGAAAATGGAATAAAAGTGGTTGTTTTTATCAGTGAGGATAGCTAAGTTTATGCTGTACTGAAAAACAATACTCAAATCTCAATGGCTAAGAAAAACGATTTCTCCTATTTCTCATTGATGCAGTGTCCACTCTGAGTATGTTGATGGAGACTGCTTCAACCACTGGTCCACTGTCTGCTTGCAAACCTCCAGCATACTTGCTGCAGCAGGGCGTAGAAGCACAAGAGGATCTCACATGTATAATGAAGTGCTTCAGCCCAGAAATGACACTGGTAACCAAATGCCTCATCCCAGAAGTCATTCCATTTACAGCTCATTGGCTTCCATGTGCCTCGAGGGATAGGAGATCCAGACATTGTTGAAAACACTAGAAGTCTCTCTCATGGGGGTCTGAACAGATCCTAACACAGTGTTTTTCCCCATAATAATCACTGCATAGTAAATTAACTCCAATTTCAACTAAGTAATTTAGTCTTAATCCCAGTTTTGTGTATGTAGCTGAGGACATGATTCTGCCACTACTAGAATTCGAATAGGTCTGGGTACCCTGGAACTTTGGTGGCACAAACCTACCAAACATCCATTTGCAAGAGGGATTGAGAGACCAGTGAGGAAAGGACTCATTCTAAGGCAGCAGAAAGTTGGGAAGATCAAAGTGTTTCAATAACAGAATGTTAGTCATTAGAGAAGAAGGAAGTTGGGTAGCGATTGGGCAAGAGTTAGAGTAAGCAAAAGAGTTGCTCTATTATTAACTCTTGAAAACATTAGGGTACAATCTTCTCTGCTTTGGGTACCCAATTAACAAACACAGTGTAACAGAATGCAAGAGGATCTCTCCCAAGCTTTGACCTTGAATAGAACTTGAGACTCAGAAAGCTGCAGAATCAGCAGCAGGAGTTGACATTGCATGGCAATAAATGGTGTTATCCAGAAGAAATGGCTAGAGTGCCAGTGACCAGGAAACACAGCAGTGCCCAAAAGATCAGGATCAATTTTAAAGTGACAATGCCAGCGAAAGCAGTATCAGTGGCCCAGCAGATGGGGGCAGTGACACAACAGCATGATACAAAGTGGGGCCAAAGCAGAAGAGTGGGAAAGTAGATTCTTATCATAGGGTAACTGAGCAGATTTTTTAGTAGTGCCTTGCTCAGATCCACCTTGGCAGGCAAGAACACCCATCCCCCAGCTGCTGGGTGTGTTAGTAGCTCATAGTCACAGCTGGCCTCTCTCTAAAAAAATTGCCTCTAGCCAAATGGAAGTTCTCTTGCCCAAGGGGTGGGACCCCTCTCAAAAACAGCCTGCTGTCAATAACTGACTGTCAATAACTGACTGTCAATAATGTAAAAGGATGCACTGCTTTCCTAGAGGTGGGATCAATTCTGGGTGCTACTCACACTCCAGAGCTCCCTATGGGACGAGGCTGAGACTATATTCTAACTGAGCCACACATCCTTACTTAGCTCCATCTCCTGCATTATCTCCTTCTCTCTTTCTTTCTCCATGGAGCGGAAATGCTAACAGTTTCTGCTTTTACCATAAACAGTGAGGAGATGTGAGCAGTTTCTATGGAACACGGAGAAAAAAAGACACTAGCTTCCTAAAGAGACAGCCTATGCATTGAGATGTACAGAGTGAGAAAAGGCTTCCCCTTGTCCAAACTTCTGCTCTCATTACTGGTTCAGCTTGGGAAGCTTACCTTTCTCCTCAATGACTGCAAATCTTACACATCCTCTTAGAGCTACCTTAAGGCGACAAACTTTCATGGAGTCTTTCCAGACCACTCTAACCCACAGTGACAGTCTCTGAAGTTTCATGCTATTTAGTGTTGGTGTCACTAATTTAGCAACTGATGCTTCAACTTGTGAAATTTCAACATCTCTTCTAATAATTGATTCTTCTAATATTACACACCTGCTCTGTTAGACGTTGACCAACAAAAATAAATAAGACATGGTTGTACCTTCCACAAGCTGCCTTTAATGGAGAATACAGGTACAGAAACCAATTACAACACTTTGAATTATGTAACACAGTGGGAAAATCGGAGATATTTTTACAAGGGCAGTATTTTAACTGTTTTGAAAGATGATCAAAAGTTAAGGAGGAATAAAGTATTTCAGGTGAAAGCATTAAAAAGTGGTACATTTAAGGAATTGAGAAGATTCATTGGTTACTGAGTGCATATGTTACAAGGAAGAAGAAGAGAACAGGAGAAAATACCCATATCCCACAAGCCTTACCACTTGTGATTTCAGGATAAGGCAACCTTTCCTTCAAAAAATTATAAAATATCTCAGACATTAAAAAATGTAGAGTATGCAATATGATGATTATCTGTGCATGTTCCACTCACCTTAAGAAATAAAACATTTCAACAGTTTCCATTATTTTCCCTATTCTCAGATAAAACTACTACTTGAATCTGGTGTATTCTCACTCCATCCTTTATTTTCCCCGTATGTTTATTACACATAATATATATAAATATACTTCTGCATCTCGCTTTCTTCAATTAATAGCACGTTTGTGAAATTGATCCCTGGTGATATATGAAGCTCAACTGCATTGACTTTCACTGATATATAGTGTTGTTTTGTGTTGATATAATGCACTTTTTAAAAATCCTTTCTCTTACTACCATAGATTTAGTTTGTTTCCAGTTTAACCACTATAAATGCTATCATTATGAACATCTTTATACATGTTTCTTTGTACATATCTGGGAGAAGGGTATAGAAATGAAATTTCTGGATCATTTGGTATATATATCTACTGTTTTAGTCAATATTGCCAAACTGCCGTCTAAAGTGATTGTACTATGTAATTTATATCCCTGCCATCAGAGTACAAATATTCTAATTGCTCATTTTTTCCCAATACTTAATGTTATTACACTTGATATTTTTAGTATTTCATTGTAGAACTAATATTTCTTTGTGGAACTAGTAGTGGAAATAGTTTACATACTCCTGACTACCTGTGATTTTTTTATACATTGTCCATTTTTCTGATGGGTTGTTTTTTCTTTCTAGTTTATAGGAATTCCTGTTAGATCTACAGGCTAATATTTTCTATTTAAGTCTGAGAGGGTTTTTGTTTGTTTGTTTTTTGTTTGTTTGTTTTTTGTACTTTGTTTGTTGAGACCCAGGTATTTTTATTTTGATATGGTCATATATAAAGCTAGTTTTTATATTTGTACTTGTTTGATTGCTTAGAAAATTCTTCCATATTCAAGTCCGTAAAAATAGTGTTCTATACCTTCATCTATATACTTAAAATATTATTTTCCTCATTTCAGTCTTAACATTTTGTATCATGTGATTGTTTTTGTATCATGTGAAATATGGACCATATTTTCTTTGTATGTGGGGTTCATAATAGGTCTCTTTGTTCTTTTGGAACCAATTGAGAAATGGAAGCAAAAGTCAGAAAAATGGAACTCAAAACAGCACCTTTACTACGAGGAAAAGCTAACTGGGGATTATGATTTTAGGTTTAAAGCCAAACGGGCTTGCTAAAAATTTACTCCTAAATTGGACATAATTATTGCTATGGGCTAAATGTTTGTATCTTTCCAAAATTCTTAAGTTGAGATCCCAACCCCTTATGTGATGTATTAGGAGATAAGGCCTTTGGAAGTTGATTAGGTCATGAGATTGAGCCTTCATTAATGGAGGTAGTCCTCTTATAAAAGAGATCCCAGAGAGCTTCCCGTCCCCCGTCTGTCATGTGAGTACACAGCTGTCTATGAACCAGGAAGTGGGTTCTAACCAGACACCAAACCAACAGGCACCTTGATCTTGGACTTCCTGGACCCCAAAACTGTGAGAAATAAGTTTCTGTTGTTTATAAGCCACTTAGTTTATGTTATTTTATTATGGCAGCCCAAGAGGACTAACAGTTATTTATTCAGGCACTAACTGGCACAGGTAGAACACTATTGGTTTCCTATTTAAGTAGCAGATCCACGTGAATGAGAGGAGATAAAACGGTACACTTCTCACAGGCAGGTTGATCCAAAGGCAGAAGTGAAGCAGCTGCTTAGCAGAGTAAGCTCAACAACTTCTCTCAAACAAACCAAGCAAAATAATCCCTTCTCTTTTCAAGGTGTGGAGTCAATAAAGTGTAAGAGAAGGAGATGGAGTTCTTTTAAATGAAGATGCTCATGTGAAAGCATAAGAAGGGAAGGATAAGAGTTTTTCCCCCTTAATATCTGCAATAACAGCAGGCACATGGATCTTAAAACCATGCAAATATGGAAGGGAAGGGTAGCCATGCTACACCGTGTAAAAAACTAAAGTGAAGTCAAACAGAAATGAGATTGAACAAACAGAGATAAGCATTTTCAATTTGGAAACAGTAAACTCACTTTTGGATTTCTAGTTCCAGGCCTACTGTGGCCTATTGGCACTTTACTTCTCCTTTTTGGGTGACTGAATTTGCCTATTTTATCCTTACCATAGCTTGCTCTTCTCTCCACTTCCTGGAGTGAGCTTATGTTTCTTGCAATCATACAACCCAAAACTAAATCACAACAAAAAAAGAGAAAGAGAAGAAAAATAAAAGAATAGAAAGATACTTACCATGAAATATAATTACCAGACTTTTACAGAAGTTTCTAGATTATGGTTATTTTCTACACATCATTTTGTTGCAATACCCTTACACATAGCAACTTTCATATTAAATGACTCATGTACTTTTTCCAATTATACTTAACTTCCTGTTAATTTGCCTTATTTTTAAGTGTACATAAAATATTTTAATGTAAAAAATATCTAAAATAATATAAATATAAAGAAAACACATAAGTAAAAAATATATATGTAAGTGACAGAAATCAAGATTAAATGGAAAAGACAAGTATAATAATAGAATTCAGTAGACTTCAGTTTTTAAAATTTTCTACAGAAGTAGAAGTTTGGATTCCCCTTTGAAGACAAATTACATATCTAATTAAAGAAAAACACTTAAAATGGGACTTTTGGTTATGCAAAGGTAAAGAACAGACTTTATTCTGGAATGACACTTTAAGAAAATGAGCAGAAACTAGCTAGGGTAAAAATGTCCAACTAAAATGAGTTCTTGGAGCAAAATCTCACTAAAGACTGCATTTGTAGACAATGAGATAGTGACTCGGACTATTACTGCTTGAATGTTAAAAAAAACTGTGTGTGAACTGTGATGTCTGGAGAAGTTGGGGAAACCCATTTTACCCAAAGTGTAACAACACAAGAGTCTGTTTTATCTATATAGTACCAGACATTAGTGCTTGCAATAATTATTCTAAGGTATTACCTATGTGAATATATCTGCTAGAAAAGTTGGCACAATAAATGGATATTTTAAATTTTTATCTCTTAAAAGAGATAAAATGTCAAAAACAACAAAACAGCTGGAGTGGCAAAAAAAAAAAGCTCAATCTATTTTAAAAGGTGGGTAAAAACGCTTGACCTAGAGTCTCTCATGAGTAAATTGCTATATAAAAGAATATTTGATAAAAAGATAATACATCATTAACAACTGGATTTATTCTAGGAATGCAGAGGTGTTTTAACATTGAAAAATCAATTAGCGTTGATACACATTAGCAGAGGAAAAGAAGAAGAATTGCATGGTACTTAATATATGCAAAGAAAACATTTCAGATAACTCAAAATCAATTTACAATAAATACTCTTAAACTGGCTATAGAAAGGAACTTTCTAAATAGGATAGAATGTTCAAAATTTCTTATTAAAAATTTGTAATTTATGATGAAATAATGAAAAATTTCCCCTGAGGACAGTAATAAGACTATTCTTACTACTCATCTGTTATTGCCACTTTCATTCAATACAGTACTAAAAGGAGTTGCTAGTGCAAGGCATTAAAAATAAAGGCAAAATACTTCATTATTTTCAGATGACTTGATAGTATACATAGAAAATGGCAAAAAACAAAACAAAAGAAAAACAATCTATGCTCAAACCATTTGAATTAAAAAGTGAATTGAGGAAAATCTCTAGATACAAGATCAGTGTACAAAATCAATTGCATTTTATTTCCCAAAATAAAAATAGAAAATAAAAAATTTGAAACAAAACCAATTATAACAATACCTAAAAAATAACTGATGGAAGTAAATCTGACAAAAAATATGCAATTACAAAGCAATACTGAGAGAAATCAAAGTGGATGTAAAAAAATGTAGGAATATACCATGGTCATAAATCGTAAAACTCAATATTGTAAAAATGTAAATTCTGTCTCTGTCCAGATTGACCCATAAATACAATAAAAATCTCAGTACTTTCTTGGTATAAGTTGAAAGCTTGATTCTAAAATCTACATGAAAATGAAAAAGGTAAAGAATAGCCAAGACAAACTGGAAGAACAACAAATCTGGAGAAATTACACTAAGAAATTGCTAGATATTAAAAATCTATAGTAATTAAGGCAGTGTGATTTTGGAACAAGGACAGACAAATGGATCCGTGAAGCAGATTTGAAAATCCAGTCATATGATTTATTATTTACAATATCACTACAGTACAATGGGGAAAAGATAGCCTTTTCCAGAAAAGAGGGACTTTTCAATATGGGTGGTAGATCAATTAGATATCTATATTTTAAAAATAAATAAAATTTGATCCCTGTCTCACACCTACACAACAACCAATCTCATATGGATTGTAGATTTAAATGTGAAATGCAAAACACTAAAGATTTCAAAAAGAAACAGGAGAGTATTTTTATGACCTGAAGTAAGGAAGTATTTCTTAAATAGGATTCTAAAAAGGCTGAAGAAGAGGGGGGAAAACAGGTAAATTGGATTATGCTAAAACATTTTCTGTTCCTCAAAAGAAGAGGACCCCATTACAAAACTAAAATGTAATCCATATAGTAAGCATAAAAATACTTTTTTATAAGTGTATTGTCAAAGAATGTGTAGAAAGAAAATATAAATAACTCCTACAAATCAGTAAGAAAAATATAAACAACACAATAGAAAGATTATCAAAGGACTTGAAAAAGCAACTCACAAAACAAACTATTCAAATGGCTCCTAAATACATAAAAAGGGACTTTAAGAGTCATCAGGTATATACAAGTTAAAACTAAAAAGAGATACACTGCACACTCACCAATATAACACATTTTTAAAAGACAGGCAATACCAAATGTTGGAGAAGATATGAATCAAATGGTATTCCTATTGCTTAGCAGAAATTACTCAAGCTACTAAAGCCACATATCCAATGATCTGTCAATTCTCTTCTTAGACTTGTACCCAAGAGAAAGGCACTCATGTGTTTACCAAAAGACAATGACAATGTTCATGCTGCACTATTTGCAATAGCTTTCAAATAGGGATATCAAATGTCTATAAGAGTAGAACAGAGAAATAAATTACAGTACATTGATACAATAGATAACTACAATGTGATGGGGAAAAGAACATTACAGCAATCACATGGATGTACCTCACATGCATATGTGAAGTCAAAGAATCAAGACACAAAACAATCTTTGCTGTATGATTCCTCTCATATCAAGTTAAAAAAAATCAGGATAGTGGTTATCCTTTGGGACTAACGGTTAGAAGGAAGAAAAAAAAAGGAGTCTTCTGGGTGCCAACAATGGTTTGTTTCCTCATCTGGGTCCAGGTTCCACACAGAAGTCATCATTTTGTGGAAAAAATACATATGATTGGTATATTTTCCTACATGTATTTTACACTCCAAAAAATAACTTAACTTCAAAGTACTTTCCAAAGATTCAAGTGATTCTAAAGACTGATATTCATGATTCACAGTTGAATATTTCTTTTGGAAAATCCTTGAGAAATATCCCAACTTTCAATAAGAAATGCAAACAATTCCCACTATAAGCATTCTTTTTGGCCAAGCATACCAGAGTGAAAATAAAATGCCAACTCACATGTGAATTCACTATAACTTGAGTGAAAATGAACTGGAGGCACTGGTGAAGTTCGAGATTATTGTTTCTTACCTGAAGGTTCAAAGTTGACTTTTGCTTTACCACTTCCTATATAGAAAATTTTAAGCGCACGTTCATGCTTGCACATGCAGCACTGTTACAGTGACCAGATTCCATTGCAGAGAGATCATTATTGACCAGCACAGCTCTTCTAAGAATCTCATGTTCCTGCCTAGATCTTTTATTGGATGATTTTTCAATGCTTACTAATAAACTTCTGTACAACTGAACAACTGATTCCGTTGTGCCATGTTTCATTCTTTAATTTTGTGGGCGTATTTATCATCTAGAGCTATAGATGAGAGGCTTAAAGTTACAATTAGATTTTCTTTCATCTAATTTAAATGAAAATAGTATAATGAGGTTTTGGGACAATATTCTTTTAATTAAAAGGAGGCATCAAAGATCTTGTTAGTTATTCCTAGCATTGAGTTAACACATTTAAATTAACTAAACTTTTTGATGGAGAGAAAACATGACATCAAAGCAGGTAAGTTATGGATGGAATGCCCCACTACTCTAGGGGGAGGTGCAACCTGACTTGATTTCAGGTATATTATGGTTAGGTGCAGCTCATTCAGAACTATCAAGAATGTTCTCTAGAAAGATGGCATTTTCTCCTTGCACATCACTATTTGGTTCCAAGTTGAATTCAGACTGGGCTTTTCAGCATTTTATAATATTTTTAGATATTATAGATAACCTTGAAGATAACATTTATAAAAATGTTTCAGCATTTGTTATCACATTAAAAATAGGTTTTCAACATTGCAATAGCTCTTTTCTACATGTTTTTAGTATAATTGGTTAGTAGAAGGCTCTGAAATTTTGAGTTATTTTTCTTGATGGTTATGGGTTAACTCTAAAACTTGTATAAATAAATCTGAAATTATCATAAAATATTTTCTTGGAATTTTGTGATTTGAGATCTGTTTTTAAAGGTATTCATGAAGGAGTCAGACTCCCTGACTTCAGACTATACTACAAAGCTACAGTAATCAAGACAATATGGTACTGGCACAAAAGCAGAAATATAGATTAATGGAACAGGACAAAAAGCCCAGAGACAAACTATGGTCAACTAATCTATGACAAAGGAGGCAAGGATATACAATGGAGAAAAGGCAGCCTCTTCAATAAGCGGTGCTGGGAAAACTGGACAGCTACATGTCAAAGAATGAAATTAGAACACTCCCTAATACCATATACAAAAAAAAAACTCAAAATGGATTAAAGACCTAAATATAAAGCCAGACACTATAAAACTCCTAGAGGAAAACATAGGAAGAACACTCTTTGACAGAAATCACAGCAAGATCTTTTTTGACCCACCTCATAGAGTAATGGAAATAAAAACAAAAATAAATAAGTGGGACCTAATGAAACTTAAAAGCTTTTACACAGCAAAGAAAACTGTAAACAAGATGAAAAGACAACCCTCAGAATGGGAGAAAATATTTACAAATGAATCAACAGACAGAGGATTCATCTCCAAAATATATAAACAGTTCATCCAGCTCAATATCAAAAAAAACAAACAACCCAATCAAAAAATGGGCAGAGGACCTAAATAGGCATTTCTCCAAAGAAGACATACAGATGGCCAAGAGGCACTTGAAAAGCTGCTCAACATCACTAATTATTAGAGAAATGCAAATCAAAACTACAATAATGTGTCACCTCACACCAGTTACAATAGGCATTACCAGAAAATCTACAAACAGTAAATGCTGGAGAGGGTGTGGAGAAAAGGGAACCCTCTTGCACTGTTGGTGGGAATGTAAATTGATACAGCCACTATGGAGAACAGTATGGAGGTTTCTTGCAAAACTAAAAATAGAACTACCATGTGACCTAGCAATCCCACTGCTGGGCATATACCCAGAGAAAACCATAATTCAAAAAGACACATGCACCCCAATGTTCATTGCAGCACTATTTACAATAGCCAGGACATGGAAGCAACCTAAATGTCCATCAACAGATGAATGGATAAAGAAGATGTGGTACATATACACAATGGAATATTACTCAGCCATAAAAAGGAGAAAAATTGGCTCATTTGTAAGACATGGATGGACCTAGAGACTGTCATACAGAATGAAGTAAGTCAAAAAGAGAAAAACAAGAATCATATATTAACACATATATGTGGAATATAGAAAGATGGTACAGATCAACTGGTTTGCAAGGCAGAAATAGAGACACAGATGTAGAGAACAAACATATGGACACCAAGTGGGGAAAGTGGGGTTGGGGGGAGGTTGGGGTGGGATGACTTGGGAGATTGGGATTGCCATATATACATTACTAATAAGAAAAAATATCAAATTGTGCACTTTAAATATATGCAGTTTATTGTATGTCAATTATTTCTCAATAAAAGTTCTTAAAAAATAAAGATATTCATACCTGCTAAAATGATTTCTGAAGCACTTTAGTACAAAGTAGAAAACAAAAAAAAATCTTTCATCTGTTTAATGAGTCACAAGGGCAATTATTTTCTTCTCTCAATGCTGAATCACTAGTGTATGAGATACCCTTAACTCATTTACTCTAAAGGACCTACATGTACAAAGGGGAGTAATTTAGCCTTTTTTAGGCAAAACATTTGTACAACTCCATAGAGAAACTTAACACAGGAGAGACTCACTCAGTTCAGGAAGTGGGTATGTAACTAAGGATAATCATTTATTCATTTATTCAATGTCTGACAGTGTCCTCTCAACAGATATAAAAGGAGTGAACCACAATCTATGTCCTCAGTGGGAGACAGATGTGCAAATAATCAAGTCCAGTACATTCACCTAAGGCTGTGCAGGTGCAAATATCAAGTGCACTGGGAGGGTGTGAAGAATATCATTTTCTGGGGCATCAGGAAACCTTCACATAAGGGGTTGTTGGTATAACTCCAAGTCAGTGGTATCTGAGGGAGTCTTACCTGGGGCTTGGGTTCACCTTAGGCTCCTCCTTGGTGACCTCCAGAGTACAATGAAGTACACTCACACTTCCGGGCTGGCCCTGGAACAACCTGATTACTAAGCCCTCCAGCCTCTACCTACATCAGCAGCAGACATACCAGGAAGCCTCAAAACAGATTAACTTACAGGTATTGTGTGCTTGGGTAATCACCTCAATTCACCCTTATGGGAAATTACAAAGTGACTTAAGTGAAATTACAGAGCCAGAAATAGATGAGGTTTTTTTCTTATATTAAAATTTAGGGCAATCAAGTGTATAAAATTACACATTTCCTTCAACAGCTTTTTTTCAACATAACATTCAAGAGACTATTTGATCTGATTCAAAAGTGAATGACATGTTCAGATATCATACTCCCATTACTGGCAGTTTTCAAGGTTTCCACCCCTGAGTAACCACAGAAAAATTAAGGAACTAAACCTAGCTTAGGATATTCTATTAATGTGTGTACAATATATTTCTCTACTAGAGTTAATACAACCCAATCAAAAAATGGGCAGAAGACCTAAATAGACATTTTTCCAAAGAAGACATACAGGTGGGCAAGAGTCACATGAAAAGATGCTCAACATCACTAATTATTCAAGAAATGCAAATCAAAACGACAATGAGGTATCATCTCATACAATCAGAATGGCCATCATCAAAAAATCTAGGAACAATAAATGCTGGAGAGGGTGTGGAGAAAAGGGACCCTCTCACACTGTTGGTGAGAATGTAAATTGGTACACCCACTATGGAGAATGGTATGGAGGCTCCATAAAAATTACAAAGAGCTACCATATGATCCAGCAATCCTAATCCTGACCATATATCCAGAGAAAAACATGGTTTGAAGGATACATGCACCCAATGTTCACTGCAGCCAATTGTTCACAATAGCCAAGACATGGAAGCAACCTAAGTGTCCATAGATAGAAAAATGGATAAAGAAGATGTGGTACATATGTACAATGGAATATTACTCAGCCATAAAAAAGAATGAGATAACACCATTTGCAGCAACGTGGATGGACATGGAGATTATCATACTAAATGAAGTAAGTCAGACAGAGAAAGACAAATATCATATGATATTGCTTATATGTGGAATCTAAAAAAAATGATAGAAATGAACTTATTTACAAAACAGAAACAGACTCACAGACTTAGAGAACAAACATGGTTACAAGGAGGGCAGTGTTTGCAGGGGGAGGCATAGACTGGGAGTTTGGGATTGAAATGTACATACTGCTATATTTAAAATACATAACCAATAAGAACCCACTGTAAAAAAAAATTTTTTTAAGTGTTCCAGGTAAAATCATTTAATCTTACCTATATGGTAAGAATTATCCAGCTTTATAGTTGGAAACTGAGGTTCAAAGAGGTTACATAATTTCCCATAAACACACACAGACAGTAAATGGCAGATCTTGAATTTAAACTGAGTTATAAAAACCATACACTCTTTCCTAGCTGGTGCAGAGTCTAAGACAGAGTTTCTCTTACTAAATCAATAGATTACTAGCCTCAGAATCACCTGGCTTGCCTATTAAAATGCAGATTCCTGATTCCACCTCAGACCAACTATAATTTCAATAAATTGCTCAACTGATTCTTACTCAAAGTTGAGACTGCTAAACTAAACTAAACACATTTCTTTCATAGTTATTCAAAATATTAAATTTGTTTCGTGTGTGTTTAGATGACTGGTACCTTGGCTACCTTTCTTCTTTTCCCATCAGGGAAAACAAATATTACTTAAAGCCCCTCAAATAGCAAACCATTTAACAATCATTCCCATTATTATTCTAGGATACAAAAGCAGAGTCCCAGTAGAAATTTTCCTTCAAAATATTTTAAAAGTTGCTATTTGCTAAAACTAGAGTGGCAATCTAAAGAACACAGACAGTCTTCTTGGACCTTTGCCAGTAATATTTTGATCATTTCTGGAGTTGGC
The DNA here is from genome assembly GCF_030028045.1 of Hippopotamus amphibius kiboko. Lineage (NCBI taxonomy): Eukaryota > Metazoa > Chordata > Mammalia > Artiodactyla > Hippopotamidae > Hippopotamus > Hippopotamus amphibius. Next base: position 70,423,504 of record NC_080189.1, on the reverse strand, counting down.
ATTAGGTTAAGTCTAGGTATATCTCCCATATGCCTATTGGGAACTTCATATACTATTTAAAACACATCTTTGTATGTGAATATTCCTTTCTGAGCAATCTGGCTCCCTTGGAGCCCTAGAACAGGACCTAATATCCCAGAAATGTGGAATTGGGAGCCTCTGACTCTAGAGATATTTTTAATAACTTATGGTAGGTCCAGCTAAGTATTGTTGCTTTTATCAAGTAGAATTTTGATTGGAAGAAAACTTTAGAGGCAGTGAATTGGACCTACAAAATTTTTAAATGTGGCAAATCATTAAGGAAGGCTACTCATTTGTAAAGTACTTATTGAGCAATTACTATGTGCCTAGTGCTGTGCTAAGTCTAGGTCTAAAATTGCTAACTCATTAAAGTCCTCCAGTAGTTCAGACTCTAGAGAAATATGTGGTGCTGGTCGTTATCTCACAAAATTTATGAGATTAATGAGACAAAATTTATGCATATGAAATAATGATAAAATACTGTGTTTAGGTTAGGTACTGAAAAAAAGAGTTCAAAAGGAGAAATTAGTATGTTTCAAAAGTTGGATACTTTAGGGCTTCCTAGGTGGTGCAGTGGTTGGGAGTCTGCCTGCCAATGTGGAGGGCATGAGTTTGATCCCTGCTCCAGGAAGATCCCACATGCTGCAGAGCAACTAAGCCTGTGTGCCAAAAAAAAAAAAAATGTTGGCTACTTTAGTGATTGAATGTTTTAGGCATATCCTCTTATTAATTTGCACAAAAATTGTATGACATGAATATCACAATTGGTATTTTACTTTATTTTTTCCTTTCAAAAAGTTTTATTGAGATATAATTGACATACAATAAACTGCATATATTTAAAGTGTACAATTTGACATATTTTTCTTATTGGTCATCTATTTTATACATATTAATGTATATAAGTCAATCCCAATCTCCCAAATCATCCTACCCCACCCACCCCAGCTTTCCTCCTGATAAGCTTACGCAGGAAAAAAAACATCAAGTTAGGAAAAATTTATGGGCCCAGCTGTATACATTCCATTGGAATTTATGACCCCCAGTAGAGGTTAACATATGCAGGGAGGCACTCATTGAATTGTAAAGCTCTTTGATGATTATCTGAATGTTTGTGCTAATTAACTCCTAGAAAAAGGTATATAATCATGGGACTTATAGCCTGTTTTCAGGTCTTTCTTTACCACCTCCTGGTGTCTGTGCCAGAAGCTGTTATACTCTCTTCTTAATAAACTGTTACTCTGTTACTTATACCTGAGCAAATGCTTGTTATTGATCCGGAGGAGAAATTCTTTTCCTTTTGAGATCATGAATCCACTCCATAGACGATTTTATGGCAACACTCCCCTTGGTGTCCACATGTTTATCCTCTACATCTGTGTCTCTATTTATGCCTTGCAAACTGGTTGATTTGTACCATTTTTCTAGATTCCACATACATGCGTTACTGTACGATATTAGTTTTTCTCTTTCTGACTTACTTCACTCTGTATGACAGTCTCTAGGTCCATCCATGTCTCTACAAATGAGCCAATTTTTCTCCTTTTTATGGCTGAGTAATATTCCATTGTATACATGTACCACATCTTCTTTATCCATTCATCTGTTGGTGGACATTTAGGTTGCTTCCATGTCCTGGCTATTGTAAATAGTGCTGCAATGAACATTGGGGTGCATGTGTCTTTTTGAATTATGGTTTTGTCTGGGTATATGCCCAGCAGTGGGATTGCTGGGTCACATGGTAATTCTATCTTTAGTTTTTTTAAGGAACTTCCATACTGTTCTCCATAGTGGCTGTATCAATGTACATTCCCACCAACAGTGCAAGAGGGTTCCCTTTTCTCCACACCTTCTGCAGCATTTATTATTTGTAGATTTTCTGATGATGCCCATTCTAACCAGTGTGAGGTGATACCTCATTGTCGTTTTGATTTGCATTTCTCTAATAATTAGTGATGTTGAGCAGCTTTTCAAGTGCCTCTTGGCCATCTGTATGTCTTCTTTGGAGAAATGCCTATGTAGGTCTTCCACCCATTTTTTGACTGGGTTGTTTTTTTGATATTGAGCTAGATGAACTGTTTAAATATTTTGGAGATGAATCCTTTGTCTGTTGATTTGTTTGCAAATATTTTCTCCCATTCTGAGGGTGGTCTTTTCGTCTTATTTATACTTTTCTTTGCTATGCAAAAGCTTTTAAGTTTTATTAGGTCCCACTATTTATTTTTGTTTTTACTTCCATTACTCTAGGAGGTGAGTCAAAAAAGATCTTGCTGTGATTTCTGTCAAAGAGTGTTCTTCCTATGTTTTCCTCTAGGAGTTTTATAGTGTCTGGCCTTATATTTAGGTCTTTAATCCCTTTTGAGTTTATTTTTGTATATGGTATTAGGGAGTGTTCTAATTTCATTCTTTTATACGTAGCTGTCCAGTTTTCCCAGCATCACTTATTGAAGAGGCTGTCTTTTCTCCATTGTATATCCTTGCCTCCTTTGTCACAGATTAGTTGACCATAGGTGCATGGTTTTATCTCTGGGCTTTTTATCCTGTTCCATTGATCTATATTTCTGTTTTTGTGGCAGTACCATATTGTCTTGATTACTGTAGCTTTGTAGTACAGTCAAGTCAGGGAGCCTGATTCCTCCAACTCTGTTTTCTCCCTCAAGATTTCTTTGGCTATTTGGGGTCTTTTGTGTTTTTATACAAATTTTAGGATTTTTTGTTCTAGTTCTGTAAAAAAAAAAATGCCATTGGTAATTTGATAGGGATTGCATTGAATCTGTAGATTGCTTTGTGTAGTATAGTCATTTTCACAGTATTGATTCTTCCAATCCAAGAACATGGCATATCTATCTGTTTGTGTCGTCTTTGGTTTCTTTCATCAGTGTCTAATAGTTCTCTGAGTACAGGTCTTTTATCTCCTTAGGTAGGTTTATTCCTAGGTATTATAATTAGTATTTGAAAAGAAATGAGATCATATTAGGTAGTTGTGAATAGTGGTTATATATATGATCATTACAAGCAATACTCAGTAGTTGCAGTCAAAATACTTTTCCAAATAACCAGCCAGGTAAGATGTGGAGTTGGATTTCAAATCCAATTTGTTCATTTCCAAATTATACCTGTGTTCTTTTGGCTACCCCACAATGCTGCCTCTTCCTCTCAGAAAAGAAGGAAGAGGAGACTCACGTGAGTTGAAGTACTCAAAAATCTTTAGAAGTAGGAGAGAACAAAATAATATTAAGTTGGACTTTGGGGTTTTGAGCTCTGATAAATATCCTTTGCCTCCAATAAACATAAACAAACAAACAAATAAATAATGCCATCCCAGTGCCAGAATAGAGCCAGTCTTCACAGAATTAATTCTTCAGTAAGATACACCACAGCACATTTTCATTGAGCTACTGTGTGAGAAGAAAGGATTACCTTAGGATTCCAGGAAGCTGGGCATGGTGATAACCCCAGGTGTGGGGGTACTTCAAAGCACTGCTTCCAGCCATGTAGGGCAGCTGTAAGTTCTGGAAAACAATAGCAGGCAATGAAGTAGCTTGCCATGCGGATTGAGCAATGGGGTAAGGACTTTGGCAAGAACACTAATGAATTCTGCAATAAGTAGCTGAAAATTCAAGAAAATGATTCACATGGGCACAGGTAGAAAGGCGTGTTCAGGATTCCTCGTCTGGTCTGTTGAGTCATCCACAAAACTTCCCACAAAACAGTTATTAGCCTGCGGCCCTTTATTTTAGTAAGAGGCACAGAAATGTGTGGTGAAATCACAGAAATTGAGAAATGATACAACTTATAAGAAACTTGAAGGATCATGGTATGCAAACTGATTGTTTAGCTGGTGAGAAAACTGAGACCCAGAGAAATTAAAAGTGTTGTCTAAAGTTACAAGGAGACTCAGTGAGCACTCAGCTGACAACTTGGGTCTCAATTCTGTTGGGTTCTTTGCCTGGTTCACAATGTTATAATTCTGGTCTGAGAATAGATAATGAAATGTTCTTGCTTATTAAAGTCATTAAGTAAAGCTAGGTCCATAAAATGACCATATCCCTAATTTTCAAAAAGATGAAACATATAGTCACACTGAATCTTAAAATCGCCTGGAATAAAATGGAAATTGTTAGGAAGTGGCAGGGCATCCAGGCCATCTTTTGAGATGATCATAGGTCCACAGTAGACGGTACAAATCTTTCTCACGTAAAAACTAATGGAATAAATTGTTCTTATATTGCTGTTTTTAGATACTTAGAAACTATTTTGATTTAAATGTTTTTGAAAAGAAGGTGAAATCTAATAATATTTTTCTATGTATTTTGTCCCTTCCTTCAGGTCTTTTAAATGTCACTTTTTCAGTGAGGTCTTTGTTTTCATTTTCATTGAAGTATAGTTGACTAGCAATATTATATGAGTTTTAGGTATACAACCTAGATTCAAAATTGTTATAGATTACATTCCATTTAAAGTTAGTATAAAATGTTGGCTATATTCCCTGTGCTTTACAATATATCCGTGTAGCTGATTTGTTATATACAATGAGGTCTTCTTTGAACACTCATTTTAAAGTTGCAAACCACATGCATACTCCCCAGCCCTGAGGCACTTACTGTTCTCTCTATGCTTTATTTTTTTTCTCCAGGACAATTAACACAACCTAACAAATGATTACTTACCCTTTGTTAGTATTCCCTAACTAGAATGAAGGCTCTAGGAAAGCAGGAATTGTTTTGTACTCCCAATAACAGAGTACCTAGTACACTATAAGCGCTTAGCAAATATTTGTTGAATGGATGAATGAATATAAAAATTCAAAAAATAAAGTAAGTTTTAAAATGTCTATTACACATAGCCTGAAATTTAAAATAATTATATTTGATATATGTTTTAAAAACTACACATTGTTTTCCAGCTTCATACAGGCTGAACATTTGGGATCTAAATAACTTTTAGATAAATGTTGATCTAAATTTGATTTTTTTGCTTTTCTTTCTTTTTTATAGGCTTTAATAACAAAAAGCAAAGAAAATAGCTAATGACTAATCTATAAGAGCAATTTGATCTATTTTTTAGGCAGCTAGCTTTTATAACATTGGGTGATATTAAATAAATCCATCACGTGTTTGTTTAAAGTTTGAGTTTTATTTCGTTTTTTTTTCATGGATATGCAAGAGATTATATTCCTCCTAAATGACATTATTAAACTTTTTAAAAATCACTGGATATTCTATTAATTTAGCTCTTTCCTTGACAAAATTTGTTTTTCTTCTTTAGGATGCAAGTGGGCATACTGAACAATCTAGAACAATCTTGGTGGAGTCACTCTGCGTGAATTTGTATAGAAATTACATTTAAAAACAGTGACGATAACAGCTATCTGTAACACTGTGAAAATTAACAGAGGGTGCATTCTGTGCCCTCGTGGTCAACATGATCCAGGTCGCCTGGCACGTTTCTCATTCTGCCCCAGCCTAACCCAGGAACTCTGTGCCAGCTTTATTGTCCAGCTGTGTGCTCTCAATAAACTCACTTTACAACACCTCAGCTACAAAACACAGCTAAACAAAACACCTCCTATGAGTCCTACCAGACTCTGCATCATCTAATGTACATGAGTTAAAACAGATCTGGGAGCCCAGGATGTTGTAATGTCAACAGGTGGAGTTGGGGTGGGATGGGGGTTGCTCCTCTTGTCTCCTCCCCAGCCCTTCATTTCTTTGAATATTGGTTGAGACCAGCAATGCTCCTTAGGGTTGGTGTTGCTTTATCCCTGTAGGGTATCTTGGGAGCTTTCAGCTGATGGCAATGTAATCATATATATAAAATTTAAGAAGTTCCTGCAAATTGAGTTCATTCATAGAACAAAATCTAGCTAGTATGTTACCCTTAATATTGGTTCTAGAAATAAAAGTATAATTCCCTTCATTCTAATAATTTTGAGAGTGAGCTGGAAATTCAGCTGGGGAGAATTATATCCTCATCAAAAGTATGAACTCAAGAAATTGACTTACTATATAATTATTTAATTAATCTTATTTTAAGCATCATTCTTCTCAGAAGGCATTTCAAATGAAAAAGAATCATGTGTAAAAGTCCTCATAAAGTAGCTGAATGCAAAATTGATGCTGCTAGAAAAATACTGACAAGAGATATGGAAGTTTTAATAGAAATTCCTCCTACAAATGATTATATATAAATAAATAGATTTACAAATACATAATTAATCTATAATTTTAGTCCCTCCCCTCAAATGAAATTTTATTTAATTTCATTTTTAACAAGCTGTGGATTTGATCTGAAAAGAGTCTTACCGACACGGAGTGCTTGTCACTTACAGGGGAGAGTCCCTCTCTGCCCATTTGCCTAGTTCTAGAAATGTCTAGAAGTCAGTGATGGCAGCAGTGGTTACCAAAATAGCCCCTTTTGTGAACAAGGTTCACTTTACATTCTGGGTTTCTGAATTTCAGTGGCAATGGACATTTTTACTGGTGAGCTTGGTTGACACCAGGGTAGCAGAACCATCAGTGTGACAAGAGCTGAACAAGGGACTTTACATGGTGTGTACCTAACAGTGATGCCCTTTATCAATAGCATACCTCAGTCAAAAAAGGGGGGGGGGGGGTTCTTTATGGTCTGAGTATGATTTTCCTGTGTTTTTCCTCACTGTAACAGTTAGCAGGGCTGCTCTTTAGAATGATTAAGCATCCTTTGGAGTAATCATGCATGGGTAGAAAGACGTTGTCATAAAAAGTGAAATGCAGGCCCCAAATCATTGATTTTGATTATTATAAAGAATATAAAGTCTCATGAGTGATCTAACTACACAACTATAGCATCATTAAAAAAAGAGTTTTGTATCTTCTTTACCAATATTTATGTTAGGTTTTTCATTTTCTTCTCCTATTGTGTTACATTCTTTTATGAAACTCAATAGGAGAGATACTGACAATCCTGCCTGGTTTCTGATTTTATTGAAGTTGTTTTAGTGTATTAGCACTAAAAATACCAACCACTAGTATTTGTAAATTTTTATTTAAAGTTTTATATATGACAAGATTAGGTTTATACATATTCAATGAGCATAAGAAAAATACATATTCTCTGTTTGAAGTATGTAGGCTCTATCTAGCATGTTGATTGTACTAGTAAATTTCATGATGGCCTTTCTTATTGTTTATTTACTAGATGTGCCCATTTAAGAATTATCAAAATAATTTAATAAGATGCCAGGATATAAAATGAATATATATAATGGATAATTTAAAATGTAACATAATAAAACAAGAACAACCCTTTATGGTTAAAAATTTTTACCAAAAATATGTAAAACAAGATGAGAATAAATTAAAAGGCACACCATGTTTTTGAATGGGAAGTTTAATATCATTAGAGATTCCATTTTCTCCAAACTAATTGTATTAATTTAATGTTACTTCAATTAGATTTGCAGAAGGTCTTCTTTTTTAAATTAATAAGATCTATTTGATAAAACTAATTCAGTCACTGATCTTTGGTGTATTATTTCTCAATTGCAAATGGCAGATGACACTTTTAACATGCTCTTAAAGCTCACTTTATAAACAATATACTAGGAGGCCTTTGGTGATCACAGACATACATGCTCAGGACAAAAAGACAAAAGACAACAAAAGCTGTGTTACATACTACATAGATACACCGTAACTACAGGCACCTATTGAACTGTACCCCAAATTTCTCTTCACTCTAATGCTGGATACTGAATTTAGACCAAACATGTACACTTCACATCCCTTATATGACTAAGTTTTCTTCAGTTAACTCCTGATCTCTTAGGTAAATAGATTTCGATTAGGCTTATCCCACAGTCATACCCCATGTCTGAATCTTGAACTGAGCACAATTTAGCCTTAAAGAGGATGACCAGGCAGAGTGACTCATTTGATAAATCATTTATGACCATTTTCAGTGGTGAGTGAAAGCTGGCCTTAGATAAGCTGATTGACAGCAGTCAAGATTGATTAACAATGTGCTTCTACCCCATCCTTTCCAAATCTAATAAAAGGCCCATGGTCTCACTCACGAAAATGCAGTACTGCATAAAGATATTAAAATCACATTTTAGGGATGACAGAAAAAAAAAAAGAAGAAAATAAGCACATTTTGAACAATTCAAAGTAAAACAAGAAAGATACAAAAACAAATACCTTACAAACAACATGATGGAATATTTCAGGAGCCTGGAAAAGGAGGAACAGCAAGTCTAAAATAATTTGGAGGAAGCAGTTTAGAGGTTTGTTTTTTTAAAAAGGTAGTTACAAAATTTTTTCCTTTCAATGTGAGGTCAGATCCCCTTTTAAAAGATACACATTACACAGGTAAAATAAGTATCATCAGAAATGTTTTTTTTTTTTTTTTCATCAGAAATTAAAATGGAGCTTAAAGCTCTATGGAGAACAACATAATATTAATTTACCCAACATGTGCATTTCTAAATATTTGCATATAATTTGCTTTTGAGAGCTAAATAAGAAGGGTAATGAGGATGGATAGACAGACAATAGAAGTCACTGTTGAATATCTTCACTGGGTGGGGGGATACAGATGCTGATTTTGCTGACTGTCCTCGCTGGCGTGGGGAGGATCCAAGAGGAGTGGAGAGGGGTTTCGTGGCCTGCACTCCTGAGCATCCCATTTCTATCTGGTTTGGTGCATGAAAAAAATCACAGAAAGAGACTAGGAAGGGAGGTGGATTTCTTTAGGCTCCTGAGTTCTTCAGTTTAGAGCAGAGGCAGAGGAAAGATGTGATAAACTTTTGTAACTCAGTGTACCTCTGCTCAACAGCTCGCTAGAGCACTGAAAGCCCTGCTTGCATTCCTGACATTGAGAAGCTTAATGCAAGATGCAAGGCTGTCCCACAGTCAGTAGTCAGTGCAGACCGAAAAGAGATGCTCAGCTAAGACCTCTGAGAATAAAAGGCAGCTACAGCTTTTCCCTCAAATTAAAGAAATATGAGGGAGGATGTTTGGCAAGATAATTGTTCCTGTTTTCCATCTGGATACGTTTGCTTCAAAGATTACTGCAAATACTGTCTCGTATTTTATATCTAGTCTGGATCAACTGGGCACTTCAGATATTGATTAGCATTTTTACAGTGTGGTGCTTTCTAGAATACATTACCTCATCGTTGGTGCTGGATGGAAAGGCACTGCTGACAAGACCACCACGTATTGATGACTCAGGGCAAGAGGCCCACAGCGTGGGGGGTGCAAAGTGCAGCCACCTCTTCTATCCAATTCCAACAGAGTGCTTTAAATATTAGTGCGTTTCACCTCAAAATTATCATTTCTGGCTCCTCTTGAAAAAAAATCTCAAAACTCAGCAACACTAAGCCTGCCTTCATCATTGATGGAAGAGACTAGAGCTTCTCAGTGGCCCCCTCTCTAGCGAGACATTGTTCCACTGTCCTCACCAGTCAGCAAGGTCTCATCTCCAGTCTGCTTCACCTCATCTTGCCCTATAAGAATCTGAAATTGCAAAATGAATCCCTGACATATCTAATGTGCTATATGTATACTAGATCATATTACAGGTTCTACCTCTATGGACTCCATCTCTGAATGAATATTAAGTCATTTCTTCATCAACAAGTGTTTGTTGAATGAATATACCACCTTGCCTTTAATTTACCAGTGGAAACATTCAATGGTGCTTCCTCTGTGATCCACAAGATGAAAGAATTACACTATAAACTTGTAAAAAGCAGAAAACCAAAAACAATGTCTGAGCTCTCACAGCAATTACAGTACAAACCACATAGTTATGTAGCTCTTAATCATAAACTATCTCATGGTTTTTTTTTTTCCTCTTTCATGTATATTTATCTTGTCTCCCCAATAAAACTGTAGCTCATCAAAGTCAGGATGTTTGTCTTTTATGTCTTTACAATCCCCCATGGTGTTTTATACATAGTAATAATGCAATAAATGCATACTTGTTTATTTAAAATGTTATAAGAAACAGAAGCTCCCCAGTACCCTTCAACAGTCATGATGTTGTAATATCTGAGACCATCCGCCTCTGCCCTCTTTCCCTTTATAGGAAAAATCCCAGGCTGAATTACACAAAGCAATGCCAACTAATTTTTCTAGATGTGCCTTCTATTGGCTTCTTTCCCTCAAATCACACGGAAGGCTCCTTTGAAGCAGGTCCTGCAAGAGATTTGATAGTGATCAGGGCTGTGATCACAATGAGTATGCAGCTCTGGAACCCAGCACCAGTTACTGGCACTTACATGTTCACACCAGGCCCTGCCAAACCACATGTGCTCCAATCCAAGGAGATTCCTCTCAAGCACAGGGCTGGCTGGCAGGCTGCTCACACAGGGAGATGAATCAAGGGCCTGAAGGGCAAGTTATAAACTCCTTTCTCCTTGGCATAGGCTGTAGACCAGCAGGGTCCAAACTGATTCCACAAACAGATAATTATCTAAAGCAAATGCACCCAGACTCTCATTGTAAAAGGAGCCATTAATAGATCAAGGTAGACTGGGTGGAAATGGAAATTTTACTGTGGGTTCAGTGGGTCTAGGCAATATGCATCCCTGGTACCATAAATACGACACGATGAGGTGGGCAAGTGGGTATCAGAAATCTGGCTTTTCCCCTGATATTTTAGTTATTTTTGCTTCGTCTTATGGATCACTGTTTATTTGGATGAACTGTTTATTTTTTTTCCTTTTAAAAAGAGTTTTATTGAGATATCATTGACATACAATACACTGCATATATTTAAAGTGTACATTTTGATTTTTTTTCTTATTAGTCATCTATTGTATACATAGAACTGTTTACATCGTCACAAATAGTTAACAAGACTTAAATGGAATCCAAATCCTCCTACCAGAAAAAAGAATGGTCAGCTTTAGAGAAAGCAAATGGTTGCTGGAGAAAAAATTATAATTGCATGCATACATAATTTAGAACAAGATGATTTTAAAATCAAAATGTCATCATTTTACCATAAGTAAAAACAAGGAAGAAGATTACACTTGACATTCTCCCTTACTGCATAGATCTATCGTATTATTGACTTCCTAATGCGATGTTAGCAATGATGTTTTAATGTGGTTTGATCATATGAGATTATCATATGAAACAATAATCAGTTTAGTAGTTCAGGAATTAATAGACTAAGGGAGGAAATGTCTATGTGGACCTGGTTCCCATCATTCCTTTCCCCTACATGACCCAGCAGTGAAAATTCTTTTATGGTTCTATAAGGTGGCTTATGGATAGAAATGAAACAGGAAGAAAGGACCAGACCTCACATGCAGTTGCATCCATTGAGTTATAAGGATTGCTGAACAGCAGTAGTCAATAGTAGGAATACTATTCTTTAATTTTCTACAAAACTGCTTCTTGATCTCAGCCCAAATTCTCCCTCCTTCCAGAAGCCGCCTTTCACCATTTCTTCTAAATTTTAATCCTCTATTCACCCCCATCCTTGCTCCTAGTTTCACCTATTTTATTATCTCTGTAACACTTACATTCCTAAGTAACCTATATATATTTTTACTTGTTTATTGTCTGCCATTTCATCCACTATAAGTTCCAAGACAGTCGGGATATCTTTTGCCATATTAACTACAGAGGAGATGCTCAGTAAATATCTGACAAAAAAATTAATGAACAAATGAACATTTAATATTTTCAGATTATCAAAGTGACCATATCAAAATGTGAAGACATGTTCTTTATTTCTAAGTATATGTGCCTGAAGTGTTTCTGAGCATCAGCCCACCCCTGCGTTCATCACTGAGCGTTGCTCTATTTCTCAGCTACTCCATCCCAGACCAGGGATGGTGTGGGAGATGGAGACATAGGAGGTTCAGGGATAGGGTAAGTTTGAAGGAAGGGATACCAATATGTCTTTCACAACATTTTTTTCTATTTGGTAACTAAAAAGCAGAAGTTAGATATTTTGTTTTATAGACCTCAGAAAACTACTGATGACCTCAGCTAAAAGACTAAGGTCTTCAGACTCCATTGAGAAAGCTGCCAAGCAGAAGTCATTGTTTGTTTCTTCCAGGAATGCCCTTTGCAGTAGGTTGACTCAGCTGGGAGTCAACCTATACTTTCCACCTTCCTCCTTTTTTCCACAGACAGATACAATGACCAGAACTCACACACTTAGTGTTAAGGACAGAAACCACAAAAATAAGGGTGATGAGAAATAGGGGTCTGACCCACTGTTGACATCATGGGACCACCATACTAGCCCTAGATTGCCACCTCTGAAATGTTTTTGAGAGAGAAAAATAATTTTTTTCTGCCACCGTTATGTAGTTTTTTCCTATCCTTTTCAGCCAAACCTCTTATCAATACATCATTTAAAAGGTTAAAACTAAATAATTAAAAGTATCAGCTGAGTCCAAACTGCCATGTTAAAATGGCCCTCCATATCCACGGGTTCTGCATCCATGAATTCAACTGCAGATCAAACATACACAGAAAAAAATTCCAGGGAGTTCCAAGAAGCAAAACTTGAATTTGTCATGTAATAGCAACTATTTACATAGGATTTACAGTGTATTAGGTATTGTAAATAATCTAGAGATGGTTTAAAATATACAGGAGGACGTGTATAGGTTATATGCAAGTATCATTCATGTAAGGAACTTGAGCATTCTTAGATTTTGGTAGGCAAGCTGGGGTGGGGGCAGGTGAGGAGTTGTTCCCAGAAACCAAACCCTCGCAGATACTGAGGGACAACTATATCCTATACTTTTTCACAAAGTTTTCAACATGCATACCTCATTTGTCATTTTAATCCTTAAAATATACCTCTTAAATTAATTAAGCTTACCCATTTAACAGGTGAGAAAATAAGACTAAGGAGGTTAAGTCACTAATCCAAGGTCCCGAGCTGGCAAATTAGAGTACAAATCATCTGAATTTCAGCCCAGAGCTATTTCCAGTAGAGTATGCTGCCAATTGCTCAAATATGTGTCAAAGTTTCAAGAATTACTGCATATGCTGCTTAATGAGAATAGATAAAGCTTTAAACACATATAAGGGAGATGACACCAAAGTTGCTATTGGCATCAAAGGATTTTTTTAAAATATTTTTATAAATTTTGAAATCTCTTCCAAAACAAAAATACATACAAAGTAAATATTACAGCCAAAGAACAAGTTCTTTCTATTTTAGTTACTGAGCAGGAGATAAAGGTATTCAACGAAACAATATGGGCTAATTCAGGTGGCAGTTGTGAGAATGGTCAGGGTTCTAACTGGATTCTGACAGTACTTGGTACTACAACCAAATGGGAAAAAACATCATCATCAGTTATGGAGCTTTGTGAAGATTTATTGAAAAGCTATCAAACAGATTGCCATACAATTGATCAAATATATTTAGGAAAACTAGGTTACACAATATTTGATTTATCAATTTAAATCACTGAACATAACATACAAATCAACTTGCACTAGTACTATAAAATCCATTTGCTGAAGTAGGGTTTTTTTTTCTTATAAAAGGAAGAAATCTGCCATAGATAAGCTATAGCTATATGTAAAATACATCTCTTCTTATGTTGTTATGGTAACGTATTCAGTGTTGCATGGGTCAGTAAACTTAAAATACTGAATTAAGAGGATGATTTTTTTAACCTGTGTAGAGCTAGTTTTTGAAGATTAAGTCCCTATTCTTTAGGTGGATGACCTCACAGAAAAGAAATTCTACTTTTCTGACTAACTCCTGAGAAATTTTTGAACATCTTGGCCACTAACTTACTTAGTCTCTTGTCTGTGAATTTTGAGACAGGGTTATAATTCTGGGCGGAGATAAGATAAATGGTAGGCAGAGATGATAATGTCATATCAACATCCATTCTTTATATCAAAGACAACTCTTTTTTCCTTCAAAAATAAGTACAAATCCCTCCCTACAACCTTTAGAGTATTGTTATTTTAAGATTCTAGCCCATTTTGAAACACTAGCTTGGTTAAGAAAAAGGAACATTTATTTTGTAGGGTCTACCTAGTCTGCTCCGTACTGAGACTGTAAATATCAGATGATTTCTTGGACATAGCTCTTTCAGTGTATTTCCAGAATGAGACACACTGCCCAAGTTTAGATGAATTGGATATGCTCTGGGAAGACAAATTTTCTGACTGTTCTAAGATCTGACTTCTCCTACCTACAGTCCCTGAGACTGATTTCTGAACTTCTTGTTATAATAACACAGTGAATGTTTCTGGGCTCTCTGGATTCTGTCCTACACTGATGTCCTAATGATGTCTTTTTTACATGGTTTTGGTATTTTGTTTCATTTGGTCTTTCAGGGAACCATTTAATAATGCAGAACCCCCCAAAAAACTAACTTCTTCTTGCCTAAAATATATATTTGAGTAACCTAGACATTTCAGTAATATTTACCCAATGTATTTCAAGATACAAGATTTGCTCTTATGTTTTGAAAGAACTGCCAAAGACTCCCAACAAAGCATCATTTATTTTGATCTCATCCCCACCTACTACTCACTCATTCTTTAGATTTAATATTTTTCCATGTTTCTCTAACCTTCTCAAAGGTTACTGATGTTTAAAATAGCAAGTATCGATTGCATAAATCATTAAGTTTGCTTCCAGCAGAAAGGAAGAGTAAATGAACTTTTGGCAGAAAAACATTCATCATCAACATGTTCATCCTTAAGTTACATTTTTTTACACAACCAGTTTTGCAGAAACTACTTATATCAGTTAAGCCACTCAGGCAGCATGTAAAAGAAAATCCAATTTGAAATGGCACCCGTGATAAGGCAGTTATCTCACAAGACAGGAAGACCAGAACTGAGTTAGCTCCCCAGTTGGTCTACTCAGAAGATCAATCTCATCATCAAGGACACAAGTGCTTTACATCACTTTACTCTGCCACCTTCAGCTGTAGATCTTTGTCCTCAGCCTAACAACTACATAAAATGACAGTCCAAAGTCTGAAAGGAGAATGTCCTTTCCTTGGGTCTTTTTCTTTTTTTTTTTTTTGGCAAGAAAAATCTTCTCTCAACATCTAGGCAGACTACACCTCATCACCTCATACGTACATTCCTAAACAAATATTAGGAAGATGATAGAACTACCATATTTTATTAGGAGGAAACAAGACTCATGACTTTTGCTCTGATGCTTCCAAAGAGCCCAGCCTTGCTTGAAGCACAGGACAACTTAATACCTGAGATAGTCAGTTATCTAGAAAAGTCATGAATGATAACTCTTGGCTGCAGGACTAACAGTCTTCAGATACTACTGTTCTAGGTATGAAATGATTTACCTTAATGATTTACCACTCCACATATCCACTTCTTTATCTTTTATTTATCCTTTATCTTTTTCCAACAAACCTGTTGAGACTCAGCTATGCCTATTTGCAAACTGGCTATGTCTAGGATAACAACTTAAATATAAGACTCAGGAAGTTAATTAGGTTTAGTTGTTAGAAATGTATAGAATTCCCTATGATAAAAGGTAAACTAAGGCATATTAAAATTTTTTTAAGAATTTGAGCAAAAATTGATTCCAACTGGGCAGTACCAAACCAGAAGTGGTTAGAAGTGCTCCACTGATGAGAGCTTGGGGAGAGATTTTTATAGAGAAGAGGTGGAAGCAAAACAAGGAAATGATTTGATTGGCTGTAGATGAAGCATTTGCCTCATTTGTAAAAGCCTCATTGGCTGATTATGAGTAGTTGTCATTAGAGTTTTGCTTTCTTAACCTTGAGGCATTTACAGGCTTAGGTTTTGGTTTGCTTACATAAGCTACCAGGCCATTAAAGCCACCTCAGTCGAATGTCCCTCTTGTTTAATTAATTTAGTACTTAACATTAGGTTATTTGGTAAAGAATATAATTAAGATTCAATAAAGAATTCAAGTATGATTCCTTAATTCAGATAACGTGAAATAGTTCTCCTTTGAAAGGCTTTAAAATAGCCACTACACTGTCCTGAAATACATTGTGTTGCCATTAGATACATGTGATTCAATTCGAAGAACAGCTGACACATTGTCACCCAGCCCTGACAGAGCCTAGGAAAGGTATTCCAGTGCTAGTAGTAACTTCTTCCTAAAGACATAATGATATGTCACATGCACAGACACAGTCCTATTTCCAACCTTAACAGGGCTTTGAAAACTCCCTGATTTTTACTGGGAAAAGAAAGGATAAAACTTACTCAACAAATTTATGAGGTCAAGTAGAATTGCATTTCTCTTGAGAGATAGGTATGTGAGTGTATATGGGTGTGTATAACATAGATAAATATATGTATAGGTATATACATTCATATGTACACACACGGCCACACATACATACACACAGGTATAAATATATACATAAAGAAAGATATATACATGTAGAAAGATATACATACACACACTATTTATTCACAAATGCACACACTCCTTGAAATCTATAAAATGAAAATTATAATGTATGTTTAGTTATTTTGTACACTCAAAAATTATACCTTTATATCTGATTATGAGGGTACAGATGGTGATTATCTTTGCGAGGATGTTGAAAAAACAAAGTATGAGTAATATCCATTATGTTAACCACATTTTAAAAACATCCCTTGATTTGAAACTTTGAGCAGATTGCTTAGTGTTCTTTGCTGCATCTGATTTGGCCTTTGGAGGAGTTACTCCACCGTTACCTTCTTTTAAATTTATCATTCAAATCCTATAATGCAGGGAGAAAAACATTCAGTTGGCTGAAGCATGCTGATTTGCCCCAGAGTGAAACTAGAGACAAAAAGGTCTTGGAGGCCTTAAAAAGGGTTAGAAGTTCTGTTTGTATGTTTTAGAATTTTAAAACATTTATTTTTACTTTGTTTGCTATACGGAATTTCTTCTAGCATCACTAATTAAGCATCATACTCAGTAGCTCTTAACCTTTAGGGATTATCAGAGAAAGAATAAATAGTACTAGGTTAAAAAGACGTCCCATGTTAATTTTTAAGTATGTTTCCAAAGTTTGGGTTTAAGTTTAAATTCTGTCCTAAATTTTAGAGGAGGGATGAAGTAAGGTTACAAGCTAGTGAAAAATATTTGAATTTCAGGGGCATTGAGGAAAAACAATAAGCAAACCAGTTGCTGCTTATACAGTGATTCCCTAAAAAAAAATAGGCGTGTTTTGAACATTTTAAGTTTTTCAGAAACTGGATTTTATGTTTCCACAAAATTTTTTGTGAAGTACTGTAAATTCCCAGTTTAGCCCAATGAACCATAGAAACAATACCACTTTAAAAGGTGATCACTGATTTGTTCAGTCCTTGGTATGGGAAAATTCCCACTGAGCTTTAATACTTGATGGAAATTCTTCCATTATGATGGACTGATACTTTGATCTTTTCTAGCAGCAGGTCAATGTGTAGGAATTGCTCCACTTTTTAAAGATGGATGCTCCTTGTATGGTGACGGACAGTATAGTATCTGTTCCAGAAATGAATGGGAAGGGTAATAACTGTAGCTACAGGAACACGACCAGTGAGTTAGCTACTGTGGTTGCCCAGTTGCAGTGTGGGTCACTCCTTTGTTAGGGTTCATTACAGTGCAAGAGCCATTGATTAAGTCATTCAAAATTTCCTGAATGTCAACCACAAATGAAACACAATGCTAGGCTCGGGAGAAACAATTGTAACCAAAAGCCGACATGGTCTTTTCTGTCCAGGCACTTACAAAATAATTCAGGATGTAGGGCTGGGCAAGCAATCAAATAATCACACATAAATATAAAACTGCAGCTGGGATAAATGCTGGGAGACATAATACATGGTCCTTTCAATAATAGAATATGAGACTTTTAACCTAGTAAACGGCAGATTTCCCAGCTAAATGATTTCTCCTAAAGGGTGTAGTGCAGGTAATCAGTCCAAGAGTAGAGTGGACTAAGCCAGTAGAAAGGCCTGAAAGAAGGCCAGTGGAGCAGGGGGAGAGAAAAAGAGAGACTGGAATGAGATGATGCCTGAGAACTAGTTTGAATATCAGACCTGACAGAGATTAACAGTCTATGTTTTAAAAAGACAAAAGGGGAAAGAGGGGTGGGGATAAATTGAGAGAGACTGGGATTGACAAATACACACTACTCTATATAAAATGGATAGCTACTAAGAACCTACTGTGTAGCACAGGGAACTCTACTCAGTGCTCTGTGATGACCTACATGAGAAAAGAATCTAAAAAAAGAGTGGATATATGTATATGTATAACTGATTCAATTTGCTGTACAGCAGAAAATAACACAACATTGTAAATCAACTATACTCCAATAAAAATTAATTTTAAGGGGCTTCCTAGGTGGCACATTGGTTAAGAATCTGCCTGGCAATGCAGGGGACACGGGTTCGATCCCTGCTCCAGGAAGATCTCACATGCTGTGGAGCAACTAAGCCCGTGCGCCACAACTATTGAGCCTGCGCTTTAGAGCCCGTGAGCCACAACTATTGAGCCCATGTGCTGCAACTACTGAAGCCCACGCGCCTAGAACCTGTGCTCCGCAACAAGAGAAGCCACGGCAATGAGGAGCCCGTGCTCCACAACGAAGAGTAGCCCCGCTCACAGCAACTAAAGAAAGCCCACACACAGCAAAAAAGACCCAACACAGCCAAATAAATAAATAAATAAATAAAATTAATTTTAAAACAAAGACCTATTTTGACCTTTTGCCTGAGAGCATTTGTGTGTGTGTGTAACTGTCAATCTGAGTATAGAGCAGAGAAAGAAGGAATGGAAGGGGACCAAAGTTTGGAAGATACTGCAGTAACCAAGATGTGTGGTATTGGTAGTCTGGCCTAGGGAAGTGGTTCTCAAACTTTAATGTGGATCAGAATCACCTTAGGGTTTATTAAAACACAGATTTCTAGGCCCTACAGGCAGAGATTCTGACTCAGCAGGTCTGGAATGGAGCACAAAAATGTGCATTTCTAACTAGTTCCCGGGTAATGCTAAAACTGACAGTCTGAGGATCAAACTTTGAAAACCACTGTAAATCTCAATGTACACAACTGGTCTAGGGTAAGAAAGGTGGACAGATTATTTCTATATTCTCAATGCAAAGAAAAAGTCTCATGAGTGAAATGATGAAAAGTTTCCGTGTCTAATTAATTTGTATTTGATATTCTGAGGAATAATGAAGTCTAATATAACCTAACATCTTATGATTTCAGACTTGACAGTGATCCTATGAAAAGTTTTTTATAATAAGATTAAAATGATTGTGTCTTCTCTTTCTAGTCAATATTTCAACACAGGAAAATATTTTATATGAGTTGATTTGGAAATTTACCAAATTAGCCATAAAATATATCTTAAAAAAAAGTTTGAATAAAACCCATGTAATCTGTGCTTTACAGTATTGCTAAGATTATCTCTGGTGAAAGACCCATTTTACTTTTTGATTTCTAATCTTCTGGGGACCAATATGTGGTCTAGATGCATACCATCAGTGAGCAGTTTGTACTGCCTGGAGCCACCACACAAGTTCAACAACATATAAACCGGCCCAGATTCTGCGCAAGGGGACAAATTCACTGACTATATACTTGGATGTTGTCATGATGCCAATTTTCTACAAAAGTTTCTGAATGCGTTTTTTTAATTTCTGTAATCACCTCGTTGTACACGTAACTCATCATTCGTGACCTGACACTGATTCACAGGCCACACTTTAAGCAGCACTACCTTGCAGGCAATAGAAAAATACAAAATTTTCTTGAAAATTACTAGCCCAAGGAGATCTTCAAAATGGACAAAGTTCTGTTGAACTTCGTAACTCAGCTTCATGATTGTTTCATTTGGTGAAAACCAAAACGGTAGCACAAAATTAGAAATACGTATAACCTTAGTTTCACTTCATTTTACTTGGCAGAACTTTCAATTAATAAAGGCCACAGGATTTCAATAATTAATTTATGTGGCTTTGTTTTATCCTAGAAATCTTATTACTTATAAAATTTTGAATACAATTTGGTCTATCCTTTAGTGTTTAGTTTTAGGCAAAACTCCTATGAATTTCTTGACTAGTCTATTATTTTGTTCTATGTGTTTATTATCTGTATTGCTCAAAAAATGTCTGAAAATAGCTATCTAGTTAATGATGAACTCTGTGATATTTTTTGGTGTTGATTAAAGAACAAAAGAAACACTCCCAGTGCCTATCTACACAGGTTAGAAAATTCACAGGGACACAATTTTCAGTGCTTTACCCTCTAACTGATTACCTGTCTGAAATGCCTCATCATTGTATCAATAATAAGGCCCCAGCAATTTCTCAAACAAATTAAAATATTTTCATTGTTCTACATCCTTAGTACCATAGCATTTATTTTTATAGCAGAATTCTTGGATATTTTGGCGTTGTGTAAAAAGAAAACGACGTCTAATTTTCATAACCCACAATAATACGGGTCCCAGTACTACATCTGTTTTAAGGTAATTTGCTAAGTAGAGAGAATCATTTAGGCCTGGAATGAATTACTCATTCAGTTTTAGAGATTCAGAAGATGTGTACTGCATTTCCGATTAAGCATCAACTAACTCTCCGATGTGATGGAAAGATACACTAGTGGTTACATATGTAAGCGCTAGGTTCCACTTTCAAGAATATAAATTAAACATACTTTTTCTTTTTCTTCCATTAATTTCAACAAAAAACTTTGGACTTTACAGATAGAATAAACATCAAAAGACTCCAAAAGGAGAAAAGAAGGCAGATTGGCTGGGAACCTCAAGGATGATAAGGTGGTGAGTTCTCTGAATTTTCTTTTGGCCTCAATATACCCCAAACTTACAGTGAAAGA
Organism: Hippopotamus amphibius kiboko; assembly: GCF_030028045.1. Taxonomy (NCBI): domain Eukaryota; kingdom Metazoa; phylum Chordata; class Mammalia; order Artiodactyla; family Hippopotamidae; genus Hippopotamus; species Hippopotamus amphibius. The sequence goes on along the minus strand of NC_080189.1, from coordinate 70,402,649 downwards.
AGCTAGCAACCTGGTAACACTAGCAGGCACAGACAAAACAAACAGAAGCCCGCAGATAGCTTTCAGATAAAAACTACTCTACTCCAGCCAAATACCACAGAAATAACTATGGCCCAACCCACACCCAAACCAACAAAGGCTAAGTGAGTTACCTAGACTTCCACCCATGTCAGACTGTAATAATGCACCCAGCCTCCCACAATTGGGGTGGTGTCAGAAAAGGTCAAGTGGAAAGACAGGACTTTCACCCAGCAGGAAACAGGCCTTTTCTCCCTTCTGTAGTACCAGTGGAGGCCACATAGGGAGCAGTAACTCCTACGCTTCCTAGCCATAGAAGTAGGAATAAAGGCCAAGTGAGGAGCCAGAAAGTCCACTCAGATCCAAGATTCACATGGAAACGTCCCTCCTCAGATATCAATGGAAGCCAAATGGGAAACATGGACTTTACCCCCATTTGGCAGTAACAAGATGCCACCCCACTCCTTTCCCTACTGCGGTGAGGGTCACAGAAAATCAGCTAAAATAGAAGGTTTAAATAAGATTCAGAAGTTTATAACATATTACCCCAAATTTTCAGGTTTCAATAGAAAGCCATTTGTTATACTAAGAACCAGGAAGATCTAAAACTGAATGAAAAAAGAATCAGTAGATGCCCAACACTGAAATGACAGAGATATTAGAATTATCTGACAAAGATCATAAAGAGGCTATTATAAAAATCATTGAAGAGGCAATTACAAACACATTAGAAACAAATGAAAAAATAGAAAGTGTCAGAAAGAAATAGAAAATGTGAGCCAAGAAACAGAAGATATAAATGAGAATCAACTGGAATTTTTAGAACCAAAAAAATTAAATAATAATTTAAATTTTAAAAACTCAATAAATGTAAAACAGATGATTGAACTTGGTGTACCCCCAAAAAAATAAAAAAATAAAAAAATAAACTCAATAAATGAGTTCAATAGCAGAAGGTAAGGGACAGAAGAAATAATCAGTGAACTGGAAAATGGAATAATAGAAATTATCCAGTTGGAAACAATAGAGAAAAAAACTGACTTAAAAAAATTAACAAAGCCTCAGGGACCTGTGCTACTATACCAAAAATATCTAACATTCATTCATTTGGGAATCTTGAAATAAAGGAGAAAGGAGAGAGTAATGAAAAAGTAATTGAATAACATCAAATCAAATAATCAAAGCTGAAAATTTTCCAAATTTGGCAAAGCTGAAAACTTTCCAAATTTAGCAAAAGGCATAAATTTACAGGTTGAAGCTGAGTGAACTGAAAATAGGATAAATCCATAGAACTCCATGTCAAGTTGTATCATAGTCAAACTTTGGAAGACTGAAAGAACAAAAAAAATTTTTAAGGAAGCGAGAGAGAAATAGCACATTATATATGGAGGAAAAACATTTGAATGACAGCAAATTTCTCACCAGAAACAATAGAGGCCAGGAGGAATTACACTACAGTTTTCAAGTGCTGAAAGATCAAAAATATCCAATGAAAATCTATTTCAGAAAAGAAGAGGAAATCAAGGTACTCTGAAATGAAGAGATGCAAAGAGAATATGTTCCTGGCAATTCTAATCTAAAAGAATGTCTCCACTATGGAAAACAATTTGGAGGTTCCTTAAAAAACTACAAATAGAACTACCATATGATCCAGTCATCCCACTACTGGGCATATACCCAAAGAAAACCATAATCCCAAAAGAAACTTGTACCATAATGTTTATTGCAGCACTCTTTACAATAGCCAGGACATGGAAGCAACCTAAATGCCCATCAACAAATGAATGGATACAGAAGATGTGGCATATATATACAATGGAATATTACTCAGCTATAAAAAGGGATGAGATGGAGCTATATGTAATGAGGTGGATAGAACTATAATCTGTCATACAGAGTGAAGTAAGACAGAAAGAGAAGGACAAATATTGTATACTAACTCACATATACGGAATCTAAAAATGGTACTGATGAACTCAGTGACAAGAACAAGGATGCAGATACAGAGAATGGACTGGAGAACTCGAGGTATGGGAGGGGGCGGGGGATGAAGGGGAAACTGAGACGAAGCGAGAGAGTAGCGCAGACATATATATACTACCAACTGTAAAATAGTCAGTGGGAAGTTGTTGTATAACAAAGGGAATCCAACTCAAGGATGGAAGATGCCTTAGAGGACTGGGGCGGGGAGGGTGGGGGGGGACTCGAGGGGGGAGAGTCAAGGAAGGGAGGGAATACGGGGATATGTGTATAAAAACAGATGATTGAACCTGGTGTACCCCCAAAAAATAAATAAATAAATAAATAAATAAATAAATAAATAAATAAAAGAATGGCTGAAGGAAGTCCTCTAAAGAGAAAAATAAATACAATAAGAAAGAATCTTGGAACATCAGGAAGTAAAATAGAACATGGTGTGCAAAAATACAGACAAAATACTAAATTATGTTTGATGAAGTAAAAAATATAGTACTGTTTCCTGTGGTTCTATATGTACACAGAGGAAATATTTAAGACAATTATATTATAAATTGGGGAGGGTAAAGGGATAAAAAAAACAAGCAAACCAAGGTTTCAAACTTCACTGTGGTAAAATGACACCACGACTAGACGGCGATAAATTTTACATGTATAATATAATAACTAGAGCAACCATTAAAAAATATATATATAATGAGGTAAATCAAAAACATGATAAATAAATCAAAGTGTAATTCTAGAAAATATTCAAGTAACCCACAGGAAAAAAGAAACAGAAAAAAATAAGAAAAAAGAGAACAGAGAGGAAACAAAAAATGAGTGACTTAAGCCCTAACATATTAAAATCACATTAAACAAAAGTGATCTAAATACATTAATTAGAAAACAAAACTGGCAAAGTAGCTGTAAAATCATGATGCAATATGCTTTTTGTAATACAGTAAGTCCCCTACATACGAATCTTCAAGTTGTGAGCTTTCAAAGATGTGAACATGCATTCGCATGTCCAATCACACAAGTTAGTTCACATGTCTGGCCTACATTGTCACATGCGTGCATCCTTTACAAGTCGTTGTGCTTTTGTGTACTTTACTGTACAGTAGTGTATAGAGTACGGTAGTATAGTATCTTTATTTCAAGCCCAGGATGTCTGGAAGCAAGAGTAAAAGCTGCGGTGATGTAGCTAGTACTGCTAAGAAGCACCAAGCAATAATGATGGAAACAAAAGTGAAAACAATTGAGAGAGTGGAGTGAGGTGAAAAGATAGTAGATGTTGCTCATTCTTATAACATGAATTGTTCAACCATTGGCATGATTCTGAAAAACAAGGACAAGATCATGGAACATGTGAAATCCACTGTGCCAATGATGTCGATGATGTCAGACAATAATATCAAAGTGTGGAAAAGTGATGGGGGAGATGGAGAAATTTCTCAGTGTGTGGATGCAGGATCAGCATTAGTGTTAAGTCCCGCTCAGCTCAGTGCTGATTCAAGAGAAAGCTAAAAGCCTTCGTGAATAAGAAACATGTCAAAGAATCAGAGGGTGCATCTTTTACTGCCAGCCATGGTTGGTTTCATCAGTTCAAGGCTAGAGACAACCTTCACAACGTAAAAGTAAGTGGTGAGACAGTGAGTGTGGATACAGTAGCTGCCCAGGAATTTCCCAAAACACTTCAAGAAATTATTGATGAAGGTATGTATTTACCTGAGCAGGTTTTTAATGTGGATGAGACAAGACTGTACTGGAAGAGGATGCCAGATTGAAGTTACATCAGTAAGGAGGAAAAGTTGATGCCAGGCTATAAAGCAGCAAAGGATGGACTAACTCTGTTGTCTGGTGGCAATGATTTCAGCCATATAAAGTTGAAGCCTCTCTTTGTTTATCATTCAGAGAACCCAAGAGCCCTTAAAAACATAGCCAAGGGCTCTCTTGCTGTTGTCTGGAAGAGTAACCCTGAAGTTTGGGTTACACAGCCCATTTTCCAGGACTGGTTTTTCCACCACATTATTCCGGAAGTAGAGAAATATTGTTTGGAGAAGGATGCCCCATTCAACATTCTTTTGCTGCTCGACAATGCTCTGGGCCACCCCCCATTCATGGATGACTTTCATCCCAACGTCAAAGTAGTTCATCTGCCACTGAATACTACGTCACTCATCCAATCTATGGACCAGGGAGTTGTAGTGACTTTCAAGAAATATTATTTACATCATACTTTTCATCAGGCAGTGAAGGTGAGTGAAAAATCATGAACAATCTTGTGACAATTTTGGAAGGTTTATAACATCCACAAGGTCATAAAAAACATTGACTTTGCTTGGCATGAGGTTATGGCCGTCACCATGAAAAACATTTGAAAGAGCTTTGCCCGCAGTTCATTTACAATTTTCGTGGATTTGAGAAGGTGGATGAGGAGTCCAAAGAGGTCCTCAGCAACTTAGTTACCCTCAGTGAGAAGCTGGAGCTAGATCTGCAAAAGGACTACTTCATAGAACTCCTTGCTGTGCAACATGAAGAGCTTACTAATGAAGACCTGATGGAATTGGAGGCCCAGAGAAAGGACAAAGAGAGACAAGAGGAAGAAGGAGTAACTGAAGAACAGAAGAGATTCACAACACAGGAAATGGCAAGTGGATTTTCTTTGTTTGAGGAGGCACTGTTCGTTTTTTAGGCACAGGACCTGAACATAGAATGGTACATGAAGGTTGCAGCAGCCCTTTAGAATGCAATCTAGTGCTATCATTTCATCTATGATGAGAAAAAAGGAGCTACTGCCCAGACATCACTCGATCGTTTTTTCAAGAGGGTAGATAGAATTGAATCCAGCAAGGAACCAGAACCTGCACCATTAACATCAGGCATGAGTGAAACTGCAGCTTGACCTCCATCTACTATTGCTGACAATCCTTCAGCTCTACCATCTCCCACCTTTTCTCCCTCCTCCAGTCAGTAACTCTTCTTACCTGTTCACTCAATGTCCGACCCTATGTGCCAGCTGTTGTACTGTACTACTATACTTCTCAAGGTACAATACTGTAAGATTAAAAAGGTTTTCTTTATTTTTTGTGTTTGGTTGTTTTATGTATTATTTGTGTGAAAAGTCATATAAACCTATTACAGTACAGTACTATATAGCTGATTGTGTTAGCTGGGTACCTAGGCTAACTCTGTTGGACTTAACAATCAAATTGGACTTACAAACACACTCTAAGAATGGAACTTATTTGTATGTAGGGGACTTACTGTACAAGAAATTCACTTCAAATAAAATGATATAAGAAAGTTGAAAGAAAAAGTTGGGAAGAGATATATCATGAGAATATTAATCAAAAGAAAACAGCAGTAGCTATGTTAATATCAGATAAAGTGGACTTCAGAGCAAATAAAATTACCAGAGGCAGAGAAGGATATTGTATAATGAGGATAAGAGGATTAATTCACCAAGCAGACACAGCAATTATAAATATAAACACCACACAACCAAGATGCAAAATAAATGAAAAAAAAAGTCAATAGAACTAAAAGGAGAAATACTCAATTCCACCAGTATGGTTGGAGACATCAACACCCCTATCTCAACAACTGATAGAACAACTACACAGAAAATCAGCAAGAGTATAGAACTGAACAATACCATGTAAAAAATGAACCTAATAGACATTTCTAGAATACTTTGCATAACAGAAGCAGAACACACATTCTTTTAAAGCACCCATGGAACTTATACCATGATACATCATATTCTGGGTCACTAAAAAAATCCAACAAATTTGAAAGAATTTAAATCAGAGAAAGTGTGCTCTCTGACCACATAAACTCTAAATCAATGATAGAAAGAAAAAAGAAAAATCCCCCAAGCACTTGGAAATTGAACAAAGAAATTACAAACAACTAATTAATCAAAGAGGAAGATTCAAGAAAAACTTTTAATATATTTAACAAAATGAAAATGAAAACATAGCATATCAAAATTTAGGGGACACAGGTAAAGCAGGGATGAGAGGGAAATTTGGGGCACTAAATTTAGAGCACTTAGGTTTTTAAAAAGGAAATGTTTCAAACCAATAATCTAGGCTCCCCTTTCAAGAAAAAAGGCGGGGGGCAGGGTGCAAAGTTACTCAAAGCAAGTATCAGGACTGAAATGATACATATAAAAGCAGAAAGCAATGAAACTGAAAGCAGAAAAACAATAGAGAAATCAATAAAATAAAGATCTGCTTCCTTGAAAGGTAAATAAAATTGATGAACTGCCAGCAACACTGAGGTAAAGAGCAAAACAGAGATGATTCAAGTCACCAATATCGGGAATAAGACAGATTCTGCAGACACTAAAACAATAATAAGTGAATACTACCAGCAACATTGTATAGCTAAACTTGACAGCTTAGAAACTGAGAAATTGACCAATGTCTCAAGAAACATAAAACTACCACAGTTCATCCAGTATGACATAATTTGAATAAACCTATAACAATTAAGTAAATTGAAGTCATAATTTAAGAAAAATTGACACCAATTATATACAATCTTGTAAACACTTCTTAATTTATTTTATGTAACTGATATTACCCTGATACCAAAACCAAAGACAGTACCAAATAAAACAAAACAAAAACTTCAGACCAATATCCCTTATGAATAGAGATGCAAAACCTTTAACAAAATATTAGCAAATAGAATTCAGCAATATATAAAATAAACTACACACCATGACCAAGTGAGTTTTAAGACTGGTTGAATATTTGAAAATAAATTAATATAATCCAATATACTAAAAACTGTAAAAGAAAACTTACATGATCATATCAATCTATGAAGAAAAAGAATTTGAAAAAATTCAATGCCCGCTCATGTTTGAAAAAGGGAAAAACCTCTCAGGAAAGTAAGAATTGAGGGGAACTTCCTAAACTTGATAAATAGGATCTACAAAAAAACCTGAGGCTAAAATTATACTTAAGAATGAAAGAATGAATGCTTTATCTATAAGATCTGGAACAAGGCTAGGGTGTCAACTCTCACCACTCTTATTCAACATAGTGCTGAAAGTTCTAGCTAGTGCAATAAGGCAAGAAAAGGAAATAATGGCATACAGATTAGAAAAAAAGTGCTAAAACTGTGTCATGTGCAGATGACATGATTATCTACATAGAAAATCCCAAGGAATATGCAAAAATCAAAAACAAACAGAAACCTTCTAAAACTAAAAAGTAAGTTTAGGAAGGTCACAAAATACAAAGTAAACATAGAAAAAATCAATTGCATTTCTACATACCTGCAATTAATATATGCAAACAAAATTTTGAAATATAATTTATAATCACTTAGGAAAATAAAATATTTCAGTGTAATTCTATCAAAACATGCACAAAACTTCCACAATGAAAACTACTACAAAATGCTAGAAAGAAATTAAGATGACCTACTTAAATATACTCAACTTTCTTTTGACAAAGGTGCAAAAGCAATTAAATGAAGGAAGGATAGCTTTGCCAAAAAAAAAAAGAAGAAAGAAAAAAAGGTGTGACAGCAATCAGACATCCATTGGAGAGGCAAAAAATAACTTTGACCTAAACATTACACCTTATATAGAAATTAACTTAAAAGAGGTCACGGACTTAAATGCAAAACTGAAAAATTATAAAAATTATAAAACAGAAAAACATGGAGGACCTTTGGAATGTAAGGCTAGGGAAAGTGTTTTTAAACTTGAAACTAAAAGCATGATCCAGAAGAAAAAATATAAGAAACTGCACTTGATCAGCATTAAAGAAAAAACTTTGGCTTTGCATGAGATCCTGCTAAGAGGATGAAAAGGCAGTTTAGAGGCTGAGAGAGAAAAATTGCAAACTACATGGGTTTTTTTGGAATACAAAAAAAAAAGGTATTATTTTTTATTTTTTATTATTTTTTAGGAATACAAAAAAAGGTATTATTTTATCAAGTCAGCTCGAAAGTTACATGAAATTGGGTGAAAGTGGTCAAAAAGCACAAATAACTATAAGACACATAAGCACTGGTGGTGTAATGTACCAACATGATGTCTATAGTTAACACTACTGTGTGGTATAATTGAAAGTTGCTAACGGTAGATCCTAAAAGTTCTCATCGAAAAAATATTTTCTTTTTCTTCTTGTATCTATATGAGATGATGATGTCAACTAAATTTATTGTGGTAATCACTTCATAATATACATAAGTTAAGTCATTACACTGTATACCTTAAAATTATACACTGCTATATGTGAATTATATCTGAATAAAACTGAAAAGAAAGTTACATGAAATTTTAAAATATTCAGATCTGACAGCATCTAATAGTCCAGTTTTTTCCCCTTTAGAGGATGGAAACCCCTTGAGTACAACACAGTAATCAATATCATATTTAAAGCAAAGTTAGTGCATTCTTGGAATTCCCTATATTCCAGGATGAGAAGCAGACCCAGAAAGTACAGATTTTCAGGAAAGGGCTGAAAAATCTCCCAAGTCCGGTGCACATCTCTATCCACATGGTACTTTGCTCAGTCTCACATTCTGGTCTCTCTTGCTAGAGATTTCTGCTTCTTCTCGCCCCTTCAGTTTCTTCACCTCCATGAACCTATAAGAATCAAATATTTCTCCTAGGTTGACTTCTAAGTCAGTTTTTGGTTGTGTTTTGTTTTCATGGGGTAGATTTCCAACTACAGACCTTTTTTTTTTTTTTTTAGATTATGAATCTTCCTTGTAAGCAGGCTGGCCATTTGAGACACAGCCATGTGGCCAAGGAGAAGCGACACCAGCTGCTGCTTCCCCCACTTTATCCAGAAGCTCCATTTAAAGTCATTTTCTTCTTTAATCCTCCAAATAAAGTGTGAGTCTCAACTCAAATTCATGGTCCAGTTCCTTTTCATGTTCTCTGGAGACTTTGTAAATTTCATAGAAAGACTAGAAATAGAAGCCTACCAAAGCACACAGGTAGAGAGACAATTCCCATAGGGCGGCATTGCTCCCTATGACAAAGGGTTCCAATACCTACTCTAAGAGTTTCAGTAGGTTCTGAGTTCCTGCACTGACCAGCACACAGACCTTTCCCACTTGTTTGTTAATTGCAGGCCTGGGGCTGCAGGCAGATTTGGGAGAGGAAGTCATCTGTAACTGGAGATGGGTTTGAAATCCTGCAAATTACATGTTTGATAAAAGGACTAGTATCTAGCATATGTAAAGAACACATTGACATATATACACTGCCAAATGTAAAATAGATGGCTAGTGAGAAGCAGCTGCAGAGCACAGGGGGATCAACTCTATGATTAGTGATGACCTAGAGGGGTCAGATAGGGAAGGTGGGAGGGAGTCTCAAGAGGAAGGGGATATGGGGATATATGTATAAATACAGCTGATTCACTTTGTCGTACAGTAGAAACTGGCACAATAGTGTAAAGCAATTATACTCCACTAAAGGTCTGAAAAAAAAAAAAGAAAATCAACTATACTTCAATAATTTTTTAAAAGCAAGCTATGAGTAGAAGAAAATCCTCTTTTATAAGTAATGAATAAAGTCATAAAAGTTAAAAAAAGAACTCAAAATAACAGCAAAAACAAACAATTCAATTAGAAAATGGACAAGAAAAGTAAACAGATATCGTACCAAAGTGGATATGCAGATGGCAATAAAAGCACATTAAAAAGCAATCAACATTATTAGCCATCAGAGAAATGCAAATCAATACCACAATGAAATATTACTATACACCTATTAGAATAATTTTCTTATTAAGTGACAACATTAAATACTGGTGAGGATGCAAAGAAACTGGGACACATATATTTCTGATGGGAATGTAAAATGGTAGGTATTTTGGAAAATAATTTCACAGTTTCTTAAAGAATATAAATATGCAACTATCATATAATAGCAACTGCACTTCTGGGCATTTATCCTAGAGAAATAAAGAATTATGTTCACAGCAAAATGTATTTTCATAATTATTTGGTTAGGCAGTAATCATAAGTGGTAAAGTAAAGCTTTATGTATTTTTCAAACAACTTCAGATAGCTTTATTTCTGTGGGATTCTTTGTGCCAGATGGGATTGTATTTAAAAATACATTTACTGTCCTATAGATCTGTTCATGTAAGAATAAGTAGTAAGTAAGTAGTAAGTATCTATTCAAGCATAGGTAGATCTTTGGAACTGAAATAGTTTTAATTCAGAATGTTGCGTTGGTCTTTAAAAAAAAGTTTAAAAGAATGCATTCTAGGTATACATCATTGCAAGATGTGAAGGGATCTTCTTTTAGAAATATCTTTTATTCTTGGAAATGAATAATCTTTTATAAATAGTAAGGTGTAGAGGCTAGTACTGGCAAATAATTCTGAGAATAAGTCTAAAATTCAATTCTGACCTCTACTCATTTCTCTACTCCCTTTCCCTCAAGGCAATAACATTTCATATAAAACAAAATGCCAGGCTTCAGAGTCAAGAAGTAAATTTGTGTGTATATAGTGGACACGTAGTATAATTTAGAAACTGAATACTTTTGAGTGCTGAAAAATATGCCCCAAAGAACTGAATTGCCTATTTTTATACACCAGCAAGATGCGTCATTGCTCACAAGAACATCATCAATAGAAGTCAGTGATTCAAAATAAATTAGAGATGACAACTATGCTATTTGTTTCCGCTAGTAAATTCTGAAGTCTGTTTTCACTTCTTAACAAATTGTTCAAACTACATAAAAACCTTTTTACAAAAGGCAATTTACCATCACAGAAAAAGGCCAGTAAATAGTTTTTGAGTGTGTTTGAATACGTCACTATTCAAATCAAGCTGCCACTTCTTAATATAATTGCAGGAAAATGATACTTCATTATTGTGTCCAGAAGGGTAAATTATACTAAAGTCCCACATATATGCATTGGGTTGTTATTAGAATGCCATAACTTCCTGCTTTCATTGGAAAGTTTAAAACATCATATACACACTATTTAGACACCCACATAACTTAACAAAACCAAAACCAAAAAAAAAATCTTTAATCAAGAGAACTAATAGAAATTTCTGTTCAGTCCCGGGTTGTACAATTTACAAGAAAATTAGAGAATTTGAAGCAGAATTCTCTAATTTTGGTTTAGAATAGAACCATAGAATGATTAAAAGATTGAAAAATGGGATCTAATAATAAGGATAAAAGAAACATTTAGAAAAAGGGAGACAAGATAAGTAAGGACTTAATGAACTTCAAATTACTTGAGATAGTTGAGCAGCTATTTTTTATTGCTTTCTACCAAAGTCTTCTGTCACCCCACTGTCTCTAAAGGGTTGTCTCCATGGAGCATTGGACTTTAATACTTCATTCTAGAGCCTCTACAAAAACAGATGCCAAGTAATTGTCAAAATTCACAGAATGTTTGAGGACTTTTTTTTCACTTAATTGACATAAGATAGATTTAGATCATTGCTGTATCTTGAATATCTATTCAAATGAAAACTAATTGTACCACAATATTTGCAATTTTGTTTGCTGACCATCAGACTAATATCATTTGTTCCTATTCCCAAGAGGCTACACTTTTTATCTTTTGTAAAAATAGAAATTCTGTGTTGCTATCTAGGCCTTATAATCTTGACATCTGTTTCTAATTTCTGAAGACACCCTGATATTATCCTACCTGAGTATTCTTATACAGTAAGACTTAAATGAATGTACAGTTATTAAATTACAATACATATTTACTTACAGCATATAAAAATATGTCTTTCCTACCTAAGTTCCGATATTGAACCCCATCTTTTAAAAATATCTAGTACAGTTAGTCTCTAATTGACAACAATTTTCTGAAATATCACAATATGTACCAATATTAAATTTATCAACACCCTCTTTCCTTTCACAAGTTGGTGTTCAGCGTCTCTTGTACTTGAAAACTTGGTTTGCCCAAAACTCCAGAGAATGGGGTTTGGGCCAAGATTAACTACAAGTCTAAAAGCCACATTTTATAAAACATACACACACACACACACACACACACACACATACAAATTCCAAATTGTTTGCCAAATTTCACTGTCAGCTTCCCACAATATTCTACAAAGTATCAGACAAACAGGCGTCAGTATGATGAATGTTGATGATTCCTTTATTTTTTTCCTATACACAGTGACCCTCTACAAGCTCTGAGGTCAGTCGAATATGCATAGTCACTTCAGTTAACTGAAGTGTTTGTAAATAAATGATGTCTTTTCTCCATTAACATGTCTCCATCTTGACCTACAAGAGTGGGTTGTACGGATAATCTCAGATGACTAATTTGTCTTTTCTTTAACCCACTGAAAGGGAGCAAAAAATACAGGGAAACACAGAAATATTTTTTAAAAGCATACACATATTCAGGCAGTACTGAAAAAGTAAATTCCTGCTGAAATTAAGCCAAGCTTTTCTATGAATTTATATTTTTTTATGGTGGAATATAAGGTCCAATAAATAATGACGACAAATACCATATGAATTTTGCTTTACAGATTAAAAGATACTTTCATGTGTACTATCTCCTTTTACTTTCATAAAAATTTTATAGTTTAGATAGTATTGTTCTCATATTACAAATGGGGCAACTGAGGGAAAGTACATTGCCCAAGTCTCACAAATAGGAAATACTTCACTAGATCTCCATCTCTTGATTCTGGCCTTTGGCCGCCATGACTGAGAATGTACACGTAAATGCATGTGACATGAATCCACACATAAACACAGACGTGCTGAGATCACTTTTTAAATGTGACAGAGTTCTCCAAATCCCAGTGTGCTTTAGATTACTTCTCCAGCTGATTACCATGCTGGCCAAAGGCTGGGTTTGTATATTTCAAGAAAAAGTGAAATAGTACCTGTACATTTAATTAGAGAGTCCTATCTATAAAGTATGTGAAGAAAAGTGGCTTTGTTACCTATCATTTCTTCTAAAAGTGAGATAATATCTGTAAAACTAATTAGAGAATACATCTATAAATTATATCAGCTAGTAAAAAGGATTTTTATACATCATCTCAGAAAAAAATAGAAATTTAGTTTATGCAGTATTTATAATTTTTAAAATAAGAAAATAAGTTACTGTTTTATTAAGAGTGAACTAACTTCTTTTAAATAAATTTAAAATTTATTTAGGGCTTAGTTTTACCTGTCACATAATATTAACTCTTTATTGAAATATGTGTTCAATTTTGCATTGGTTAGATAACATTAGCTGCTATAATAAATTCTAAAATTTCAATGGCTATAGCCATATGAAAAGTTTATTTTTCAATTGGACAATAGTCTAACCTGGGTATTCCTGGCACATTGCTTTCCTCCACGTGATGATTTAAAGTTTCAGGCAACTTCTGTCTCATGACTCTTTCATCTCTTGGAGCCTCATTCTTCACTGCCTAAGTTAGCAGAAAAGGAAGAAAGCTTAGAGAAAACATACTCTTGACCATGTTCCGCTCATGTTCCATTGGCGAGGTCTACTCCCACCTCTAATGTAAATGTAAAGGGATCTGAGATGTCTACCTCAGCAGCAACTTCCCAACCACAACTCTATACTATAGCAGGGCAGTCATGAATTTCGATGGTTAGCTGGCATCTCCATGTAACCATGAAAAGACATATAATCTGCCCACCTTTGCTCTATCACACAAAATTAAAATTTTTATTTCATTTTATGTTGTATATCTATAGCCGAGGAGTATAGGAAAATACATTGCATTTGGTTTGTGAATGCAATCTGAATTTCATTGTTTATCCTATGTGCAAAAAATGAGAAAATCATTTGTTCTCCCTCAGAATTTATTTCATTTCTGTAAAACAGAATTATGGAATTGAACACTTATCAAACCACTCCTCACCTGCGCTGAAAGAATTCAATAAAACAAAGAATGATAAACTATATTATAACAATTCTAGATTTTTGTTTGTTTCAAAGTATTTTATACATAATATGTGTGTGTGTATATGTGTGTGTGTGTGTGTATATATTACTTTCTCATGGCTTTGCATGACTGTCTACCTAGTAAAGAAGAGCATTAAACCTAGAGTCACTTTTTCCCTCTGTGATCTGGAGACAATAATAAATGGTACTCTTTCATTAAGTAAGGATAATAAAACGCAGCAAGGAGTGCTTAACAACTAACATGATTATTAAATGTCATGGATTAATATGAATTAATTCCATTAATACAAAAATGCATGTGAACATTTTAAAACTTTAGTTTCCCATAAGCATTGTTTTCATTTTCATCATTATACCTGTTGTGATAGAGAGTCCCAGAATTCATATGTGTGTAATGATTTGTAGTACACATTGGAACCTCAATCTCTAAGGTGGTTTCCACAAATGCTAACACTAGGAATGTGAGTAGAATATAGTTTTGTGAACTTCCTAGAAAAATATCTTTGCTTCCAACGGAAGACTTCTATTAGGATGATTTTATTGCAGACATGCTCTATGAAGTGGAATTGTCAAGTGCAAAATTTCTGGAAACTGAGGAGAGCAGGAAAGATGGAAACATTACACAGAGACACCTAGCAACCCTGCCCATATGGTGAAGTAGCATACATAGGTGGTAGGGGAAGTAAGGGGCCAGATGAGGTGGGTTTGCAGTTTTGCTACTAAATCTAGATCATGCATTTACTATATGTGTGTTTATCTGTATTTAAATAGATTATTGCAGGGACTTCCCTGATGATGCAGTGGTTAAGAATCTGTCTGCCAACACAGGGGACATGGATTTGATCCCTGGTCTTGGAAGATCCCACATGCCAAGGAGCAACTAAGCCCATGAGCCACAACTACTGAGTCTGTGTGCCACAACTACTGAAGCCCACGCACCTAGAGCCTGTGCTCTGCAACAAGAGAAGCCACTGCAATGAGAAGCTCGTGTTTCATAATGAAAAGTAGAGTAGCCCCTGCTCGCTGCAACTAAAGAAAGCCCATGTGCAGCAACAAAGGTGCAACACAGCCAATAAATAAATAAGTAAATTTATTTATTTAAAAAGATGAATAGATTATTGCAGACTTTTAATCCATAACATGTTATTTCTCATTCCTGAGATCAAGTTTATGATCTTGACCTCATTTTAGCATTTCAGCAAAGGTTTTTACCTTTTTACTACAATCTCTACCATACTCAAACCATTTTGAGTTTCAAATAGCTTATTGTGTGAGGGATAAGCATTAGGAAAGGAAAAACTCTCAAGACAGCTCTTAGCTTGTCCACCTGGCACAGACTCAGAGAAGAAGCCAATAGGTTTATTTGAATAAGTGGTTTATGTTATGTAGTCTGAGACCACCTGCGCAGAACATTTGTCTGACTTAACCCATGTCCTGTGCATGTGTAGTGAGCATAATATCATATCTAATGATATGATACCCTCATATCATATACAACGTGTCACTGGAGACAGGTACTGGGTTTTTTTTTTTTTTTGGCTTTGTTTTTGTAACAGTAATGTGCTATAAATTGTTAATTCATTGAGATATAAATGCTCCTGTAATTCAATAACCCTAGTGTACAAATCTATTTTTAATTGGTTAAGAAAGTGGAAACATCTTCAAATTCTTTCTTCTTTTCAAGATTGGCAGTCTAAAATCAGTCAGTAAATAATCTGTTTTGTAAAGGAAATGGGACTGTAATGCAGAGGCCTAGAAGAATAACTGTGACTCCACACATTGAAAAATGCATCTAGATTTACAGCTGGAATCAACCAAATCAATGCTTTCTTTCAAGTCTAATCCCGGGTCTACCACATGTGATTCCTGTCAATCCAAAATGAAAATGGAAACAATTTGTTTTAGCAGCATAAGTGAATACCATTCTGCTTGAATTTGGGGTTTCTGGGTTGCTTAAATATGTAATTTGCTAGAGATATCACTCTTTGATATATAATGAGGAGGATTTCTGGTTTTAATGGTTTTGAAAAAAATAAAGTGTGTTGGTTTTATTTTACTTAACCGGAAGACACTGTGATATAGTGGAAAGAGTTGTGAACTTGGGTTTAGAAGTCATGAGTTTTCTGTCTCTATCACCCTCCACATCCTCGGACAAGTTATTTCATCACGCTAAGCCTTAACTGACTTATGGAAATAATATTCTTTCTTCATGGAGTTGTTTTAAAGATGACATACAACAATGTTTGTGATGTTTCGTTTCTACTAGGTATTATATAGCATGGTGGGGAATCTCAACTTGAGTCTGAGAGTTCATTAAGATGGATTGGGCATATTTAGCTAGTTGTGAGGTTGGACCCTCCAGAAGTCGTTTTGCAATGGTGCTGGGCAGCTCCCAAGGGAGTAATCATTCTCATGTAGAAGGCAGTCCAGATTGATGAGTTTAACAGAAAGCCTCAGTTCACAGTGATGAGAAGTGATTATGAGTATACGTGATGCCTCTTCCTTGGACTTATCTGTTGCTCCAGGTCTGCTGTGCTCTCATTTGACGTGTGTGGAAAGAAAAAAACAAGAGCATCCTTGCTCACATCTTAGTCAAGACATTGGAAGAGGAGCAGCACTACTTTAGTGGCCATCAAAGAAGCTCTTCCTATTTAAAGCAGAAACCTGAGCAGCTTTAGAACTTCGAGGGCTCCAGTATCTCAGTTGTCACAGGGGTTGATGGGGTCTGGTGGACACTGAGGCACATACAAGGTGCTGGGTGGGGGTTGGGAAGCAGCCTTGCTCATCAGCATGTGTCTGGCAATCCAGGGCTGGGGGAGTTCCCAGAAGAACCAAAGGGACTCTATCCAGGTGGCTGAGGTCTCACATCAGCAAACTGGGGCGAGGACAAATAGGTCACACCAGTTACGTGATGGCTTCTGTTTCTACGTGCTGCTCCTGCATGGGGAGCAAATCAAAGTCTAAAAGCAATCAGTCTGTCATATGATTAGCCAATTGAAAATTTTTTGAGTTTATATTTTGTCCTCTCAAAGACTAAAAATTTCTGTAAAATAGGATGTGAAATTTTCAAAAGATATTGCCACACAGCTTTTCTTTTTTTTCTCAAAAGTAAAAAAGGATGTGAGAACCCTCACCAAAAAACACGTTGGACATATCATGACAAATTCTTTTTATAAGCAGAGATACCTTTTCATTTCATTCACTAAATCTAACACTAGGTCTGAGGTGCTAAGTCATTACAATTTTAATTAAAAGCAATTGAATGAACAAACCCCCCAAAACTGTCCAAGGATTTTGAAGGAAACTTGAAAAATGAATTTTCTAATGTTTGTTTTCTGGTTTTATTTTTCTCTTTTGAGGTGGTGTTGGTTTAAAGGAAAATTCATGAGCTCTTGGAATCTGACAATTCCTGAGTCTTCTGTTTAACTGGTTGTGACTCTGAGCAAACTGTTTAACCTCATAAAATAACATGTCACAGCACAAAATTACATAATCTAAGGGCAACACCTAGCCCACAGCTTAGTACATTGAGCAGGCAATGTTAATTCTTTTCCACCCTTCCCAGTTCCCTGTCCCCTTCTTCCAAACACATGTTTCCATTTCAAGTATTCACAGGCAGGACAGCAAAATGGTTAATAAACCACTGCATGGGTATGTATTCTGCTTCTGCAAATTATGTAAATTCTCAGGGCCTTGGTTTCCTCATCTATAAAATACGGATTATAGCACCTTGCATGTGGATTTTTATGGGAATTAAGTGGGTTAAGTCATGTGACATGCTTAGAACATGGCCACTAGAATGTAAGCTCCAGGAGAACTTTTGGTCACTCTATATTCCAAGGACACAGAGCAGGACCTGGAACATAGTGGGTACAGAATAAATATTTGTAATAAATGAATAATGACAGTGACGTGCTTGTTACCCTTTGCTCAACCCAAACTATCTCTTTACAAACTATGGGACCTGTGTGGGTGAGTTCAGGGCAGGGAGTTAGAGATTGCATCCCAAATGGAAATGAGGAAATTCCCCCATAAGTTCCCCTCACCCGAACTGTATTTTCCATGACCTATGATCACACCCCTCATAATAAATACACCTGCCCCATCTTGTCCAGGGTGCAGATCTGTGTTAGATGCTTGAGCATGTATGTGTGTGCCAGCATTTCTCCACACTGCCTTCTGTCTGAGCACAGAGATTGGAGGCTGCTGAAAGTCAAAGGAGTATTTTTATTATATTCATTTATATGAGTAAATGAATATATTTTTATATATTCACATATGAGTTCTTTCTTACAGACAATTTCTCAATCTTTTCTAACTGCTTAACAGTAATATTATAATTTCCAGAGTGAGATTAAGTGCTACTAGAGTGTGGTCTGTCTTGGTGACTCTCTTTGGTGACCTCTAGCAGGTAGAGTTCACTATACGTGGGCTATGGGTTCGGCAATCCAGTCTCAGTGTAACTTAACTGATTTAAAACAAAATGTAAATTCAGCGTGGTTGTATGATTCAACTCCTAACTGTCCCATGAAAATCTATGAGTCTCTATATGGCCTGAGTTATATTATATTCCCCATATACTTTTAAGTGCGGCCCCTGAGTACTTAACTTCAAGAAAACTAAATCACATTAAAATTGTCCTCAGAAATCCTCCTGGGCATATGTCCAGAGAAAAACATACTTCGAAAAGGTTCATGCACCCCAGTGTTCACTGCGGCACTATTTACAATAACCAAGACACGGAAGCAACCTAAATGTCCATTGGGATGTGCTACATATATACAATGGAATATTAATCAGACATAAAAAAGAACAAAATAATGCCATTTGCAGCAACAATGGATGGACCTAGAGATTATCATACTAAGTAAAATAAGTCAGACAGAGAAAGACAAATATCATAGGATATCACTCACATGTGGAATCTAATTTTTAAAAATGATACAAATGAACTTATTTACAAAACAGAAACAGACTCACAGATTTCGAAGACAAACTTATAGTTACCAAAGGGGAAACACTGGGGGAGAAATAAATTAGAAGCTTGGGATTAACATATACACACTACTATATACAAAATAGATAACCAACAAGGACCTACTATATAGCACAGGGAACTCTACTCAATATTCTGTAATAACCTACATGGGTAAAGCATCTGAAAAAGAATGAACATAAGTGTATATATAACTGAATCACTTTGCTGTACACCTGAAACTAACACAACAAAACTAACACAACGTTGTAAATCAACTATACTCCAATAAAAATCCTCCGCATGCTTTGCTTGGAGAAGGCTAACATGGGGAGGGTGGAATTTGAAGGGCATGTGATGTTTTGACTAAGCCAAACCAAAGGGAACTCACTCCTTCCAGCTCCATAGTGTCCTGCTCTATTTTCTATCTCATCCTTTGTGATGAGCCAGCAAAAAGTTTATTATGAGAATCACTGAAAGTGTCAGGCAACGTTTGCTGAATGAAAAAAGCCAGATCAGCAGCCAGGAGGATGTGCAAGCCCAGTGCTCTGCAGATACTTGGAGGCTTGCATGTAACACTCCTCTCTCCCAGCCACCGTGGGAAGACAATTACTTGAGGACACAACTCCCTGTTTGAGAACATTTACAGTTAGCAAACTGAATCATTAGCTTCCATCACTTTAATCCCTTCCACACGACAAAATGCCTAAGACTTGGAAGGACAATCATTTTCTCCTTGAAGCTGACCAAATAAAGGAGATTCTATAGTTCCTCATTTTAGCAATCAAAGAGGTCTATTATGATTCAGGCATGACTCATCCTCTCTATTCCCGTAATAAATTTGTCCAATGGTTCGTAGATGCTTAAGAAGAGCAAACGCAGCAAAAGAACTTAGTTGTGGTTGTGTGTGTAGATTAAAAATGCCAGAATCTAGACATTTTGGGTACTTCTCAGGATTGGAAGCAAAGCCATCCTTAATTTGATAGTCAGTGACAGTGTGGGACTGATAGTCTTAAAAATACTCTGACACCTTTTGACATATCCCGCCCCCCAAATAATCTTAGAACTATGAACTCAAGCTATCAACTGATTTGTTAAAAAAACGCAAACTCCAGTTTTTAAATGCGTACGCTTACATGAACAGGAGCACTCCTTCCTAAAACTGAGAGCCTTAGGACTCATCTTCTACCTCTAGTTTGTCATACACACCGAAGGATCTATTGAGAGGGCCATTGCTGCACACCCCCACACACACCCCCTCACACATCAGGTGGGAAAAACCCAGGAATAATGAACAAGGTGTAGACGTGATTGAGCCCTACTATAATAAATCCTCACATCACTTTCAATTAAAAGGTCACGTGATGGTTGAAGTAACACTAAGGATTAAATCTTCCAGGCTTTTTCCAAATCATCAATTCAGGTGCAGGAAGCACACTAAACACATCCTGAGGAGGCCACGGCTCCCCCAGCCTTGTGGCCTGGAGCTTTGAAAGCATTGATTGTTCACTTCCCTTGGATAACTGCCAGCACCGTGAATCTCACCAAAGCGGTGGACATTCTCACTTGCAAATGAAGAAACACATACCCACAAATTTTGAATACAATTCCCTGGGTCTGGACTAGAGTTTAAAAACCTCTGAACAAGTGACTAAAGAAGTCCTTTGTCCTGAGGGATCTCAAGAAAAGCCAACACCAGGACGAACAGCCTCCAATGCGCTGATATGGGAGCCGACTATAATGTTCGTAAGCTGACATCTATGGATATAAACAGCAGGCTGGATAAACATATTTGCATAAAATCCACATATGTACTCAGATAACCACGTATGTTACAGCATATGTTTTATCATCCATTATGAGGTTCTTTATCAATTTTCCATAGTTCAGAATCTCATACGTTTCTTCCCAATGATGGAAATACATATTTTTAAAATATCAAGTTTACTTCTTAATGACTCTACCCTTTATCTGAAAAACCATGGTCCACTGATTTACCATGATAATAAAACTTATTTCCATAATAGCGTAGAGCTCAGGAACTGAAGCAATAGAGTAACCTTTTTCTAAAAAAATTTGAATTAATAATACTATATCATTTATGTAGTATACATTTTTTTAAAGAATGTGCCAAGTCGTTTTTGCCTTAAAAGAGAACTGCAATATATGAAAAAGATGAAATTACCTGGCCAGGGACTAGCATTAACACAACATTGGGAGTATGTTCAGAACTCTACTGATGTGCCAGAGAAGCTCGAGGTTCACAGCCAGCATGTTAACTGGCGAAGTGCTGCTTACAGACAGGGTAAGGGGGCAAACATGGGCAGACAGGTCATGACATAATGATATGACATTTAATTAGAAAACATTGGGCACTTTTATATCTGGAATATTCTCAACTGCATTTCCACACACAAGTTTTAGTCATCAGGTTACCAGGTATTCAACCAACACTTGGAAACGTCACATGACTCCTAAGATGCTGGCTAGTTGACAAGACCACCTTGCCCAGTGGAGGACTCTCTAATGGGGCTGATGCTTGTGAAAATATTGCAGTCCCAATGGTTGGATCATGCAAGGGAATAGCTCAGCTTACCCCCTTCTCTTTCCATAGCAACCATGGTTCCCAGAGAACTCTCTGGGGCACGCATGAAAGCGCTCAGACAAATCTTTCACTCTTCAGTATTCTCCAAAATGTCTATCATGGGATCTTGGTCCTATAAGATTCCCTGCGGAACAAGGCAGGGGAGGCGCAATGTAATCTTGGATAAATAATTTCAGGAAACATAGCATAAAATGTTCCCTCATATGTGAAATATTATAATGTAAATTAAAGATCTGTTACTTTGGGTCTTCAAAAGTTATTTTAGTACCTAAATTTGTATTTGATTATTAACCAAAAACCTATCAACATCCTGGGGACTAGTATTTTTCAACTCTGTGGAAAAATCTTCACCATACCCTAGAGTTCATTAACACATTTTCTTGTTCCCACTCCCAGACCCCTCCCCCATCAGAATGGACACTCAATTCTTCTCACTTCCTCCTCTATTTGAAGTTTCTTCTCTATAAACCATTCTTTCCTTCCCTTCTCCAGAGTCAATATCAGATAATACCTAACCAATCTAATCTTCCTCAATACCTCATGGAACAGAAATTTGATCACTTAAACTAATTGTGTTAAGCAAAGGGAATTTCTTTAAATGTTAGAGAAATCAGGATTTCCCCCCAAATGAGGGAAAGGATTATGTTCCTCTAGGGGGAAATAACTGAAGCAATGTCACATTCCACCGGCAAAGAAGGAAGCCTAGATAGACAGAGCAAATGACTGTGGAACATACGATTAGATCTCTGCTTCTGTGCACTGTTGAAGCGGGCTGGGGTAAGACTAAAAGTTTTTAAAACAATTACAAATAATACTGTCCTCAAAATAAACCGAAAGAAAGGAAAAGTAGACCCACATTCAGTTGGAATACTTTACATAAAAGCAACCAAGGTGAGTATTTATTTGCATTCTATTGTCTGGATGCAAAATCTGCTTTCAGAAGGAGTTTGAGTGTCAATGACCAAAATAAGTCTATCTGTGAACTAATATATTCAGTTAAATTTTAATATGTGTTTGATATGTTCATGTTACAAAGTTTAGTTGCCTTTTTATTTAACAACTCTCCCATTTTTGTTGGCTCTTCAAATGGCCAAGATAAAAAACAAGAGTATATTTGTGGATGTGAGAAGTGATGTGTTGAAATATTTTATTGGTTTAGATTCAGTTTGGTAATCTTGTGACTTTTTTTTAGTTGGATAGCAAATATGAAAAGAATGAGCGTATACAAATGTCTTCTAGGAAATAAAACAGCACAACTGACTATCTGCTCAAATATACAAGAAAGAAATTCAATTTGGGTTTTTAAAGAGCTAACCTTTATATGTAAAGAAATGATACATTTAAATTAATACAGCTTAACTGTGAAATTTTCAGTATCTAGTAATGATTATTTACTTTCTTAATGTTCATCTATTTGATTTTTATGTGTCTAACCTTACTATTAGCATCTAGAAAAGAAGAAAATTACCTGCCACAAAAATGACAAAAATGAAATCAGGCCATTTTGCTCAAATTTAATATTTCTGATTCAACATCCATATAAGCTAGAATGAAACTGATGAGTGACTATGAATTTAACACTTAAACTTCCATAGGAAATTGAGAGTTATCTCAAAATTCTCTCTTAAGGAAATATTGAGTGCTCTCCCAGAAAGGTGTGGCCTGTATGTACCTGACCAGAGTCTATAAGAAATGCATATTGCACAGGAACACGCGTCCTAATATTTTATTTGGAGTACCTCAATATTGATTACTTTTGATGCATTTAATTGCCAAATTGCAATTATGTCTTCCCTCATGATGCTATTTCTAGGTACTTCAACAGCCTTCCACACTGGCCCTTAATGCCATTTCCTTTGTTTATTTGCCTTTTTCCATGGTATCTATCACCTTATGCACTATATAATTTACTAATTTATTCTATTCATTTATTAGAAGTCGAAGCTGAAATTAGGTGATTTATATTTGTTAGAAAGCCATAAAGATAACACAAATTTAGCAAACAAAATTATTAAGCAGCAGAGATAAAAAATATTTTCAACATACTAAATATGTCAAATTTTCAACACAAAGTCAATAACATTTATGTTTTACGTTATTCGTATTCTGATTTACAGGTTAGGCTCTGCAGACAAATCCAGTAATAACACATTTCCACACTGCACACTATGTGTCCTAAGGATTTCCTGCATGAAACATATTGTGTCTATTCACTGATCTACGTAATGAGAAAATAAAGAAGACAGGGGCAAATAAATGATCAAAATATGCAGAAGGCCAGGATTTGAGGAGCTTCTCAGGCAATCGGAATGTAATCACGTTTTCACAGATGTGCTTGCGGACATGACCCTAGAAGAGAGGTCTCCGGCCCACAGTCAAATAAAAAGCTCTCTCTTTGGGAAGCCGTCAAACAGCCTCTCCAAAAAGAGCAGTCATCTTCTGAGGACATAATAACAAGCATTAATTCAAGTTTATGTTCGACATAATAAATGAAAGATAAAAATCAAGAGTCCGCTATAGAATAAACAGCTCTATTAAACAAGGTGATGTCATAGCCAAAAGCCAAAAAATACAAAGTAAAAAATACAAATATGTAAAATCTTATTTCTCACAAAGAAAAAGCATTGCAGCAAGGAATGTACAAATTATAAGAATCTTAACTAAGAAGCTACTTATCTTTTGACTGAGAACTCAAAGAAAAGTTGAAGAAGTACCCCCATTGCACAGCTAAGTAAAATACACTGAGTGCACTGAATGCAGGGACCTCTTTCATGCCTGAAGGCACACCCTCCACTGTTAGTGCCAGGATTAGGGTGTCAGATGCAGCAAAATTTGAAAGCACACAATGCATGCACACTTACATTTTTTGCTACACATTTGTATAAATGTAAAAAATTGTCTAATTCTATCTTGATTTTAGTCATTCTAGATAAGAAACCATCTAACTTGTACACGTTTCAAGTGCTTATCTATAAACAGAATGGCAGCTGATTTTATGAGAGCAAATATTGCTCTCTTTCCTATGGCAAGACACCTAAAGTTGTAACATGTTTTCTGGGACAGTAATTTCCAACTTTATAGAGAAACTCTATAATGAAGAAGAAAAAACAGAAAGAGGAAGTAATTTAAAGCAGCGCTGTATTCTGTGTGGTATTTAGATGATATTTTACTTTTGTTCTGTAATACTCTATTTATTTATTTATTTATTTATTTATTTATTTATTTATTTATTTATTTTGTCTCTAGGAAACTTTACTTCAGCCTTGAATACATGTGTGGGGAGGACACCGTCAAGTAAGTTTACCATGACCTGGTTGAACTGTTTTCAGTCATTTAAGGTGAAATAGAATTGTCCAATGACAATCAGATGGATAGGAACTGTTTCTTTCAGC
The DNA here is from genome assembly GCF_030028045.1 of Hippopotamus amphibius kiboko. NCBI lineage: Eukaryota > Metazoa > Chordata > Mammalia > Artiodactyla > Hippopotamidae > Hippopotamus > Hippopotamus amphibius. The sequence goes on along the minus strand of NC_080189.1, from coordinate 70,377,776 downwards.
CCTCCATATACAGTTTATAGAGCTTTGGTGCTCAAAATCATAGATTCATGCTAATATTTGAAATATAAGCATGTAATCTACACTCAGAAAGTATTACTTCTTAGAAGTGTCATTGACAACAGTAAATAAAACAGAGGAGAGTCAGATATATATATTATGATGTAAAAGAAACAAATATGATATCATTTGTGGGGAGTTGTAAAATATAATCTCTCAATAAAAATTAGCCCTCTGTGTGAAAATACAATGACAGTCTTTGAAACTAATATTGCAAGAGGAAAAGGTTCTATGATCCCAGGCTTAGTACGTATTAGTAGCTCGGAGTTTCTTAGGCAATGAGATACTCAAGAATACACTAGATGATCATTCAGTAGGTATTTTATAAACTGACTCAGGCATATGTAATGATTGGGTATCAGGAATAAACTGTCAAAGTTCCTATCTCTTGGGAGATTATGATTTCATGAATATTCAAGTTATTTACCAATAATCTTTTATAATTACCACCTAAATTTGAATGTTATTTTCTTCCAAACAAATCTTTGAAATAAAAAGGCAAAATTGAGACAACTGAATACATAATGTCCTCGCCCATGAAAACTAAACATGTATATCTTTATTTCTTTGATGGTTGTTTCAGTTCTCTCAATTCAGCTTCTGTTTCTGAATTTCCTCTTTGATTTTTGGTCACAGAGTCAGTTAGTGACTCATCTCATCCATTCTTAAAAAAAAAAAGTGGTTTGCTGTTGTGTATCACAATTTTTTCTCTATTTTTATATTTTTATTTGCCTTTCTATTTTAAACTTACTGAGCTTTCCTTCAATTAAAAAAATGTGTTTAACCTGTTCAAGGAATAACAGGTCCATTTTTTTTCCCCAAAAGTTCTCCCTTATAACTTCTGATATTATTTCCCTAAGAGATTCTTAACATTGGTCCTGGGCTCCTTTTATAAAATGATGTTTTAAAGACTCATAGACTATTAGAACTAGAAGGTAGAATTTAGCCCAAATACCACATGAAGAATTCAATACTTAGAAAACTTAAATGGTTTAGTTAAGACAAAAATCTAACAAAGAAAAAGAAACAGAACTCATACTTCTTCATCTCCATTACAATATTCTTTCCAGGACACAATAGTGCCCTCTATGATATAATACCATTTGAACTTTTCAGCAATAAATATTTGAATAATGTATTCTCTAGATTTGCAATCTATAATTATGTATTAAATACCAAATATAGATCTCTTATTATTGTGAACAAAAAAATTGGATATCTTGCCTATGTAAATCATTGCAATGGGGTTTAAGAGCTGCATGGGAGAGATGATCTATAATAAAACACTGTTTGAACCACCACAAAATAGGTACCTAATCCTTCAAGATAACCATTGACACAATGTCATAAATCAATGCCTAGTTGATTCATACAGATGACTCAAAGTGTTCAGAAGAGAAAGAAAGCTCATAGAGTATGGTGATCGGAATGGATTCCATGGAGAAGTAGGTCTTGAAGGATGCATAAGATTTAAATTTTTTTCTTATTGCCAAATAATAAATAACACAAACATAAAAATGCATAAAATAAAAAAAAATTAAGGCAAATATCGTGTAACTATCATCCTACCTGCCTCATGATTATCCTTTAAGTTCATTTCTTCAACCCTACCTGAGATAACTTCTCTGTTAAATACGATGGCAGTCACATTCTTGCTTTGTTTTGTTTATAGATTTATAGTTTTGCTATTTGAGTATGCATCTCTAAATACTATATTTTAATTTTGCCTGTTTTTGAATTTTTTTGAAATTTGGAAACTGGCAGTATGCATTCTTCTCTGACTTCATTTGCTGAACATTGTGGTTTTACTATTAACCCATGAAATCCATGGAACTTCTTCATTTACTTTCAGTGCTGTATTCCATTATATAATTGTATATTTATTAATTCATTCTTTCTTTGATGTGTTTTTTAGTTGTTTCCAGGTTTTTGTCTAGAAGGAACAAAGCTACTCTGAACATTTTTGTGTTCGAATCCTGGCCCATAAAATCACATTTAACTATTAAACTGCTGGGTCATCATTTACAGGCATATTTAACCTTACAAGATAATGCTAATTTTACACCAAGTGGCTGTAATAACGTTCTTTCTTACCTGCTGGACAAGTTCTTCCATGGTTCCACATCCTTACTGATGTTTGCTGTTGTCACATTTTAAATTTTTAAACAATCTGGTGAGCATGCAGTTGTTTCTCATTGTGGTTTTCATTTGTATTTCCCTGATTGCTCGTAAAATTAAGGACTTTTTCATGTGTTTATAGGTCATTTGGATTCTTTCCTTTGTGAGATGGCTGTTCAAGTATTTTGTCTATATTTTTTTGAGTTGTACTTTTTATTATTTAGTTGTAGGGGTTCTCTACATAGAGTAAAAATAAGCTCTTTTTGTACTGTAGATGTGTTTTCAGGGTCTATGAATTGCCTTTTCATTCTCTTAATGATCTTTTGGTGAAGAGACAGTTTTAATTTTAATATAGTCTCACTTATCAATCTTTTCCATCCTGGTTAGTGTTTTTTGGAAGCACAGTTTTTAAGGCTGAAATGAGGGCATTCCAGCCTGGTGAATAGCAGAGACAAAATCATGAAACTAGGAGGGCTCATGTTATGCTTGCATAGAAGAGTAGAAGAAAAACCTGGGGCTGGTCTTAAAGTCCTCAACTGTCAAGTTAAAATGTCTAAACATATCCCTTAGGCCTTTGTCTAAAGGAGTGTCAGAGGAAAGTTCTGAGCTGGGACGATCCATGATCAGAGGAATGCTTTCAAGAGATAAACCCTATGAAATTAGTCTTAATTAGAAGGAACAGACATTCACAGCAGGGAAACCTGTTCATGCAGTTAGAAAAAGGCAGAAGACTCAGGCTGCTCAGATGGAACTCTCAAGGCTTATGACACTAAGCAACGAGGACCCTAATGTGTTTAGGGTGTTTACACTGAAGGGCATACACTGCTGGCTACATAACTGTGAGGTTTAGAGTGCCTCTGACACAGGGGTGATATGTAGTCTAGGTGGGTATGAGGGAGGAAAGAAAGAAACACATGAGCAAACACACAAAGGCATAACCAAATGAGATAACTTATGAGTAAAAACAGATGGCACAAAGTCCAAGAGGTAAATAAGATTAGATAGCTATGGGGAGGCTAGAAAATGGAAAGATTCCAGGGTTTTAATAAACTAGATAAAGCTATACTGTGGTAATGAAGGATCCTGAAATTCCAGTGGCTTAACATGACAAGTTTATTTCTTGTTCACATAAAATGTGGTGCAGGTGCAGAAGATACTCCAGGGCAACTCTCTATGACTCAGCCATCAGGTCTGCTTTGATCTTATGGCTCCATCATCCCAATAAGAGGGCTCTTTAGCAATTCACATCAGACAAAAGAAACTATTGGAGGGTCCTATGCTGGCAACTAAATGCCATGGTTCAAAAGTGAAATAACCAATTGGTCTTGCTACCTACAAGGGGACAAAAAGCGTAATCCTCTGATGTGCACAAAGAGAAGAATCACAGGTGAAAACTAGAAGATAATTTATATTTCACATGATAGACCAAAGGGAGCCATCTGTAACTTGGAGGGAAGAGGATGAAATCATGTGCAGCTACCATTCCATGGGGGCCCATAAGATGCCAGGGTTGCTCTTACACGTTCTCTTATTTAATCCTCATAGTAACTCCGTGACTGAAGCATTACGTCTTAGCACACACAGAAGCTAAGGATCAGACAAGTTAAGAAATGTGCCAAGCTCACATGGCTAGTAAATGGAAATACTGGGATTTCATGTGCCTTTCCAGCTCTGTGTTCTTTCCACAACACTATTCTGTCATCACCAAGGGCATAAAGATTCATTGGGTAGAAGTACCTAAAGGTTATTTCAGGAAAGGCTGTGGAAGTTCTCTGCATCTGATGTGATGAGATCTATAGTAAAGTGTTAGAATGGGGACATACAATGCTCAAATATATGACAATTTAGGGAAAACAATTTTTTAAAAGTTAGCATCTGAATGAATAGGGGAGAAAATAGTGATGTTAAAAAGAGTATTTCTATCTTATCATCAGTGTTCTGGGGATAGTAAGAAGACGCCATATAAAGAGAAATGGAGGCTGAAAAGAAGTACAAGTTTGTAGGAAAAATCATAAATTTAGCTTCAGATATTTGAGGGAAATGAAACATCTAAGGATAAATATCTAAGAACATGGATCTGGATTTTTGGAGACAGATACTGAAGATATGAATTTGAGCTTTCCTTTATAAATAAATAGTTAATACTAATTAAATATTTAAATATTATTTAAATTACCTTTTCAACAAAGACAAGTAGATTACTTACAAAAATCACTATAATTGCACGCATGTTAAGTAGTTCTTCATTTCCCCAAAATATTCCTTATGTGTAAAAATATTGTCCTAAGATGCTACAATGAACCCTACCAATCCCCAACGGAAAAGATTCTATGACTCCAACTGCCCACAGAATCAAATCCAAATCGATTAGGAAATAGGACACCTAACCTTCTAAAATCTAGCCATCCTACCTTGCCTTTGCTGATACCACTGCCCTCTAAACACCCTCCAAGCTGGTCAAACTGCCTTCCTCTCAGGATGAATATGCCATGGAGTATTTGAATGAGTAATCTGAGATTCTTCACTGTTCCCGTAATGATAAAACACAAATTTAGTTACAGTGCTAGTCATTTATGTATTTTGATTTTACCTTAATGGTTATAAACTATTAGCAGTAAGTCATAAATAGCATATGAAAGTTTACTATCAGACAAACCCAAATTCACTTTATGTGAACAGACATCTTCTAGGTAATAATGACTATTCCTGACTCATTCAGACTGAAGATTTGTACTGTACATGTGACCTGGCATTGCCCTCCCCTCCCCCAGCTAAAAGGCAAAGAGAGTCAATTATTTTATTATCAATCAAAACTGTCAATTTAGCCCAAAGCATGCAGACCAGAAATCTTTAGTCAATGGGAAGGTCTCCTGTGATCTGGGAAATCTATGTACTGTCTGACTGCAAGACCACTTGTTCCATCTGTGGTTATGCTAAAAAGCGACTTTCATATTTCTTGTAGGCATGTGTATGAACTCTTTGGAACTGATGTACACAGTGACAGGAGTTTTGTACATTCACTTTTCTGGTGAGTTATAGAAAGATTTCCCTTTTTGCCTGAGAACACAGTTGGTCATATTAATTGATAGCCAACTTGAAAAGTAAGTGAAGATTTCTCTTTGTTAATTTTTCTAGAATATCGGTCACTCAGCACTAATGAGTGATCTGTTGAAACCAGTCTCCTTCTTGCAGGTAATAACATTTGCTACTTGGGGTTGTATTTATTAGTCTTCTAAGACCAACAAGCCTCCATGCTCTCATCATGAGTACTTATATAACCGTACTCTCGGACATCTGACAGTTTGAACTCCACCTAACTGATAATTTGAATTTCCGATGTTTCCTCTGAAACCTACTTCAACTCGCCTGAGGAATGGCAACTCCATCCTGCAGTTGCTCAGGCCAAAATCCTGAGCTGGCCTGCCTCTTGCTTTCTATCATAGCTCCACATCCAGTCTGGCAGGAAATCCTGTGTCCTCCAGCTTTAAAATAGACCCATAGTTTGACCACTTTAGATCTGGGTCATTTTTCTGCCACTTAACTGATCTCCTTGCTTTTACCCAGCCCTCCCTTACAGACTATTCTAAAGCCAGCAGTAGGAGTGACCATGGCCACTCTATACAATGGAAATGCAATTGTGTCAGGCCTGACTTCCTGCAATGGCTCCCCCATTTCACTCAAAGCAAAGCCCAAGGACTTAACCATGACCTACACAACATAGCCTCTGGTTTCCTCTCTCACCACTGTCTCCTTTTTCTCTCCTCTTCAGTCACTCTGCTCTGGCCACATGGGCCTTCTGGATAATCACTGAACATCCCAGGCCTGGTTTTCCTTAGGACCTTGGCAACAGACTGCTCTCCCTGCCTGCAATGCTCTTCTTTCAAATAAACATATGACTTGCAAGGGTTACTACTATTATTTTAATAGCAAATGTCTGTCGGCATTATGCCTGATTTCTTTAGAATGAATTTGATTTACCTATACATTGGAATCTACCTAAAATACCACTTGTACTACCACACGGCTTTAGTTATAGCACTGGTAAAATCATAATCTCTGAGACACTAATCTTTTAGGTATTTGCCATGACTCTCAGTAAGATAATAATTGCATTTTCTTAGTGTCCACTAAGAACTCAGCCCTGGATTTTAAATGCTTTATCTGATTTAATCTTCATCTCAACTCTTTGAGATAGGAAATATTTTTTCCAAATTTAACAGATGAGGAAATTGAGTCCCTAAAGATTAAGTGACATACTTGGAAGCCCATAGTCAGTAAATGTGTCAGTAGTCCAATGTAGGACTCTCTGACTCCAACGACTTACACAGTCACATCAGACATACCTCACATCAGACATACCTCACATCAGAAATGGAAAAAGATCAGTGTGAATTTATATAGGTTTATCTGACATACAATTCTCTTGAAAGTACTTGAACTATTTTGGATGCCAAAGTAGTTTAAAGATGGGAGAAAATGATTCCATGCTCTTAACACAACTACTACCCTATTTCCATTTAGCATTCAAGCAAATATGGAAAATTCCTGATGTATAGTACAACATATGAAAACAAAGTGCCAAAGTAAATTAAAAATGCAATCGGGTAAAAGAAAGAAACATAAAACATGCTTGAGAAGGCCAAGAAGAGTTCATTTAAGGGTAAGGAATTCAAAAAGGCTATAAAAAATCAAAACACAGAATGACCAGGTACTTTTTTTCTGTAAGAAATGAGCTCTGATTAACTCAGACCACTGATATCAAATCCAAGCATATAGACCATCTAAAGGCAGATTCATGCTGATATGTTTCTAGTTACCAAGCAAACAAATGGCCACATTATAGTTCAACATAAGAGCTTTCTCCATTCTTTCCCTTTGCCTGGCATGTGAAAAGACAGCAAGTAGCTTTAGAGCCAAATGGGAGATACAAATGTGTAGCAATGCCATCTGTGTTTTTCTATTTCTGGTCAAGAGAGTGCACATGCTGATTGAGAAGATACCAACAGATACAGCTGTACATAGTTACCCTAAATTAGTGTGTGTTAAGATGAAAGAAGAGAGGTTGTCATCTGGCTCAATTGTTGAGCCCCTCGCAGATGAGGGGATAGATTATGAGTCTATTCCTTCTTACTGGAAAACACTGTTGACCAACTACCCAATAACAAACATATATATTCCACTTGTGTGAAGACTTTTTAGAAATCATTAACTCAAAACATCCCTCTAATTGATACACATCTGCAGACCATACTGTAGCTGGAACATAATGGTTATAAAGTGAGAATGATCAAGTGCCAAAATGGAAGGGTCCACCTTAAAAGTCTAGACATTATAAATATAACGCCATGTCTTGTCCTTTGGACGGCCAGGGAAAACACACTTGTCTGTTCACGAAATATACTTCAGGCTTTGCTAGTGTTTTTCATTTAAAAAAAATTTATAAAGATAGAACATTTAAAAATAATTATAATCATGCTTGTTTTCCATCCACACAGAAGGAAATCGTTCATAGTGCTAGAGGGGAAAAAAAAAAAACCAAAGGATTAAAGTGGCTAAGGGTTCTTACATCTTGGTGAGAAAATATTCAACCTCTCTCTGGCCATCAGAACTCTAACTCAGTGTGTTTTTCAAATATGCCAAAGGCTAGCTTGGAATCTGGGAACAATTGTTTTACAAAGGGAAGGCATTGTCTTAGCCGAGATTCCATGGGCACACGCTGAAATCTTGCACTCATTTCTTTAATTTTATTCAACAAATATTTAATAAAGACCTATTGTGCACTAGGCACTAGAGTAGGCACGTCAATGAACAAGAAATAGAAAGCCCCTGCTCTCAAGGATCTTACATTTTCGTGGAGAAGAGGAATTCATAAAGGAAAAAATAAGATGATACAATTATAAAAGACAATATTGAGATTGACTAAAGAGAGGAGGAATGTATATATTATTCAGGATGGACTAGGTGTGCTGCACTAACAAATTACCGCCAAGTCTGAGCTGTGTTAAAACAAAAAATAAGGATTTTTTTCCCCTCACAATACATGTCCTCATGGTTCAGTGTGGGGCACAATTGCCTGTCCTCTGTCAGGAACGCAGAATGAGGGAGGCTTCACGTCAAATGTCACCGATTGCACTGACATGGGTAAGGAGAGGCAGCAAATTATACACTAGCTTCTAAGGGCTTCCACTGGCAGAGTCAGGTCATATGCTGTCACATTTCATTGACCAAAGCAAGTCGCATGGCTGCAGCTACCTTTCAGAAGGCAGGAAAAGGAAATCCTACCGCATGCCTGGCAGGATGAGAAGCAGAAGTATTGGTGAAGAGCAGTAATAATTATCACAGTCCACTTTAATCAGCCCTTATCACAGAAGCCTTCTCTGAAGTAATGGTATTCACACAAAGACCTGAATGAGGAGCTACTCATAAATAGATCAGCAAAGAATAAGTGCTAAGTGTCAGGAAGAAAGAAGTTCGGTGTGTTGGAGCAAAAGAGAACAAAGGCGGTGAGGCTGGGTCATCACATATACTCTTACCAGACACACGGATACTTGGAAATTTTCCTAAGAAAATATTCATAAACTTATGCAGACATTTAGTAATATGTCACTATGTTGTTTCCCAAGACAGAATACACTCCAGCCTTTTAATTAAACGATGTCATTAAGATGTTTAATCACATGAGAACATTTTACAATATGTGATGAACCAAAAACAATTAACCTGCATTATTTTTTGTCTCATTAAGTGGGAGAGTATATACAGCACCAAATGTAAAATAGATAGTTAGTGGGAAGCTGCTGTATAACTTAGGGAGATCAACCCAAGGCTTGGTGATGATCTAGAGGGATGGGATGGGGAGGAGGGGAGGGAGGCTCAAGAGGAAGGGGATATGGGGATATATGTGAAAATACAGCTGATTCACCTTGGTGTACAGCAGAAACTGCCCAACACTGTAAAGCAATTATACTCTAATAAAGATCTGAGAAAGAAAAAGACCAATATTTAGTTTCAGGAGAATGCACACCCATATTCTGTTCATAGTTTCAAATTGGTACAGAATCCTGGAAAGCAATTTGTTATCCAAAGATATAAAAATATGCATAACATTTGCATCAAGTAACTATACCTCTGGGAATTTGTCCTAAGAAAATTATTAAGGATATGTTTGAAGATTAAACTATTAAGATGTTCATTGAAGTACTGCTTGTAAAAACAAAGGCAATAAAAAATTGTGTCCAACATCATGTATTTTTGAAAATCAATTGCGTACATCCACAAATTAGAATTCTATACAGCCATTATTCATGATGGTGCAGAAATACACCTATTGACATGGAAAGATAATTTTAAACCTATTCTTAAGCTTTAAAAGTAGGTTACAGAATATCCTGTGGAACACATAATTCATTTAGCAAAAAAAGTGTATATTTGTGTGTCTATGTGAAAGATTTTGAAAGATCATTCAGCAAGATATTAATAATGGTTATTTCTGGGTTGCTGAGATTTTGCATGTCTTAATTCCTTTTTATTATATTTCCTATTTTTTGATAATAAGCATTTCTTTCTCTTATTAATAAGAATCTTCATTTTCAAGAAAATAATAATACAGCACATTAATAAACACTGCTGTATATAAGAGCATATTTTAGTAACATCTTTTTAACAACAACTATATGTATTTATGAGTGCGTTTGTTATAAATTTGTGGTTCTAACCACTCATAAACCATACACACACAAATATATATATACACATATATAAACAAATGTAAAAATATGTATAATTGTGCTGAGAAGGAAAAATTTTCCTTTTATGTTTGTGTTTTTCTGTACCGTAAGTTTACTGTAACAGTCATATTGCTTTTATCATACGAATTTTTATTAAACAATATTAAATAGGTCTTCCTTCTCTGCTCCTCCCACTTCCTATCATGATTTTCCCTGAAAATCCTTCACACGATGCAGGGTGTAGTTCTCTCAAAGCCGTAACCCTCTCATTTTGACTCTCCACCCTACAGGGATTAATTTCAATAGAGATGATCTATGCAGCTTAAAAAGATATTCTAGTTTTCTCTCACCATTATGTAATCACCTTTTGGCAACTGTACTTAAGTCTGATACCACAATAAAATTCTCCAAATTCATTGATTCATTAAACTCTAACTACAGCACAAAAAGCAATAAATCTTGAAAACAAGTCTGTCAAACTTTAAATTACGGGTTAGCATGTATTTACTGAGAACCTATTTTGTGATGAGGTCTGTGAGATATACTTAGGTTCTACTTTCCAAGAGTTTATAGACATCTGAACTCTGTTCTATTTGTGGAGAAACTCCTTATTGGTGAGTCTTCATGGGAGGCAAAGGGATCAGATCTTTTCTCTCCCTAGCCCTTGACAGACAGCTATGGCTTGGGAATGTAGCAGAGATTCATTGAATACTTCCACTTAGAACTTTGATATTGAACATCTGATCCAAGAGAGAGAGAGCCAGAAACAGGGAGGGAGAGAGGGAGGAAGAGAGATTGAGATTGAGAGAATTTACCAATGGCAATAGTTTACAATGTCCAGGTACAACCGTGCCCAGCCATGATGTTCCAACCCAACTATCCTGCAAACCCTTGCCTGTGCTCCCTGCTGTGTATCCTTTCTTACTTTTGATCTACATTTTTAAGCCTGGTTGTCACTACATTCTGTTGATTATGTGCGCTACCCAACATAGTTCTGCATCAATTAACTAGAATCTGTTTCTGTTGCTTGTAAACAATAACTTGACTGATACAATAGTATATAATTATAGGCTCTGTAATGATGAGATTGGTTAACATTGGAGGCTTAGCATAATGTTTCTTTTTTTTACATTTCCTATCAGATTGAATCTTCCCAAGAAACATTTGAAGTAGATATTCTTATTTTTACTTTGTCAAGGAAAATCTGAAGGTTGATTAACCTGCCAAACATAGCTGGCAGTGGATGGAAATGAGATCTGAATCTGGGAAGTTTGACTTCAGAGCCCAGGCCCTTGACCACTACACAGTATCTATCCCTCTTCATTATGTAGCTGGGATCATCCATGTGGTATCAATCTGAGAAAGTCAAAGAGATCTTAGATTTATATCATAGAGACTTGAAGAAGAACTTCCATTCATAAGAGAGCAAAATTTCTGGGGTAAACATGATGCATTTTTGGTCCTTGGAGGCAGCAGGTTTCTATTAAAAATAAGACTGGTTTTGTAGCGTAAAACCAGACCATAGAGAGCTATGGACATCACAGTATGAAAGTGGCTGTCTTAATAGAATGATTGAGAGTGTCTAAGCTGTGAAAATGGCATGAAAAATGCTATCTAATTTAACTGACTAAAAGACAATTGAGCTTACAATGTATAAAATGGATCACTTTTAGATGTTGCATCACCGTAATTTGGTAAAAGAAAACCAAAATGCATAGCATTATAGACTATGATTATTATTGGTGATACAGATGGAAGTTCATCACTTTACCTGTTCATTAGGTGAAGGCAAATGAACTAATATTTGTCATAATCATGCAGCACAAAGATCTAACAAGTCCTTGGACCTCACCTACCCTGTAACCTCTTCCCACAACAGTCGTTTAAAAGAGCTGACTGGATGCCTTTAATAGGCCTTTGAGTTCTGTCCTAATTATATTAGATTTAATTGACTATTCCAGAGACTGCTTAGCTCATGGTCGCCATTATCAATATTTATTGATGTTTTCCCTCTGGATTTTCAAGGGTATAAGGATGTACTCTCTCAGAACACAGAGAGGAAAAGACTCATTTTATTTTTTTCCTCACATCTTATATGCAACTGTATGTAGATTCCCTCCACTACTGCTAATGTTATATTCCTTTCAGAAAAGATAGAAGGGAAACTATATTCAGTGAAAAAATATGTTTTTATCATGTTGTAAGAGAGAGAGACTGCTTTGGCAAAAATACCACCAGTGCAAGAGTTATTTTGCTGGACCAAATTGCAGCTGGGCTCAAAGCCCACTGGACAGATTCAACTGCATAAAAATCCTTTCAGACTTTGAAAGAATCCAACTTTATGCACCAGAAGGTGTAGAGAACTTGGTTCGTTTCTAAGTTGCTCTAGAAAAAGTTGACAGGTACTGTTAAGAGACCCTGTGGTAAATAAAGCGTCTCTACAGGTCACCAAATCATACTTACAAATAAGGAACATACATCAGGCAGTGCAGCCAGATGACCATCTGTTCTATGTTTGATCATCTTAATCTCTGTCAAGGAGAAGCATCCACACAAAGGTTATACACTTCTCAGATGCTGACAGGAAAAGGTCAGGGATGTAAGTGAGTGGAATGGGCTGAGCAGGCAAACTGGAGATGGCAAGGCCATCAATAGGGGTGACTACACCCAGCTTCAGCCAAGTGCTGTTGTGTGGAAAGGCCACCCTAGTGTTGCTGGATCCGCCAACTTTTCACGAGGAGCCAGAAATGCAGATTTTTATGTAAAATATTTTGACTTTTAAAGGTTAGCAGCTAATTAGTATTTTTTAAATATTGTGAGCCAAGCTAAGTTTCTATAGAGTCTGAAATCAGCCTGGACCTGCTAAATTAAGACCCCTAATCTACAGACGTACATAAAATCAGAGGAGGTATTTCCTCTCAAATCTTCTCAAACAGAAGTCACACTTGATATTTTCTCTTTAGATTTATATTGTTTTCACCTCCCTATAATATATTAAGGGAAATTCCAGCTACTCCAGGGTCTTCTCTCAGAGCATACTGACTGAGTGGATTTCAGCCAATCTGTCAGTCATAGAAACATGTCACTGAGGAAGGTTCTTAAACCAGAATATGAGGGAGGTAATATAAAACTCAAAACAAGCTTAAGTTTGGACTCAGGGAGATCTATGTTTAAATTCTAGACTTGTTTCACATTTAGTTCCAATGTTTTCCCTCTGAGTTTGAGTATTCTCATCCACAGTTTGAGCCTTGTTCCACTGGTGAGGATTAAGTAGGGGAAAAGCACAAGTAAAATACCTACAACATGTGTAGTTTATAGAAGGTACTGGAAAGCCGTTAGTTCCTTGCCTACTATGAATGCTGAGGGACAGATGAAAAATCTGAGTTGGAAATAGGGATAATTTGTCTCTAGCTTTCCTATAAAGTGGTGGTACTAGTTGAGATTATATACACTATTAATTATTTTTAAAAGATAATATTACTGTACTTGAGGACAGACTTTTATTTCCCTCTTCTATAAAGTTCTAAGGGGAGGCACTCTAGGATGGCTAAGGGCAGCTTGTAATCTCTTCAGGGACCTGGGCTCTTTCCAGTCACCATTCTGCTGTAGCTGGGCTATGACTCTTGTCCACATAGCCCCAGATGGCAGCATCTGCTTTCCAGGCAGCACTATGGAGGAGAGGCAGAAGAGAGGGGGCACAAAAGGAGTACATTAGCTGTCTCTTAAGGAAGGATCCCCCAAACTGCCATAGGCTGGTCAGTCTGCATTATATTGACCAGAACTTAGACACATGACAACATTTTGTTGCAAAGGAGTCCGGGATATGTAGTCTGTATTCTGAGTGGCCATGCACTATGCTAAAATTTATTACTGTGGCAAAAGGGAAGATGAGTTCTTGGGGGGCAAATTGTAGTTTGTGCTTCAGATATCTTTCTACCTAAGGAGGGTAAAAAGATAACTTCACATATTTCTATTCTTATCCTATGAGTTGTCCTCATTATAAACAAACTGCCTACTCCACCTTTCTGTACTATTTCTTTTCATTCTTTTGGAAGATATGAATGAAGGGATGGCATGAGTGGAGGGCATGGGCATCCTTGTTCAAATGCAAATGCTTTCCCCAAAGTTTCTTGTCCATCTTTTGTTGTTTTGGGGAGTGCCTCTTTACTTCCAGCAACAAATTAAGATGTATAATTAATGGGGGGAAAGATTTTGTTTTCTTTTAAAAATTAATTTTTGAAGCAGCATTGCTAGTTTTTTCAGCTTTAATGTATTCTAAAAGTCTCATGATGAGTGTGAAAGAAATAGAGGCAAGTCCTCCTAAAGAGAAGCCTGGAGCACAATTACAGACCTTAGATTAAGAAGCAAAGTATCCAATGCATCATAGGAGTTTAATACATGTGTGATGAATGAGTGGAAAGAGAGGAGAAGAGAAGGGAAGGGAGAAAAGGAAAAGAAGCAAAGGGAAACAGATGACAGAGAAAACAGAAGGAAAGAACGGAAAGAATGCCTCTAACAATACCATAATCTCCTTTGACTCCCCAAAAATCAAGCCAAGAGACAGGAAATTCTTTCTCTTTCATGAAGCAGGAATCCAGTGGCTACTTATTGCCAAGCTCTTCCTCAGATGGAGCTAAAATCTACATCCATATAATTTCCACTTACACTTGCTCTATCCTGCCCTTTCCAGAACCAGAAACTTCACTTCCATGGCATGCATTTTAGGCAAGTACTTTCTGACTAGCACAATGTCACTTCATTGGTATGTATCTGGTTTTTAAGTGGTGATAATGCTTGCGTATTTTACAAATAGAGACAACAATGTGTGTACAAGTGGCTAAATTAGACTCAAAGGATGAAAATGAATCATAGGAAAGCTCCCCGCCTCTTTAGAACTGTGGTTGAAGAGTCAGGTTATGAAAAAAAATAACAATATGTTAGTGTATGCAAAGATTCACAAAAGAAAGTATATAAAAATAATTTTGGTGAAGGCTGTTAAAATTGAAATTCTTCACTAAAACATCAGGTCAATGTTAAGGATCTTAATCACTGCTCTACAAAACCCTTATGACTGTAAAATCAGGTCAGAGATTTCCATCATGTACCCTTCGGTATGCAATCAAGTTGCCAGTGCAGGATAAAGGGAAGTGGGTTTGGAGAAACTATTCCAGGAACAGGTATGAATATAATTTACACTCAGGCATTTGTTCTAACCAGAAAAGCAGACACTGTGAAACTATGCTTTATTTATGTGCACTATAGCCAAGAGTAAATTATAGTGAAAGTGAACAACATACAGGGGTGGCTAGAGTTGTTCACTGCTTTATGATGAGATGTTAAAACAGAATTGCTGGTAAGTTTCAACAAAGCAGCTAAGGCCACAGTTAATGTGAAAGTAATCATATACTTTTCTAATTTAGATCATTAAAGTGGACCCCCAAAATAATAAACTAGGCTTTGAAGTCTCTTACCTGCAACATTTAAGATTTATAAAATTATTATTGGGTTGGCCAAAAAGTTTGTTCAGGTTTTTGCATAACATCTTGTAACATCTTATGGAAAAACCTGAACGAACTTTTTGGCCAACCCAATGACATTCTTTCCAGATTTGCTAAATATACATTCCTTTTAAAAGTGCTCCGGATGCATGCGCAATTTTCATTTTAAATAAACCTTTTAGAGTAACTTATTTTCTAGACATGTAAATAGATTGTGGGAAAATAAAATAAAATATGCTTATCACCCCAGGTAGAAAAAAAAAATTGACTGATGATTTTATATAGACAAACTTCAAGCCATCAAAAGACACCATTAATGTATACCAGTAAATCCAAGCTTTGCAAGCAACCAAAAATTTCACTTCTCTTACTTTTATGTCTGAGGAAAACAGAGGTCACTACCAGTTGGGGAAGAGACATCTGACTGTGATTCACTCATTTTTTACAAAGGAATAGCAACATTTGGGTATTATGAGAAATAACAAAAGCATAACACAAGTTACTCTCTAGAAGCTATTGTATCTTTCAGTTTACAGAGAATCTTTAGAAAGGGCTTTCCTCTTTCTCCTAATATTAACTTACTCTGTTTCTACCAGTCTGTCCTTCTGACAACCACATGTTTGTAAGCAAGAGACAGACACTCAGACAGCCAAGTAAAATAGTTATACACATATATTCAGTCGCACAATTAAAACATTCTCTCACATGTATATATATATATACAAAGGAAAACAGGAAACACTAGACATAATCCTTCCTCTCTACGGAATGGTTATAACTAGCCATTCTTCCTGAATTCTATTAAAAAATGTCAAATATGAGTGAATAAACCCAGAATATGAGTCTAGTCTCAAAGCATAGATCTCACAGAATGGCACAATGTAGCTAATATATTCAGTCTTCCTAGAAAAATATACTTTTAAAATAAAATTCATGGTAAAAATGGGTAGATCTTTTGTTAAAGTTCATCATACAGATTATTTTTCCAGGCCAACTGTTCACATTTTCCAAATGAATCTGCTTTGAGAAGCCCTTGAGAAATTCAGATTGACTCAATCTCATAAAATTGTAGGGTTACTATATCATTGGTTTTGTTTTGACTTTGCTGGGCTGACATGCAATAAAGGCCTGATTTCAATTTCCTTCTCAATAAAATTAGAAAATCAGTCAGGCTTCACTTTGCTTTGATTTGAGCTATGCTGCTACCTGTTCCTAATTGTTAAGTTACCTAGTTAGTTCAGTAGGGAGGTGTGTGTTTGTGACTTGTGTCCATCTAGTGGGTCACCCTAAAGGGTACTCTTTTGTTGACAAGACATTTTACTTTATAAAACTTACTCTATTTTCTGTGCCAAAAAAATTCTATTTGAAACAGAGCCAACGTCTCATTCCAGGAAGAGGGGAGGATATCAAGCGTTTCCATAGCAATCAGTTGATGGAACTAAATTAGGCAGGAAACCTCTTCAGAATGCAAAGTAGTATTGCAAAACAGAGGGATTTCAAATAGCCAGGAAGTGTGTCACAGCAAAACGAAAGAAATGGAGTTATGAATACCTCCATAATGTAAACTCTCTAACCTTAAAATAAACAACTAAAAACTCGCCTTTGTCCTGTAAAAATAAACTCCCAAACAACTGTCATCTCTAATCAAATTCTTTGTTCCAGTTGGTTTTAGTTTTTTAAGTCTTATCTCTTGCGAAAAACATCATGTAAGAATATAAATCCAGTTGTTTACGTAACTAGGAAAAAAATGTCTTTTTCATTATTGCTGTTAAATTTAGTTTGTACACCCACTAGTGATGAAATTGCACAAACTTTATAGTTCACCAGTGATATCAGAAGGAACAACTGGAATTTATTTTAACGCAGAAAGAAAGAAGAAATAAGTAGATTCTTTAGAGAAAGGAATTGAACTTTTAAAAATAGGGCTCTTCATGGAAATTTAGATTATTGGTGGTTTAAAAATATCATTCTGTTTCCTGGAGTAGAGTGAAAAGGAATAAGATAAACCAGGGGTGTTTCACCTCCTGGTCAATTGCCAATGCTCCACAATAGTTTGCTTGGAAATTTGCTATTGACCTGTAAGAGTAACTATTTATTTTCAGATCTTCAGACCACCTAAATGATGTGAGGCCTTTTCTTCCCTAAGAAAAGTGTTCTCTTTTCTAAATGGCCTTTTTTGTCTCTTGAAGAAGAGGTTTGTTGAAGCAAATATTCCTAAAGCAGATTTACAATAAAAAATTTTAAACTATTCCTAAAAATCCATGAATCACTAGTTAATCTAATTTTTAGGTTAATTCAGTACTTGTTTTAAGTAAAATTATAGGGTCTCTTTTAATAACACATAAAATAAACTTCAGAATAAGAATATATTGTAGAAGAGGAAGGTTTTATAGATTGTTTTACCTCCAATATCCTGACCTTAATTTCAATGAGAGCTTTAAAGCATGATCACAATGCTTACTGTGTATAATATAAACATTAGAGGGTATATTTTCATACCAACTGGCTGATGGAACTTCCCTAGCATCACTGAGCTAAGTTTTCCCCAATTTTTTATATTTTTGGACGAGAAACAGCTTTGTACAAGCACAGCTTTGTACAAATGTGGTGTATCTTGATATCACACACACACACACACACACACACACACTGTTGTACATACAGAGAGAACACAGTTTTAAGTACAGTGCCAGTATACAGCCTATGCCAGAGAGATGCCCACTTGAAAATGTTATCAGAAATTTGATTCTTCCAGTCACTGGCCACTGAGTTCCATCGCGACCATTTTTCCCACATCTTTTTCCCAATTCCATTACATTCCCCAAATCACTAATCTCACTGGCTACAAAACATAACAAGATCTCTTTAAGTACCGTCTCTTAAAAATCTAACTTGGGAAGTGTTTTTCTGTAAGCTAGGAAGAAAAAAACAGCAGGAGGTTGTCTTAGTTTGGGTTTGCAGACGGAGACAAGAATTTGAGTGCAAGAGGTTTATTTGGGAAGTGATCCCAGGAAGAAGAGCAAAGGAATGGGGAAGTACAATGAAAAGGGAAGGAAGACAATGCAGGGTATGGGAATGAGCAGACGACCACGGTGGGAATCTGCGTTCGGTCCCACTGAGATCTTCTAACGAGCTGTGCAGAACATTCTTTAGAACTGTCCCAGCAAAAAGAAGAAAGCTCGGGTGTTTACCCACCAAGTTCCCATCCTTTATTAGTTCAGGATCATTCCTGAGGTATTAATTCCCTCACATCCCCGGCCTGTACCTCTTGGACATACGATATCCTATGGTCAGACAATGCTTTCAGGCAGAGAGAGAGAGGACACTTCATTTATCCTGAACAGTTCAGTGACTCAGAGGGTCTTAAGCGTTAATAATTCAAGTGTTCTCTGGTGTTGACTAGCCATAGTGCGGTATCTAGAAAAGTCTAGCAAAGCAGACCAAGTCTTACTTCGGTAGCATTGCATAAAGTGTACCTCTTTCTACCTTGCCCCTGGGGACAACCAAATTTTGCCCATAATAATCAACAGAGGTCCTCCTGACCCAGATGTCTGAAAGTATTTAAAGGGAGTTCTTTAACTTCGAGTTATACATAAAGGCAACAAAATGGAAGGAGGCACATGCAGAATGAGAGCTGTATAATTTTTCCTGTATTGTTAACTTAGACATAAATATGTATGCAAAAATTTAAATGTGTAGGGTACAGTCATGCTATTAACTTCTAAATTCTCTCATTAAAGGAATTAGTGAAACTGGTTTCACTCTCTGTCTGGTCCTTTCTGTTGTCTCCTGGTTCTTGCTTTCTAACTCTGTCTTCACCTGAACACGCATTCTATGGTGTTCCTCCATGGGGTCACATCAGAATGACTGTTTCTTTGATGCAAAGCTCTTAATAGTAACCTCAGAGAAATCTGTTTCCATTTGCTATTGCTGAAAAAATACAGTCTTTTCAACACTATTCCTAAAGAGACAGCTTTTTTTTTTTTTTTTGATCTTTATTGGAGTATAGCTTTACACTGTTCTCCCAGTTTTCTCTGTACAACTAAGCGAATCAGCTGAATTTATACATATATCCCCATATCCCCTCCCTCTTGGTCCCTCCCACCCTCCTTATCCCACCCCTCCAGGTCATCAGCAATCATCAAGTTGATCTCCCTGTGTTACGCAGCTGTTTCCCACTAGCCATCTATTTAGCATTTGGTAGTGTATACATGTCAATGCTACTCTCTCACTTTGTCCCAGCTTCTCCTTCCCCTCCTCCCTGTGTCCTCAAGTCTGTTCTCTACATCTGCATCTTTATTCTTCCTCTGCCACTGAGTTCATTAATGCCATTTTTTTAGATTCCATGTATATGAGTTAGCATACAGTATTTGTTTTTCTCTTTCTGACTTACCTCATTCTGTATGATAGACTCTAGGTCCACCCACCTCACTACAAACAACTCAATTCCATTCCTTTTTAAGGCTGAGTAATATTCCATTGTATATATGTGCCACATCTTCTTTATCCATTCATCTGCTGATGGGCATTTAGGTTGCTTCCATGTCCTGTCTATTGTAAATAACGCTACAACGAACGTTGTGGTACATGTATCTTTTTGAATTATGGTTTTCTCTGGGTATATGCCCAGTAGTGGGATTGCTAGGTCATATGGTAATTCTATTTTTAGTTTTTTAAGGAAACTCCATACTGTTTTCCATAGTGGTTTTATCACTTTATAGTCCCACCAGCAGTGCAGGAGGGTTCCCTTTTCTCCACAGCCTCTCCAACATTTATTGTTTCTAGATTTTTTTGATTATGGCCAATCTAACTGGTGTCAGGTGATACCTCATTGTGGTTTTGACTTGCATTTCTCTAATGATTAGTGATGTTGAGCATCTTTTCATGTGTTTTTTGGCCATCTGTATGAGACTGCTTTTCTTTGACTGCATTTTTTCCCAAAATACTTGCTGCCTATTTTACCTTAAGAATGACAATTCTTTATTCACATAGCATTGCAACTCCCAACTCTGTCTTTCTGATATACCCCAAGCTGCATCAGTGAGAAGAATTTTTTCCTACTTTGGCTTTCACTGGAGAAGAGAATTTTCCAACATTTTACCTCCACATGCAGAAGATTTTAAACTCTGGGCTGTTTTCTACGAGTCACAAATCTATAATCTAATGATGCCCTCGGAGTTAGTTGCCTGGGGTTTTACTATTTAACAACTTCATCCTCACTGTTTTGTAGGTTAGGCTAGCATTAAAGAGAAGAGGTTGAAGAAATGATCTTATTTATTTTGGCCCACCTAAAACCAGAACTTGAACATTACCAAAAAAATACTATCTGAGATTAGCACATCAAAAAAGCAGCACACAGTGCAAGACAAGAAGATAGGGCTTTAAGCCCAAGTTTGTGACTTCCTAGTGATTGACCCAAGAAGGCATGTTGGTAACTTCTAACTGCCTTGCCTCATCTAACAAGTACAGTACTGTCACCTATGTCACAAAGTGTGTGCTGGCCCTAAACACTAGACAAAGTGTGTCCCATTGCATCATATGACAGAGGACAAGTGTTCATTTGAATAGGAATGGAACTGAGTGCTTTTTATATTGTGATAAATCACTGACAATTTATCTTCATGCCACATTCTATTTGGAGGATGACGTACATTTCCTTTTCTAAATACCATTAATCAGGGAGGAAAAAGATGGCGGCAAAGTAGAGGGACGTGGAAAGCATCCCTCTCCACAGAGGCATTGGGAATGCACGGAAGGACACAATAATTCCCACAGAGAACCAGCTGAACATCAGCAGACAGCCTCAGACACCAGAAAGGACCGCAAGGAGCCCGACATAACAAGTAGGGAGGCATCTACGAGGGCTCAAAGAGGGTGAAGCGGCGGAGCTGTGGCAGACGGGATGGAGTGAGAAACACACGGAGGGTCCACAGTGCAGCTCAGCGTTCCCGGACCGAGACGTCGATTCACAGCTGAACAGAGGGTCGGGAGCAGGAGCGTGGGAACCGGAGAGCTGGTTCAGGGTGAGGAAAATTGTTGCCAGTAAGGTGACAGACTGAGAGGACAAGAGGGAAGAGGTCCGCGGCAATGAGTGCCCGCCCCTGAGAGCTGCCTGGCCATGATGGTGGCTGGAGGCTGCAGGCTTAAGGGCGGCGTGGCAGGGGGGAGGGGGGGGAGGAGCCGCCCACATAGCCTCTCTCTCTCTCTTTGGGCGCCTCTGCAGCAGGTAGTGGAGAGACGCCCTGCGGGCCACCTAAGGCGCTCAGGGATAACAAGCACCCTCAGGCGCTCGGGCGGAGCTAGATTAAAACCCCTTGGAACTCCAGCAGCAGGGAGACTGCCGAGAAGAAAAAGAAAAAAAAAAAAAAAAACCCAAGAGAGGCTCAACTCTGAGACTTTCTGTTTACACCTGAGCCACCGGCGTCCCTCTGCAACAGGCACCTCCAAGCCCAACTGAAACAACAGTGCGCCACTGCTCACTCACTCCCAGGGAAAGGAGCCACTATTGTACCCTTTCCCTCCCCACACACCAACGCTTACAGACGAACAATGAAGGAAGCTCTGCTGATCAAAGAATAATGCAAAAAAACCCAAGGCAAGCAGAGGGACACTTACAGCTAAGACTCTAAGGAAACAGAAATATTAGTATCAATCCTATTGAACTGGTCCATTCTGGGATCAGTTCTGGATTTTTTTTTTTCCTTTATTACGATCTTAGTCCTAAGGGATCTACAAGTTTTATAACCTAATTTTTGTAATGCTATTTTTTATTCTATTTTTATTTTTTTGCCATTTTATATACTTCTATTTCTAGCTAACTTTTTGGTAGTACGGACAATATATCTCCCATACTTCCCTTTCATCCCTATCTTTTATACATTTCTATTCCTTTCTTTCTATTGACATATTTCCAATCACACTACACTCTTCTGTTCCCCTTTCTTCCAGCCATTTTTAGTTTATTTTATCTCAACACACTTATAAGCAACACTATCGATCTGCTCAGAATCCTTGCTCTATTCTCCAGATGACGCACCGCCTTGGTATTTAATATTAGGTTTTTGTCTTTAACTTAGTTCTTAGTATAATTGTCAATTTTCATTCTGAGAATCTCCATTCTCTCTGGTGGTACTCTAGCTCTTTTCTATATTTGATTCTAGCTTACAAAATCTCCCTGGATTAATGTTTGTATGTGTAAGGTGTTATTTGTTTGTTTGTTTGCTTTTGCTTTTGCCTCTGATTTGTTCTGTTTCAGTTGTCAATTTCTGTTAGGTTTCTCTTTGAATATCTGATAGCATACTGGGGTTCTGTCAGGTCTTTCCAGAGCCTTATGTCCTAATGGATTCAGTAATTGTGTGTCTTATACACATATGTGTTTCCTAGACTTAATATTTGTTTAATCCAACACTTGGACATTAGTCTGAGGCTTGGACAGTCTTCTATAAACACCTCTATCGCCAGGATAAGCAACCCCAAAAGTTTGGACAACCATGAGGAAACAAAGAAACACCATGCAGGCAAAGGAGCAGGAAAAAAACCCACAAGACCAAATAAATGAGGAGGAAAGAGGAAAAATGCCTGAAAAAGAATTTAGAGTAATGATAGTAAAAATGATACAAAATCTCGATAACAAAATAGAGAAAGTGCAAGAAACAGTTCATAAGAACTCAGAAAAACAAACAGCAATGGATAACAAAATAACCAAAATTAAAAATACTCTAGATGCTATAACCAGCAGAATGACTGAGGCAGAAGAACGAATAAGTGAGTTGGAAGATAGAATGGGGGAAATAACTTCCACAGAGCAGGAAAAAGGAAAAGAATAAAAAGACTAGAAGACAGTCTCAGAGACTTCAGTGATAACATTAAACGAACCAACATTCGAATTACAGGCATCCCAGAAGAAGAAGAAAACAAGAAAGGGTCTGAGAAAATATTTGAAGAGGTTCTAGTGGAAAACTTCCCCAACATGGGAAAGGAAATAATTCACCAAGTCCAAGAAGCACAGAGAGTCCCATACAGAATAAACCCAAGGAGAAATACACCAAGGCACATATTAATCAAACAAAAATCAATTAAACACAAAGAAAAAATATTAAAAGCAGCAAGAGAAAAGCAACAAACAACATATAAGGGAAAACCCATCAGGATAACAGCTGACCTTTCTACAGAAACTCTGCAGGCCAGAAGGGAATGGCAGGATATACTGAAAGTCCTGAAAGAGAGAAATCTACAGCCAAGAATACTCTACCCAGCAAGAATCTCATTCAGATTTGAGGGAGAAATCAAAAGCTTTCCAGACAAGCAAAAGTTAAGAGAATTCAGCACCACCAAACCAGCCTTACAACAAGTGCTAAAGGAACTTCTCTAAGTAGGAAACACAAGAGGAGGAAAACACCTACAAATACAAACCCAAAACAATGAAGAAAATGGTCATTGGAACACACATGTCAATAATCACTTTAAATGTAAATGGATTAAATGCTCCAACCAAAAGACACAGACTGGCTGAATGGATACAAAAACAAGACTCTTCTATATGCTGCCTACAAGAAACCCACTTCAGACCAAGGGATTCACATAGACTGAAAGTAAAGGGATGGAAAAAGATATTCCATGCAAATGGAAGTCAAAAGAAAGCTGGAGTAGCAATACTCATATCAGACAAATTAGACTTGAAAGTAAAGACTATTAAAAGAGACAAGGAAGGACACTACATAATGATCAAGGGATCCATCCAAGAAGAACATATCACAATGGTAAATATCTATGCCCCCAATATAGGAGCACCTCAATACATAAGGCAAATGCTAACAGTCATAAAAGGGGACATTGACAGTAACACAATAATAGTGGGAGACTTGAACACCCCACTTACATCAATGGACAGATCATCCAAACAGAAAATAAAGACAGACACACAAGCTTTAAATGACACATTAGACCATCTCGACTTCATTGATATTTATAGGACATTCCATCCAAAAACGACAGACTACACTTTCTTCTCAAGTGCACACGGAATATTTTCCAGGATAGAGCACATCTTGGGTCACAAATCAAACCTCGGCAAATTCAAGAAAATTGAAATCATATCAAGCATCTTCTCAGACCACAATGCCATGAGACTAGATATCAATTACAGGAAAAAAACTGCAAAAAATACAAACACATGGAGGCTAAACAATTCACTCTTAAACAACCAAGGAATCACTAAAGAAATCAAAGAGGAAATCAAAAAATATCTAGAAGCAAATGACAATGAAAACACAACCACCCAAAACCTATGGGATGCAGCAAAAGCAGTTCTAAGAGGGAAGTTTATAGCAATACAGTCCTACCTCAAGAAACAAAAAAAATTATCGAATAAACAACCTAAACTTACACCTAAAACAATTAAAAAAAGAAGAACAAAGAAACCCCAAAGTGAGCAGAAGGAAAGAAATCATAAAGATCAGAGCAGAAATCAATGAAAAAGAAAGGAAGGAAGCCATAGCAAAAATAAACAAAACTAAAAGCTGGTTCTTTGAGAAGATTAACAAAATTGATAAACCATTAGCCAGACTCATCAGGAAAAAAAGGGAGAAGATGCAAATCAACAGAATTAGAAATGAAAAAGGAGAAGTAACAACGGACACCTCAGAAACACAAAAGATCATGAGAGACTACTACAAGCAAGTATATGCCAATAAATTGGATAACCTGGAAGAAATGGATACATTCTTAGAAAAATACAATCTTCCAAGACTGAACCAGGAAGAAATAGAAACCATGAACAAACCAATCACAAGTAAGGAAATTGAGGCAGTGATTAAAAATCTCCCAGCAAACAAAAGCCCAGGACCAGATGGATTCACAGGCAAATTCTATCAAACATTTAGAGACAAGCTAACACCTATCCTTCTCAAACTCTTCCAAAATATTGCAGAAGGCGGAACACTCCCAAACTCATTCTACGAGGCCACCATCACCCTGATACCAAAACCAGGCAAAGATGTCACAAAAAAAGAAAATTACAGACCAATATCACTGATGAATATAGATGCAAAAATCATCAACAAAATACTAGCTAACAGAATCCAACAGCACATTAAAAAAATCGTACACCATGATCAAGTGGGGTTTATCCCAGGGATGCAAGGATTCTTCAATATACGCAAATCAATCAACATGATACATCATATCAACAAATTGAAGGATAAAAACCATATGATCATCTCAATAGATGCAGAAAAAGTTTTTGACAAAATTCAACATCGATTTATGATAAAAGCTCTCTAGAAAATGGGCATAGAAGGCAATTACCTCAACATAATAAAAGCCATATATGAAAAACCAAAAGCCAACATCATTCTCAATGGGGAAAAACTGAAAGAATTCCCCCTAAGAACAGGAACAAGACAAGGGTGTCCACTCTCACCACTATTATTCAACATAGTTTTGGAAGTTTTAGCCACAGCAATCAGAGAAGAAAAAGAAATAAAAGGAATCCAAATTGGAAAAGAAGAAGTAAAACTGTCACTCTTTGCAGATGACATGATACTATATATAGAAAACCCTAAAGACTCTACCAGAAAACTGCTAGCACTAATTGATGAGTTTAGTAAAGTAGCAGGATACAAAATTAATGCACAGAAGTCTCTTGCATTCCTATACACTAACAACGGAAGAGCAGAAAGAGAAATTAAGGAAACCCACCCATTCACCACTGCAACAAAAAAAATAAAATAGCTAGGAATAAACCTGCCTAAGGAGGCAAAAGATCTGTATGCAGAAAACTTTAAGACATTGATGAAAGAAATCAAAGAGGACACAAACAGATGGAGGGACATACCATGTTCCTGGATTGGAAGAATCAACATCGTGAAAATGACTGTACTACCCAAAGCAATTTACAGATTCAATGCAATCCCGATCAAATTACCAATGGCATTTTTCACAGAACTATAGCAAGAAATCTTACGATTTGTATGGAAACGCAAAAGACCCCGAATAGCCAAAGCAATCTTCAGAAGGAAAAATGGAGTTGGTGGAATCAGGCTTCCTGACTTCAAACTATACTACAAGGCCATAGTGATCAAGACAGTATGGTACTGGCACAAAAATAGAAAGGAAGATCAATGGAATAGAATAGAGAACTCAGAAGTAAGCCCAAATACATATGGGCACCTTATCTTTGACAAAGGAGGCACAAATATACAATGGAAACAAGACAGCCTCTTCAATAAGTGGTGCTGGGAAAATTGGACAGCAACATGTAAAAGAATGAAAGAAGAACACTTCCTAACACCATACACAAAAATCAACTCCAAATGGATTAAAGACCTACATGTAAGGCCAGACACTCTAAAACTCCTAGAGGAAAACATAGGCAGAACACTCTATGACATACATCAAAGCAAGATCCTTTTTGACCCATCTCCTAGAATCATGGAAATAAAATCAAGGATAAACAAATGGGACCTAATAGAACTTAAAAGCTTTTGCACAGTGAAAGAAACCATAAACAAGACTAGAAGGCATCCCTCAGAATGGGAAAAAATAGTTGCCTATGAAACAATGGGCAAAGGATTAACCTCCAAAATATACAAGCAGCTCATGAAGCTTAATACCAAAAAAGCAAGTAACACAATCCACAAATGGGCAGAAGACCTAAATAGACATTTCTCCAAAGAAGACATACAGATGGCCAACACACACATGACAAGATGCTCAACATCACTAATCATCAGAGAAATGCAAGTCAAAGCCACAATGAGGTGTCACCTCACACTGGTCAGAATGGCCATCATCAAAACATCTAGAAACAACAAATGTTGGCGAGGGTGTGGAGAAAAGGGAACTCTCCTTCACCGTTGGTGGGAATGTACGTTGGTATAGCCACTATGGAAAACAATCTGGAGGTTCCTTAAAAAACTACAAATAGAACCACCATATGATCCAGTAATCCCACTACTGGGCATATACCCAAAGAAAACCATAATCCCAAAAGAAACGTGTACCATAATGTTTATTGCAGCACTATTTACAATAGCCAGGACATGGAAGCAACCTCAATGCCCATCAACAAATGAATGGATACAGAAGATGTGACATATATATACAATGGAATATTACTCAGCTATAAAAAGGGATGAGATGGAGCTATATGTCATGAGGTGGATAGACCTAGAGTCTGTCATACAGAGTGAAGTAAGTCAGAAAGAGAAAGACAAATATTGTATGTTAACTCACATATACGGAATCTAAAAATGGTACTGATGAACTCAGTGACAAGAACAAGGATGCAGATACAGAGAATGGACTGGAGAACTCGAGGTTTGGGAGGGGGTGGGGGGTGAAGGGGAAGCTGAGACGAAGCGAGAGAGTAGCACAGACATATATATACTACCAACTGTAAAATAGATAGCCAGTGGGAAGTCGTTGTATAACAAAGGGAGTTCAACTCGAGGATGGAAGATGCCTTAGAGGACTGGAATGGGAAGGGTGGGGGGGACTCAAGGGACGGTGGAGGGGGAGTCGAGGGAGGGAGGGAATACGGGGATATGTGTATAAAAACAGATGATTGAACTTGGTGTACCCCCCAAAAAAATAATAAATAAAATTAAATAAATAAATAAATAAAAATAAATAAATACCATTAATCAGCACATCCTTGCTTGATTCTAAAGAAATAAATCTTAAATTTCTCTTTAAATAGTAATAGGACAGGTGGCTGACAAATCATAAATCTGGATGAAGGCTTAAAGGATATATTAATCAGGCTTGAGATTACTAGAAGGGTGAATAAAGAAAATTGTAAATAAATTGCTCTGAAATAAAATGACCCACTGTGCATTGCAACTGGAAAAATCTAGGAAAACGATAAATTTAGCTTTGTTTAATTACTAGCAATGGCACTGCTTTCTTTTCATGACTCCTTTACCAGATTTGCCACGTACGATGAGAGACATAAAATATTATGTGCTTGGAAATGTAAATACTGTCAGATGGAAAGTATTCCTCCCGCTTCTCTTTGGGTGTTATATTCCAGGGCTTCACTGACTGATTACGTTTGGGCATGAACAACTAATTAACTCATTTCTGTACTACTTAGCGTGGAAGAATTAGCTAGAAGATTATACTAATATTTTTAGTTTTTAGGAGAAAAAATTAATATAGAGAATTGATGGAGGAGTCTTGCAATGTCGTTGTAGGAGAGGGGGATTCAAGGGAGAACAACAATTTTCCCCCCCATGTTACAGACATATTTACCAGGTTTGGAGGGACTAAGTAATCTGACCGAAGTCACAAAACTAGCAAGAGATAAAACCAGAGTTTTAACAAGGTCTAACAGGTTTCAAGAAAAAGCAGTTTAAATGTATTGAGAGCCTATCATATACTAGTCACTGTGCTCAGAAATTTACCTGTATTATCTAGACCCTCCCCAACAGTTCTGTATGGTAGGTATTCTTACTCCCCTTGCATAATTACAAAAGTCTGGGGACTTCCCTGGTGGCGCAGTGGTTAAGTGTCTGCTTGCCAATGCAGGAGATACAGGTTTGATCGCTGGTCCAGGAAGATCCCACATGCCTCAGAGCAGCTAAGCCCATGTGCCACAACTACTGAGCCTGTGTTCTAGAGCCAGTGAGTCACAACTACTGAGCCCATGTGCCACAGCTACTGAAGCCTGCATGTCTAGAGCCTACACTCCTCAACAAGAGAAACCACCACCATGAGAAGCCCATACACCACAACGCAGAGCAGCCCCTGCTCACCACAACTAGAGAAAGCCCGTGTGCAGCAATGAAGACCCAACACAGCCAATAAAAAAATAAATAAATTTATTAAAACAAAAACAAACAAAAAAAATCCTGGCCTACTCATTGCCATGCAACTAGTTGCACTGCAAGCCTAAATTAAAATTGAAATATCCTGGTGGTGCAGTGGTTAAGAATCTGCCTGCCAGCACAGGGGACACGGGTTTGATTTCTGCCCCAGGAAGATACCGCATGCCTTGGAGCAACTGAGCCCGTGCGCCACAACTACTGAGCCCATGTGCTGCAACTACTGAAGCCCACATGCCTAGAGCACGTGCTCTGCAACAAGAGAAGCCACCACAATAAAGAGTAGCCCCCGCTTGCCACAACTAGAGAAAGCCCATGTGCAGCAACAAAGACCTGACACAGCCAATTAATTAATTAATTAATTTTTTAAAATCCCATCTTGTCCTCAAAATAAATGAATGAAGAAAGGATTATTATCTTTTTAACAGGTGAAGAAACTGAGGTTTGCATAATACACATGTCTTGCCTCAACTCTCACAGTTAAAGTGGATTGAATTTTCATGCTTGATCTACATTTCAGTCACACTCTTTTTCTCTCTAATCATATTTGGTAGGAGGAACTCCCAGCATAGGTTGGAGCCAGCATTTGAGGCTAGTACTCTAATTTTATACCACAGGAAAACCACAGAAAGACCACTGCTTATAGTTTGTAATAAATATATCCTAATAATTTTAATACAATTAATATGATAAAAAATGACAAAGAAAATTAAAATAATTTTCATGCCAAAAAAAGTATGTAGCTCACCCACCTAACAGCTCGATCCCAATCAGAACCTGACAAAAACAGAGTTGAAAAGTAGACAGATTCTTACAAGGGCATCAGGGCACGATGCTACAGTATCAAAAATTGTAGCCATCTTGCTGCTCATTAGGCATTTACTATATCTTGCAGATAATCATAGTATTTCAAACTGGTTCTTGATTATCAAAATGCAGCACAGGACAAGGATTATGAATCCAGGTTTTAAGCTTTGGACAATTTGCTTAACTTCTTTAAGACTCATTATGAGTGTTCTCCTCTATAAAGTTGGGACAGCCAATGGAGAAAGGTGTTTGTGAAAATCAAATGTATGTAGTCTAACCAAGGAGGTGAAAGACTCTGAAAACTATAAAATACTGATGAAGGAAATTGAAGGTGATACATAGAAATGGAAAGATATCCTGTGCTTTTGGATTAGAAGAATTAATACTGCTAAAATGGCCATACTACCCAAAGCAATCTATAGATTTAATGCAACTCCTATCAAAATACTCACAATGTTTTTTGTAGAACTAAAATAATCCTCAAATTTATGTGGAACCTTAAAAAACTGAATTGCTAAAGTAATCTTGAGAAGAAAAAAAAAAACAAAGCTTGGGTTATAACCCCACCCCCACCCTGGACTTCAGACTTTGATTACTACAAACCTATAGTAATCAAAACATCATGGTATTGGCACAAAAACAAACTCAGATCACTGGAACATAATAGAAAGCCCAGAAATAAACTCACATATCTGTGGTCAATTAACCTATGACAATGGTGGCAAGAATACACAATGGAGAAAAGATGGCCTTTTCAATAAGTGGTGGTGGGAAAACTGGACGGTTACGTGTAAAAAAATGAGATTAGAACATTCCCTCACACCACATGTAAAAATAAATTAAAAATGGTTTAAGGACCTAAATATAAGACCTGAAACCATAAAACTCCTAGAAGAGAACATAGGCAGAACACTCTTTGACATAAATCTTTTTTTGGATCAGTATCCTAAAGCAAAAGAAATAAAACCAAAAATAAACAAATGGGACAATCAAATTTAAAAGCTTTTGCACAGCAAAGGAAACCTCCGACAAAATTAAAAGACAACCTACAGAATGGGAGAAAATATTTGCAAGTGATGTGACTGGCAAGGGGTTAATATCCAAAATATACAAACAACTCATAAAACAAAATCAAAAACAAAAAACAAAAACCAAACAACCCAATCAAAAATTGGTCAGAAGACTTGAATAGACATTTTTCCAAAAAAGACATACAGATGGCTAACAGTCACATGAAAAGATGTTCAACATTGCTAATTACTGAAGAAATGCATGAGATAGCACATTAACACTTGTCAGAATGGCTATCATCAAAAATTCTATAAATAACAAATGTTAGAGAGGATGTGGAGAAAAAAGAACCCTTGTACACTGCTGGTGGGAATGTAAATTGGTACAGTCACTATGGAAAACAGTATGGAGTTTCCTCAAAATTGTGAATCACCATGTTCTACACCTGAAACTTACATAATATTGTACAATAACTATACCTCAATTAAAAAAAAAAGTAGCTAAAAAGAGAACACTGAAGAGGGAGGAGTCATGCATAAAGCATAGAATGGTCATCAGATGGTAGTGGAAGAGAATGGAGAGAAAGTCAGTAGAATTAAGCCAGCTCATCTTAATGGGAAGATCTTCACTTGGTTTTCCAATAACCAAGCTTCCAACAAATTAACTTGCAGAGCTTCAAGTCTACTTGATCGAGATTGGGCAGTTGCCACAGTGTAAGCTTCTTTAGTTTCTGGTCACTTCCACTGAGAACGAGAGGAAAGGGAAGTGGCTGAGCCAGTCACTCTTCCCAACTCTAGCCACCTCAGCTGGGGCCAAAGAGGAGAATGAGGGAAGTTTTCTGATTTTTCCTTAGAAAGAGATTTAACGTCAGCAGCTTTCTCTCTAATCTTCTCTTAGCAAACACCCCCCTCTCTTCAGGTCCCCTTTCAGATGCAGGGAAACATTTGCCTTAGGTGCCCTAAAATTTAAGTAACTTATGGCAACGTTAATAACAGATACTGGTTTTCACAAAAGCAATTTAAAGTTGCACCTCAGACCAAATTCTAAAAATTATAATTCACTTGGCTAATGTTACAGAACAAAGTTTCGAGGTGGAGGAAAACAAGAGATGGGAGAGTTGGACAGAACACCGAGTGTGGAGCAAATGCCCTCAGATTCCTAGAGGTCCAGGGAGGGCATTAAGTCCTCAGAACTTCCACTAAAATGTGGTCAGTGTCCATCCTCAAAGGGAAAAGTTGCAGGATGCCTCATACATTGGAAACGTTGGAATTCTGCCAGCAGGCTGGCATCTGCCCTTGTTCAGGGACAGGAGCTGTGTTCTCATCCCCCCCCCCTTCCCCAGGAAAGCCAGGCAGCCACCCAGTCTGTTACATGAATGGGGGTGTTTTCTGCAGGAAACAAGTCACAGCTGAGGACCAGGACTCCAAAGGCAGGACTGTCCCTATAACTCTCTACACCATCGTCCCTCAGTATCCACGGGGGCTTGGTTCCAGGAGTCCCCGGGGATACAAATACCCAGGGATGCTCAAGTCCCTGATACAAAATGACAGTAGTGCAATGAATACAGTTGCCCCTCCTTATCTGTGGATGTGGAAACCCGCCAATTGGGGGGTGGGGAGAGAGGTGGGGGAGGGTGGTAAGGGCAACAGGATATCCCACAGAAACCTAAAACACAGCGGTGGTGTTTTCCCAAACGCTACCCCAGAGCAAGATTCTGTACTACATTGAAGAGAAAATGACTCTCCGGTTTGGTTGATTAAGACTTTGCCTCAGTCATATTTCAATCATGCTTCCTTTTGGAGACATGGGAGTCCTTAGGGTAATACTCTATTTACAATATAAATCTAATTTTCCTTATTAGCTATTCAGGTTTTTCTTGCCAAATTAACATTTGATAGACTTGATAATTCTATTTAGAGACTTTGTTATGGGAAAACAACCCCCTACAAACGACTACATTCCCTATGCTTACCTCAGACATAATTATTTGATAGAAGGTACAGATTGCTTTGGTATTTTGGTAAATGGGATTAAGGTTTGTAGGATTCACTCTCTCATTAGCAAGAAAATAGCTGAGGGTAAATGGGTTGAATCAAAGGCTCTTTTGAAATATTTAGTGCCCAGGAAATATCTATCCTGCCATACTGAAAATTTCCTTTTTGGCTTTTCTTTGTAGATCTCAGTTCTACAGAGATGTATTCTGATATAGAAAAATAGCACTGTTTTTATTATCTCAGACTACATCTCTAAGCAGGGCTGAACAGAAAGAATTCTAATGCCACTTCCTGTCTCCCTGCGTTAGCTCTAATACTTCGGCAATGACCACAAAATAGATGGTGTAGATTATAAAGCGCTAGCTAGTGTAGGCCAGTGGATCCTGTTTCAGTTTGAAACAGCAAAATGCCACTAATCCAATTAAGAAAGTTCAGCTTCCCAGGTCACTGAAAGAAAATGTTTCTCAGGAGAGATTTGGTTGTGATAGAATTAAGGCTTGATTCTCTCCACTACGTTTTGTGGACCTCTTAGGAAAATAATGAGAGATCATCAGAAACCCATATATATTGTGCAAATGTGTTTACAAGGAATTTGATAGAGCATTGGTTTCCCCGCTGTCTTATGAACAAGCTAAGAGCGTTTCCCCATAGGTATCCTTATGCATGGTTTTCCTACTCTCTTGGCTTTTCTGGTTAACCCCGTTTAACCCAGATCCCAGCACCTTTGTGAAAATTTTCCCAGTCTAAGATTTTTTAATTTATCTTAATCCCTGTAATAGCCACTCATACCACTGTTTCGCTTATCATCTGATAATTTGTATTCACTCATTCATTCACTTATCCGGTCAACGCATATGTATTCAAACTTATACTGTGCTGGTCCTTATATTAGTTCCTGGGTATACAGTAGTGATCAAAACAGAGGCAGTACTATAGAGCTTAAATTGTGAAAAGTTGTAATCAAACAAACAAACAAGACACAACACTAGGGGCCTGTAGAGGAAGTGCATGGGAGAGGTAATTCAGTAGGTGATCAGGTAAGGCTGGTGGTAATGAACATGTCACTAGGGGCTGCCCAGCATCTTGTGAACACCCTCCCTACATTGGGATAGATTTCTGCATTGTGAAAACAGCCCACTTAAGGTGGAAACAAAAACCTTACCATATAGGACAAAAAACTATCGTGCATCTTTAGGTGCCTTCACCTGCCTCCTTCCTTCAGAAGGTGCTACCCCCTTCTGGAGTATGTCATCCCTGAAAGGAAGCTCTGGCCCACCTGGCCCACATCCCTCAGATGTTAAAAGTTTTTGCCCTAACTTGGCCCTCCACTTACTTAGATGAAATGTCACAGTGCCAGAAGGGAGACCTGGATTCCTGAATGGTCACCAGTGGGCTGAATTATTTAACTTGGAAGCATGAGGAAACTAGCCCACTGTGAGGTTGACCTTGGCCAACAGGGAATGGATATGGGAAGAAGACCCACATAAAATTTTCCTCCTTTTTCCCTTCTAAGGACTACCCTGAATCAGTTCCTCTTTTCAGTTGCTATGGAGAAGAACAGCATGCCAGTGGACACATATGCTGAGCTACTACCATACCAGGAACCAACACAGAAATACATCATAGCACTCTGTTCTGCCTCCACTTTTTCCCCACCTTCATTTCTGGATTTGTGCTTCTCAACTAAATTGTTAGCATGGTAATCCTTGCCCCAGGCTTTGCTTTCTGGAGGACCTGGTCTAAAGTCTTACATTTCCCAGGCTCCTTTGCAGCTACAGATGGACCTATGTCCAGGTTTCATCAGTCAGATGTACCTGAGATTTGGATGCAGACAGAAACAATATGAGTGAGTGGCCATTAGTGGCAACATCTTTTAGCATGTTCTGTGATAAGGGTAGCATCATGGAGCTTCTGGAATCCAGATCCAAGGCCATGAATGACCACTGCCAACCTGGGACAGTAGCAACTGTGATGTTTTTGCTAGAAAAGTCCTGTGATGCATTGTGTATGATCTTAGCTATATCGTCAGTCTTTGTAATCATTAATCTTACTTCCCTGCTCCTTCTGAATATTCTGTACTCAGATATTTTATGACAAATCTGTTTAAATTAAATACTGTGAATTCTTTTCTCTGCAACGAGTAGTCCTGACCAATTGAAGGCTGGTTCACTGAACACCTATTCTCAATCTTCTCTTTTCCTTGCTATCTTCAAAAAGAGAGACTAAAAAGTGAAATATTTGAATTTATAGCTTCCTTTGCAACTGGTGGTATCCTTGGGATATAATGCTGGCTCACGAGAGAGAGGGGAAAATTCAGGAGCTGTACTTCACTTCCTGAATTAAAAAAACTTGCCTTCAAATGTTCCTCTCATTCCTGCCTTAAAGACAAAAGTTATGCCTCCTGCTGGGGCAGTCATCTTGCAACCACGAGAAAACACAAAAATACAAAGACAAAACACATACATGGACTCACACATACACAGTTTTTCAGAGTTACCAAGGTCTAAAAAACAACCTACACCAAAACAAATGTATAATGAAGAAGTTATTTTAATAAATGAGATTACCCACATCCACAAAGGAGAAGATATGTATGGCAATAACCTCTATGTAGACAATGCTCTATGCTGTGTTTGAGATAAGATCCAGGAAAAATGTCAGCCCAGTTAAGCACTCTCTAAAATCTCCAGAAATTTAGCAATTACTGAAATTTCCCATAAATTTCAATTTAAAGATCTCTACTCTCCAGGTAGTAGATAGTGAACCTCAAGATTTAACTTATACCAACCCATAGATATCAGATTTACTCTCTTAGCCAAGATAGCAAGTAGTGAAAGAGGTATTTCCTTCTCTTATGTGGGAGGAGGAAGTATGCCTGCCCACCGTCAGCAAATTCATGGAGCTTAGACCAGAGTCAAGCCATAGGCCCACGTCATTTATCTCAGCAGTTCTCTGAGGCACTGAAGACTTGAAGGCCAGGTCCTCCCAAATGAGGCTCTGCCGTAAGTATTTATCCATACACTTCCGTATAAAAATGTTGTCCATTAGTATCCTATGTCTGTATAACTAGAATACATTTTAATTACTGGTTATGTATTAAGATATTTCAGCCAAACTTCTTTTTAAATGAATATTTCTTTGGAGATCAGTCTCCCATATTATATTTCTTGCCTTTTCACTTCACTTGAATAATGTATGAGTGGAATAGTGAAACATTTACTTATAACTCCATTTCCCACTATCTACATGTGGGAGAAGGAATAAAGCAGGAGAAAAGAAACTTTTTCCCTTCCTACCTTCGAGTTTTTCCCCTCTAGTGTTCTCTGAAAATAAGTTAGTTAATTCCAACAGACACCAGAGAGAAAAAAAATATTCTTGTCATTAGACAAGAAAATCTGGTCTTGAAATTAATCTTGAAAACACACTTATGGTTATATAGATTCGCGCAGTCCAACAACCAAAATTCTATTCGGCCTGGCCCCTAAAATCAACGTCTGGAAAAATAATCATAATTGAAGTTCTAATTCACATTTTCTGGTACAATAGAGCATTTTTTAAAACAGTTTATGCTAATTACATTCAGATGCATCAACATTATGATATTATTAAAAGTGAGAGGAAGAAGACAAGTCGAATCCCATTATCACAAATGAGGTTTTATGTTTCCATGTTAAAACAGTTATCTTCTTCATTAGACATAACTGTAATTTTAGTGATGAGCTAGATTCCAGGACAGAGATGGAGCTTATCACTGAAATTACTGAGGCAGTGATATCCCATTGAACTATCTATGTACCGAATATGGGCTATGAAAATTAAGTGTCAGGACTCACAACTAAAATATAGTATGTCATATTGTATAACTAACAAGTTATATAAAATGTAGACTAGTAGAAAGCACAGATGCAGTAAAGTGATATTCTATTTATGCACTGCAGTAAAAAGCAATAACAGAATATCAATAAAACCTGTATTCCACCACTGAAAAATATGAATGGGGATGAGTTTGCACAGAGATACAGACATATACTCAAGCAGAGCCCTTTTTGAGAAGGGCTGAAACTAAAGCATTCAATTTCTCAATAAAATTCCACCACTTTGTCCTTCCCCTTTCAGGCTCATTCAGTTCTGAATGAATCATGCCACCTAGATATCCATCATGCACTTATGTAAAAAGGAAAGATTACTAGGTTTCCACATAGAATCCACGAGTCTTGGCCTTAGGTCCTATTTTTGACTATGTAAGGCAGTTGTTAGAAAGTCTTGTATTATTAAATTGTATTGAATTAAGATAATCTGCCAACTGCACTAGGACTATGCATGTGATACAGACAAAACGAACATGAAACTGTATGTTTAGGTATACTGTATGATAGAGACTACAAATGGAAAGAGGAGGAAGAAGATTTAGGAGATGGTAGGACTTGAGCTGGAGCTTGAAGGGTAGTTAGGATGTAAAAAGGTCTAGCAAAGACAAGTTCGGCCAATCTGTTTAACTAGATTAATATATACAATGGAATATTACTCAGCCATAAAAAAAGAATGAAATAATGCCATTTGCAGCAACATAGATGGACCTAGAGATTATCATACTAAGTGAAGTAAGCCAGACAAAGACAAATATCATATGATATCACTTATATGTGGAATCTTAAAAAAAAGAGAGAGAGAGAGAAGAAAAGGATAGGAATGAACTCATTTACAGAACAGAAACAGACCCACAGACATAGAAAACAAACTTATGGTTACCAAAGGAGAAAGGTGGGGGTGGATAAACCAGGAGTTTGGGATTTACTCATCCACACTGCTAAATAAAGAAAAGATAACCAATGTGGACCTACTGCATAGCATAGAGAACTATACTCAGTATTTTGTAGTAACCTATAAGGGAAAAAAATCTGAAAAAAGAATAGATGTATATGTGTATGTATAACTGAGTCACTGTGCTGTACACCTGAAACTAACACAACATTGTAAATCAACTATACTTCAAGGAAAAAAAAAATTCATAAAGTTAAAAAAACTAGCATAGATAATAAATGAACATGGTGCTAAATTTAAATTCTACTGAGGTTTAACTTAGCGTACATTTGATTTTGTGATAGCATGACATCTTTATATATGTTAGTTTTCTCCAGTTATCTTTATTTACTTTTCAAAGCACCTTTGTTTTCTGGACAATTTTTCTGCAAAAAGACTTCCTAAACACCTTCAGTAATTTCTATCTTTTTTGTGAAGAAATTTTAAAATTCATGCATCTTGTTAAACCATCCGAGGCACACACATAGAGTATTTATGATCCTTTATAGAACTTCTTTTACTGAACTGAATTCCACAGCTTACCTAAAGGACATTATAATAATAGCCATATGAATATTACCACACTTGTACCTATTAAGGAAAAGCTGTAGCTTACATACTTTATATGTATACTATAGATATAAGCTATATTACACCATATCTCTTTATAATAAAGGTACAATACAAAGGAAATGTTTCTCTCGGGGTACGCATAATAGATAGCTCTACTTCTGAACAGAAGATTTTCTTTCATTTTATAATCACAACAAATCTAAATACAGATCAATATCCCTCTCTTCTTTTAAAAAAGAATGGAAGAAAGGCTAAGCAGATTATAGACATTATCTCATTAAGTGGCAGATGGTCAAAATATTTCACCCTACCTTATCATATTAGAGTAAGTTCAAATTCCACCCAGCTAAACTCTACAAAGAGGGTCCACTCCAAACCAGTAACTGCAAAATTATCCTCACTGAATATGTGAAATCCTCATTTTCTTCCCCTGGTGCTTCAAGAGATCTAGAATCTGCTTTATTAAAAACTACATATGTAAATTGTCAAATTCATTAAGCTGAAATGTATCTCTTCATAAGTCATCTATTACAGGTTATTGGAAAACCATCAGTAATTTTTTATCAAACTATCAGAAGACCTATTGGAAAAATAATTCTGTGACTTCTATACCAACATATAATGCATTTTTAGAACTTTAAAACTAATTATTTGTGCATTAATTTTTGAGATATCTTCTTTATTCATCTGTTAGATGACTCATTTTAATAAGTTAGTTAGCTAAGAAGACTAGCAGAACTGTTTCGCCTGAAGATCCAGTAAGACCTAAAGGAAAACGATGTTTGGAGGGGTAGAACTTTGCAGCTGGGCCCGACAGCCTCAGTCCTCAAGTGAGACTTGCAGAGTAATAAACCTAGACCAGGTCCTGTGGCTGGGAGTAATGAAAAGATGTGATTTGGAATTTGGAGGATGGCTACCTAACTTGTCTTATAGCTCAGTCCCTCAAAGACCAATGTCAATTTCCTCAAGAGAGGGGAGATATATTTAAAATGAATCAAGAAATGTACTCCTTTAGTAGAGGTACAGTAGGAAAGCAAGAAAATGGGGTCACCCTGATTTTTTGACCCACAAATAAGATCAGTGTATGTGATAAGAGGATAGTTACCACCAATCTCTGCACAATCACAGTTGAAGCAGAGCAGAGAATTGCTACTTGCCAAAATGGTGATACAGAAAACATGACCCAAATGCAGCTGACAGAAAAAGTGATGGCAATAAAAAATGATTGGGAGCAGTATGAGAATATGCTGGAACTGCAACGAGAGTCCCCTTAGCCACAGAGAAGGTAGAATCTAAAGTCAGAGAAGATGATCATAACATCATATGATGCCTCTATTCTTTAATTGTACCCAGTGGCTAATACAGTGTTAGGAAATAGGAAATTACAAGTATACAAATGGGTACTAATCTGCCACAGAAGGATTTTATAATTTAAAATTGTGAGAGTCACAATAAATGTCAGAGTTCAAGTTGCAGATGAAAGAGGAGTTCAAAATAGCAGAGGGAACCAACACAGAAAATGAAAGAATATGGTGGGTTCAAGACACATGAGACTTCTGCGGCAGGAGAATCACATGGTGAATAAGCTGGGAAGATGATATCGGAAAGGGAAGGTAGAGTCAGGCTGTCAAGAGCCTTGTAGACTCTTAGCAGTTTAGATTTGTTCCTACAGAAATTTGGAAGTCATTAAACATACCAGAGCAGTAGCGTACCTCTGTCATATCTGTGTCTAAAAAGTAACAATACTGATAGTTTGGTGGATGCATTTGAGACTGATAATAGGCAGGGATGGTGAGGACCTCCTCCAAGGACTAGACTGGGGATGATGACGAAAGGGCAGATTTGAAAGACACAAGAGGACTAATTGAGAGCACCCCATGTGCCAGGGGCTGTGGTGGTTGACGAGGATAAAATGATAAATCAAAATAAATCTGGCCCCTGAGCTCTTGGAAAACAGTGGGGATGTAAAAAATAGAGTCATTTACTTAAAAATCACTCAAGTCTGTGTATTGCTTCAGGCTGTAATAAGTTCTAAGAATAAAAAGTCAGTTTTCAAACCACTTGTAGAAAACAAACTTGAGAGAGCTTCAGTGAGGAATTAGCATGAAATATACAGACGCTTAAGAGTTAAGTTAAGGGACATTTGGGAATGTTCCAGGTAGAGAAAGAACATGGGCAAAGTCCTGGAGGGAAGGGAGTCTGGAACAGCCTAACTTAGAAAAGGTTTTAGTGGTTTCCATGAGAGATGGTGATGCTTTAAGATAGAAAATGCATGAAGAGAAGCAGGTCTAAGGGCAGTGGTAGAAGAAAAGTAAAAAAAAAAAAGTGTGTTGTACTTTGGACACTTTAAGTTAAAACGTCTGCACAACATTGGGTTATTTGTCCAGGGCAGGTGGACAAGGCTGAAAACCAAAATCTGGATTCATCAGTGTCCACATGGTCCTCTGATTCATGACTCAGTTAAGTTGCCCAGGGAATGTGTATGGAAACAAAAGAGTCAAGAATGGAACCCGAGGGAAAAACCAATAATTATGAAATAAGTAAAGTAAAAAGAAAGAAAAAAAAGTGGTCAGAAAGACTAGAGGAAGGACACAAGGATGGTGTCATGGAAGCCACTGGCAGCAATTACCACAGAGAAAACCCTGATGGGGTGAAATGTCATAGACTGACCAAAGACAATGTTAGAAAGAGTCCGTGGTTGGGTAAGCCAAAGGTCAGAGACTACCTCAGAAAACCAAGTTTCAGTTCAGGACAGTCAGGAAAGCTGTTGTGGAATGAAAAGAAGGAACGTTCTATACACATTAAAAACAACAACAACAAACACCTAGTTTAATTTCTATGGCTCTTAGCTGCACTTAAATTGTTTTTTTCTTATAAATAAAGCCTCTACCACCTTTGTTAAAAACTGAGGTCACGAAGCCAACTTCCATGAATGATTAGATGCTTGACGTTTTCAATTTTCAAAACCAGCATTAATTTTTTTTAAGCAAATCTGGTATAACTTGAGAGAACAATATTTTTGTTTTTGTGATTTCCTTGTAGAATCAGATCTGATTTTCAGAAAGGCAAAGGTTACATATGTGGGGGTCGGATACCATCTTATACACACAGAAGATTCCAAGAAAGTATGCTGTGGTGTGGGTGGTTAAGCAAATATTCTTCCCTCAGTTCCGGTACTTTCCACTGGACTTTTGCCTCCTAAGTCTGAACTTGTCTATTGGGGGAAGCAAAGAATGTGGCAGAAACATGTGTCAGCAAGTGTACACTTATTTCAAAACAGTACCAAAGAATAAAATAAGTGGATCTGATGAC
The DNA here is from genome assembly GCF_030028045.1 of Hippopotamus amphibius kiboko. Classification (NCBI taxonomy): domain Eukaryota; kingdom Metazoa; phylum Chordata; class Mammalia; order Artiodactyla; family Hippopotamidae; genus Hippopotamus; species Hippopotamus amphibius. The sequence continues at coordinate 70,336,053 of NC_080189.1, read as the reverse complement.
TTCGTATAAAAAGTGAATGACCCCACAAAGTAATTGGTTAACACAAATGTAAAGAATTTTCTGAAGAAATAAAACAATACTTCCAAGTGGTGATGTACTTTTATTAGAATCTACTTTTAGAAGTGTTTTAAAGCTATATTTGCTCCTAAATTGATATCTTAGTATAAATTAATGCAAAAGGACAAATTTTCCTCCCTGTTACCACCAGGTACCAGGTAGGCAGGTGCACCCAGAACACATCCCCCGCCCCCCGTCAACTTCCCTCCCCACCACACACACACACACCAGCAAACCCACAGAAACTAAAAAAAAAAAAAAAATCAAAAAAAACGGAGAGGCTATACAGAGCTCAGATGATATCCAAACTAGTGATAAAAGAGTAGGGCACATTATTTATCTTTACAGTAATTACTTTTAGATAAATAAATGCTGGAAAACTTCACTCACATCCCAAAGAGATCTATTATTTAATTCAGTAAAACACAGATGAGTTTGAGAGTGAAGATATATGGCATAATATAATATATGTCAAATTAGAGTACTGGACTGATTTTACTTTAAGCAGTTTCACTTTTGTCCCATATTGACCCTTATGTTATATTTCATTTCCTTTAATCTACTAGAAAATCTCAATACATGCATTTTTATATCGGCTTAGCACTCTCCCCCCTTCAAAACAGTAATCATGGTGATAAAAACAGCTACCATCTCTAGTGTGTCCTATGTTACAGAAAACATGTAGTGGGTGTTTTACAGATATCCCATTTTACAGGTGAGGAAACTGAGACTCAGAGAGTTGATGCATCTTGTCCAGGGTCATGCAGCTAGTAAGTGTAAGAGCAGGGTTTGAAACTCAGGTATTGAAGCCCAAACTCTTTCCTTCACCACACTGTAATTCACTGTTATACCAAGAGTTGAACAGAAGGCAAATCAGAGAAAGGTGGTTACCATGCACCATGAAACATACATACATACATACATACATACATAAATACTGCATACCAAAACAAACAAATAAATAAATAAATAAATAAATCTGTTAAATATGTGAAGCCAAAGCTTCTTATGTGGTTTGAACATTTGTTGCTGCAGCTGAAAATGATTAAATTAGAAATCCCAATCAAGTGTTCACAAAATGATTTTCATCCTGGAATCAGTCTCCACATCACAACCATTTTTCTAACTTTCTTAAGCAATATATTTTGGCTTGACCACCATTAGCTGTTGAAGTTGGACCAGCATGGTTTTACTCTCATCTTCCCTGCAAACCTCCCTACCTTTCTCTCCAACTTCTGCTATTTCTCCTTCAACTTAGCACCTTCCCCAGGATTCCAGCCTCTGCCCCTTCACTCATCTATCTGCCAGGCTAAGCCTCTGAATTTGAAGTAAAAATCAGGGTTCACTCTGTACATCCTGGCTGTCCTTTATGGGGCAAAAACTGCTGGTTTGCTAAATTAAGTACTACTCAGAGGCATCGCCAGGATGTCATCAATTTTATGATCCAATCAGGCACTCTGTGATGTGACACAAACTACTAGATGCTAAAAGGAAAGGGGAAAGAAACCCCTTCAAAGGAGCGTAAGGGATTATCTCAAACTTGCTGGGTAAACTGCAACAACACAGAGGCTCTTCTGTTTTGAGAAAAGCCTGGGCTAATCTTGAGATGAGAATGACAATAATTGCAAATATTCTTTGCAGCCACATCAAAACAAACACCCAAGGTGCACAGTGAGAAACCATTGCTGGTAATCTACCCCCACACGGAGATAGTCATCACCACCAGGAGTGATATGTTTGAAGGGCAGAGGTCTGAATCCTTGCTAGGCTAGCCAGGAAAAATATCATAGACCCCGAGACTTACTGATCAAAGCAAACTGAAGTTCCCTAAAGGAATCAGGATATGAACTCATATACATGTTTTTAAAATGAGGACACACTCAGATTATATATAACCCCTGGATATTGCCCTATGGGCATCCCAGTCTAGACCACTCCCTTTGAGCTCCAAAAGAATTTGGAGAAATAAACTTGGCATGGCCAATGTTCTTGTTCATGGTTTTAGGACTAGAAACCTTGAAATTCTTCACATTTCTTTCAAATCAAGATATTTAGATTGCAAACCCTTTAATCCAACTAAAAAGAGATATTTGGAATGTCTGAGCTTTCCACCCAAATTGAAGAGTTGTTATTCAATTAGTACCATGGACTGAGGAATTTTCTGGCATCTGCCACTAAGTGAGTAAACTCAAAGATGATAAAATAACTTTAAAAAAAAAAAAGAAAGAAAGAGAGAGAGAGAGAAAGAAAATGTTCATTTTAATTAACTTCCGGTGAGACTTAAAAGTCAGCCTAAACCACAAAAAGTCAGTTTCCAAAACGTTGCTCTTTTTTTATTTTTGCCAGACAGCATGACTCCACTGCCACTTATTAGTGCTGATTTTTAAATGCATTGCTTTTTTTTTAAAGTAACTGATTCATAAACAAAGAGAACACAATTCTCAGAAGAACCAAGGCAACATTAGCATCTCTAAGTTGTTTTAAATTAATTCACCAAAACTATAATATGAACATATCTCAATATCAACTGCCAAAAATCTAGGTCAGGGTCATGCTAAATCTTTTTCTCTAAATAATATAATAAAATTCACTGAGTTTTCAACCAGGAATAGTCTACAAAATAACTACAAAACTCCTACATCCTTAGATTTGCCCAATATCCTAAATACAGTATTTTTTAACTGTACATTATATCTATTTACTGGCATTTTGAGAGAAACTGCCATCATATTGTCAACAAGTTAGAATGTTTTCTTTAAGTTTAGTTTATTAATTTTTAAAATTTTCTTTTATTATATTTTTGTTATCAGTATGGTCTTGGCACTTTAACCAAGTGTCAAATTTTTTGGTAAGCGCAACTTTTACAAAAGATAAAATCACATGTTGGACACAATTTTACTCATATTGAGAAGATCTTGCCCAGATCAGAAATCTTATTCATGTGAAAAAATCCATTCTTCACACATTAAAGTGGCCCAATAAGGTGGGAGCTATTAATAATACGTTAATTCAGGGACTTCCCTGGTGGCACAGCAGTTAAGAATCCACCTGCCAATGCAGGGGACAGGGGTTCGATCCCTGGGTGGGGAAGATCCACATGCCATGGAGCAACTAAGCCTGTGCACCACAGCTACTGAGTCTGAGCTCTAGAGCCTGTGAGCCACAACTATTGGGCCCTTGGGCCACAACTACAGAAGCCTCCGCGCCGAGAGCCTGTGCTCCACAATGAGAAGCCACCATACTGAGAAGCCCACACACCACAACCAAGGGTAGCCCCCACTCGCTGCAACTAGAGAAAGCCCATGCACAGCAATGAAGACCCACGCAGCCAAAAAAGTAAATTAATTAATTTTAAAAAGGTTCTTAAAAATAATATGTTAATTTAGTTCTCTTTAGCAGAGTTGGCAAAAATAACGTGTAGAAGTTTGATCCCAAGAAAATTGATTCAGTAACCTGGCAATGACCCACTATTTCCCAAAGCCATCTTGATCTGTGACCTAAGTCAGATCTATATCTCCATTACTCTTAGTGATGATATGGGACTGTCTGCCAATTAACTGTCTGAAGAATTGTAACACCTATTATATTTTATTTACTATACTATATTGTATAATGTACTTGATATAATTATTGTGTGTCAAAGTATAACTTTCTAAAAGAATGGGTTGAAAAAAGTGACATCATATAACCTGTACTCATTTCAAAAAATAGTAGACACAAATCAAGTATATGACCTGTGAATTCTAATGGTGTAACTTTTTACATCTTGAAGTTGTTCATGATTCTCTCAGTATTCACCTACCACTTCAGGACTCAACTAGGAGGCCATCTGACAGGACACTGAATTTCTCCCATTCTTTCCCAAAGATATGAAGGCAAGAAAAAGAAATCAGTCTTTCCCAAAGGCAATTTGCTCAAGTGTCAGACTTAAGAGACATGACAAAAACGTCACATTTTTTAATGTGCTTTAGAAAAATGACATAAACTCTTAATTTTGAAGAGTGAAATTTTTTTTTTCTTTAAGGACAACATTAAGAAAGCACTCAAAGCAACAATTATATTAATTGCCTCTCTTTTACACTCTTTCCATCTTCTTTAATCACTGATCCTGAGTGAGTTTAAGGCAACCAGATTACATTAGCCTCCCACTAGGCTGGCCTCCCAGGCAGCCTCAGAATTGATTCCCCTCCTTCATAATTCTTTAGCCCAAGGGTCTTGCACAACTTGAACCAGACCTATCAGGACCAAGACCTCTCCTTATGAGTTAACTGACAAGGCAAGAATCAATCTCCTCTGGGTAGAGAAAGCATTTCCCCTTGCCTGCCAAGCATAAAAAAATAAAGTGTGCAATCTCTTGGCCATGATTCCATGGAGAGTTGGCGAGGTTCCTAAAGGGATGGCACCATTTTCTTTGGGTACATGAGCACAACTTGATCTATCCTTGGGCCTATAGGGCAAGGAAATCATGGGGTTTTGCATCCTTGTTTGTATTTGACTACTTTAACAAATCCTTACTAATTCTAATAATTCTTCAGTTACATTTTTAGTGTACAATCATATTATGTCCATTTCAGGATAATGTTGCCTCATTCTTTCGAAAAGTTACTTCAGCTGCAAAGTGGGTTACACTTGGTTACTACAAAGGGTGAAAAAAGTACTGAGCTTTTCAAGCAGTTTTGAGATATTTGGATTTGAAGACAAAATGCTAAAGACAGAGCAATCGAAGAACCATGGTAGTAGTTTAGGTGTAATGCAGTGATGCATGAAATAGGACGTTTGCTTAAAAAAAAATACGGACAGAAAGAGAAATAGCTGAAGAATATTTTAGATTTTTTTTAAAAAATTGCTAGATGGGGAAGATGAGTAAGCAATAAAAAATAACTCCAACATTTTTAACATGCACTATGAACAGTAACTAATGAACAGTAAGCAGAGTCGCTATATTTTCATAGAAGCTGAAACAGATTACAATATAAAAATCTGAAGAGGATTCAAAAAGTAAATAAATCAGGCTCCTTAGTTTATAAGCAGTACAACTCAGACCAAGAGAAATCAGCGGATATTCTACCATATCTTCACAATCTCAGGCAATCTTGTTAATACCAGAATACCTCACAATACTGATGTTTGTATAAATCTTTCACACCACATGAAGCAACTACAAATGTGTTATATGTAGAAATGATTCCCTAGAGCAATGCTGAGAGATTTTTGACACTAAAAATTCCTAAAAATAGTTACAGCTTACAAAATCTTTTCTATGATTTCAGTTGGTAATTACAATCCATCATTGATTTTCTTGCAAATCCCATTCTACCAACCCTGATCTACCCATGACCACTACATGCAAATATGCTGTTCTACCCCTGTAGGTCCGAGCATCATTCATCTTTCCATTCCTGTGCATACGGTGAAACCCTATTTGGCTTTCAGAGCAATCTTTTGCCCTTTTCTTGAAGCAAGGGGATTAAGAGGCAGAGGAGATGAAACTGGAGTGGAGGCAGAAAGTTGCTAAAAGGGGAAAACTTCAGGTACTCCGACCTTCCTGGGCAATGGGTAAATCAGAAGATCAGGGAGTGTGCCGGCAGCTCTCCTCCACGGGTGTTGTGCGCCTCCACAGATGGTCATTATTTCAGTCCTCTAAGCTCAGGAAACCATTTTACTGTTGATACTGGGGCATCTGCCCTGTTTCCATCTCCAAAAACAAAATAATAAGTTGTTCCTCATGCCCTTTCTGTTGCCCTCCGTCACTTACAAAGCTTTCCCATCCTTAGCCTAACTTATTTCCCTTATTCAAAGGAGGAAAAACCATGGCTTTTGTTGCTTGCAAAGGCAAACACAATGGAAGTTGCAACCCATTTTTGCCTCTGGTCTCAATTTTACTGATTATTCTCTTGGCCAAGTAAAAATTTTAAAGAAAGCAAAAGAAAATTTTATGAGAAAAGTTTAAAATAAAATGAAGTAAGCCACAAGTAATTACACTTATTACATGATGCCACTAAGGTTTTTAGCATTATTTCTATTGTGAAAAAATAGAAAACTCAGTAACTGCTCTTGGTAGACTAGTTTATTCACTTTAGGAAAGTGAAGGTGTTTTTAATAGATTCGATTTAAATTCCCTTCTGTTGTATCTACTAAAACACTGTTAAGAGTTTAGTATAAATAAGACTGCTGTTACAAGTATAATTTTTCAAGTTACATTTCCTCACTTTCTATTCCATTTTGTTTTTCGAACTATCCTGCTCTTTTCAAATGGTCAAGGAGTCTTTGAGAGAGTGGGGTAGGGAAGAGAAGGATGGTCTGGACAATGTTGATGAACAACAAAAACCAGTTTTATGTACCCTTTTTAGGCTCCCAAAGTCATTATCATGTGAGAAACTGATGTCTGGTGCTAATGACCTTATCCCAGACTCTGATCTAATTTTGAAAATGCAACAACAAAGCACATACTGCTTCTATCCTTATTTGCTTGCCCCATTCACTCTGACATCTGCAAAAAAAAAAAAGAAAAAAACATGGATTATGAAATAATTTTCTTGGGCATAGTTTTTGAGAAGTATTTTTTCCTTTTTTTAGTTTCAGGACATTGGTCTTGGGTAACTTCTCTGAGACCAGGCTCCCAGAAGTAGCAGTTGATCTGATTGATGTTGCACGTCTCTGAAGTGGTCCCAATGCCCATCCTCACTGATTCTATCCAGTAGGTATTCCTGAATACACTCAATCATTTAAAGTAGGTCACCAAAAACTGCCCCAGTCATTCAAACATCTGCTCAACATTCATTCATAGTTGTGATGCTTGCAGCATGAAAGTGATGATTCTGTGTTCAACTAATAGTGAACCTATTACAACTAATGTACTCAAATCCTTAGCTCCCCCTATAGGGAGGGTTGGGTTAAAGTAGGGAGTGAGGGGAGACAAATTCACAGGCAGGCTCAGTTTCACAGTGGAGAATTAAAGCCTGAAAGAGTCCATTCCTGTTGTCCTACTATGGAAAGCCAGGAGAGCAACCAAGAATAATGATCTTATTTATACAGAAGCCTGATAGAATGAGTCAAGGAAGAGCACACTTCCGCTACTACATGAGAGGAGCAATAGCATATATATCTATATATAGATATATATGCTATTACATATATATTAAATATATATATTTTTAATCTCATCTCTGCTACTATCATTCTTTCTATTCTATTCCCTATACGGCTATCTATTAGCATGAGCAAAGGCTTTCATTGATGAGGCAAACACCCAGCATGGGTTTAATTTTCTATTAGGCCAGGTATTTCTTTTTTTGGTTTTTTTAAATTAATTAACTTATTTATTTATTGACTGCATTGGGTCTTCACTGCTGCATGCGCGCTTTCTCTAGTTGAGGAGAGCAGGAGCTACTCTTCATTGCAGTGCGGGGGCTTCTCATTGCGGTGGCTTCTCTTGTTGCGGAGCACAGGTTCTAGGCACAGGGGCTTTAGTGGTTGTGGTGCACAGGCTTAGTTGCTCCGCTGCATGTGGAATCTTCCCACACCAGGGATTGAACCCGTGTTCCCTGCATTGGCAGGCGGATTCTTAACCACCGTGCCATCAGGGAAGCCCAGGCCACGTATTTCTAATGCATTAATTCACTCATTCATTCAGTAATTCAGTAAACATCACCAAACAACTAACATATATAGACTCACAGTATTTCCCCTTTATGTTTATCTTGAAATAGAGAAGCAAACCTGTACACTAGTGTTTCTAATTCAGTGAGGTAAGAGCTGAAATCAGAGTGTGTGTAAGGCACAAAGTAGTGTGGTAGCATACCAAAAAAATGATGTGATCAGTGCTGGGTGGTTGACAAAAGGGATGAGATTTTAAATCTCAGAGATATATGAGATCTGCTGATTTCTCCATCAAGTCAGACCAATGTGCTTTGAATAGCTTTTATATTATTCCTTTATCCACACTTACTCTGACATCACACTAAGTGATGTCATCGAAGTGATTTCCACACTACCCATCTTACTTTCAATCCATCCTGAACATAACTACAAGTTTATCTTCTTGGATTACTTTTTGTCCAAGGCCCCCAGCCCCCTCATACACAACTTGAATATAGAAATAAGGCTAAATGCCTGGCATTCAAGGCCACTACCATCCCTCTTTTTGTTATCGTCTATATCATAACATACAAGAATGTGTCATAAATATATATCTATTTAGAAAGTTACAAAGCAATACCTGTGTAACCACACGTAAAATCACAAGGTATTACAGCACCCCAAACGTTCCTCCACATCCTCAGTTGACGTCTCTTGCCTTATAGTTCTTTCCCGCCCTGCCAGAGGTAACTGCTATACTGCCTTCTATTAATTGTGATCTTGCCTTTTGTGGCAGACATGTTTGGTGCCCTGTGTCACAATTCCTCAGCTGAGCTTGACTGCAATCGCAGCTCTGTTGGACAGTTAGGTATGAGCTCACATATTACGCTGACATTGCTGCAATGCCCACAGTGCTTGGCTTGTATCTTTCTGCTTTTCTGTCCCAAGACCTTCACCAAGTCTGCTCGGTTTCTGCACGAGGCACAGGAGGGAAAGTTAACACACCCACGGCAACGCTCTATCAATGGAGAATGGGAGCGGATGGATACATATCACAACCTCCTGTCCATCATACAGATAATTCTGGCAGGCATTCTGTCCAGCCCTCAGGGGTCCTGACTTTCAGCAGGGGCCTGTGAAATATGCATTTATATTGGCTGCTCTTCCTTCCCTCCTCACTCTACCTACTCCCTTACCCTTCCTCCTAGGATCTCTTCCCATATAAACTTTCTACCATAATCCATAGAGTCATGTTCTCCTTTCAAGGAACTGCAAACTAAGACCTCTTTTTAATAATTTTATCACTTAATATATAGCTTTAACCAACACATTCAACTTTGTACAATTTCGAACTTAAAAAAAAAAATAGAACTGCATAGTATGAGTTCCATCGTGTCTTGTTTCTTTCGGTAGTGTTGTTTGTGAAATTCATCCATGTTCTTGAGTGTAGCTGTTTAGTTTATTATGTATAGCATGGGATTGGAATTTTTTCCTCTGAGGAATCTGACCATCCTAAGAAAAAAAGGCTTAATGATTATGATATCAGGTGTTTCTCTAATAAAAAATAACCAAACCATACCCTCCTACTGAGAAGTCCATACTCAACAAGCCTCATGAAAAGACTACAGCTTGCAATCAGCTTCTTAGTGCCCCATTTATTAACATAAACAGGCAAACCAAGGTTTTTAAACTTTTAGGGCAAAACTGTACCATGAAAGACAAAAAGCAAATCAAAAGAAAATGAAAAGCAATTTGGAGGTGATTGAGATAGTGCAGGAAAGTAAAAAATTCACAAAATGTTTCATTACTCTGAAAAATAAAAGAAGATAGATCCATAAAATAGGAACAAAATTTTATCTAAAAATCAGTAAAGTATGGGATAAATAGGTGAAAAGAGTCAAAAGGTAAAATAAAGTATTCAATGTCGAAAAATTTAAATAAAAATTAAAAAAATAAAACTATCAACAGAAGAAACAAGCCAAATTAGCTCTTAGAATCTAAAATATGATGGTTAAAATTGAAAATTAATAAAAGGATTGAGGATTGGGAGATAAAGTTAAAGAAAACACAAGAAAAAAGAGGGAGGAATAGTGAGAAGGGAGAGGAAGAGAGAAATAGCAGGCTGAAGAAGACAAAAAAAGAAAAAAATTGCATTTATGATATCCAGTGTGTGAATAATAAGAAATCCAGCATGAGAAGGAAGGGTTAAAAAAATCAGATGCAGTTTTTAAGGAAATAATTATAAACATTATTCCTGAATTGAAGGATTCTGGTCCATCTAATAACATAAACAATAGAGGGAAAGGAACCTACAGCAGGATACCACCTTGCAAATGCAACAACTTTGGGAAAAGGGAAACTACTAAATTTCCAAAGAGCAAAACTATATCACAAATAAAAGATGAAGAATCAGAATGGCACTAGATGTTGAAGATAGTAGAGGACAAATGATTTGCAACTAATAGCTATACACCTAGACAAAGTGCCAATTAAATGTGAAAGCAGAAGTTCCAGTTGGCCACAGGAGTGGCTGCCTAAATCTGAATCTCCAAACAACTTCCAAAAAGGAGGATGAGGATGAGGAGTGGTAGGGTGAGGAGAGGGAGAAGAAGGGGGAGGGGGAGGGAAAAGAGGAGCACAAATCAACTCCCACTCAGCCTGCATCTTCAGCATCACTAGGACACAGAGAATACTGTGAACTTCTGTTTACTTCCATATAAAGATTCCAGCAGATTGCGCATCTCAGCTTCAACACTGTGACTGGAGAGAGTGGAGGAGAAGAACCTTAAACTCTCCATGGGAAAGAACAAAGGAATCAGAGGACTTAAATGAAGCTCAGAAAAAAATCACCCGTAGAAAGAAAAAAGTCTGATGCTAAGAGCTGAAATACTAAACACAGCTCTAGGACTAGATAATTCGCAGCAAAAGCTTCAGGGAAGGGGTTTTAAAACTGAGTGAGCTGGAAATTGGCAACTTTGAAGACACATTGCTTCTGGGGGAAAAGTAGGTAAATAGAGAAGAGGAGATACCCCTTTGAGATGAGGCAGTGAAGGGAAAGCAGGAAGCAAAAGGAACAAATTAAGGAGCAAGCAGAAATTAAAAACCATCACAGAACATGCAAACTCTTCTTCTTCCTCACTCGCCAACACCAATCCCCACCAATAAAATAACCTATTAAAGATATGTAACTTTGGTCACTGAAGAGAACTAGAAAATTCATCAATAAAATGGACTTTAAAAAAAAAGAAACAAAACAAGACCAACTCAATACAAAGCTATTGCAAAAAAGTGAAAATCAAGATACTACACATGATAAAAATTCTCACACACAAATAACTATGAGGTAGGAGAAATTGTAACATAAATCTCAAAGCTCAATTAAAGATCTCCAAACAAACATCGAGATATAGATATGTACTTTATAATAAAAAATGCAAAAACTATATATGGAAATACACACAAAAGAAGAAGAAATGCAATGAGTTGATAGAACTCAGAAAAGAAAGTACACAGAGAAAACATCCTCAAAATGAAAAATAAGTCATAAGGCATCCAAAGGAAAATATATTCAAATGAAGCACTATTACAAAACATTGAATAAATGCAGGAAAGAAGTCAAGAAAATGAAAGTGAGATAAAGAAAGAAAAAAGTCAGAGAGAAAGTTGAAACGATGATAGGCAAATAGCCAACAAAATATGTATAATTGGAGTCTGTGAAGAATAAAAATAAAACAATGGAACAGGGCTAATATTTAAACCTGTAATTCAAGAAAACCTAAATCTATATATTTAAAGGGCCTACTATGCACTAAGAAAATTTTACCCAGAATGATCAAATTTGAAACACAGCCTTGCAAAATGTCAAATATTTTTAAAGAAAGGAAAATCTATAGCACCTCAAGGTAAAAAAAAAAAAAAAAACCACACACAAATTAGTTATAAAACAATTAGGCTAGCCAAGATTCTCAAGAACAACATACAAAGAAAGGCAACAGTGAAACAGCATTTTTCAGAAACCTAAAGAAAGTGAAAATCAAGGATTTTATATCCAGCTAAGCTGAATTTCAAGTATCAGAGCTATAGTAAAACAGTTGCAAAAGTGCAAGACCTCAGAAAATACTGCACCTATAAGCCTTTTACAAAAAATCTAGAAAATGTGCTTAATGCAATCAATAAATAACAGGAGAAACATCAAGAAAAAGTACTGAAAATGAACATTTAATATATTGAGTTGGAGATCTATGCCTAGATCAAGGTGGGGGATATAGGAGGAAGAATAGTATATAAACAGTATATCATGTGACAAAGTAGAAAGGGTGCATCTAGAAAGCATGTAAGGAAAGGAGAAAGAGGGAGCAGAATATAATGATGATCGTTAGATAAGTATAGCGAAAAGGGGAGGTCAAAGAATGCCACTTAAAGCTAACCAACCAGGCAGGAAGAGGTTACATATGAAAGAAATAGAAAAGAAAGACCTTCATGAATCTGGTTAGGCAAAGTTCTTTTAGACACCAAAAGCATAATTCAAAAATAAATAATGATAGATTGTATTTCATCAAAATTTAAACATTAGCTCTCTGGAAGACCCTGATAAGAGAATGAAAAGATAAACAACAGATAAAAGAGAAGATATTTATAAATTACATATCTGAAAAATGACTTTTATCTAGAATATACAGAGAACTCTCAAAACTTGACAATATGAAAAGAAATAGCCCAGTTAAAATACAGGCAAAAGACCTGAATGAAGAGGAAATACAGATGGCAAATAAGCACATGAAAAGATGTCCAACATCATTAGTTATTAGAGAAATTAAAGTTAAAGTCAGGTACCAAGCAACTGAAACTCATATATTTCTGGTGGAGAATCCAAAATTATATATCCATGTTGGCAAATGTTTTGGAAGATTCTTTATTAAACGTACACAGGCAGCATGTCCACAGTCTTGCAGATCTGTCTCTTACTTCAATATTGTTTGGACAGAACAGAGCTGGGGACCCCCTCCTTCCAGCCTCAAGCTTCCCCCAATCTCCTTTCTAGTCACAATCTCTAGGACCATCTTTTTAGCCATTCCCTGCCTCCAGGACTAGCCAACACCATTTTACGTGGTCAGCTCTTTGTTGCAGACCAACCATGAGCTCCCAGATTCATCAGAATCATTTCACTGAGATGGAGGTTGCCAACAACCTGCATTTGCAGGCCTCCTACACCTACCTCTTTCTAGGCTTCTAGTTCAACCACGACCATGAGGCTCTGGAAGGCATGGGCCACCTTGGCTGTGAGGGCATCCCGCCTCCTTGGAAGATAAAAACTGGCACTGCAGCCTAGCCCTCTGCCAGGACATGCAGAAGCCACCCCAAAACGAATAGGGTAAACCCTGGATGCCACACAAGCTGCCATGGCCCTGGAGGAGACCCTGAACCAAGCCCTTTGGGATCTGCATGTCCTGGGTTCAGCCCACACAAACCCCCATCTCTGTGACTTCCTGGAGAGCCTCCTCCTAGCTGAGCAGGTGAAATTCATCAAGAAGATGGCTAACGGACTAACTCTACAGGTTGGCGGGCCCCAAAGACTCATCCTCAAGTATGACTAAGGGCCTTTGAGGGGCCCCTCTGCATCCTCTTCCCAGGGTCAGGGCTTCTGCCTGGGCCTTTCCATGAGCAACTAGGTGGCTTTTTAACCACCCTTGAGGCCTCTCCCAAGCCTTGGATCAAAGGGACTTTTACAGAAAAATAAATACACATACCACATAACCTAGCAAGCCACATCTACATATTTACACCAGAAAAATGAAAATTTGTTTTTATACACACACACACACACACAGTGTACAAATATTTGTAATGGCATCATTCATAATCATCACAAAGTGGAAAACAACACAAGTGTTCTTCAGTGAGTATGTGGATAAAAAACGGTGGCACATCTATGTAACGGAATATAAGTCAATAATAAAAAGGAATGAATTATTGATACACACAAAAACATGGATGAAGCACAAATGCATTATGCTAAGTGAAAGAACTCAATTTCAAAAGGTTACATACTTAACTATTCCATTTATCTATATGACATTCTAGAAAAAGCAAACTGTAAGACATAGTTACCTACAGCTAACAGCTACTAGGCTCAGCGGTTACCAGGGTTTATAGGCTGAGGGAGGGATTAATTACAAAGAAACAATCTGAGGAAATGTTTTGAGGTAATGAAACTACTCTGTATCCTGATGGTAGAAGTGATTACATGAATCTAAACATATGTTAAAACTCACAAAACTATATGCCAAAAATAGTTAATTTGGCTGCAGGTAAATTTTTAAAAATTATTTTTAATAGGGAAATTGTCCTAGATTGTAAAAGCCTAAAAATACGTAACAGTTGCAATGTATGAACCTCAACTGGGCATGGCTGCTGTTGTTTTTCTTAACAAAATAAATATAAGAAGTATTCTTATAATTGTGGAAATTTTAATATAAACCTGATGCTGATTTTCTTAGGTATGTGAAAGGTATCGTGGTTTCACTGAAAGTTGTCCTCATTCTTGAGCCATGCATGCTGATATTTTCAGGTGTAAATTTCACAATGAACCATTTACCGTCAAATGATACAGAAAAAAAAGAGATGGAGAAATATATCCATTATACATATATATAACCTAGGTAAATGTACACATTTATTTTACTATCTACAAATTTTCTGTATTTTAACAATTTTATAGTAAAATGTTCAGAAAGAAAATGTGTCTAAAGAGTCAAAGGAGAACTCATTCTGAAAATATACAAAAACTTAGGCAAATAACAAAAAATAACATACAGTTATACTTTTGTTAATCTTCAACACCCACCTTTCTGAAACCTTTGGGTTTCCATTACACGATTACTCTGTTTTATATACTGACAGTAGTAGGTAGTAAAATATTTAGTGTAAAAATATAACTCCTAACTACTTTTCTCCAGAAAGCTATGGGAAGATGCATTCCATCAATTGTGGGAATAATCCAGACATTAGAAAGTTGTAAGTCCAGGAAATACTGATCTCCAGAATGGCCGTGAAGAAGTTATCAGAGTTATACAAAGCATAAAATCAGGTTAGAGTAAGTCAACAGCTCTGGGGAGAGAGATCTGTATGTAAATGAAACTGAGAGAATTCCCAGTGTTTCTGAATGTATTGAGAGATGATTTACACAATTGAAAGAACATTGTGATAATAAAAAAGTAAAGAAAATAGGATGATAATTAACTTCGGAGACACTAAAAAGTGTGCAACAATGGAAAAATAATTGTAGTTTACAATACGGATCGACTGCAAATAGCATTTATAAAGCCTCAATAATCTAAATATTGAGAAAGAATCTAAACCAAATTATAAAACAATATTGAAAGTTAAGAGCACGGGAGATACGCATGTGTCCCGTGAAAGGTGAGGGAGGTCAGTGTACAGAGAAGTAGATTTTTATCTTCCTGAGGAAGAAGTTGATAGGCCATGCCTACAGTGGAAGACAAGAAGTAGCAATGCATTTTTAAGAGCTAGGGGGCTAATAAGAAAAGAAACGGCTAAAAGATCTGATATCATTAGCAGACTGCATTGAACCTTTTGACGCTTTCATGTACATGCATAATTTTAATTAAAATCAAAACTAAAAATGTTTTTGAGAGTTTAGTTTCTCTTAAGAAAAGGACACCTGTAGAGATTGCAATGATGAATTTAATTCATTACCCTTTCCTGTATCCAGAGAGTTTCTCTCAAAAATTAGAATGTAATTTATTTCCCAGCCCTTTGAATACAGGTTGGCCACGTGACACACTTTGGCCAATGGAATGTTGGCAGATGCTACAAAAGCAGAGTCTTGAAAGGCGCTGGCATGATTGAGCTCGCCCTCTCTCTTGCACCTCAGCCACAGCCAAAGAACATGCTCAGGCTGGTGTGCACAAGTATCAGAGATGCAAATAGTGGCACCCAGTCTCCCCAGTTGTCCCAGTGAAAGCCAGCCCAGATCAGTTGATAGCCAGCCCATCTCCAGCAATGTGTGTGAGCACAACCAAAAGCAGCCTCAACCGATTCCCCACAGGCTAGAATGAAATCAATGCTTATTATTTAAGCCACTGACTTTTGGGATCATCTGTCATGCAGCATGACTGTAGCAAGAGGTTGTTCAGCATCTAAAGAATACTGCCATCGTGGTCTTCAACTCAAAAAGGTGTGTAACGCAGGCGTGATGACCAGGTCGACTTCAGCGTTGTGAATGAGAGGAAATACTTGATGCATTTGCATTGCCAAGTTTGGTCACGTTCACTTCTAGGAATCTCTCTACCTCTCAAGCTGAGCTGACTTTTGTGCTTGAGTAGTTAGAAGACCCTAATGAAGCAGCAAACAGTGAGGAAGGAAGCAATGGTGCCTGTTAATCCAGTCATTATACTTCTAGTAAACACCAATGTTTTCATGCTAATTGGGTGGTGTGTTTCAATGCATGAACTTTCATTCAGCTTTTTGTTCTGCAATCTGCTGGTGGCGTGGCATCAATCTGTATTGCCAGCTCAAAAACAAAAACAAAAAAACAAAACAGGAAGCACCTGGAGAGGTTTCACAGCAATTCAAACACACTCTTATTGAGTAAATGCCTCCTTTTTTCAATTCTCTAACTTTAAAACAGTTCTAATTTTTCCTGACCTGTGAAGGAAGGATACCTATAGCACTTACTCAGGTTGTTGTAAAAGTCATGATTTATATAATGTGTTTAGTAAAGTGCTTTGCATTTATTAAACATTGAGATTTTAATTGCTGCTGTTATTGAATATATGAAATATTTTGTATGTATGTACATATATATGGAATATATGAAAATAGTGGGTAAAGAACTTGAGCCCAGGCAACATAGATCTAGTTTATTTATAGCATCAATCATACAAGTCTGAAGGAGTAACGGTGAGGCTCATTGTTTCCAGGCGCCCAGATTATAGCTCTACCAGCACCAGCAAAACCTCCTGTGCACTGGACCTGCCAACCAGAGACAGTGAAAAGGAAGAGCACTGCCATTTTAGCCAGCATGTATTAAGCTCCTCCTTTCTGGCAGGTACTCTTTTCAAGGGCTTACTTGCACTACATCATTTAATTCTCACAACAATCTGATGAAATACATAGGAAATCCTTTTTGTATTCAGTCCTCTTTTACAGATGAAGAAACAAAGGCAGACAGTTTAAATAACTTGCCCAAAGTCACCCTCATCTTAAGTGGCATAGCCTGGGTTGAAAGTCCACATCCCTAACCATGACGCAATTGCCTCTTGTGTCAACAGTGGTTTGAATTCCACCTTAAGTTCCTACGTGCTAAGAAAATGTATAATCAAAATTTCCTCATTATTTCCCCAAAGAAGCCCATCGCCTCTCCTCTGCAGAATATTCTAAGAACTCTTTCAATTGGCCTCCTAGGTCAAGTTCCCAGGGTCCCCTGTGGTATGGCTCTTGGGCTCCCAGCTTCATAAGAGCAGCCTTGTAGATGCTGTCCACTTTCACTTTCCCACAGCTTAGAACTGCTTATCAGTTTGGGATGGTGACTAGAAAGCTCCAAGCTAAATAGAGAGTCACTACAGCATAGAGATTAAGAAAATAGATTTAGAGTCAGACAGTCAAGATCAAATCCCAGGCTCTGCTGTGGCAAACACAGAATCCTCTTTGCCTCACTGTTCTTATCTGTAAAGTAGGGGTAATAAGAACACCTATCTAATAAGGCTGTTGTAAACATGTAAATAATGATGATGATACACATAAAGTGCTTACCATCAGCCGGAAAGTGTTCAATAAAGACTATTATTTGCATCAACATTCTTATTTCCTTTCAGTTTCTTGCTATAATTATCTTTCTTTTCATATAACCTTATTTTAACTGGTTTGGGCTACATTGCTTTTAGCATGATAAATTACCTCAAATCAATACTTTTTAAAATTAAATAAGATTCAAATAATTTAAAATTAGGTACACTAGTTCCTTGTAGTACAAAAGCACAATGGTTTGGGCAACTAAACATGTCAATATTTATCTATACCCGAGTTGTTCTCATTAGGCCTTTTCAGATAGAGGAAAGAAATTTGAATAATGTGTTATTACAAGAATATCTTTTTGGAGGGGCGTGAGATACAGAAGGTGAGAAATGCAAGAACTCAGTCCTACCTTGCCAGACAGAAACATGAGCTAGACGGTCAACTGCCTCAGAGAGCTCAGCAACAGAAGGTCAAATATCGCTGCCATTGGCAAGATTCTCAGTTACTCTCTCCATCTCTTCTTTTTGTATGTGTCCTCTTCTTATACTGTTTTCAGCAGCGTCCTCATCTTCTACCCTAAGTCCTTTATTTACCTACGCTCCTGCTCATTCATGGTTTCTGCCATTCTGTATCTTAGCTTACACATGACCGTCACAGTCTGACTCTATTTCTGCTGACTTGAGCTTCAGCTTCCACTGTTAACTGATACCTATCTTGTTTTCCTAATTCAAATTGCTGACAGAAAGTTGCTGATTGACCCAGATCCTCTTTTCACACCAGAACATGTCAATCATCGGTCACTACCCAGCCTATGTATTGACTGCATTGGTTAGCTTCCCACCTTTTATCCAATTAGCTGTGTTGTAATCAGTGAAATTACATAGGACAAATAGTTCAGCCTACTATTGCCCCTTCTTCAGGATCCTTAAGGTAGTAATTCCATTATAGGTCCCTGTGAGTATGGCAAGGTACTGTGCCCCAAGGACTTAAGATTTTAGAATTGTGGGGATGGCCAAAGCTATGATGGTACCGTTCACATCAGAATAAAAATACTTTCTAACCCACTGTCAAGATTACTTTTAAAAATTAATAATTTTACTTTGTTTATGTACCCACTCTTTTCTTACAGATTTTCTGACTCTTAATGGTAACAATATCCTCATATTTGTATAGAATTTTACAATTATCAAAATTAGATTTAGCTACCTATGAAAGACAACCCAAATTGACAGTGGCTTAAACACAAAAGGTGTTTTATTCTGTTGCATAAAAGAATTGTGGAGGCCAGCAATCCAAGTATGATCATTAGTTCCATTAATTCATCAGTGCCCTACCATCTATGATCTTTTACTCCAATATCTGAAGAGTGATGAGCCTCATCCTCATCAAACAAAATGGCAACTAGAGTGCCAGCCATTACATCCATGTTCCAGAAAGTAGGATGGAGTTAAAAAAGAAGAGCCTGGTCATCCCTTTTAAAGAAGTATAATATAATACTACCTCTTACATCTGACTTACCATAACCTTGTCACATGACTGCACAAGGCTACAAGGGAGGCTGAGAAATATCATTTTTAGCTGAGTGAATATATCATCAAAGTGAGTGTGAAGTTATACAATTGAGAGAGGAAAAAGGGATGTTTGGGAGATAACCAGTGGTCTTTGTTACAGTCTATGTGTTTGGACATTCAAGTCCATCCATGCGTACTCCTTCCTGACAAAGAGAACACACTCCCTCTCCAGTGGAGGCAACCCCAAGTCTTCCCCAGTTACTGTGCTAAGCGCAAAGTCTAAACATTCTAGAAGCAATGGAACAATAAAAAGAAAACCTCACACACTCACTGGTCTAAACAATTATAAGATCCAACTGGGCATAACTGAAAAGTTACCCTGCCCGGCAGTAAAGTAA
The DNA here is from genome assembly GCF_030028045.1 of Hippopotamus amphibius kiboko. Taxonomy (NCBI): domain Eukaryota; kingdom Metazoa; phylum Chordata; class Mammalia; order Artiodactyla; family Hippopotamidae; genus Hippopotamus; species Hippopotamus amphibius. The sequence goes on along the minus strand of NC_080189.1, from coordinate 70,316,753 downwards.
GTTTCTTATCTGAGCCCTCTGGAAGCCTCTGGTTCTTCTTTCTGGGAAAACACTCTAATCCATGTTCTGTGACCCTTGGCTTCTTGCGCTGAGTTACCCACGTCCACTAATATCTACAGACATACTGAAGTAGGTCCTGGAGAACATGACCTTCCTGGGGCCTGTCCAGTTTTCCCAGCTCACTGCTCACTGGGATCCAAGGTTCACTCGAGGGACTGAATTGCCACAGGGCGCTACAGACCAAGTCTGGGGTCCCCTTGCCAATATTATTCCCTTAAATCTTAGTGGGCCTCCCAGGGATTTGTTTCCAGTTAGTTCCACATGCAAATAACTATACTTATTATACTTATTTTTCAGTCTGGCAACTCTCATCTTTTCCTTACTATCTTCTTTACCTATCACCCCCTCTCTCAAATGAGTGAAAGTCATTTAGACACCATTTCAAAATAAGCTTGGATGGGAAAATGAGAACTTTAATCTAGTTCCCCTTGTCTGTAGAGAGCTCTTACTGTGAGGTTTGGTGATACAACTATCTCTTACTGAGAGCGGCACTTTGCAACCACCGCTTACAATTGCTTTAATTTGAGCTGCAGAAGAAGGGGGCTTTCTCAGACCTTCAATACCTCGAGTTACAAGATCAGAGGCAATGTGTGCCAGAGGCTGCTCACGGGAACTCTCTAAGAGGAGGAGTGTTGCCTCCTCTCTCTGCTTGACGTCTGGCCTATCTGAGCCCATCTCTCACTTTAAAGGACTTTGCTAAAATGCCAAGAAGTTCCCGACACAGACACCAACATTCTGAATTTCTCCTACCATTTCCCCTAGTGCTTCAGCCCCAATTCATACGTGGTATTTCTTCCAAAGGACAACAGAGGACAATGTGACAAATAGTTTCCCATCCCATAATAGTTGTTAGTTGTCCAGTCTGCCATATCTGAGTCCTCACTACATAAATGCCTCCTCACCACCAACACAGATCCTGTTTTCAAACTGTTATCACACCCTACCTCCAGTGCCAAATTCAGTATTAGGTAGAATTCAGTTTGGCTGTGGATAAACAAAAAAAAATTCAAAACACACTACTAAATATAAAATAGATAACTAATCAGGAACCTACTGTATAACACAGGGAACTCAATACTCTGTAATGACCTACCTGGGAAAAGAATATGAAAAAAGAATAGTTACATGTACATGTATAATCGAATCACTCTGCTGCACACCTGAAAATAACACATTGTAAATCAACTATAATCCAATCAAGATTTTTTAAAACAATATGTCAGGGTCTTAAACAAGACAGGGTTTTTTTTCTATCACAGAGAAAGATGCTAGAGGCAAATATGCTAGATACTCTGCTGGAACAGAGCGTACACACGCTTACTGTCCAGTATACTGAAGGTAATAGCTCTGCTCAGAGCAAAGCTCAGGCGTTCTTATGGTCCATTATAAAAATTTCTATTCCTTAACTTCAGGGTTCATCCCCTGTAATGTTACCCACTTTAGGTGCCTGTATCATCTGCCCCGCTTCATGTCGCCCTACGGGAACTTGCAGTTTAAGAAACCAACACACATGTTCACGCGCTGGCTACCGCAGTCACCGTGAGTAACGCAGCCTCCTGTCTCTGACCAGGAGCCACCTGTCTTCTACCAGCATCCATGGAACTGTGGCCGGCTAACATGTCAGCTTGCAATTAGGGCATAACCTCAGACCCTTCACAGCGCTTGACAGAGAAAAGAGGCAGTAAATATTAGTTCTGTTTCTAGGGTAAAAATGACGCTGGAAATCAGAGTTACCTCAAATTGCACAGTGAGAAGTGTCCACTTGCTCCACCCACAGCTGCTCTGGGGGAACAAAAAATGGTCTTGGGGGACGTTGTGGAAAGTGGCTGTTTGTCTTAGAAGGAGGGCTGGGATAAGGATGGTGCAAGCGTGGCTGCCAGGGTGCAAAATTTAAGGCGGTGCTCACTCCCGGGTGCCAGCCCTGCCTGAGAGCCAGCGCCTCCTTAAATACGATGTCTGAGACATCACGCTAGGTGAAACAGGCCAGGCACCGAAGGACAAATACCCATGTTTCCATTCATCGGAGGGTCTAAAATAGTCACATTCATAGAAGCTGAGTACGTGGTGGTTGCCAGGGGCTGGGAGAAGGGGGAATGGAGAATTGCCGATCACCGGGTATAAAGTTTCAGGTATACAAGATGGATAAGGTCTAGAGGCTGCTGTACAACACTGTACCTATAGTTAACTATACCGCACTGTGCACATAAAAATGTGTTAAGAGGATAGGTATCATGTCAAGCTTTCATATATACATATATGTTATTTAAGGGATGGCCAGTGCTAGAACACGAGCCACAAGTGATAACTAATAATTTTTCAGTTCGCAGAAAAGATCACTTGGACAGCCATGTGCAAAGAGGAAAATAAAGTTATTCTATTTGGAAGGAATGGTTCAGACTTTCTCCTTCCAGAGCCAAGTAGTAACTGAAATAGGATCTTGATTTTCAGGAAGCAAAGGTCTAAGCCTCATTTAATTACATCTCCTTTTATAACAGATGTTCTTTCTGACTTTTCCACCCAGCATTTTAAGTATATGGGAGTGTAAACAATTGACAATACTATATATTGGCCAACAATTCATCTTTCCGCCAAATGTACATTTAGAAAATTTGAAGTTGTGTTAATGAGAATTTAAACCATTTGTGTTTCCCTATACCAATTTATGATTCCAAACCCATTTTATTTCAAAGTCAATATCCTAATGTACCAGAACCTGTACCTGTCATTTTCCCATAAATCTGGTGTTGGGATGCATCAGTTTTATTTGAAAAATATGTAACATAACTTTGAGCCTCACTTGCCTTACCTGAATTCTGGCCCGCTTACAAGTCTCCAAATCCAGCACCTTTCTTTTCTGACTTCAGATTCATTTTCTTCTCAACCACACATGCCCTTACACTTTCTGATCCCACCAAAATTGTCCTCAAAACCTATACTCCAAAATAGATCAAAAACATATTCACACCAGCATCAAATAACTGGTATCATCTTAACACTCTCCTCCCAGGACTCTTGGAATTTCAAAAGTAACCTTTTGCCAAAGGAATGCATACTAAAAATAGAATCTTGAGTGTTCTAACTAGAATTTTACCCTCTATATGGGATATTTGAGGGAGGATTTCTACTCATGAGAAACACTGATAAAATATCTTTATCAGACCACTCCATATTGCTAGCTACCTGCTATGTTTATCCCTAAAGTGTATAGTCCAGTATGTTAGGGTTATTAATCACAAAAAGAATGTTTTTTGAGACATCCTGTCATTTAATTAACTCTAGAAGCAGAGATGACCTTATTTGTCCCTTTAAAAATGGAGGCAAGTGAAGGCTGAAAGGCACTTCCATTTGCAGTCATCCTCACTTCGTTGAAGCAACAGGATGAAAAGAAAGACTTCACCATCAGCCAGCTGGTGCCAGCAGAAGTCAAGTGAAGACAATCCCCCGATTCTCTGTCTGCCTGGAAGCTGCTGGCATCTCCGTCCAAGTGCCAAACAAACAAGCCTTTGTACACACACATGACGGGGCCCTTTGAAGCTCTGGCATCCTGATTGGCAGCTTTTCATATCTGCCCATCTCAGAGCTCGGGAGGTTGGGAAACCAGAAGGCGAAGGACCAAGAGAAGTAGGCGGCACTGGCCTGGCTCCGAGCCCACTGGGTAAACATGCTCGCTCTATTCTCACACAGATAGCTTTTCAAACATGAAAAGGGAGTGTCCAGCTTCATTTGGAATAAAGATGAGGAACTGACTATCAGCCGTCCACACACAACAAAACAACCAACCACTACTGCATAGCCAGAGCCTTCTATCCAAGGTAGTAGAGCAGACGAGGTTTCTCTCCCAGACCAGAAGCACTTGTTCCTTTTCAAGAATGTTTACCCTGCTGGCATCTCCAGCATGAGGCAGACTGGGGACATTCTAATGAGATCCACAGTCTTTACTTTCTGCAAAGAACACACAGTCACACACTTTCCTTCTGGACAAGAGCAGCTTTACTTTTCTGAATGCTTTTCTTAATCTAATTATATTGATAAAGGATGTGTGGCCTTTTGTCTTGAGTTTAGGATTATGAGCTTGAAACTCTGAGGCCCAATTTTAGTTTCATACCTAACTTCTTGGGTGGGCCTTCACAAGCAATTATTTCCTGTCTTATTTTTCTGAGCTATGAAAGGGGCTATGGTCATGGTTGTGGGTGAGGAAGGAAGAGGGGGATATACCCGATTTTAAATACTTTCAACTGATTCCAAGGCAACAGAATATTTATCAAGCATCTACTCTCTACTTAGCAGTGGGCTGAGAGAAAGGGAAAAAATACAAAAGAAGAAAAATGCAGGTCCCCTGCATTCAAGACATTCCTAAAGTAAATGGCATGACAAAACTTAAGTACTTAACATAGACACAAGAATTAGCAAGGCAGTATCCAGTCAAATACATAGTTGGTTAACATTAACTATAAATACTGTAAGAATTTGAAAAAGAATATATCATTATTAGTTGGGTTAGGTTATTTGAGATAGGTTTTATAAAACAGAAAGGACTTCTGGTTAATCACAAGAAAAAATATATACCTATACATATATTGCCTTGTCAAGAGGGAAGGTAGTTTAAAAAAAAAAAAAAAGGTAATATCTTTCAAACATAAAAAAGACCAAATGTCTTTATTATGGTGAACATCAAGGTTTAGCAAAATATGATCTGATTCTCCTGAGTAATTCAGAGACATTAGATTAAAAATAAATGCTTATTGAGAGATAATTTGCTGAATGACTAGTGGGGTTATAGCAGGATTACCACATGATAAGCGACTTTTAGGACACTGAGCCATTGCGTCTGGTCCACAGGCTCCTAACTGCACCTAGAAGTATTTTTTTACCTACCGTTTCTTCATATTTCTGTCTTACATTTACCAAATGGCAGCCTAGGTTAAGGGCTATAAAAACTAAACTTGACCGTTTATATGTTTGTGTTTCGTCTAGTAACAAAGTCATTGAAAGTATCTTTACATGAAAGATGTAACAGCAACATTTCTCCCATTTTCTTGTAACTTTGTTAGAAACCAACACACAGCCTCACTTTGTGCAAATTTGTGGGCTGTGCGGAGAAGTCCTTTTCTTCTACAATTGTTAGGATTTTGCCATATTTGCAGTGTTCCTGTTCATGTTATCTAACCCACTCATGTCTTCATTTTCACCATATGAAACACACACACAAGAAAACACACACAGGTATTTACTTGACGCAAGTAAGTTGAATATATATTACAAAAGCTTCCAGTGGAAATCAAACATAACTTAAAAGCATAAAGTACATTCAACTGTGTTGTTGCATGTATTGCCTCAAGTTCTACTTTTATTGATACTCTTCTAATTTCTTCCAGATCTGTGTTAGGTGAACCAGGACTTATTTTTCAGGCTGAATAAGGCAAAACACAGGCCTAAAATGAAGTGGCCTGCATTTACATTCACAGATCTAATGATTACATATCCCAAAGGTCACCCCACCACGTGCGCTAGAGATGAGGCTATAAAACAGAAAGAGAGACGTGAGAGATCTCATCAAAAGGAATATACGAGTTCCTCCTGCAAATCAGATTTTATTCATGAGAAGTCAAATTCAAGACTAGAGTTATTCATCACTGTGATCAACCTGTAGCTAATTAACTCTACAGAAACCCCTGTATGCCATTAAGGACACTTGCCAACTACTGCCTGACACCTATCTTGACAATGACCTCCCCTAATGCTGAAGACAGTAAACCAGCTCCTCAGTATAAAAGATAGGTGTCTGGAGTCATGAAAGATTTTTAATGGCGAGAGCAATAAAGGTTTTCTAATTTAAAGATCTATGTGGCTGTTTCCAGCCAGGACGAAATTACCAGAACTGGATTTACCCACCCCCATAGAGCAGCTTAAAAAATGGACAAAATATATGAAACAATGATTTTCAGACATTGGACATCAGGTAGCATAGGATAGTGACCTAAGAGATAGGACACAAAGAAAGGGTTCTTGTGGTTGCCTAGCTTCCTACCTGGATTGTTTCTAGGCCAAAGCTCAGGGAGCTGGAATTCAGATGAGCCTAGTAGAGTCCCTGAGATAAAGAAATAGAACTAGGAGTATGGGGAGGCCAGGAATTCACAGGCAGGCTCCCAAAGAAGAGAGCTGTACGTGTACACACTACTATATATAAAATAGATAACTAGTAAGACTCTATGGACCAGCACGTGAGGGAGAAGAAACTACCTGCGTCTGGGGGAGAAAACCACCTAAGGGAACAGTCATCAGAGCTCATACAGGACCTGAATAGACTATGTTCCCCTCAGTCAAAGTGGAAAAACTTGGTAATTCATGGGGCATCAAATTGAACATTCAGAAGGGTATCACCTCAATAGTGGGGAAAAACCAGTCTTAAACTAAAGGCTGCTCTAATCCCCCCTAACAGAATTTAAAATTTACGTGGTTGAAATTATTTCCCATCTTTAGGGATGGTTTTCTTTCCATCTGGCCCTCCAATAAATGTTCATTAAATGACTGTAATGCTGAATAGAGACTGACTTTGACGTGATCTCGGTATCTGACTACAAGTACAAAGGAGGATGCGGGTGAGAACATCACAGAAGTGGAACAAGGCATATCATTCAATTTCTACTTTCTCCTCTACTTTGCTTGTTTTCCATGTAGCAGCAGATAAATCCAATTCTGAATACAGTAATAAAATCTAATGTCCCCATAAGTTCAGTCAGCGTTTAGGGAACTTGTGATGGCAACACTGGAAACTGTTTATTTCCTCATTTTGAACAATGTACTGATTGTTCAGTAGCATTACTGCATTGTCATTATACAACTGTCCACATAATACCATTCAGGCACCGCACCTCCCAGAGACCATGCTGTTGATCTTTCCATCCATGACATTTACTCCCAGCTCCATCTCACTATTCATTAAACCATGAATTTGATAAACTTAGTAATGTTGCTATTGGAATTGTAAGTTAATCTTCCAACATTGGTCTCGTAAGCCTTTTGCTCAAAAGAGATGTTTAGTTTTTGGAAGGGAGTCTTCCATAATCTTACTTGGGAAAAAAAAAAAAAACAAAAAAACAAAATCGTGATTTCCCAGAGGATTTCTCAGCTGTTGTGATAAAACCTTTATGTTCCTCAGAAAAGCCCTGGTGGCACAATGCTAAGTTGTCAATACTCGCCATCCCAAAGAAGCATGTGATGATACAAGATGCTGTGACAACATGGTTGGTATCCTTTGACTTCTGAACCCAGTTGCAATGGCCAGAGAGCGTCTGCAGACTTCTCCCTTGGTTGATTCTATTTTGAGGGACTGTCTGGGAGACAGTTGCCTGCAAGATCTCAGGAGCTGCCTGGATAACATCTGAGTCCAGATGCTCCTCTGCTGTCCCTCTCGCTGCACTGCTGGTAACTGTTTACCCCTCTCTGAGGGTCTGCACAAGATGAGAACAAGTCTTAGGATGGAACCACATTCTTCTTTGTTGAAATATAACCATCTGGAGAAATGTCAACAGGTGGCTCTATTACCATTGCCCTGTGTGGAAAACCACATCTTCTTAGGTCCTTCCTGGATTTAGCCATAGACCAGAGAAAGTCATGAAGTCCAAATATAAATCATATAGGGAGTGGAACAAGAGAAAACTCAGATACCACTTCTCTCTGGCTTTAATTCAGTCCAGCCTTTATGAGTGCCTTTGACTTTTCAAGGCAACTATGAGAGAGAAGAACAAATCAGTCTGTTCGCTCCAATCCGGTATGGTCTAAAATGTTACGCTCTCTTAGGCATTTGTTGTTAACACTGGAAAGATATGTCTTCCTTTCTCTAAATGATGCAACTAGCACTCTCTCTTGCAAAAGGAGAAGCTCATACTAATCCATTTCTAGTTAAGAATTTATTCCAAGGGCACAGGGGAAAAGAAAAGGTAAGAACAATTAATCAAGCCCAGAGTTTAAAATAAATTGCCAACTTGATATGAGTTTCTTCCACAGGTTTCTTAAAATGTATTTTTTAAATATCCTGGAGATTCTTTCCAGCCTAGTGCCTTTAATGGTGAAGAAACTTTCATCGGAAGTGTGGCATTTTCTTCAGTTTCACTTCATGTTTTTTTCTTCTATTAAATTGTAGTAACTAAATGTAAACTCATTATTTTAAAAGACCATATTTATAGTATGATCATTTTTTATAATTGTTATTTCTATCCATCTACTCACCCAACTGTGTAGATAGATGTAGATATAGATATAGACAGAGATAGAGAGATAGAGAGATAGATAGATAGATAGATGATAGATAGATGTAGACATACATACATAGATATAGACATAGAGAAATGTCTGAAACAATTTTCACCAAGTGTTAACTATGGTGATTTCAAAGTAGAATTTGGGTGGTTGGGGTTTTTTTGTTTTTTGTTTTTTTAATATCTTTACACTTTTCAATGTTTCTTAAAAGGGTTTTGGGTTTTCTTTGATATTATTATTTGGAGTGATTTTTATTTATTAATATTTTCCTGTTTTCAAATTTCTGTTCAAAATACTAGAATACAATGATTATTAACAGTGTTATTTACTCCTTGAAACATTTCTGTACATTCTACCAAAGAGTACCTCACATGTACTCTGTCAGAACAAACACTTGTGGAACACTCAGTCTGTACAACACAAGACTATCCACAACACCTGTGGTGACACATTTACAGCACAAACGTTGGGTATCTGTCTTCTTTGAGCTAGCTCCAAGAAAATCACCCGCAGCCACTGAGCAATCTTTTCCTGTTGCCCAACCTATTTAAAAGTGATTGCGATTAGGTGGGGAGAAGATTATGCTCTTACTGAAGACATGGCCCTCCGTATTTTCAATTTAGTGTGAATTTTGAAGCATGTGGGAGTTTGTTTCTTTTATTTGCTCTCTTCTCCAGATAATAGACTTCATTATATTTAGGAAAGCTCCTTTGTCCCTTGTAAATTCCAGGAACTCTAATTTGGGGATCAACTCTCTAAGGAAAAGTCTGTTCATCTGTAAAGACGTTTTTGTGTGTAAGATTCTGATAAAGAGCCTAATTGGCTCCATTTCTTTTTGAATTTTCTGTTTATCCACCTAATTATCCTGGGAAAACTGACATGTTTATCAAATTAAACTAAACAACTATACAGTAGACCAGACCAATAAAACAAGGGTTTCAGGAGAAGCTACAGCTCTGTTGGCCACTGGTTTGAGTTGAATTTGTCTTACTTAAAAGAGTATCATATTCAGGAGTTCAGGGATTGAAAAGAGAGAATTAAATTCTCATAAAAGCAAGGGCACATCATTAAACCCAGCTATTAAAACGAAGTTTGTTATATGAGCCATGTGCTCGTGACAATTTCATGAAAATCACCATAAGTAAAATGCAGTAAGCATTCATGTATATAACAACATTTATGAGCCTGTTTTAATCTGACTTTAATACAATCAGCAAATTATCTTTTAGATACTTGTTCCAGACTTGCTGCAGAATAGTGCCCTCTGCTGGTCACATGGAAGCACTACATCATGAGAAAAAAATCCATAACATGGAAAGGAAAAATAGAAGGAAGGAAAGAAAAGGGAGGGGAGGGAAGAGGGGAGGACAGAAGAAGGAGAAAGGAAAATTTTTAAAAAGGAAATGCAAAAATAAAGAAAGAAAAGAAATAAGTTAAGTACAATTGGTATACGGTCTTTAACCGAGGCTTTGGCTTGCATTAAAAATAAAGTATGTTCACCTCATAGTTATGATAATTCAGTAAACAGAGATTGTGCTTTCATTGCATAAGATGTTTGTCATACTTGGAAGATTTTTTAAATGTTGTTATTTAAAGCTGTTCTGAAATTATCATCTCATGATGTTTAATTTGGAAGATTTTCAAATTTGAGAGTCAGTGAAATACCAACTAACCTAATATTAGTTATTATTTAAACCTAATATTATCCCCCCAATGTCATCCCTGAAGCCAAGGTTTCCACATTTCAGTGGGCATCAAGTGCCTCCTAGGGAGCTTGTTAAAATTACAGCTGACCAGGCTCTACCTTTTTAAGAATTTTGAATCACTAGTGCTGTGGACTTAGGAATCTATATTTTAATATTTACACCAGCAGACAATGATAGGTATTTTATTTTGCTCAATTAGGAACCCAAGGGCCACTGTGGACTTGGTGTCTCATTCAGGGTGCCAGAACCCCAACCTCAGCGCTCTGGGGAGGCTTAACTTACCCAGGTGTGTGTCTATCATCATCATAGCATCATCACCATGGTTGCTATTATTTATTGAATATTTCCTATGTACCAAGCACTATCTTCCCCTTAGACAATATGAAAATGCCTCTGCCTTCTTTCTTTTTAGTATCAAATTCTGCATAAAAGGAGCCTGGACCATGCGTCTGCCCATAATTGACCCTCAACAAATGTTAGTTCTGCTTCCCTTTCCCTGTGTGTCTTGCCATTCTAGGTTGAAATGGCTGCTTAATTATATCAGGGCCTTTGAGAAATCTTGGAAAATTCCTAGTTGCACAAAGTTCAAGTTCTGAAGGGTTGAGGGGGGACGAATTGGGAGATTGGGATACCAAATTGTACACTCTAAATATATGCAATTTATTGTCTGTTAACTGTATCTCAATAAAAGTTCTAAAAAAAAAAAAGTTCAAGTTCCGGAGAAGTGAGACATCATTAACTGATTTCTTAAGAGGTTTTAATTTCCTTCAAAACTTTCTGAAAGCTGCCAGCTCCCAGTTGGTCTCTGGAATGCACGTATTTGCGCTTCTTTCTACTTTCCCATCTCTGGTCCACAGCCATGCTCTGGTCGGTTGCGTCTGTGTTCTTCATGTGCTAAGATAAAGAGAGTCAGCAGAGACACTGGCGAGGTTGAGTCCAAGTTGAAACCAATCCCTTCATTTCATATAAACAGGGAACCTGATGATTTCTCAGTAGCACCATTAAACAGCCACTGCCAGGTTAGAGGTTTTAATGTATAATTATTTCACATCCACTTTATGTAATGCAACTAGTACAGGTAGTGTCATCTGTATCACCTAAAATTGATACACTTTAACAAATAAGTTGAAAGTGGCTGGCTAGTGGGATGAACAGGAACCCAGAAGAGATTACCAAGCTGAGCTGATGAGGAGTCATTTAGGTACAAGTTGCATAAATTAAACTCAAACTGGCTCAGAGGGGAAAAGGATGTTTATTGGCTGATACAACACAAAACTCAGGAGTGGTACTAGAATTAGGCAGGGTAGATTCAGATTCTCAAAAGATGTCCTCAGAAAGCTCACGTCATCCCTCCATCTGCTGTGCTTTCCTCTGTGTTGGCACCCTTCTCAGGCAGGCTTCCCCTCTGTGTGGTATTGGAGATGGATCCTGACAATCCCAAGAGGAGAGGCAGGGACCCCTGCAGTGGTTTCAGTAAAAGACATCAGTTGGACCACTTGCCCACCCGCGAAGCAATCACTGTGAACAGGAAGAGAGAACACGCTGACCAGGCCAGGGGGACGTGTCCAGCCCTTGCAGAAGGGGATGGAGGTTCTCGCTGAACCCTACTGATGGGAAATCGGGCCAGAGACCAGCAGGAAAGGACCAACACTTAGCAGTTCGTTGCACTCTCCTGAAAAGATACAGAAGACAACTTTTCGAAAATAAAGAGGAAAAAGCTTCATAACTCCATGACCTAAGCATCTGGAAGTGAATGTGACTCAACATGGTTGGAGAGTCAGAAAAAAAATGCTGCTCTGACTGAGTAACTGCAAATCTCAAAAGAGGAGTAAAGAGAGGAGTAAGCTGAAGAATTCAGGATAGGTACACAGAAACAGCAACAGAAACAAACAAAAGCATGTTAAAGAAGGCTAAATTTCCAGATGGAAAAAGTCTATGTACTCCTATGCTCAGTAAAATGCACTTATTACTGATGTCTGAAGCAAAAAATGGTCAAAGATACTAGACAGATTTCTAGAGACAAATGTTTTTCTAAAGGACGTAAAGAAGGAATTCCTGAATTTCTATTTAGCCTGCTGTCTTTGAAATTTAGCAGAGATGACTGATTGCCACCCAAAGGCTGTTTCCATCTCCAAAGTAACAGAAATCAACTTTCACTGGGTTTGGAATGCACCCAGCCAATGACTGTATTTTCAGCCCCCTTATAGCTATGTGTGGTCATTTGACAAAGTTCTGGCAAACAGGAATAAGCAGATTGTTTACAGAAAGCTGGCTCAGCAATAAGTCACCTTGCCCCTCCAACTTTCAGCTAACTGGAAGATGGAGGTAACGGATGGAGCTCCAGCAGTCTGTTGGACTTTGAGGCCGAAAACCAAGGATGAGAATGATAGAGCAGAAAGAAAGGAAGAGCTGGATCTCTGCTCCCTTGGAACCACCTTCACCTCTATTTTGTTGAAAATGTTGTGATCTTGTGTTTTCTGTTATTTACAGCCAATTGTAACAAGCAGAATGATCTTATGATTGAAAATTCTGGAATCAGCTTTAGTAAGTTGAGATAAGGAAAGAGATTCATTTGTTCAATACAGCAAAACATGCTTTGTGACCAAGCCCCAGCAGTTGAAGCCCCTGCCCTAGAAGGACTTATACAATTATGTAATGACTCCAAGTTAATTAAACATCACAGCAGGGCAAGCCCAGCTAGGGTAACTGAGAGTTTGAAAGTGAGATATGATGATAAGAATCATAAAGTATAGAAAGATGCAGAAATGGATCTGCAGGAATTGGATGTGAGGAATTCATTCTAATCCTAGGTTTTCTAAAAGGGGAGATAACTTAGAAACAGTAGCTTGGTATCACAAGCTTCCAGGACAGACTATTAAAAAACGGTCCCTGAACAATGGTACCTGAAATGCATGGGAGGTTTACTAAAAACCAGTTATAAAGAATCATCTTTATTTTCCTCTTTGATAAAGAAATGCAATCCATGGATTTTTCAGCAAGGGTTTGGTTGAGAAGTTTCATAATACTCTTTCAGAAAAGGTGGAAAAATTGGGCTGAGTGTTCAGATAACTAGGTGAATTTTTAACTGATTGGAAATTATGAATGGTTCTAATTAAAAGGTAGATATCAATCTAATTAGAGATTTCTACGGGCAATTCCCAGGGGTTTCCTTTGTGTCCCATTGACTCATTTTCATCACTGCTTTCGATGAAGATGGAGAAGGTCCATTCACAAAGCATAGAGGCAACCAGAAGTCCAAAAGAGACTCACTGGATTACAGATTTAGAATTCAAATTATTTAAATAATGGGCTCTAAGATAAAACATAGCATGGATGAACATAATGCACTGATGTGAGGTCCAGAACTTATAAATAGGAACGAGGGCAGAAACTGACTTAGCAGTATCTATTTAAAAATTCAAAATTTTGTGTCACAATTTTAGTAGGAACTAATAGGATGCTACGTCCACACACACTCCACAGTGAATTCATTGTTTGGCTGCAGTATCAAAAGCAACAAGACAAAGGGAGATGGTAAGCCCTCATCTTTGGGTCTGAATCACACATTTCAGTAGAATCAGAGACAAAATAAAAAGAATTGAACAGCCAGGAGGTGAGAGGACTTAAAATCATATCAGAGGGAGAAGAGTTGAAAGAGCTGGGAGTATGAAGCCTAAAAAGAAGCCCGAGGAACATCTGACAGCCTTCTCCAAACATTCAAAAGGAGGAGTTGGAATTGGTGGCCTTAGAAGCAGAACAAGAACCAAAGGGTGAAAATCCCAGGGAGACAAGTATCAGTTGAGTAGGAAAGAAAATCAAAGAAATTTCTGTTAGATCTGTACAAAGGCAGCATGAGCTGCCTCCGGATGTGATGTGTTTCCTCAAAGGATATTCAAGGGAGGACATTTGCACATAGAAGGGATATATGTCCCTTCCAACTCTGAGGTTCTGTGATGTTTGCTTCTTTAAGTATTAAATGTAACTTGGGTTTTAGCTTATAAAGCATCTGATTCCAATAAGTAGAAAATACAAGCAGATCATTGCATACTATAAAAAAAAAAAAAAGCACCTGATTTCTGAGAAAGCAGACCATGAAACTCAGGTAATGACTAAAATCCCTGTTGAAGGTGTCAGAATCTGAAAGGATCTTATTTATTTAAAATACTAACCATTCATCCACAGCAGAAAGGATCAAGACTGCAAATCTGCGCATTTTTGGGCACCATGCATTTTTTTTTTCAAAAAACTTGTACAAAAGCCATGGTTCCAAGAAATCGTATTTCTAAGGAGTCCTTACCCGACAGGCAAGATCTGAGTGCATAATGGCAAACTATATGAATCCTAGGAACAGATTCGCCCAGCACCTAAGGAATTCAGATGATGCAAAAGCATAGATGGCTGCAGTGGGTGCAAATCAAGGTAAGAGTCACCTGGGGGATGATTACAAACTTAGAGGGAACCATCCAAAACAAAGGGAAGATGGACAGAGGTTGGTGACAACTAAGAATCATTAAAGAGAGAAAATGCAGAGTGACTGAGGTGGGGAGGCTGATGAGTGAGTCTCCTCCAGACAGACTCTGCAAGTCAATCTTGCCTAAAGAAAGCATAGATACCGGTCACCTCTCTCTTGTTAACGATCCCGAGAAATTAACATAGGTTCAGTTCTTCATACATTGGTTATTTGGTGACCTCCCTAACAGATTACATCAACACCTTCTTTTGTAATCTCCTCCAGAACATCCAAGCAGGAGACAAAATCAAATCACAGATTTCTGTCAGTGCCTGGAATGACTCTGTCTTTTCCATTGGAAAGCACCAAAAACCATCCCTAAGTGAAAGAAAAGAAAAAAGAAAAAAAAAACCCTCTAATTTTGCAAGTATGGGAGATTCTGAACTAAATGACTGGCCCTACAGTCAAACAATACTACTTTCCTAACAGAAAAGAAAGAAAAATTCCAAAGGCAAATTTGTAGAGAAAAATGCCTTTACTGTTCAGATCAAAGCCATCAACTTATTCAGCCATCATGAGAACACACACTCCAAGTTTCTAAAGCGGCCAGTAAGCTGAATCATTGCAGATTAAATAAACATGCTGAGTTGAATCAAAAAGTAAATAAAAGGCCTCTTCTGACATAAGTTTGTATTTACAGAAATCCTGTGACTAAAAGCAACTTAATTTTGGATCATTAAAACAAAACAAAACAAGACAAAATAAGGTTCTTCAAGTTTACGTTAATTATACAATGTATCCAGAAACCCAGGGCCTGAAAAAGTTATAAAAAATCAGTTGATAAATCAAAAAGTACTTTTAGCACAAATGAAATTTCTTTTAAAGTTAAGCTTATTTTCAGAATAATCCTAAGTATTGATGAAAAAATTATATCATATGGCACTAGTGATATGACAAAAGTTAGTGATACTATTATATGCTGATTTTTAACAAATTCAGTGTCACCTAAATGAAAACATCCCTGGTTATTTTGCAATCAAATACTATAGTGGAATTAAATAATATATACCTCTAAATAAAGTTAATTTACATCATATACCAATATTCAGGGAACAATTTGATCTGACCCCTCAATCTTCAACTACAGGTTATTTTTAGTCTCAAATAACAATAAGAGAACAGAATCAACCCTTGAGCAGAACACTCTGAGAAGTCTGTTGTAGACTCTCAGATCAGGAAAATTGCCTTTAGGTGCCAGACAACTTACTGACCCCTGGAGATGCAAAGATGATAAATAAGACATAATCAACTGGACTCAATAGGATTTAGGAAGTGAGAGAATAGAAGGCCCTGATCCTTACTGGGAGAAGGTATGCCATAGGCCTTAGAAACTCAGATTCTAGAGTTATAAAGGTCTTTTCGAGTGTAGTTGAACATTAAGTCATTGAGTAGTTATAATGAGGAAGTGATAATGTCTGATGGGCAGGAGAGAGAGTAAGGGGGACGAAACTGGGTATATAAACCCAGGATGTGGCCTACTGCAATAGTACAAGCAAGAGAAGCTAAGCATCTAGTCTAGACAGTGGTGGTTAACACAGAAAGGAGAGGATAGACACAAGAGAAACATCTGCAAACTCCCATATTGGTGGCTTTGGTGTCATAATAGTACCAGACACATAGAGTGCCCGAGAGACTGTCAGTGAGCCTTGCTTTTTTCTTGCACAATGAGGATAAGTGCATTGTATTGCACTTGTTGCTTAAAAGTATCAATTACAGAGACTTACTGTCCTAGGGGCAAAGTAAGTACCAGGTAAATATTTACACGTATACTTACATACCAACACTCAAAGAAACAACAGCATGAAAGCAATCTTGAAAGTGTTCAGATATAATTGCACATATATACTAACCTGTAACCTCATACATGTTACTGCGCAACTTTGAAAGCTTTGAGGATTTCAAGACTCAATCTCTCAAGCTGTTTGAATACTATTTCCAAGCAAACAACAACCCAAGTTGCTTTTAAACTAGTTCCAGGTTGTTAAGGCAAACTCTTAGCACAGCACAACCATCTTTTCTAATTACACAGTTTAGACAATAACAATGGGGCAAAGCTTTTGCCTACAACTCCAGCATGAATGTAAGAAGAATCTTCTGTCCACAGGATAATCAAACACAACTTTCAAGTTCACACTGTGGGCAGTCGTCCAGAGTAGTTTTTCAAGTTTCTTGCTCATTTGTTGGGCATAATTGAAATCAACCATTTTAGGAAAAGGTGGACAACGCATCTTCCTTTTGGCATTTATGAGCATTTTGAAAATTGCTTGAAGACAATCCTCTCACAGTTACCATTCTTATGAAATGTGAGGGCACCATTGTTGACCATGTCAGGAACAAATGTGCAAGTTGCAGGTAGCCTTCAGGGGAAGAGACATCTTTCCTTGATCCTCACTTTGAGGAGGGTTCCAGAAAACGTCCCCGACTCCTCTCTCTGATCCTTGCGCCCGCTCCTTCAGGAGAGAGGGAGAACAACAAATCTGATGATGCAGAGCTGGACGTGGGCCACGTTTTACCACTGGAGCATGGCAACAGCTCAGAAGAGAGAATTAGTGCAGATACATCCTCTTCCTCTTCTCACCCTTAGGCAGGGTGTGGCCTCTTTCTTCTTCTACTGCTTCCCCGTCAGGGGTGAGTGAACCTGGACTGTGCTTTCTCCCAAGTCTGGAAGAAGGAGACTGTTCCCCATCCTTCCACTCTCAAAAGAAGTTATAAGTATGGTCTGTGGGCTGGTTCCAACTGGACCCTGACCTCTCCTCCACCTACATTGTCTTAACCCACCCCTCCAACAGGCAACCTGAGCATTTCTGTTCAAAGATCTAGATTCAGTGTAGGAGGAAGAAGACTTTGCTTGAACCTCAAGCCGAAACCACATTCTCTTTAACCAAAAAACCCAGCCTTGAACGGTTTTCAGTCCTTGTCCTAATCCTGTGCCACAGCATCGTTCAGCTGGTTGGTCATTTCCGTGTGCGTTCTCCACATGAAGACCCCATGGGAGGAAATGCACATGGCAAACCAAACCCTGGACCAAAACCCTACTCTGAAAATAGATGTTCTCAAAAATGAGTGATGAAAAATGTTGATGCTCACATGAGACAGTGATTTGCAAACTGAAACAAATTAACACATTTATTTAGTATGTTCAATTTCTACTTTGTATTATAATCTGAGTACTGAAGTCCAAGTGACTTAAAAGCAGAAAACTTGTTTCATGCTTTTAATTTTGAAAAATCATGTGTATGTAATTTATTTTTAAATGCATGGAGAAGATATTTTATATACTGTGTGGGGTTTTTAACACAATCTTCTTTTTTTAACTTTTTTCATAGTTGTCCCCTTTCTATTTTTCTCTGTAATAATACTATACACACTTGATAAACCCATATTGACACGTGTATACATTGCTGCGCGCCCACTTTTCTTCTAGTTCTTTGCCATTTCCAGCAACTTCACAACAAACATCTTGTTTTTATATTGTATGTACTAATCTTTTTTTTTTCTTTTATATCTATGGGCTAGATGCACAGGAGTGGAATTGTGAGAAATGAGTGTTTATAACTTGAAGAGATCGTAACAGCTATACTGGCCAATTTGCTATAATAATTCAGACATTTATCAGCAATTTATGAGAGTATTCATTTCCCTATGTCCCCGGCAGCAGACTTATGTTTTCATGTCTGTCAGTCCAGTGGATGTGAAGCGGTATCTCATTGTTAATTTGCATTTTTCTTACTAGCAGGCAGGGTAAGCATTGTGTGTACGTATCCTGGTGATTGAATTAACACACCCAAGAAATTTCCCTTTATATTATGTGCCCTTCCTCCTACTGGGTTGTATTTCTTCTAGTCATCAGTTTGTTGTTGCTTATGATACTGTCTTTCCATCTACGCAGATCTTTTATGTTCTTTATAAATCAATAAGATTTGTTTTTCATCTATATCCCATGCTTTTCTTGTTAATTTGGTTATAAACATTTTAATATTTGAATCTTAATGGAATATTTTTTGCATTCTACTTCTAGATGCTTATTGCTAAAAGAGAAAACCTATTAATTTTTGTATATTTATATTATACCTATACGTATATTACACTCATACAAATTTTTGTATTAAATTCTCAACTTTTTAAATATAATATCTTGGCTTTTTTATCATCAGCAAGCATGATTTTGATACTTTCTTTCCTATGCTTGTATTATGTAGTTTTAAATTTAACATTAAATTTATTAGGGAAATTTCCATCTCTTTCCATGATCTGGAAGAGTTAAGTAACACTGGAAATATATGGCTTTTAAATTTTTTAACTTTTTAAATACAATTTAGTGGTAAAAGCGTCTGATCTTGGTAAAATTTGAGGGGATAAATATTTAGTCATCTTTCTTACATCTTCTATAGCAATTGCTTTACTTGATTATTCTATTATTTTCTTGGACCAATTTTTGATAATTTATATTTTGATAGGAATCATCTGTTAAATTTAGATTTTTTAAGCTTTGTGGGTATAGAGTTGCATGTATTTCGTTACACTTTTAAAATTTTTCTTTTATCCCATATCAAGTTATTTACAGATAATATAATGCCTGGGATTAACTGCAAAATTACCCCCCCCCCCAAAATGTGTAGGATTAGATAAAACAAAGTTGGCTTTGTGTTCATCATTGTTGAAGCTAAGTGATGGATTGATGAAGGCTGAACACTTATTCTATTTTCATATTTTTTCTGAAATTTTTTCACAATAAAAACTTCTTAAAATTTGGGAATGAGTTCTAATTTTTGTGTGCGGTACTAAAGTTGCTTAGGTACATGACGTAACCTTTTTTTAATGTTTCCTACCAGGAAGAAAATCACACTCAAATGTTTTGCTAGTGACCTTCTTTTAAGAAGATTAAGACCATCAATTGTGCATTTCCCTTGCCTCTCCATCTCAGTACCCACCCCACCCCCAACACACACACCATGTACTTTAAATATTTAGTCTAAGAGAATCCTCTTTGCCTTCTTTAGATAAAGAGAGAGTCCTCTTTATCCAACACTAACTCCCTCGACTGTTTCTAAGAACCTATCTAATTCTCTTTTCAGCATCTTATATGCATTCCATACTTCTCACCTACATTCAGGTAGGCACAGGGTAACATAGCTTTGAAAATAATTGCACAATGTAGCCACCTAACATGTGCAAAAGGATAAATTACAAGAGCTAATTTGTAATTCTCTCTTCTCTATCAAAAGAGGCATCAGAACATCAGCTAGAGATAACTGAAGGCGATCTTCTTGCAGGAGTATGTGCAGATCTTAGAATCACTCAGCAATCCCCCTTCAGAAGGGAAGGAAGAGGCATGTGAGGTCACTGAGCGTAGCCTCCTCTAGAAAGCTGGGCAAAAGAGTCACCCTGTTCAGGGAAAGTGTGGTATTCTACACCTATCAGCCTGCACCTTACTTTATTTCAGTATCAATAGATCTTGGTAGTCTTTCCATGTAATCTGCTTGCTCATTCTATTTCTTTTTCTTTGCAGATGCAAACAATTCCTTTGGATGAATCAATCATTTTATTTAACCATATTCTTTGTGTTCAGAAGCTTTAAAATAGAAAATTGTTTTATCTTTGGTGGGAGAGGAAGACAGAGAAACAGAAATCGATCAGCAAAGTACGGTCCCACCAGCTCTGAGAGTCACACTGTATAGGACTCAGCTTCTACCCTTGATCATGTGGGTCAGAGAGAACAGTGACAGAACTCACCTCGGGGGGGTGAGCAGACTGATATCCTGCACTTGGCCTTATAAATCCTTGAGATTTCTGTATAATCAAAAGGCAAACAAAGCCCTGGGAAAGAGATACCAAAGCATCAGCTAAAAAGACAGGTAGGTGCTTGAATAACTTATTGGACAAGCCAAATTAAACCTAAATTTTGAAGAGCGTTTTCAAAGTATTACTCTCTCCACAGCTAAATTTAACAAATGTCTAAATCGGTTGCTTACATTTTATTGCACTTATCTCTTTAAGCCTGCTTTATCTACTACCAGATAACAAAAAAATCTTTAATGAATATGCACATAACTGCTGAATCTAATGATCTTTCATAATCTCTATCTGCCTTAGTGTCTCTACAATACTTGACATGTTCCTCTGCTAAAATAATATCAGAGTAGGTTGAATTTTCTAACCTGCTTGAAATGCTGCTTTCTCAGTTTCACTAATTTCTTGCTATTATTACTCGCCTCTGACTTCTCTGGTTATTTGTCTCTATCCTAGCACTGCTTGCTCCCCATCTTAAGCTTCTACTTCCATAATGCGACTACCTGTGATTTTCTATACATAATAAATATGTATGCACACATGATAGCCTTCTGTATACAGATATACAAAGATGGAAAATAAAGGGATAGGAAAAAAACTATACCACAAAAATATCAAGCAAAAGGAAATTGTACAGGACTTCTAGGTGGCGCAGTGGGTAAGAATCCACCTGCCAATTCAGGGGACACGGGTTTGATCCCTGCCCCAGGAAGATATCACATGCCACGGAGCAACTAAGCCCGTGAGCCACAACTATTGAGCCTGTGCTCTAGAGCCTGTGAGCCACAACTATTGAGCCCAGGTGCCGCAACTACTGAAGCCCACGCGCCTAGAGCCCATGCTTTGCAACGAGAGGCCACTGCAATGAGAAGCCGGCGCACCACAATGAAGAGTAGCCCCCGCTCGACACAGCTAGAGAAAGCCCGTGTGCAGCAACAAAGACCCAACATGGCCAATAAATAAATAAATAAATAAATAAAATTTACTTAAAAAAAAAGGAAATTGTACAGCCATAATGATATTAAACAAAGTAGACTTTAAAACAAGTATAGCAATAGAGGTAAGAGATATATTTCAAAGTGATCAAATCTTATTTTAACTGAAGGATATAAAAGCCTAAATTCATCTGTATCTAATAAGAAAGCATCAAGAGCTATAAAGAGAAAGAGAGAACAGAAGAATTCAGCAAAATTGTGATGATAGTGGGAAAATGTAACATATTCTCTCAGTAACTGACAGAACAAACAAAAAAAAGCATTAATATGTAGAAGGGTTGAACACTATGACTGACAAACTTGACCTAATTGACATTTATAGAACATTGTACTCAACATTTCAGAGTATGCATTCTTATGCATATTTTTCCAGTGCAGTGGAACATTTACCAAAATAGAAAATTGACTAGACCATAAGGCAAGTCTTAACAAATTTCAAAGGATTGAAATAATACCAAGAATGTTTTCTGACTTCACTGGGATTAAGCTAAAATCAATAACAGAAAGAAGGCTAGAAAACTTCCAAATTTGTTAAAATTAAGCAATACGTTTCTGAATAATCCATGGGTCAAAGTCAAAAAGATACATCTCACAACCATTATGTTGAGCACAAGAAGCCACACACAAAAGAGTACACACCATACCGGATAGTTTCAATCATACAAGGTTCGCAAACATCTTTAGTGAGAGAGATCAGAATAATGGCTACCTTTTGGGGGAGGATTATTTTGAGAGAAGCTTCTAGGATGGTGATGATATGATCTTTGTGTGTTACATGGGTGTATCACTTTGTAAAATTTCACTGGGCTGTACACTTAAAATGTGTAGATTTTATTATTTATAGTGCAATATCAATGTTTACCAAAAAGAAGCAATTCACTTTTTTAATAGAATTTCTCTTTAACACCAATCCTTGTTTCTCCTCATTCACTACCACAGTTTCTGTTATTTCCACCAGGTCTTCGTCCTATAATTCGACTTCTGACCTCTAATATTAGTACTAGTCCTGAATATTTAAATTCTTTCCCATTGAATGTGTCATTCATCCCTATTGTAATAGGTTTAAAACTGAATTCTGCTTAAAAGATTATTATTCTGCCTTTTGTATGGTACCATCATTAGCCCAGTTACAGAGGCTTACAATACAGTTGTCTTTAATATTTCCCTCTTTTTAAGTGCCTGAAGCTATTTCCTTTAGATTATGTCTTGCATGCACCGTTATTTCCATCTTCAGCAATCTGACAAAGGACCCATATCCTTGGAGAACTTTAGTTATCCTAGATTGTGTATCTGTCACTTACTGCTAACGCAGTTGGAAGTCTCCCCACTGGCCTCCGCTTTCAGCCTTTCCTTCCTTCCAAAACTTCCTGTGCACAGCTGCTGCATAAATTTCCCTAAAGTGCTGCTTTGATCATTGTTTCTCTAGTTTAAAAACCTTTTATTATTTTCCACCAACTGAAAGAAACACGAAAAATTTTAGCCCTGATGTATAAAGTTTTATAGAATCTGACCCCAACCTGTTTTTCCAGTCTGCCTATAACAACCATCACTAAGTCGATGTATTAGTTATCCCTCTGTGATCTTCCTTGTGCTGATGCTCCAATCTGGAATGTCCTTCTCATTTCTCTCCAACTCTTTAAGTCACAGTTATCACTGAAGTACACCACAATAGACCTAAGACATCGTGATCACATAGATAAGCGGAAATCCCAGCTTCGCCACTTACTGGCACTGAGAGTCTGGGTCAACTGCTTCAGCCCAGATTCTCAGTTTTCTCATCTGTTGTCCAGAAATAATTACTAGGTACCTTTTATCTGCCAGACACTGTACTAGGCTTAAGGAAACAATGATGAACAAAAGCAGATAAATCCATCCCTGTTCCCATGGAGCTTCCAGCCCAACGAAATAAAAGACGTAATAAAATCATAGAATATCCACTTTGCACAGCTGTTAGGAGTAGAGGGAATACAGGCAAAGCATATAACACACAGTAGACAGACAAAAAATAATAGTTATCATTATTAATGATCCTTGAAAACCCAAATACCCATCTTCTGTGATATGTTCGTACACGTCTTCCATTTTTTCTGGAAACAGAGATGATCCTCGTGTCACCAAGCATCTGCAAAGATCCCTCATTCTCTCAGTTCTTCTGTTTCTGTCTCTACCACACACCTAGAACCTGAGTGTGTACTCTTTTGAGTTATGCAAGTCTGTTACATTGCCATTATACCAATACGTTGCAAACATTTTATCTCCACAATTACATCTAAGCATTTTAAGAGTGTGGACTGTTTTTAAAGTTCTATGTGGACTAAAACTCCGAGCACATGCTAAATATTTGTTGATTTAATTAGTCCAGCCCTATGAGTCTGAATCTCAGTGGAGTACTTGAAATGATTCCAGAGTTTTTTCCTCCCACACAGAAAACCGATCCGGCCAAGAATATTAGGAAGTGGAAACATCATTTCTCACCCTCTTTGTGAGTTTCTCCCACCCATTTTCCTCTCTAGCCTGCCAAAATGTTTCAAATCCCCAGGAGCCCAGGAAAAGGCTGGTTTTTGGCAGCTGACAAGAGAGAGATGACATGTTGATTAACAGGAGAAAAAATTTTTAAAGCATCAGAGCCAGAATTCCTGAAAAAATATTTTAAAATTGAATTTCTAAAAGGAGCCTTGATTCTTGAAGTATGTTTACTTCCCCTCCAGCTTGGGAGATTTTCCAAAGGAAGTTAAAACCAAAATACTTCCCACTAGGAATAGCAGAGATTGGCTTGCCAAGTTCAGAATCTGCTAACTCATTGGGTCCGAGATTTTGAAAAGCAGTCACAAAGAATACCATTTTACAGTCCCCCTTGGAAGTAATTTCCAGGTTCAAAGCCTTAAAGTGTTCTAAGACATTAAGTGATACTCAAGTAATATTTTACGAATGTTGGTATTTAAGAATTCAAATCAAAAGGATTTTCTTTCCTGTCAATACACTTATGTTTGAAAACTGATGAGGAGGCTGTTTGGTAAGAAATCTTTTCTAATCCGTAATAATGGGAATAAAAGAGAGGAGGGATATTAAATCTTAAAACTATGTGCCTGGTTTGTAAACAGCAGTATTTACAGTAGTCAGTTCTATTACACTCCCCTCAAAACAGCTGAAACCAATATCTTAAAATATTATTAGAAAATAGCCACCCATACCTAACCATGCACCCACTGTGAACCAACTAATAAATGTCTATCAGCATCAACCTTCAAATTTAATTGATCAGCCATACTTTTCCCCATTTCTATCAAATTCCACAGAAATTTTCTGAATGGCAGTGGCTTGCAAAAGCACTATGTCAGGTTCTGTGCAGATACAAAAATGAGTGGCAGCCTTAGTCCTTCAGAATCATAACTTGGTCAGGGAAACGGACACCTACTGCCATAACAAGCAGAAAACCAATCCAAAGTAGTGCTTCAAAAACACAGTAATAAAAATGCATACACTGTGCTATGGCAGAAGAAATTCATGGATGGGTAGATAGGTGAATAGGAAGTTTAAATTCATCTGGGGGGAACCAGGAAGGCTTCATGGAGAAACGACATATGATCAGTTAATAAGTACACATGCTTTGAGATGGAGGGGGAGAAAGCTTTCCAGACAGAAGAAACAGTTGAAGAAAAAGCTTACAAAAATATTTTTAAGTGGGTGAGGGTATGTATGTTATTGGTGGTGGTGCACAAGGGAGAGTGTAGGGGAAGCTTCAATGAGAAAGGCCAGTCTTATACAAATTGTGAAACAATCAGGAATTCTAAGAGCAGGAAGATACTGGCAACCCTAACAGACTTATGGGCTCAGGCTTAACCTGGTTGCAACGGTAGAATCTAAAGGGGCAGGTACAGATTTGAACCCAAAAGAGAAAATGGGATGCAGTTCTAGAAAGTAGTGGCAGTTGCCACATTCCAGGGACAGGTCTAAAGAGAGGGAGGAAGAGCTCAGGACCACAGACCCAGAGTGTGTACGTGGGAAACACGTGATGGGTTAAGATGTAGACCCTGGGAACCTCAAGCATCAGTCATGTCCTTGTGTAGGGGAGTACCATAGGGTCAGTGCAGCCAGTTAATACTGGCCCTTGGCCCTAGGCCAAAATGCAGTGACTAATGTCTATGCTACCGTTTGGAAAAGCAGATGGGTTTCTTATCTACATAATGCAAAACAACTGGTCGCATTAAAATTTTTTAGCTATGACTTGATTGATTTTCAGAATTTTATGGAGCTGGCCTTCCTTTTATTTGGATTCAGGGATAACTTAACAGATCTCATTGCACACACATTTTGGTGGCTTTCTTCATAGGAATGGCTCATGATCATATATTTTAATTTCTACAGATTATATCTTAAGCCCTTTTTGTATTAGTATTCTGGAAACTCAGAAGACTTCTCATAAGCCCTATAATTAATAAGCCATTTAACAATCATTTTATGTACTTGGAAAACAAAGATGTTACAGTTATTACATATAGTGAGAGACTGAAGGTAAGGAAACAAGTTGGAAACCAACACTTTTATTTTATTCTACCTAATTTTATTTTGTATCTATCTTGTTAAAGAATTTTCTTTGGTAGTTTATTTTAGAGAGATATTGGTATAAAATTTCTGCCATTTCCCAACTCCTAGTACTCCTTTATCACTTCCTGACCTTCTTTCATTCTGCCACCAATTATTTATACCATTTTTACCCCAAAACTAAAATATGTTTTCCTGCATGATTTCATGATGCAATCAGTAATATACTTACAATACACAAAGTAGTCTATCACCCCTCTTTGTGAACATATTCCAACAGAGGAATGGGGCAGGGATTATTTTATCAAGGGTGGTCTGATATCCTTGTAATACCACCCTAAACACTCACTTCTTTCCCTGCAAGAATTCCTAGATAAAGGAGAAAAAAATAAAAGAGTAGAGATGAGAGAGTGAGGGAAGAAACAGGAAGACCAACAATGATGCCTCAGAAAGTCCAGCCTGCAAAGAACCTGCTGAAAGAATATATGTGGATCAAAGTAAGTCCAAGAAACAGCAAAAAATGTGAAAGTCTAGACTTAAGACAGTAATTATGTAAAGTAGTGAAAACTGAGACTGCGGTATTAGGCTGTGATTACTAGGATAAGGTGCTTGGCCCTTGCCTGAAGACTATTCGCTCTTGCAACAAGATTTTAACCATCTTTTCCCCAGTTTTACTGAGGTACAATTGACATAAAACAGTGTGTACGTTTCCGGTGTACAACGTGATGATATATGTGTTATAAAATGATTTCCACAATAGGGTCTAAAAGTGGCTAATAAAGGATGGATTATCCACCAGTAGCACACTATCAAGTCTTAAAAAAAATTTTACAGTCTTTAACATTCAAATGTGTTAAAAGTACCAAAATAATTGAATGAAGCAGGATACAAAATTAAGGAAGAAAAAGATTTTATGCCAGGAGATAAGAAATGGAAATCTGTCTAAAATCCTTATGTTCCTGACTTAAGCAACCACTGAGATAAGAAACTGGATGAGATCAAGATCTGGGGAGTAGGGGTGGGTGTGGAGAGAAAACATTGGAAGAGAAATCATTTAGAATGTGTGGAGAGATCATGACTTTTTAAATTTTGCTCCAAACCTGGGTCAAATGCCTCTTCTCAATGATTCCATAATTCTTACCATGGCATATATCACATCAATTTGGAATTGGTTTTGTTTGCTTGCTTTAATCTATTTTATTGTTTATGGAGTCTATTTTTTTAATTAGAAATGTAATAATAACTAGTATTTGAACACTTAAAATATGCCAGTTATGCTGTGCCAGATAGTTGACATGCATTTATTCATCTAATGATCAACAAATGAGACAGGTACCGTGGTTACCCCCAATTTATCCAGGAATAAAAGGTTAAGAAAGATGCCAAAGTCAGTCAGGCTTGAAAGTATCAGAGCCAAGACTTGAACTCGAGGAGATGTTGTTCCACATCCTCTACCTCTTCGCTCTGAGAGGCTTTCTCATACCATTGATTATAGAACATCTAGAGGTGCATAGACAGTCTTTGTAGTCACTTGGTTGTCATTTCTCAATACTTTACTTCACTGAAGGAAAATATTTCTCAGAGTACATTCACTAACTCTAGGAAATTGGCCCCAAAGTTGGAACAAGCCCTGTTTCTATCCTGATAACTTAATAATACAAGTGTTGCATATCTTTCTGGTCATCTTTCCCTTCTACAAAAACAAAAACAAACAAACAAAAACGTGTGGTTTAACAGAGAAAAGAACTTGAGTTTTAGCTCCAGCCCCCCACGTGTAGAATGACCTTGCTATTCCAGGCCTCATGTGATGAAGGCAGTTGGACTAGAATCTCTAACATCCTTCAGCTTTATAAGTCTGGTATGTTATCCTGTTCACATTACCTTGATCCTCAAAAAAAAAGTCTTTATAGTATAGGAAACATTTCATCCAAAGTTCTTGGATGGACAAACTCAGGAATCCACACATTAACATCTCAGTTCCAGAAAGACGTCAGAGGACAACTAGCCCATTAAATTCTTATTGTTCCAGGAAAAAAAAATAGGCCCAGCTATCTTCTTCCATCCATTAGTTCTTGCTAATTCCAAGCCTATGATTTCAACTGCTTTTATTGGACATCCAAAAGCCCATGATTCACTACATAGTTTAACATTTACTTTGTAGACTCAAAATAGAGTTCCGCCAGGCCCCACTCTGCAGCTTTCATGTGTTCTGGACCCAGCCCAGCCCCAGGACGGCTATTAGGACTGCCATCTGTTTCTTAAGTGGGATGTGCACCCCTCTCTGGGCCATATCTCCAGAGTGAGACAAATGTTTGTAACAAGGCAGAAGCAACTGCTTATATTTCACTTCAAAGCACTGCCTACAACACTCTTTTTTCCTTCCATCTAGTAGCACTTCCTCAAAATATTCTTTCTGGGCTATGGTTGTGAGATTTTTAAGAAGCCATTTTTCCAAGTCTCTTCACTTCCTATAGTAATACATTCCTTAAATTCAGATTTAGGTGGCTCCCAACACAACCACCCCCCCCCCCCCCCCCCCGCCAAACAACACATGGTCAAAATCTAATTTTTTACTATCGTAAAATAAGAAATATGCAATTTTATAAAAATGTTACGGCAAGCATTCTCAATTACATGGTTAATATCCAATCACAGACGCCAAATATATACTTTATGCTTAAATAAAAGTATATATGTTTGCAACCTAAAAGCATCCAGTCATTAAAATTTTATAACTGGGCTCAGAGTTTCTGGTCAATTTAATCCCATCACTTTAATTTAGAAATAAGAGTAATGAGAGGCTAGTGGCAAGACTCAAAGAATAAACAGAATTTTCAGGCTGTAAAAGGAGCTAGAAATGATTCAGTCCATCATTTTCTTTCACTAGATGGGAATTTTAGATCCCCAGAAAAAATACTAAATAAATGTGTGTGATGTATAAGTAAATAATATACAAATAGATATAAAAATCAAGCATAATGTGAATAAAATGTAAGAATTATTTTAAATTGAGAAACTAAGTAGGAAAAGTATATGCAATTAAACATTTTTTATGTTTACAAAAGGCAAATGATAAAAAAAATTACTTCTAAAGACATTTTAGAGTGCTTAAGGTGATGGGTTACAACCCTGGAAAAAAGAGTCCAATGTCATAATTTTATAAGAGATCAAATACAAAGAGAGAGAGAGGCAGACAGAAAATAAGACAGAGGGAGCCTAGTACCAAACTTAAAATTAAATCAGGGATAAGATTCCCTCCAAACCCTAAATTCTGGAGCAGTCAATGCACCAAAGTGATGGACTACAGCTGCTGAAGTGGGTGCACGAGTCGAACCCTGATAAATCTGGAAGTCAAGTCAGGTGTGCAGGATATCTGAGTGACAGATCTAAGAAAGAGAACGCACAGTAGTCACCTCCAGAGGTGTCGTAGGTGAGTCTAATTTGGCATTCAGAGTCTGAACACATCAGATAAAAAGACAGATGGGCGAAGCCTTCATAAGGCCATTTGCAATGAAAAGACTCCAGGAGAGAACAAACTGAAGCTTTGTCCACGGCTGAGTTTCGAATAGATGCGACCCAGTAGAAATCTATTTTCAGGAAGGCAAATGAAACTCTTTGCAGAATATTCTCTACAAAAAGAAAAGCAACACTCATGGAGTAGCTGTTATTCAGTGACAAAACCTGACTGTCAAAAGGGATAAAGTGATTTCAAGTACCACAGAGATGGCTGGTACTTCAGCCAACACGTAGCAGAGCCCAAACACATACTTGAGTCCTGGTCTAAAAGAGGGTTACAAATAAGAACATAAGACTAGTTTTATTAACCACCTGAGTCCAAGCAGCACTGACGCGAGCCTATAGTACAGTGTAAATCTAACAGAAATGAGCCTTTCTTCGTTACTCCACCACTGACTACCAGGAAATTTTGATACCTTTAGAACACAAGGGACAGCAAAAGGGGATTGTGCCTGGGGGAAAAGGCAGGAAAAGCAGAGGCAGCACCTCTTTGAACAGCAAAACAGAGTGGATAAATACTATAGAAGTGTCACACATGTGATTTAGCTGGGTCCAGAAATACTGGAGGTCATGTTCAGGGCAATAGAGTTTCTGCATTAGTGGGTGTAGGTACTAAACCAACAAAATCTATGTAGATGTGCGGTGACCTTATTTCTCTGGTGAGCCTGAAGAAATATTAGTTACAGGCAATGCTTTACTGTGGCATAACTATTAACTACTAATAAATAACAAAAGGGAAGCTACAATCATATACGCTTCGTGTCTCTGCCCACCTCCCTTCCAGCTCCCCTCCACCAAACAGAAGGAGTTGCTAATCAGATTGGTCAGACATGGAGCCAAGACCTATGAAGCATCCTCCTCTAAAACTACTCTTGCTCTCCCTGTAGCAGAATTAAAGAACTGAGTTGGAATATGCTTTCGGCAGCCTGCGCCCATTCTCACTGCCAGATTTCACACAGCCTCCTCCAAGGTGGTGCATCCCTCTCTGTCCCTGGGCATACTTAAACATACTAGACCCAAGTTTGGAAGGGAGTAGGATAAGGGTGGATGGAAGAGGAAGTTTAACTCAGACCTCTAATCTAAGTCATATACTCTAAGTTGGCCTTTGCCCTGAGTTCTACTTTGCAATAATGGACTTATCTATAGTTACTAATAAAATGATCCCTTCATAGTCCTTTTAGCCCACGTGGAAGAAAAGTGATTGGTAGGCAGGATTCATTTACATTAATCACATAGGTCAACTCCCTCTGCCCTCATCTCTAATAGATATCATAATAATTCCATTAATTCTGAAGAATATAAAAATCTACATGAGGGTAATTTAAATAAGTACCCTGGGACTACACATCACAGAGAACTTTTCTGTATCACAAACCTGTGTCAAACTCTTTTCCTATTCTCTCCCATTACAATATTGTAAGTGGTAATACGACCTCTTAATGCTCTCTGAGGAGAGAAGTTCCCTGGGGGGGATCTATTTTTATCAGTGCCTCTGCTGGAAGGATTCCATTAACATGATTTCCTCTGACCACTTAGGAGCCAATCTCCCACCTGCTACTATGTACTCATTACACATCTCCAACACACCTGTTTTATGCAAATCTATCCAAAGTGTGTGTGTGTGTATATATAGACCATGTAATTTTAAAACACAATCATCCATCATTTTGGCTGTTTGTCACATGCCAAAAATA
This sequence comes from Hippopotamus amphibius kiboko, assembly GCF_030028045.1. NCBI lineage: Eukaryota > Metazoa > Chordata > Mammalia > Artiodactyla > Hippopotamidae > Hippopotamus > Hippopotamus amphibius. The sequence continues at coordinate 70,285,681 of NC_080189.1, read as the reverse complement.
TGTCTCTGCTGAATTTTCTAAAAAGAAAGTTAAGCAATATTTCATGTAAGGCTTCAATGTGCCCATTACTGCTCTGATTTCTAAGTTCTATTTCCACTCACTGTATTTATTTATTTACTTACTTATTAGCTGCATTGGGTCTTTGTTGCTGTGCAGGGGCTTTCTCTAGTTGCGCTGAGCAGGGTCTAGTCTTCGTTGTGGTGCACAAGCTTTTCACTGCGGTGGGCTTCTCTTGTTGCTTTAGGCAGGCGGGCTTCAGTAGTTGTGCCACATGGGCATAATTGTGGCTGGAGGGCTCTAGAGCGCAGGCTCAGTAGTTGTGGTACATGGGCTTAGTTGCTCCTTGGCATGTGGGATCTTCCTGGCCCAGGGCTCGAACCCGTGTCCCCTGCATTGGCAGGCAGATTCTTAACCACTGCACCACCAGGGAAGCCCTTCACTCACCACTGAATTGAGTATAAAGATTTCAAGTACCTACTATGCACCTATAGACAGTCTGCTAAATGACACAATGCCCACAAAGATTTTTAACAGAATTTTCAGGAGTTGCTTCGAAATTATGGCGATGCCGCCAAGCTGAGTCACAGGGAGCCCTGCTGTGATAGGTTGGCGGACTGATACACATGAGGACGCCAGGTTTTGTGATCCTCCCTCCACTTGGATTTTCACTGTGATTTCTGGGGGGTCACTCTTTAACCATTCCAGATGTTAGAAGTGGACTCTGTGGCAGATCCAAGACTAGGTGCCACTTGGTATGTTGGCCACCAATTTATTACTAAACTTGAGCTTCGTCTGGAAAAATTGATTCCACTTTGGAATGTTAGCACTTAAATCAGAGTGACAAGGAACACATGGAACTTCACTGTGTTGTATTTTAAGCTCTTCTATTATGCCATCTTGTATAGCTAAGTCATCACGACTCTAACTGCCTCACTACGGGACTCACAGTGAGCTTCTGAAGGTCTAAAACTCAACTCCATAAAACTTACCCAATTTAGCCCAATAAATACCCCCAAACACATTATGATAATGTTTACCCCCTCAGAAGATTATTATGTAGTGAACCTAAAAAATTGTACAGTTTAGTTTTTAAAATACCTTTAGTATTATAAAATATTCATAGCTAAAGTGAAATGATGTCTTGGATTGTTTCAAAATAATCTGACTGGGTTTGGGGAGACTGGGTAGGAATATAAATAAAATAAGATTGTTCACATGTGGATAATTGTTGAAGCTCAGTGGTGAGTAAATCAGACTCCTCATTCTCTTCTATTTGCTTCTGTGCATCTAATTTTCTATAATAAAATATTTTTTGAAAAATGCAGGTACTGCTGGGACATCAGTTCTAATCTTTAACTCTGTAGATATCCAATCAAAGATGCTCTATCAAAAAAACAGTTGTCAATTTATCTTGAATATTTCCTCAGGGCTTGTATAAATGTTGATATAAGAAGTATCTGTTAATCAACAAATATTTGAGTTTCTATTATGGGGAAGCACTGTTGGGAATGAAAAGTGAATCAGACATAGATCCAGTCCCCAACTAGTTTTCAGCCTAATAAAGAAGATAAAGCTTGAATATGTGAGAGTAAAACAAGAATGTATTAAGTGCCATAGACAAAGCTCCATGAGAGAGAGTTATATGATTTTACTAGTATGTCCAAGATGAAGAGAGATGGCCAGGATTCCTGAGCCCACTAATGGCTGCCTGTCATAGCCTGAACCACCCCAAAATGTGTCTCTCATGTTTTCTAATTGTTTTTGAACACACACACACACAAGATAAAGATATCCAATTCTAAAATAGAAGTGTAAGGGGAGTGGCCACATGGCAGAGTTGGAAGACCCTGAGCTTACCTCCTCCCCTGGGCATGCCAAAATTACAACTATTTACAGAACAACTATAGATAAGGATGACCTAAAGACTAGCAGAAAAGATCTTCTACAACTAAAGATATAAAGAAGGAACCACAACAAGATGGGTAGGAGGGGTGGAGACATGATATAGTCAAGACCCACATTCCCAGGCAGGGGACCCAAAAAGGAAGGATAATCACAATTGCAGAGGATCTCCCCAAGAAGCAAGGAGTCCCAGCCCAACATCAGGCTCTTCATTCCAGAGGGTCCTGCACCAAGAAGACAAGCCCCCAGAATGTTTGGCTTTGAAGGACAGCAAGGCTTGCTCTGGAGAGAGCCAGAGAGATGTAGGAAACAGAGACTCCACTCTCAAAGGGCGCACGCAAATCCCACACACTCTGCAATCCAGGGAAGAAGCAGTAATTTGAAAGAAGCCTGAGTCAGACCCACTTGCTGATCTTGGAGATCCTCCCAGAGAGGCAGGAGGCAACTGAAACTTACCCTAGGGACACAGACACTGGCGGCAGCTATTTTAGGGAGCTTATTCTACCACAAGTACACTGGTTCTGGCAAACAACATTATTGAGTCCTCCCTTTAGCTTATTAGTGCTAGGACCCAAACCTGCCCACCAGTCAGTCAGCACTAGTCCTGGTACTACCCCCGCCCCCACCCCAGGCCAAGCAGCTAGCTACACAGGGATACAGACCCATCTACCAGCTGGCTGCAGCAGCCATAGACCTCCCTGAACCCCCAAGCTGCCCCAGGACATGACCCTACCCACCAAAGAGCCCAGAACCTGGGCCCACCCACCAGTGCCTGGCAGTCTCAGCACTAGGAAGGGCCGGCAACCAACCAAGCTGAGTGCCAGCCATGCCTAGCAGCACACCCAAGCTAGTCAGCCTGGCACAACAGAAAGGCCCACACAGGAGTCACACCTAAAGCACACAGCTCTGGTGAACAGAGGAAAGTGTGCTATTAGGTCCCATAGGAGGTTTCATACATATGGCCACTTACCCAAGACCAAGAAATGTAACAAACCTACCTCATAAAAAAAAAAGAATCAGACAAAATGAGATGACAGAGGAATATTTTCAAACTGAAGGAATAAGATGAAACCCCAGAAGAAGGGCTAAGTGGAGATAACCAATCCTCCCAATAAAGAGTTCATACTAATGATCATTAAGATGCTCAAGGAACTCAGGAGAGGGATGGATGAACACAGTGAGAAGTTTAACAAAGAGTTAGAAAATATACAGAAGAACCAAACAGAGCTAAAGAATACATTAATTGAAATTTTAAAATGTACTAGAAGGAATCAACAGTAGGAATACAGAGAATACAGAGGAATGGACCAGTGAACTGGAATACAGAATGGTGGAAATGACTCACAATGAACAGAAAAAAATAAAAACAATTTTAAAAAATGACGACAGTTTAAGACACTACTGGGACAACATCAAACATACTAATATTTACATTATAGGGGTCCCAGAAAGAGAAGAGGGATAGAAGGAGGTAGAGAACGTATTTGAAAACATACTAGCATAAAACTTCCACAATACAGGAAAGGAAAAGAGACATCCAAGTCTAGGAAGCACAGAGAATCACAAACAGGATCAATTCAAATAGGACCAGAATATGACACACTGTAATTAAAATGACAACAATTAAAGACAAAGAGAGAATGTTAAAAGCAGCAAGGGAAAAGCAAGTAGTTATGCACAAGAAAACTTTCATAAGGTTATCAGCTGACTTTTCAGCCGAAACTCTGCAGGCCAGAAGGGAGTGTCATAATATATTTAAAATGTTGAAAGGGAAAAGCCTACAACCAAGAACACTCTGCCCAGCAAGGTTACCATTCAAATTTGAAGGAGAGATACAGAGTTTTAAAGACAAGCAAAAGCCGAAAGAGTTCAGCACCACTAAACAGGCTTTACAAGAAATGGTAAAGCGACTTCTCTAAAAAAAAGACCACAACCAGAAATATGAAAATTATGAAAGGGAAGACCTCATTGGTAAATGCAAATGCACAGTAAATATAGTGAATCAACACATATAAAGTCAGTAGGAAGGTTAAAAGACAAAAGTAATAAAATCATCTATATCTACAATAACTAGTTAAAGATTTAAATCATATCAAGCATCTTTTCCAACCGTAATGCTATAAGACTAGGAATCAATCACAAGAAAAAAAACTGCAGAAATGCAAATACCTGAAGGTTAAACAATATGCTACTAAATAATCAATGGGTCACTGAAGAAATCAAAGAGGCGATCAAAACATACCTGGAGACAAATGAAAATGAAAACACAATGATCCAAGATCTATGAGACACAGCAAAAGCAATACTAAAAGGGAAGTTTATAGCAATGTAAGCCTCAGGAAATAAGAAAAATCTCAAATAAACAACCTAACCTTACACCTAAAGGAACTAGAAAAAGAAGAACAAATATAAACCCAAAGTTTGTAGGAGTAAAGAAATAACAAAATTCAGAGAGGAAATATATGAATTAGAGACTGAAAAAAAGAAAAAGAAAGAAAGAAAAGAAAAAAACGGAAAGGAAAGGAAAGGAAGAAAGGGGGAAAGAGAGAGAGAAAGACAGAAGAAAAGATCATGAAATCAAAAGCTGGTGCTTTGAAAAGCTGGTTCTTTGATAAATCTCTACCCAGACTTATTAAGAAACAAAAAAAAGAAAAAGAGAGAGAGAGGGCCCAAATTAATAAAGTCAGAAATAAAAAAAGAGAAGTTACAACTGACACCACAGAAATACAAAGGGTCATAAGAGATTACTATGAACAAGTACATGCCAATAAATTGCACAACCTAGAAGAAATAGATACATTCCTATAAATATAAAATCTCCCAAGACTGAGTTAAGAAAAAATACAAAGCATGAACAGACCAATTACCAGTAATTACATAGAATTAGTAATTTAAAAACTCCCAACAAACAAAAATCCAGGACCAGATGGCTTCATTGGTGAATCCTACCAAGCACGTAAAGAAGAGTTTTAACACACCTATTTTTCAAACTCTTGCAAAACAATTGCAGAGGAAGGTATGCTTCCAAGCTCATTCTATGAGACCAGCATCACTGTGATACCAGCACCATCCAAAAATACCAGTGAAAAAGAATATTACAGGCCAATATTACTGATGAACATGGATGCAAAAATCCTCCACAAAATATTGGCAAGCCAAATTCAACAATACATTAAAAGGATCATACACCATGATCAAGTGGATTTTATCCCAGGGATACAAGAATGGCTCAATATCTACAAATCAATCGATGTGCTACAACACATTAACATTTTGAAGAATAAATATCATATGATCAATAGATGTGGAAAAAGCTATTGACAAAATTCAACATTTATGATACAAAAAACTCTCACCAAACTGAGTATAGAGGGAACATACGTCAACAAAAATAAAGTTATATATGACACAAGAAAAAAATTTTAATGAGGATAGTTTAAGAGACTTCCCTGTAACAACATTAAACACACGAATATTTGCATTATAGAGGTCCCAGAATGAAAAGAGGTAGAAAACATATTTAAAGACATAATAGCTTAAAACTTTCCTAACCTAGGAAAGGAAACAGACATCAAGTTCCAGAATCACAGAGAGTCCCAAACAGGATCAATCTAAAGAGCTCCACACCAAGACACATTGTAATTAAAGTGGTAAAAATTAAAGATTAAAAAAAAGTATTAAAAGCAGCAAAGGAAAGCAACTGGTTACGTATAAGGGAATTCCTATAAGGCTACTAACTGACTTTTCAGCAGAAACTCTGCAGGCCAGAAGGGAGTGGCATTTATGATAAAACCATCATCAAAAAAAACAAAAAACAAAAAACCATCATCAAAGTGGGTATAAAGGGAAAATACCTCAACATAATAAAACCCATGTATTACAAGCCCACAGCTAACATCAAACTCAACAGTGAAAAGCTAAAAGCATTTTCTCTAAGGTCAGGAACAAGACAAGGATGCCCACTCCTGCCACTTTTATTCAACAAAGCATTAAAAGTTCTAGCCACAACAATCAGACAAAAAATAAAAGGAATACAAGTTGGAAAGAAAGGAGTAAAACTGTCACTGTTTGCAGATGACATGATATTATATATAGAAAATCCTGAATATGCCACCAAAAAGCCATTAGAACTAATAAACGAATTCAGTAAGTTGTAGGATACAAAGTTAATATATGAAAATCTGTTGCAAAAAGAACTATCAGAAATAGAAATTAAGAAAACAATTCCACTTACAATAGTATCAAAAAGAATAAAGTACCTAGGAATAGATCAAATTAAGCAGGTAAAAGACCTGTATTTGGAAAACTATAAGACACTGATGAAAGAAACTGGAGATGACACTAACAAATGGAAAGATATATCATGCTCACAGATTGGAAGAATTAATATTATTAAAATGACCACACTCCCTAAGGCAATCTACAGATTCAGTGCAATCCCTACCAAAATACCAACGGCATTTTTCACAGAACTAGAACAAATAATTCTAAATTCATATGGAAATACAAAATAAAAAATAAAAAAAAAAACACTAATAGCCAAAATAATCTCAAGAAAGAAGAACAAAGCTGGAGGTTTCCCATACCCTGATATCAAATTATACTACAGAGCTATAGTAATCAAAAGTGTATGATATGGACACAGACACAGACATATAGATCAATGGAACAGAATAGAGAGCCCAGAAATGGACCCATAGTTATGTGGGTAATTAATCTATGACAAAGCAGATAAGAATATACAATGGAGAAAGACAGTCTCTTCAATAAATTGTGTTGGGAAAACTGGACTGCTACATGCAAAAAGATCAGACTGGACTACTTTCTCATGCCATATACAAAAATAAACTCAAAATGGATTCAAGACTTAAATGTAAGAACTGAAACCATAAAATTTCTAGAAGAAAACACAGGCAGTACATTCTTTGACACTAGTCTTAGCAATATTTTTTTTACATCTATCTCCACAGGCAAGGGAAATAAAAGCAAAAATAAACACATGGAAACACATCAAATTAAAAAGCTTTGGCACACTGAAGGAAATTCAGCAAAACGAAAAGTCCACCTACTGAATGGGAGAAGATATTTGCAAACAACATATGTGATAAGGAGTTAATATTCAAAATCTACAAAGAACTCATACCAAAAAAACACCAAAAAAACAGACAACCTGATTTTAAAATGGGCAGACTCTGGATAGACATTTTTCCAAAGAAGACCTACAGATGGACAACAGGTAGATGAAAAGATGTTCAATGTCGCTAATCATCTGGGAAATGCAAATCAAAACCACAATGAGGTATCACCTCATACACGTCAAAATAGCTATTACCAAAAAAGCAACAGATTTCCAGGTTGGTGAACAGTGTAGATGTGGGGAGAGTCAGTGTGCTTGGAGAGGACATGGGAGCTTCTATCCGTTCCCCATACCTTGCCCCATGTATCTCTTCCATCTGGCTATTCCTGAGTTATATCTGTTTACAATAAACCAGTAATCTAGTAAGTAAAGTGTTTCTCTGAGTTCTGTGAGCCACTCTAGCAAATTAATGGAATGCAAGACCGGGGTGTCATTGGAACCCCCATTTTTATAGCCAGTAGATCATAAGTGCAGGTAACAACCTGAGCTCACCACTGGCATCTTAAGTGCAGGAGGCGGGGTGGGGGAGGTGAAGGTGGGTGTCTTCTAGTACTGAGTCTTGTAGCCCTTAACCTGTGGAATCGGATGCCATAGTCAGGTGGATAGTGTCAGAATTAAGTTTAGGACCCCCAGCTGGTGTCAGAATTGCTCGTTGGTGTGAAGAACACACACACCCCCACCACCACCCCCCCCAAATTCAACAAATAACAAGTGTTGGCAAGGATACGGAGAAAGGAAAACACTTGTGCATTGTTGGTAGGAATGTAAATTGATACAACCATTACAGGAAATAGTGTTGAAGTTCCCAGAGAAATTAAACACAGAACTACCATACTGTCTAACAATTCCACTCCTGAGGATTTATCTAAAGAAAACAAAATACTAATTCAAAAAGATATATGCACCCCCATGTTCATTGCAGCGTGGTTCATAATAGCCATGGTATGGAAGCAACCTCAGTGCTAAGTGAAATAAGTCAAACAGAGGAAGACAAATAGTGTATTATTTCACTTATATGTGGAATCTAAAAAACAAAATATATGAACAAACATAACAAAACAAACACAGAACCATAGATAAGAAAACAAACAGGTGATTGCCAGGGGCAAGGAGGGTAGGGGAATAAGAGAAATAAATGAGCAGGTTTAACAGGTACAAACTTGCTGTTACAAAATAAATGACTCCCTGAAGTTAAATATACAGTGTGGGGAATGTAGCCAATAATTATGTTTTATCTTTGTATGGTGACAGTTAGTAACTGGACTTCTTATGGTGATCATTTTGAAATGTACAGAAATATCAAATCATTACGTTGTGTACCAGGAACTAACACAGTGCTGCAGGTCAATTATACTTCAAAAACAAACAAACCCACCCATAGAAAAAGAGATCAGATTTGCGGTTAACAGAGGTAGGGGGGCAGAGAGGGAATTGGATGAAGGCTGTCAAAAGGTACATACTTCCAGTTGTGAGATTAATAAATACTAGGGATGTATGCAACATAAGTATAATTAACACTGCTGCATCTAATCTCATCACAAGAAAAAATTTTTTTTCTTTTCTTTTGTATCTACATAAGATAATGAATGTTCACTAAATTTATTGTGGAAATCATTTCATGGTGTATGTAAGTCAAATCATTACGCTGTTACACCTTAAACTTATACAGTGCTGTATGTCAATTACATCTCAATAAAACAGGAAGAAAAAATATAAAAAATAAAGAAGAGACTTTAAGGCAAACATATAACTCATAGCACAGCAAGCCTGTTAGACTGGGGAAGCAAGGTGCTCCTTTAGGCCGAAGACAGACCTGTATCCACCTGCTTCCTGCTGCTTCCCTCCGGAAGTAGGGAGTCGCTCTCAGCCCCGCCCCTCAGCTCACACCCTAGCCCAGGCCCACGAGACTGCAGCACTCCAAAAGAGAGAGGAACCCAGAAAAGAAGAATTTAAGCAAAAGCATGTTGAAGAAAGAGCACATTTTCCCCTCAGGCCATGAACAGTAGTCAAAACCATTTAACCCAGGTCTCCTTTGCGCTGGGCTTTCCTCTAACTCGCTGGGCTGCCTGTGGGAGTTGAGGGAAAGGAGCGGCAGTTTTCCGCTCGCCAACAGGAGCAGGAGGCAGAGTCCTCTTCGTGGGAGAAAACCGCAAAGTCCATCGGAGATGAGAGTTACCACTAGAGAGGCCTTAACCCCCAAAAGACAAAATCTAATTAACAAGTCATGTACAAACACTTGTACTTTTAACCTTCTCCATTTTTACATCAGAATCCCTGTGCCTGGTGCTGTTATCCCATAAGGACGCTGAGGAATCCATTGTGTCCTTGACCGAGGTCACTATCACTCCCCTCCTCCTCCCGACTTAGAAATGAGAAAAAGAACAGATGAAAAGAGTCTTGATTTCCCATTACAGGAACACACAGAGCATTGAATGAGATACTTATCCCCTGTTGGAACCCCTCATGTCTTACAATTGTTTCCTTTGTGCATTTTTATCCTTCTTACAGGAAATTAAAAAGAAAAGTCTTAAGGGCTATCACTATTTCTGACCTGATGCAGAATCTTGACTAGAATTCAGTTTTGTATTTTTTATTCTAATACACATTATTTTCTCTGTATACAATGATGAACCAATTTCAGCATTCAATAATTCATGACTACATCTGAAAGGCTTATAGCCATCTCAGTATACTTACTGTACAGACTCAGTGCGTTACCATAAATGTATGAAATGAAGTCATATATTTTCAATTACTCCATTCATGAAAATGCCTTTTCAATCACAGCTTCTTATTGTGAACCCAGCTGTTTGCTTCATATTACAGTTCAAGAGCCAAGTTTCAAGGGCAATGAAAGTTTTGTTATGCATCACTGTCTAAAAGACAATGACAGACCAGCTAAGCAAAAACCTGGGATTTTACAAGCTTTACATACTGTAAAATCTTCCACATGTCAAGAGCAACATTTGTCAACATTGATGAGGATTACTAAAAAAGTACCATACCTAGGAAAATTTCCAAACGTTGGTTGAAAGTGTTCTTTCTTGCTATAAAACCATGCCATCGGGAAGATATACCTGCCTCAAAAAGTGAATTTTGCTATTGGTGTTGGCCAGTCCAGACAACTGAATCCCACATCTAATTTAGCCAAAAACTTGAAGAGAATAATTCACATTGCTATTGAAGAAATATATAAGGGTGAGGAATCCATTTTTGTTTTGAATTTAACACATGCAATTTTCCCTGCCATTGGTACTCTGGAATGGAAACAATGAAAGCGAGTTGTAATCTGCTTAGTCTTTGGGCTGCTACCATTGCAGAGACTGTTTCTACTCCTGCTACAGAAAATCAACTAAAGTTATATTTACTTAACTAGAAGTAGGTGCTTGTGAAACAGGAGCAGTTGGAAAAAGCAGGAGATAAACAGAACTCATTGACACAGGTTACATTGAGCTAGACAGTCAAACTGCCCATAAGAACCCTCATCTTCTCTCCCGCACATGTACTCAATGACACAAAGAGCATGGTCAGTGTGCTTAGGAAAAACATTAGAAAGCCTCCCCAGGATTGAAGAAGAGTAATCTAATTCCCTCCATAACTTCAGAAGAAACACATATACAGTTTCATGAGTTGGTTAAAATAATATGTACTGGCATTCAAGGTCACAGGTAAAATGTCATTGAGAACTTTATTGAGAAAATATTCGTTATATAGCCACAGTTGGTATCTCTGATTTTATCCAATTTTATTGAAGTTGAGTCCCAGAATGCTGCTCATTTTGTCAAAGTAAATAATACCTAGAAAAATCATCATCTTATGACTGAAATGAAATTTTGTAACAATCCCTCACAACAAGGAAACTACCATAAGTCATTTCAATAGCACCATTTTTGGATATTGTATATACAAACAAATGAGCAATTAACAATAGTCATGGCTGGATGGTTTACCATCACTTACAGCCTTAAACTTTCTTAAAGTTTAAAAACTCTGAGAAGTAGAGTGACTTTGCTGACCCTAACTAACCAGCCTTGTGAATTTTTTATAGTCTTGTGCCTGCCCCTGCAAGAAATCTTTTAAATAGCTGTTTGCTTTAGCAGAGTGAAAACGCAGTTTTATCTCCTTGCCTTACTTGTCTCTGGAGACATGCATTCAATTCTCTTCTACACCTGTTCTTTAGAAGGATGTTCTTCAGTGACGTACGTTGTTCAGTTTTTATCTTCTTTCGTGGTCATGAGAGAAAAACTAAGATAAAACCATAGAGATTTTTCTGGCAAATATGCAAAATCTAACGATGTTTTCTTTTACAATCTAAGACTATAATTCATTAGTAGGTCTAACCTTTGGTCCAGCTAACCTCCTTTGAATCTTCCTGTTTATATACAAGTTAATATGTTTAGAATGTTAAGGATTTCACTTCACCTAATCTTAGCTAAGGAACTAAAACGAACATAAACAGGAAGACTGAAAAAAGTTAATTTATTAAGTAGACTCAGGTTAGATGTACCAATAAAGTAAGCCTCAGATTTAGAAAAGACAGTGACTAGCTTTTGTGCAAATACATATACTCTTTTTTTTCTTTATAGACTATTTTAAAGCAGTGTGTATAATTCAACAACTCTTAGAGTAGTGATTTCTCATGTGAATATTATAATACACCTAAGAAAGTAAAGTCTACTCAACATCATCCATCATTTAAAAAAGGAAACATTACTATAACTATAAAGTGAAAATATCTGATTATCAGACTCCAATCCATTATGTTTATGCTAAACGTATGTCAAATTCGTTCTAAAAATGATGAGAGCTTTTGAAAAGATAAGATCTTTTAGACAAGCCCATGAATTTGTCATCATTATTCATTTCTTATAATCTCTGATACAGTTCATGATGATGTACGTGTTCAAGGAGTATCTGATGTATTTTTGACTGTTGCAATCTACCAGATCATTTCAAATAACAAATTCCAGGAATCACAGTGTATGAGCAGAAAGTATCTGGAGGATATGAAAGTTGATTTGTCCTTATAATGCTATTTCATGTTTTGATAAGATTACTTAAAATCCGCTGTGAAATACCCACGAATACTGGAGTGGATAAAGATAGCCACTGGATATTACTGGATAAAGGTATCCATGCTTAAACTCTTCTAAGCAATAGTTTCAGAACAGTGATAGTATCTCAAAGAGTAGGTTTCTTTTTATATTTTCTCTATCCAAATCATTTTGGTTTTTTTAATTCATGAATAGTGACGCCATACCTTCAGCATGAATTTTTGGTAGAACTTGAGAAATTGAGAAAAATAAAGACACATAAAAAATAAAGACGAACCATGAATAGATTCCTAGTAGTAATGTGATCATTCCATATTCAGTTATAGCACAAAAGCTTAATTTATCCAAGTGAAATTTAAAATTATTCAGTTGGTGTCCAAAAATTATCCTGTCATACATTAACTGAAATAACTTGGTTAGAACTGATACTTGAATAAAATTAAGTCTCTTAATCCAGGTAAATCAGATGTATCTCCATTTATTGAAATCATTTATTTTCCTCAGTAAAGATTTGTAACATAAACTTCTTAAATTTATTCTTAGTCATTTTATAGTTTTGAATGGTTTTTCCAACCCACATTTCCCATATGTTGCTCATAAATTGAGGATCTTTCCATTTTTCTTCATTATGTTGTTAAATAGCTGACTTGTCTCTTTATCTGTTTACAATTTTGTTTCAGTGGATCTTTTTGGTTTTTCAAAGAAGAAAAACACAGGTGCAAATATTGATACTTTTTTGTCTTCTGGGTCCATTTTTTATAAGTCCCAGTTCTTAATATATTGATTAGAAGTTATTAAATATCAATGGTGATTTTAAAAAAATAGTACCTTTGATACTATCACTATTAGGTAAGTTGTTGGCTCTCATTTTAAGCTAAATTTTCCATATTATGTCCAATTCCCCCCCTTCTTCGTCATAATTTACTAAGACTTTTCATCCAAACTTGATGAATTTAATTCAACATTTAAATCAATGTTTTTGTTACCTATTGAGATAATTATTGTTTTTTCTCATGTAAATTCTTAATGTGATCACTTGTGTCATATCCTTCTAATATTATCCTTGAGTTAAAGGACTTTGGACTACTTGGTTTATACAGTGACCAGCTTTTGTGCTACCTTCTTATGTTAGGGGAAGTTTATGCATTATTGAATCTGTGAATCTTCAAGCTAGAAATTCATTTCTTCTGCTTCCCTTACAAAGAGAGGTCCCAACATATAATCTAGGATCAGTCAATCAGATATACACATGGAATAAGCATGTATTAAAGTAAATGCCATGAAGAAGCTGGTATTGCATAAGTTCCAATCTGGCAAGGATGGCTCTGGGAAGCCCAGTTCTAAAAGCAGCAGTGGCCAGGCTCCTGCATCCTCCACAGCAGCAGCACAGCCATGGGTTCTGAGCCGGACTGAAGAACCAGGGAATCTGCCCTGGAGAGGCTGCATAACTGGGTGTGGGCATCAGCCCCAGCTGCAGAGCCCCTGCCCCTGTGAGATTCTGTGAGCTACGCTTAGTCATTCTATTTTTGCCAAAGCCAAAGTAGATCTGTTGCTCCAACTAAGATCTCTGATTGAATTAGTTTGCTGCATGTTTCCGTTTGCTTACATTTGATTAAGAATTTTTTTCAGAAGGTGTTAAGAAAAATTGGTCTGTAATTTTTCTGGCTGAGGGGAAATAGAATGGAGGATCTATTTTTTTTAATATTATATTAAACTTTGGTAAAATGAACGGATATGTGACTTTGGTAAATTTGAGACATTTACCTTTTTTTTTCCCCCACCTGGAACATATTAAATAGCTTGTGAATTATCTAGTCCTTACATATTTCACAGAAGTTCCCTCATATACATTTCTTTCATCCTTATACCATAGATATAGGTCTATTTAGGTTTTTAAATTTTCTTCTTAAAGCAATTTAGATTATTTTTTTTCTTTTCAAAAGTATGTATTTCATTCATTTTTTATATTAACAAAAAAAATCTCAATTTTTAATCTTCTCTATATCTGACTACATTTATTACAGAGCATTTATCAACCCATCTCCTTCTTTTCAACTAATTTTTCTACAATTTTTCTATTTTATTTTCCTTTCACATTTTAAAATTGAGGTTCCAGTAAGCAGTAAAATGGTAGAGAGCAGCAATTACAATAACGTCATCCCCTTGCAAAATTGCTTCTCACATGTATAATCTTACTTTTTATTCCAAAGGAACAACCACAACCAGGTGAAATATGTATGTATGTATATGTATGTACATGTGTATATAATATACATACACACACACACACACACACACACGGTATTATTTTGTAAATAAAAAAGCTAAGCCTCAAAGAGACTGGAACTTGCCAAAGTGACTTAGGCAAACGTCTATTTCTGATGCAGATTCTTCTTCTCCTCATTTTCACATAAAGATTAAAATAATATCATTAGAGCTACCGCTATTGGATGGTATTTCTACCTAATAGGCACGGTTCTAATGCTTATTTGGATCTCATTTAATGAAAAAAAAGAAAAGAAAGAAAGAAAGAAAAACACTATGGGAGTACAATTATTTTTCCCATAATTGAAATGCTGAAGATAGTTAATTCACCTCAGGCAAAGGAAGCCTGGAACAGAAGCCTGGTTGTTCCTCCAGATGGAAGAAATGAGGTAATATTTCATGTCTGCTTCAGCAGAAAACAAGCCCAGAATTAATGTTTCAGTAAACTATCCAGAGGGAAAGATGGAGATGAGAAAGACAGGAAGAAGGAGGGGAGGGAGGAAGGAAGAAAAGAATAAAGAGGGAGGGAGCAACAGAGATTATATCCAAAATAATCTACAGCAAGTAACATAGCATTTCTTTGTTAAAGACAAACGCTTGTTAAAAATGGGAAGAAAGACTTTATTCAAGACTATTGCCCTAGGGGCCAAGACTTGCAATAGCGAAGAGAGATTGAACTCAGCTCCACTGAACAAAAGGCAGGAGAGTTTTGAAGCCCTGGGGTGAGCTAGAGGAAAGAAGGTGGAAACTGCAATTGCTAATTGATGCTCATTGAAGTTAGACTCCTACCTTTGCACAGAGACTGAGAGGGATATAGCCCATGTTTCTCAATGATTAAATTTCAAAGAGATGGGTCCCAGGTCCTTGAGAAAGACATTCCTGGATTGTAGAAAATTTACATCTCAAAATTTACATCTCAACGGGACTGAGAAAGAATTTACAGTTGCAAGTTTTCTAATGTAAATACTCTGAGAAAGGGGAAGTCAGGGGCCTACAGTCTGGATGAAACCTGTCTAAAGTTTAGTCAAGTCGAGAGGAACATGAAGGCTGCGTTGGTCATCTTTATCTTTCTAAATCAGATACATCAGCCCCAAATCTCATCTACCTGGCTGTCAAGAAATTCTGTCATATGTGATTGGGGAGACGACCACCCTCTCCTCAGTGTTTTGGAAGAATCCCAGATGTTTAACATAATTGAGGACATTTGGGGATGGGTCTCTGTCTTGAGTCATACTAGACACCACGGACATGTCCATTGCCCAGCGTCTCATGGTAACTCCCTACAAGGCTCAGAGCTCCACAGCTTCCTTGACCTCTGTCACCTGAGAATATTCACCGACCTCCCAAGACCACAGCTCTTGACAATCCCCAGATTGTACCAGCAATCTCACTATCCTTCAGGATCTATCCTAAGATTCATAACCCCGAAGAGCAGGAAAAACAAAACAAAACAAAACAAAATCCAAGTATCAGGAAAAACTACAAAGAACACTTTTTCTCTGAAAAATGGCCTGCTGCCTTTCTCAGCCTAGGTTTTTCCAAAAACAAAAGCATAAATGGAGATTATTTTCTGAGTATTTTTGCAACATTTGCTTTTGGTAGGTCAACACAAAAGTCCTAAGTAAGAACCTTGAAGCACAACATTCAGCCACCTTCACGAGATGCAAAAGTGATAGATCTTTACATACCTTCCAGATCCCTATGGCAGAGAATAAAACAGAAAATAACAAAGTACCCTGCGATATATGTGTCAATTTATTTAGAAATAAATAAAATTTGAGAATTAAGACACCAAAATATTAACCAAGTTGCTTTTTCTCACCCTGATACTAAATTACGGTTACTATTTTAAATTTAAAATATTATGTTCCTTTCTCATTAAAAATTTTTTTCCTGTATTTTCAATGATAGCCAACAAAATACCATGGATTTCTTTTGAAATAAAGAAATAACAAAAGTTAAGGAAATCATTAAAGATAGAGGAAAAAGCTCCATATAAGTAATTATAGCACTCTCAGAAAATACATTTTTTAGATGAAAACGAAGTGATGAGCTTATATGAGATTTGGCATAGCAACCCAGATTTTTCTCCATAATAGTCTTATCTCCAGTTGCCTTCGGGGAAGTGCATGGTGTAAAGTCATGTACATTGGTAGAAACTTAAGCATTCACTGAGACATTCTAGGACTAAAGTTGTCTGCTAATAACCTTGTGTGTGTCTCTGACAACAGAATATCTGTTACAAACATGTTTCCATCTTCTATTGCCCACACTATAACAAGCTGCTACGGCAGCCTCATCTGTGAAATAATAAATATTAGTCTAAAGGCTATGTCTTCTCTTTAAAATTGTGCTTCAAATAGTGAAGAAAGCTGTGGAGAATGTGTCAGATAAAAAAAGCTGCTACTGAAAAGAGAACAAAGGTACCATATGCAAAGACCTTTCTTATTTTTATATTTTCATTGTTGCATACTTATTCTTTCTTTCCGGGGACTTGCCCTTGAGTTCCTGCAACAAAGATTTCAATTAACTGAAAGTTAGTCCTGTCTAAACTGGATAACATCAGTGGTTTTTTTTTTTTTTTTATCTAAAAGTTAACACTTCTTTTTTCGCTAATCATATAGATATATTTGCCTAAATTTCAGCTAGAATGGTGCAGTTTTTACAATCTTGTTCCTGAAATCAGTTATGGAGGAAAGAAAGCAGCTTTAGAATAACTAGTGATTATATAAATGACTTTTTCTTGTTAAGAGTCAAGAAATATTTACTTGGAAAACTGATTCCAAAACAGCATTTAGCTAACTGGATCACACGTATTGAGTCAATCTGGATGCTCCTGTAAAGTCAGTACACCAAAAAAAGAAATAAAATGATAGGCAGATGGATAGATAAATCGATAGATAGATAATATGTAGGGGATAGATGGATGAATGGATAGATGGATGGATGGATGGATGGATGGATGGATGGATGGATGGATGGACGGACGGACGGACGGATGGAGACAGAGATAGACAGACACTAGCTATTTTTTAACAATCTTAGAATTGTTCAGTTATTTCCCAAAATAGCAATTCCTCTGCCTAAATGTTATCAAATTCTTCCTTACCATTCTCCTTTTTTTTCCTCTTTCAAATGTATATTTGAAATTTAAACTCCCAAATTGCAAATATACATTTCATATAATCTTAATTCTATGAGCTACTGAGTGAAATAAGGATTGGGAACGCCACAGATTTTACCTTAGATATTCTCAGTGTGTCTTAGAATTGACTCCTGAGAAATCCTGCACTAATGAAGTCTGTTTAGGTATGTTTAGCCAGCATTTCCTAAATTTACTTGACCTTGGAGATCTCTTTTGGTGAACACTTTGAAAAAGATGGCTCCTTTCTACTTAACTTAGTTTTGTAGAGCCCAGTAGCTTTACTTACTTGGAGTAGAGAAGGCAGGAATTAATCAAATCTCTCTTATTTAAAAGGAAAACAACATTAAGTACATCACATTAGCACAGGTTTGGGAACACACTTTTTCTTTTTTTCTACATTACTTATTTGTTACTATTTTTATAAATTAATACATGCTCACTGTAAAACAATTCAGGGAAATACATTTTGACTAATGATTCCTGATTAAACTCCCTTCCCTAGATAGCGTCAGACAATATCTGATCTAATTGCATCCATTTGGATCCTGGTCCTACCCTCTTTGAAAGAGCAGTGTGAACTGGACATGGCATATGTGCCTTCTTGAAACCAAATAGTAAGGGAGGCAGAGCTCAGAAACACCACCACACTGTCAGGCACACACCTGTGGCAGGTAAGGGGCTAAATATATAGGTGCAAAAGGCAGACAGAGTAACTAACTGGATTCATTTTCAACACGAATGAAAAACAAAATCCTGGTCACTTTGATCCAAATAAGAGTAAAGGAGCGTCAATAATCCAGCAGAGGAAGGATGCCACTAGCAGGGTAAATTTTTTTAATATATATTTTTTTTATTTTAAGCAATATCTTTATTTGATGATATAATAAAAAGAACAGCTTTTTATATTTTAATTTTTATTAAAGCAATATATGTGTTTTCAAAAAAAAAAATCAAGCAGTATAGAAGGATCTTAAAATAAAAAGCAACAGTCTTGAGTCCCACCCCTACCCACCCAACCCCACATACCACTTCCTACTTCTGTTTGTTTTTCATTCTTGTCATGGTTCCCTATCCTACTTATAGCTTATAGCACAATTTTTTGATTGAAGCATTTAAGTCATTATTTCTTCTCTAAGAGATTTTTCATTTGTTTTAATTCTATTAGTTACATTTGAATCTGTTAATAGTCTCCTTAAATATTTTGTTATTCAACTTATCTTCAGCATTGATAATATTTACATTCTATTCTTATCACTATTTTTTACATCTTCCATATTTTGCCTATGGGTTGATTCTAAATATTGGAAATAAATTAACTGATAGGCTTAGTGGGGAATTTTGCTTCTGGGTAACATGTATCCTCAATCTATTCTACACCTGCCTGCCATTGCAGGGGTGGGACACCTCCAACCACATGCCCCTGACAGTCCCTCATCAAAAGGGTTCTAGAATCAATTTAGAGTGGTTAAGCGAGATGCACTGGGAGAAATGTTGTCAGGCAGAAAGGGGGCAGAAGTCCTTCTTTCTCTGGCAGGGGTGGTGGCTGGCTCACCCAGATTGCATTAACAGGAGTGTTTGCAGCAGCCAGCTGGATGCCACGTTCCCTGCCAGTCCCCAGCTTGGGCACCGGCATAGTCTCTAATACTCTGTGATGATTCCTGCAGCTTTCTCCCCTATGGGGCAGTTGCAGCTTCCCGATGTCTAGATCTCACTTGCTAAAGTGGGACCAAATATTCTATAGTGGTGGCTTAATTTTCACTCCGCCAGCCCTTTCAGTGATTATATAAGCACCAAATTCCCTGCCTTAAGCCCCATTCTCCTCAAAAGCTTTAGTATTTTTTCCACAATGAAAACTGACTGGTACGTGTTTATGTATATTTAATTCACAGAAGAACCAAGTAATGTGTTAGGAGTACATTTTCTTCTCTCCATAGGTCCAGTGTCATCACCTCTATACCACTCAAAAGAGAATACACTCTTCCTCCACATCACTTGCTCAGTATCACACCCCACTTATGTGTGCTGCACACCTGAGCCACAGTTTTGTTTATCACGGAATTGGCCTATTTTCTTATTGAGGAAAATATCATATGCTTTTGTCACCATGTCAATATCATCTATTCTTCTTTAAAACAATGTAACCTACTCTTTGGAACTATGGTTCTCCAGGCCTGCTAACACAACTGCAATCCTAGGATTAACTCAAACCAAACTCCTGATCACATCCCTTCCAATTCTCCCTCTATCCTTCCCTCCCTCCTCCTTTTCCTTTCCTTTCCTTTTTTCTTTCGCATATTTTTTGAGCAACTTCTTCCAAAGAAGAGTACATGGAAACTACACTTTCTAAGTCCCTGTGTTTTGGAGACATTTTAGTTTGCTTTTCTACTTGATTAATAGTTTGGCTGAGCATAAAATTCTAGGTTCAGACCATTTTTTTCTCAAACATTTTTTGACATTATATGTTGTTCTCTGGTGTCCAAGATTCCTGGTGTGTTCTGATTCTTCCTAATATATGCGACCATTTCCCCCCTGGGTTTACAGAAGCATTTAAGACCTTCTCTTTCTCCTTAGTATGTGAAATGTCACAAATGTGAATCCAAGTGTCTTCATTTGCTCAGGCCATCAGCGGCTCTTTTACTCTGAAGGCTCAGTTCTCTCTTTAGCTGTGGGAAATTCCTTTCTCATATTTTAAGAATTTCCACCCCACACTTTTCTTTGTTCCCCATTTCTGGACCTTCTATGCTATAATGCTTAGATTGATTTTTCCCTGTTTTATCTTTTCTTTCAAGTTTCCTTTATTTTTGTCATTGCTTTGTTTTCTAGGCAATTTCCTCAGTGTTATCTTCAAACTCTTGTATAGATTTTACCTTACTAAAGACATGTTGAATTTCCACAACATTTTTTGTTGTTGTTCTCTAGTTTTTCATAGGTTCTTGATTTCTTTTTTTTTCTTCTTACATTATCTTCTGTTACTGATTTATCTGTTTCTGTTGGAATCTATTCAGTTCCTTTTTCTCTTTCATACTATTGGTATTCTTTATCTATTTGGGAGGGGGGTGGTTTTTCAAATTTGAGAATGAGGGCCTGGGCTGTATTTTCCAAGTAGCTGGTAAGAATCCTCTGCCTGTTATGTGCTGACTTCCTTAACTTGGCTATATAAATATACGCATTTATATTTTAACTCTAGTTCTTTTCAGTGTGTCAGATTGTATGTACGTGAGCAGGACTTGGGACTGTCTGGTTTTGCCTGGGTCCTCACATAGGGAATCAAGCTTTAGGTAAGAAGTCCTCCAAATGCCAGAATGGGGAAGGCTTCAGTCTAGGGCAGACATAGCCACCCTGGGAGCCTTACACTTCAGAACAGAAACTCCTTATTTTTTTGCCTGCTCTGAACACAATGACAAGATTATGGGGAAGGCAAGAACATGGGAAGCAAATAGTTTTAGAAAAATTAAGATCTACCTGGTATGGATGTTTAGAGGGAACTTGGGTTGGAGAGAAAACCACAGCAAAAGAGTCTCAGACATCCTCAGTAGATATGAATGAAAAATGATGTAAATAGAAAAGTCGTACCCCAATGGAACAAAATACACTGAAGTGCTCAACCATTTAAATATTCAATGAATAATAAGTGAGCACCCCCTTTACACCTAGCCTTGTTCAATTTTCATCTGTACTTTAACTTGATTGTGTCATTGCCTGTAGGCAAGTAATTCTTCTTACTTCTGTCTTCACCTATCGAAATAAAGAGTTTTCTTCCTGCTTCCTGCCTGTCAGAAAATACAGCACAGCCAAGTTAGCCATGTCCTTACCTGCTGGCCTGACCCTGGCACCTGGGAGAGGCAGGATCTTGGCACAGTTGACATTTACATCACCACGGCCCTAGAAAATTGAGCTCAACAAGGAAGTTGCAAAAATCAGAGCCAGTGCAGGGCATGCTCCTGATCTTAATCATGTTTTCGGTACTTCCAATTACATGCATTATTTACATGGTACTGTTTGGAATTATTGAAACGGCATGTAAATTTATTAGCTGATTTTTATAAGCTTTTTATATACAGGAGGTCTCCATATTATATTTTTATTACATATATATATATATATGTCTGTATTGTTTTGCTTACTCTTTAGTCCCTGGAAAGTTGAATGAATCTTTTTTTTTTTTTACCTTAAATTTTTTTTTTTTTCTAAGTCAAGGTTTCATAAAGGTGGTTTGCGATTCAAACCACCAGGCGTGCCTGGTAACAAAGTAGTCTTCAGGGAAGTTACTCCAAACTCAGGCTCTTAAAAATGGGCCTCCCAGGCATCTGCATTTTAACATGTTTCCCCATGGTACTGCATTGGTTCTTGAAACTTTATGATGCAAAAGAAAAATGTCTTGAGCACCCCATGTGCTGCGGGGATTGAATACTGACAGTAAGAGCCTGCAATCACTGATTGTCAAAGCAGAAGGAGGGGCAGTAACAGCTGTACAACCTCCTGACTCTAATGCCCTCAGGCCTTTGGAGTGGAGTTGCCAGTATGGAAATATAAGCTTGAAGAAGCCCATGGGGATTGAGTAAGGGTTGGGTCCAGGTTTTGTTAAAGATAAGCCTGGACAGCAATGAGGGGTATCAGTCAACATTAGCGTTGGCAATTTCTAAGTTAGGAAGCCGTCGCTCCCCTTTATTACTTCACCTCAGTATAAACTATACACACAGAAAGCAAAATCCACTCCTCCCTGCTTGCCAGGTGAGCTAGAATCTTACTAACATTTTCCAGAAGGGACAAGAGGAATTCAGGACTTCAAGTGTATATATATATATGAGAGAGAGAGAGAGAGAGAAAGAGGGAATTAGTATATACCAGGGTGGGAACATAATCTCATGTAAACAAATACATTTGCAATTTTTGTTTATATGAGAATGTTGATTGTCTTCCTTAAAGAGCACTCTTTAAGGAAGAAAAGACGTTTGTTTTAAGACCTTATGACTATTGAAATGTAAATATGCATGAATAGCATGCAGCCCCCACAAATATGTAGACCTATTTACTCCCATGTTCTGAAAAATATCAGCAAAAATGGTAGGTAATTTTAAGGTAGAATCTAATTGAAATGAGTGAGCATTTTAGTGTCCCCAAAACATTATAACTAAACTGGGGATTCCCTGGTGGCGCAATGGTTAAGAATCCGCATGCCAGTGCAGAGGACATGGGTTCAAGCCCTCGTCCAGGAAGATCCCACATGCCGATGAGACACTAAGCCCGTGTGCCACAACTACTGAGCCTGTGTTCCACAACTACTGAAGCCCACAAGCCTGGAGCCCATGCTCCACAACAGGAGAGGCCACCGCAATGAGAAGGCTGTGCACCACAAGGAAGAATAGCCCCCGCTCACTGCAACTGAGAAAGTCTGCGTGCAGCAACGAAGACCCAACACAGCCAATAAATAAATAAAATAAATAAATTTATTTAAAAAATAAAAATAAAAATAATAAAATGCAGTTTTAAAAAAATAACTAAACTAGTCTTTTGAAAGCAATGGACTTCCTAGTTAACAGGTATGGATTCTAGTGAAAAAAATAATTTTTTTCAAATTTTAATAAAGTGTTAGTCACAAACATGATGGTTAGGGGAAAGGAGGAATTACATATAGGAGGAGAAGCCAGAAGGAAAGAGGAAGCTGGATGTCACAAAGGGAAGCAGCTCAGAAGAAATAAAAAGAGCTCAGGAAGAGGTAGCAGAACAGATGAAGTAGCTGTGCCTGCCCTCAAGCCCACAGTCATTCACCTAAGAGACAGACATTCCTCCAGCCAAGACACACACGTTTTAAGTTACAGCTGCCGAAAAATGCAACTATTTCCATGCCTTTTCTCACAACATCTGAAATAGCCACTATTTGCCCTTTTGGTTTAAGACCTGAGAAAAATGGCACCATGAAAATGTCTACTCTTTTGACAATGTTTTCTGACTCAAATGAAAACCTGTAAGAGCCCTCATGTAGAAGATTGGAGGTGTTCTTTGTTGTTGCTGTTCCATTTTATTGTTGGCACAATCAAAGCAAACACGGCTGAGGATTTCTTTGCTCAGACAATTGGGACGCTTATTCTGATCTCATCACAATGGTCCCCAAAGTTGTGAAGTGAGAAAAAGGCAATGTGAGGACAGAAACAAGGATGTAAAAAGCTCCCTGGTTCCCAGGACTGAGGAGTCATTTCTTATGTGGTCTCAATATTCTAATCCACTGAGAATTTTCCTTAAAGTTGTTTTTTGTCATCTTTCTAAGGTAGAAGCCATACCTCTGTTTTTTTCTCACTTGTGCTCAGAGAGAAACCAACTCACCCAGTCCTTTTTGAGAAATACAAGGCACATTCCTCCTGACACAAGTAAAGAAGAAATGGGTTCTTTATTTTTAACTCGTTTCCAAAATAAATCAGAACATTTTAGGACCATTGACAAAAAGGAAGAAAAAGTCATACCAAGCAAAAATTAACTCACAACAGACCCTGTGCTACCTTTTCCCATCAGTGTAGACCCTTGTCCCCTCTTGGACAGTCTTCACAAACTAACAGCAATACTAAAACTCACGTTTACCCAGCTCTGCCCAGTAACAACACAGGAAAATATCCTCCCATTAGTGAGAGTGAAGCAGTTGCAATGAATACCAGGAGAAATGCTAACCTCTCCCTAAAAGCAAGCATGCCCAAACTGTTTAAAGCACTCTGCACTGAGTGGTACTACTTAAATACAAATGAAATTAGGTTCTTAATTTTGTTTCAAGCACTTATAATCATAATGAACATAAAAACTCTGAATATGTCTATCATCTCCAATGTTAAAAAAGTAAACTCAACTAAAGCAGAAAACTAATGCATTTGCCATCTCAATCTACACTTTAAAAAATGTCAATCCTATTATTGAAATTTTAAATATACATATTTATTACAGAACATTTTTGAAAAAATTTTAATTTTATGCAAAATATTTTTTGCTTCTGTCATATCACTGGATAGTTTTTTTATTATTATTATTATTATTATTATTATTATTCTAAATCCTGTCCATGGCAAATATAAAGCATTCTGAAAGTAATGTTAAAATCAGTTAAATCAGTTAAAATTATTTAATACTGAGATTCCTAAATGAATTGAAGGGTTTTGGGGGAAAAGAAAAATAAACGCCAAAACCTTCCTCCCTCTCCTGCATCCAGTTTAATAAGGATGTAAATATTATATTTCTAAATAGCTACAGGGTTCAGTGGAGAATGGCT
The DNA here is from genome assembly GCF_030028045.1 of Hippopotamus amphibius kiboko. Classification (NCBI taxonomy): domain Eukaryota; kingdom Metazoa; phylum Chordata; class Mammalia; order Artiodactyla; family Hippopotamidae; genus Hippopotamus; species Hippopotamus amphibius. Next base: position 70,260,929 of record NC_080189.1, on the reverse strand, counting down.
GAATTACTATCTTATCATGTTTCACTCTAGTAACAGTAAAATAGGTTATGTCAGTCAGATCAAGGCCTTTACAGAAAAAGAAAGGATGGAATTTGTAATAAAACACTTCAAATAAGGAAGGTAGAGAAGTAAACTCGTATTTAGGATGACAAGAGAGGGCTTGGAATAAAGGTGAGAAAGAGAGCTGGGTAATAAGAAATTTTATGAAGAAGTTTCTACAGCATTGTCAGCTCTGTCCGTCCGACAGTGAGAATTAAAGAGGAAAACCGCTAGGGGAATGAACATTTGAAAGAGTAGAGAGGGAATTCATGAATAAGGTTTCAGAGTAGCCTGGACAGTCAAAATGCTATAAGCAGCAAAGTTAGGAAAAGCACTAATTCTTCGAGGAATTTAAAGAGAAGATTAGGAAAGTAGTACCATCTCATTTATAAAAAGAAGTTCTGGAATTTGTAGAATCAGATAGCAAAACATAAACATCAGAAGCTGGCAATTCAGGACTTCCCTGGTGGCGCACTGGTTAAGAATCTGCCTGCTAATGCAGGAGACACGGGTTCCATCCCTTGTCCAGGAAGATCCCACATGCTGTAGAGCAACTAAGCTTATACGCCACAACTACTGAGCCTGCACCCTAGAGCCCTCCAGCCACAACTACGAAGGCCACTCAACTAGAGCCCATGCTCCACAAGAGAAGTCACCGCAATGAGAAGCCCACGCACTGCAACAAAGAGTAGCCCACGCTCACCACAACTAGAGAAAGCCCGCGCAGCAACAAAGACCCAACGCAGCCATAAATAAATAAATAAATAAATAATAAAGGGAAAAAAAAGCTGGCAACTCAGTTTATAGTTGGCATGCTTTGGCCCAGGGAATTGGTGGACTGCATCCTTTTCTAAATGTACAGCATCCACTTTCTCTGCCCACTCTTAACCCCTTATGTGTTCTTCTTGACATGTTTAACTCTCTTTGAACAGATATCTAAACTCCCACCAATTGACTTGCAGACTCTAGAGGCAAAGGACCATCAGCCTTTATGACGTAGAGGAAAATAATAACTGGTGTTAGTGGTATCCCTTAAAACAGATAATGGAGAACATTATATCTTACTTGCAAAGGCATCTTTGCAGTTAAAGGCTTGATGTTCAATAGATGTCCAGTGACTGAACTTACTGACTGAATCTAGTTGAGAGATATGAAAAAAAAAACTAAGGGGGAGAGAAGAAAAGGACATAGGTATGTGCACTGCACCAAATTCTTGGTAAAACTAATGTGATTAGATCGTGATATGGTAGTACTATATATATAGTGTCATCTTCTCATCCAAGTGTGTAAAAAAAAAAAAAAGAACGTGGGAATGCCTCTGGGTATGTACAAATTGGACTGAAAGTGGATGTAAGAAAATAAAATTTAGGTGATAGGATTTTAAAAATTAATATAGTTCTTTAAAAAACTGATTTGACCACAGAACATCTCAATTACCACCAATAAATGAAAGGGTAATAATTACTCATGTATTTATTGCTACAATTACCTGTATCTATGATTTTGGCAAAATCTCAAAATATTTATTTTCACATTTTTTAATTCATTCCTTTAACAAACATTTGCTGGGCACTGAGCACTTTTTGCTGAACACTGTGATTCACGCCAGGTACTTCCACGTAAGCAAGGCAGACACAATCCCTGCTTACTTGTTAGAGAGGGAGACAGATGAGAATGGTAATAAATTCTCAATTATTCACTCATGCAACAGCTATGCACTGAGTGCCTAATAATTGCCTCTACTGGACCCCTGAAACACAGCAGTGAACAGAAAACTTCCTTGCTTTCATAGAACTTAAATTATAGTAAGAAAGAGATGCCATTAATAAAAAGGTAAATATATGAAATGTTTTTAAATGTCATGAAAATAAACAAACAGGGCAGTGGGACAAGAAGGGGAATCCTGAGTGGTCTGGCATGAATTTATATAGGATGGCCTGGAAAACCCTCCCTAAAGGAAGGGAAAGAAAAAAAACACAGTTATCAGGGGAAGACTGTTCCAGCAACCAGAGATGGTGACTATGGTTACATTAGCAATCACTGACAGATATTGAGGCCTTGTTATGTGCCAGGTACTGTTCTACACACTTTACATGTATTAACGTGTTTACTCTTCACAATAACCCTAAGAGGTAAATATTGTGCCCAGGGACTTCCCGGGCAGTCCAGTTAAGACTTCACTTTCCAATGCAAGGCGTGTGGGTTCAATTCCTTTTTGAGGAGCTAAGACCCCATATGCCTTGTGGCCAAAAAACCAAAACATTAAAACAGAAGCAATATTGTAATAAATTTAGTAATGACTTGAAAAGAATATCTCATGCCCACTTTACAGATGAAGAAACAGAGGTATAGAGCAGTCACATGATTAGTCAAGGTCCACAATTCATAATATGTAGGAACACCATTGAACCCAGATAGACTAAGATGAAATTTCTCTTAAAAATAAGTCAACACAGCAACAGAAATAATTACAAGCTTTGTTAACATTTCCCCATAAATGTTATGGGGAAAAAAATACAAAAACAAATGTCTAAAAATCACAGGGAAACCACTTCAGATAAGGTCAGAGGGGAAGGCTTCTCTGAGGACACTACCTTTCACCTGAGAACAGAAGGATGCAGAGGAAGTGCTGGGGTAGGGCTTTCCAGGAAGAGAGAGGGGCACGTGCTTATGGGCTGCACCCAGAAGGATCTGGGAAAACCAGGGAACTTGGAGTCCAAAGAATAAAGAGAAGCGTCCTGAGAGAGGAGGGAGGAGAAAGAGGCAGAAGCCATGCCACGTTGGCCTGATAGGGAGTGTGGACTTTATTACGTCATTAAGAAGGCATTTACTGGGGGGGTTATCTGGTTTTGCTTTGTAAAAATATCACTTTGCTTCTTTGTGAGGAAGGAATTTGATTTTCATGGAGAGTTGACAGAAAACGTGTTGTGAGGGACGGTTAAGACTCACAGTAACCATATAATATAAAGACAGAGACGGAACAAGCAAACAGCATCTATGGGTATGTACAGATGCACACAGAACACCTGAATCCTGGTGTCCAATGTTTACTTACAAATAAATCAAAACTGTTTTTGGAAAACTGTCTGGTTCGGCTCATTTTGTGCTTTTTAAACAGACCTCATGCAAGAGAGAGATTCTGCCTATGGATTTCTGAATCCTTGCCACGGTCAGATTTACTGAGTGAGGAAGGGGATGTTCTTTGTTCCTCATGAACTTTACGCTTTAATATGTTGACCATTTTTCTAACTAGAGAAGGTCCTCTGAAATCTAATTATGGTTTCCTTGGGCTTAACATGTTAAAATACCTTTTAGCCACAGGTTGTATTTCTAATTCTCTGTTTGTGAGAAGAGGGTGTTGACAGAAGACGGTTCTGGGACAACACAAACGAACTCCACCTCAAACTGCTTCGTCAGGAATGTTCAGTGTTTTATAGTGCACTGTGGTTTTGAATTTAGGATCAAATTTGCGATTGAACTGCTTTCTGTTCAGTAAAGCAGAACTAAAATGTCACAGCTGTGAAGACCTGTGTCTTTTTTTTTTTTTTTAAAGAAGGGCACGTTACCCTGTCATGAGCTCCACCAAGTGGCCTGTGCAGATCTTACAAATCTCTCAAGATGTCACTTGATTACAAGGTTCCAGCCAAAGATGTGACCAGTTTACTATATTTTTAAAATTTTTTAAATTTTTTCTACAATTTTAAAGGTTACACTCCATATATAGCTATCTCCAAAGAGTGGCTCTATTCCCCGTGTTGTACAATGTAAGCATACTTTTTGAGAGTCAGAGACTCAGAGAATCCATTTGTTAGACTTCCTCAAAATTAAACCAATGAGTAGAAATCACTGCTGGGATTTAAAGTCCCAAATGTGGCACTGAGGGGCGCTATTTGGTCATTCACTGTATTATCAGAAGCACAATGATGGAAGGGGACTGAAAATGAGTCCAACACGTTGGAAGCGCTCTCATTGCCACCCCCACACCTGCTGATGCAGGCTGGCCCCCTTCACACCGGTGGAGAAACACATTCCTGTTGGTTCCTGGAGCGTAACCCACCTTCCCTGATCAACTTTAACCTAGCGACAGGAGGGAGATGAATTACACGTTCTCGGTTTCACATTATAACACTTCCCACCCCAAATACAGATGCACACAAGGTTTACGCATTTTTCACCTGACACGTTGTCTGATATGTTTCTTTTGAACTATCCAAAATCCAGGTTTGGAAGCACTAAAAAATGCAGCCCCTGCCCTGGAGAAGATGATACGCAAAGGACAATATAATAGAGTCATCCCCTTCTCTGGTTACAGATGTAAACTGTGTCTCTCCTTGGGGGGGAGGGGAGGGGGAGGGGAGGGAGAGGGGAGGGGGAGGGGAGGGGGAGGGGAGGGGGAGGGGAGGGGGTGGGGGGGTGCACTCCGGGTGGCTTTAGGTAAAAGAGTGTTGACTCTTTCACCTGAAGACACCTCAAAGACTGTCTCCCAGAGCCTCAAATCCTCAGCCCTGCCCATGCCACTCATGCCTCACTTCCGTTTTGACAAACAAAATTAAAACAAATTTGAGTGGGTCAGGATTTATTTAATATTTAGGAATTTTAATTTAGGGTCAAAGACTTGTCTGGAAATCATTTCTGTAAGTCATCAACGAAAGATAAAGATTTCACAAACCAATTAAAAGCAAGTGTCATTATAATCAAAGAAAGCATGTCACAACATACCATATTTAAAGTCTGAAGTGTTGCTGTTATTAAGAAAAATACATACATATATACACACATACATATGTGTATAGATATGTCCGTATAAACAGATTTCTAAATAGACTGTGATTAAAAGCTCCCTCAGGCTGCGATAAGGAACTGGAGACCTAATAAGTGCCTGATTTGCCTGAGGACACAGAGCAAGGAAGGAGCACACTCCTATGACTCCACCTTTACATTCACTTGGTATTTTACAGTTTACAAGATGCTTTCAGCTCCTTTTGTCCCTTTCATTTGAGACTTACAAAAAAGAGTGATGCATCACCCCACTCAGAGTTAAGGAGACTGTGATTCAGAGAAAATAAATGATTTGTTGGTGGCCGAACGCTGTGGGCTAGAACCAGGCCAGGCTTGTTTCACTCTACAACAATCTGCACTGACTTTATCATTTTCAAAACACTATAATGTTTCATTTATTTCTCCTAGAAATGTGGCAAGATAGGTAAAGTGGACATCATTCCTAATTAATAAGTAAAATTGAAGAGGAAAATTAGAAGTTTGCGCTCAGCTAGAAATAACTGCATGCTTGCTCTGCTTCTGTAAAATCTGCTTGCTGCACTGAGATAAGAACAAGATGACCTAGCAATCAACTGTAACCTTAAGATGTTCTGATAAGCACGGAATATTCTGCTCCTGTTCCTGCAAGTTTCTGTTTGGAAATCCCCTGCACGTAACCCATAGCAACTCCCATGCTCTGTAACTGCCCATAACCTATAGTAACCAGGTAACCAATCAACCAAAGCTAACTGTAATGTGCACTGACCCCTATAAAAGTAAAGCTCACCCTGAGCTCGGGGCCCCAGAACTTTAGAGCGTTAGCTCGTCTGGGGTCGCCAGCTTAATAAACCTGAGTTCTCCAACCCTCCAAGGGTGGTGCTTGGTTTCTGGACAGACCGATTCGACTTCTGCAACAAAATAACTGGCATTAAGGGGGAGAAGTGGTTTGCTCAGGCAAAGTTGGAGCTGGGAAGAGAACTAAATCTCATGGATTCTAACCTAGTCTCCTTCCTATGATTCTCTACTGCCACCTTCTACATTCAAATAATCATCTACTAGAAGAATCCAAACCGAAGAGGCTAAGAGCCCCAAAGAAGCAGGAAAACATATTTGGGTGAGACTTTTAAAGAAAAAGTGGGCCCAGAAAAGGAGACTATTTACGTTATGAGTTGTTGTTTTCATACCATCAACAGAAGGAACAAAAGAGGCATAAAATGCACAAAAGTCATACTTCAAAGAAACATTTCTGGGGAAAGTTGTGAGTTAGAAGAAGTAAATAACAGAGAAGTGGGAAGGTCTGAAATTCTATCAGTGAATTTAGACCTCCATTGCTACACAGCATTTTAATCACAAATACTGACCTGAGACAGATACCCTGGTCTATAAAAAGGCAACTTGTCCGGAGACTTTAAATTTAGTAGCAGAGGATTCAAAAGAGATGGAAATTCCAGAACGCCATCTTCCAGTCTGATGGATAATTAGGTTTGAAAGTTACATCTGCACTTTCATGGGAGGCAAAGTAGGCTGATGACAGGCAGCCCTGGACAGTGGGAAGACCCTCTCAGGAAACCCACCCTGAGACCCAGAGCTACACAGCTCTTTCAGAAACAGGGTCAGACATTCTAGTCCCAGCTCTGCTTTGCCACTCTGGAGTTAGGCAGGTATTCTCCACCCTAGTTTCCTCAGTTGTAAAATGGTATGACTAATGAACATGGCAACGGTGACCCCATTTAAACCACCCAAACTCTTCCCTTGCATTCTCTTTATCACTCCGCACACGACCCCGTTATGTAGCCGCCATGCCCATTCCCAGCACCACTGGCCTGATTCCAAAGATCACTCTCTTCACCTGTCTTATTGGAAATGAAATATTTTTTCCATGGTAAAAATAAGAAACTGGCATGCTGGTTTTACATCTGAGTCTTTCACAAGCCTTGTTTGTGAATCAGTCCCTGCAGGTCCCATTCCAAGAATATCAAATTTCTGACTCTTCAAAGCTCAAGATGGGATCCCAAACAATGGTGACAGTGAAGTTATTGTGTGATTGGCCAGGGAGCCAGTCACTGGGGGCAACCCTCTAGGCCTGTTTCCAGGAGAAATTTCGGCATCTTCCATCATACTGCCATCACCTTTTATAAACTGTGATGGGATGAGGAAAAGTGGTGGGATTCAAGCTGCATTCTCATTCCCGGGCTGGGTGTGTTAGAGGCCACATTTATCATACAGAAACTGCTAGAGTGAAGAAAGTCAGCACCTTGAACTTACACTCTGATTAAATATCCTTGAGACCTCAAAAGAGATAGTAGGAAGGATAGAAGCTGAAAGACTCCAGATATGGAAATTTGAACTCAGCTTTGGGACAGACCCATACTACCATACTGTATTCTGGGTTGCTTGGAGAACTGGGTCTTAGCTGAGGAAAGCAGAACAAATGCTGGTTTCACGAGGAGACGTACTCAGACTACTGGCAGGCTGAGACCACCAGCTCCCATCTGCTTGCATTAGACAGGGATTTAGAGACCAAACAAGCCCCCTCCCAGTTTTTCCTATTAGAGCAGAGAGAAAGGAAAGTTGTGCACGCACAGATCTGGGGTTAGCTAGGTAGAGGTGTGCGGAGGGCAAATGTGACCAAGCTGAAATGAAAGGTGATGTGTGTGTGTGTGTCTGTGTGTGTATTAAAAAAACAGTTATTAGGCTAGAAGTCCCACAGCTCTGGGAAGTTGAGATGGGGTAATATATAAGCAGAAACAAAAATTAGTCCTTCATGAGAGAAACACTTTGAACCTATAAGATATTTCAGATAAAACACACTTCCTACTACTCCCTAGGCAAATATTTAAAACAAACAGGAAAAAAAAAAACCCGATGTTTTAATCTCCCTTGTATAGATAACATTCCACCCCATTTCTCCAAGACAAGATGACTGTAGAAAGGTCTAGCTAGTCCAACACCTATGGAATGCGGTACAATTTGCATAATTTGACTCCTCTTTTCATGGTTTGAGGTCTTGGGCTATCTGCTAATAATAAAAAAAAAAAAAAAAGACAAATTACATGGGAAATGATTTTCTTCAGAAACCAATCCTCATTCCAAAGGTAACTTCTGAGACCCATGACTATGTATGTTCTTTTGGAAGGAGAGGAGGGCCTTCCACTTGTAAGCTGAACACTTTGCCTTCTGCAGGATGACCTGTTAAATATTAATGAATCCACAAGGTATAAAGAACTCCTGGGGTGGCCTAATTGCTTTTAGAACTGCTTAATTCCTGTGAGTAGGCCACTTCATTGATTGTGCCAAGCAATACTTAGTCTGGGTTCAGCCTTTCATGGCTCACTTCCAAAATGTTAACATTAAGGCAACAATATTGTTTGCAAACCACAGTCTGGCAAATAAGGCACTAAAAGAAACCTCAGAAACTGAATTGCATTCACTTGCCTAAACGGTTCCACTTAATGCTTTAAAGACTAAAACCCCTTGGTCTAAGGGATCTAGTTTTTCCTTCCTTTGACTCTGGCAGACCAAATAACAACACCCCCAGGAACCCATGGGTGTTATCTTATGTGGCAATAGGGACTTTGCATATATGATTAAGGATCTGGTAACAAGGGAGAGTGTCTTGGATTATCCAGGTGGGACCAACATAACCACAAGGGTACTTATAAGAGGAACACAGGAATGTCAGATAGAGGAGAAGGCAAGTGGATGACGAAAGCAGAGATCAGTGATGTGGCCTCAAGCCAGTGAATCCAGCAGCCCCTAGAAGCTGGAAGAGCCAAAGAACAGATTCTCCCTGGAGCCTCCTGAAGGAAACAGCCCTTCCAACACCTTCATTTTGACTCTAAAACCCATCTCAGACTTCTGACCTCCAGAACCGTAAGAAATTTTTGTGGTTTAAAACCGCTAAGAGTATAGTAATTGGTTCCACAGCAACAAGAAAATTAACTCAGACTCACATGTACATGTCTGAAAAGTTGAAACATTATAGTAAACAACCCATGAAACACCCTCAGCCACTTTTTGAACACAGTGCTCAGTCAATTCTTCATGGTAAAGTGTTTTTCATCTTGGGGACTGGTGCACAAGTGAGGATTTGAGATGCTCATGGAGTGAAAATTTGCCTATGTATTTTGGAGAAGTGTAACAAGCTGATCCCTAGAACTTGGTGTTTCCTGGCCTGGCTACATCTGAAGGGACCACCTGTAGTTACACTAAAGGAGGCCAAGGGCTATGAGGAAGCCTGGGGTGAGGAGTCTGCCCAGTGAGAGGCTCCATTATGTATGACTACCAAGCAAAGGAATCAGATTCTCTCCCTGGGAGTTTCGAGGGCAAGACACCAAGAAGGTAGCGAAAGTACAAGGAAAAGAACAGGAGTGGAAAAGCGGAGAGAAAGGGCACATGGAGAGAAAAGCTGAGGGACAAAGAGGACAGGGTGAGTAGAAGAGGGAGCAGTGGACACCAAACTTGAGGGACCAGGTTGTCACACTTCTCCGTGGTTGCCAGTGCCTGCAATGGCCCTGCGTGGGGAAGGGGTGGGGCCCTCAAATAACAGCTGAGTAGATGAACTGTAGTAATTCCGCCTCACCTGCTGCTGAGGCTGGTTCTTGGGCTTCCTTCTTTCCCCATGTAGCCTTGCAATCACCACACCCTACCTGAGATGACCTGAGTCGGTTCCGTCCTTTACAACCTTAAAGAGCCTAATCGCAATTCTCTCTGCCCTAGTCGCATCCTTTGAAAAGATCATTGAGGGCAAAGGACTTGACATTTCTTCACAGAAAACATACAAATGGCCAACAAGCACTTGAAAAGATGCTTAATGGCATTAGAAAAATGCAAAATCAAAACTATAATAAGATACTGCTTCACACCCATCAGGACAGCTATACTCAAAAAAGCGTTGGTGAAGATGTAGTGAAATTGGGACCCTCCTACACTGCTGGTGGGATGTAAAAGGGCGCCACCATCACAGAAGAAGTTGGGTGGTTCTTCAGTAAGTTAAAGAGAATTACAATATGACCCCGCAATTCCACCCCTAGATATGTACATAGAAGAAACTAAAAAATAGGGGTTCAAACAATAACTTATACATGAACGTTTACAGTGGCACTATTCACAATAGCTAAAACGTAGAAACAACAAAAATGTTCATCAGTGGATGGATAAACAAATTTTGGACTATATGTACAGTGGAATATAATTGATAAAAATGAAGAACTGATACATGCCACAACATGGATGAACCTAGAATACCTTATGCTCAGTGAAAGAAACCAGCCACAAAAGGCCACATAATCTATGATTCCATTTGTATGAAATACCCATAGTAGGCAAATCCACAGAGACAGAAAGTAGATTAGTGGTTATTAGGGGTTGTGGAGAAATGGGAGTAACTGCTCAGTGGGTACCGAGTTTCCTGTGGGAGTGATGAAAACGTTCTGGAACTCAACAGTGGGGATGGTTACATGACACTGTGAATGTACTGAGTGCTGTGGAAGTGTACATTTTAAAATAGTTAAAATGAATGTCATGTGAATTTTTTTTTAATCAATTAATTTATTTATTTATTTTATTGGCTGTGTTGGGTCTTCTTTGCTGTGTGCAGGCTTTCTTTTTAGTTGCAGTGAGTGGGGGCTACTCTTCGTTGCGGTGCGTGGGCTCCTCATTGCCGTGGCTACTCTTGTTGCAGAGCACAGGCTCTAGGCGCATGGGCTTCAGTAGTTGCAGCACATGGGCTCAATAGTTGTGGTTCATGGGCTCTAAAGCACAGGCTCAATCTCCCTGGAGCAGAGATCGAACCCATGTCCCCTGCATTGGCAGGTGGATTCTCAACCACTGCGCCACCTAGGAAGTCCATGTTATGTGAATTTAACCACAATAAAAAAGATTATTGGACACGTATTTCATGTAACATGTTCACTTATTTGCCACACTTTATAGATATTCACTTCAATTTATGGTTACGCCTGCGGACAGCCCCCATCTTGCTCTGACTCCAAGTGGCTTTGGGACTCGGGTTATTCCTTCACTATTAAGGGTCCAGTCTACGATGTAAGACACACACACCTCTGTGATCTCTCAGAATCGGACCCATACCTCCTACCACATGGGCCTCTGTTGTCAGCCTATAATCTGTTGTTGTCGTATGGTTTGTTTTGTAAAAAAGAGTAGAAAGCTAATCAGTGGCATCTAAACACCTGGACTAGCCTCTGAGTGAGCAGGAAAAGCTATACAAAATTTAGGTTCACACAGACCTTTTATTTTTAATTTTAATATGAGATCAAGATACCTTAAAATAAAGAAATTGATCCTGTAGAGAAGGAAAAATCATTTTCCCTCTACTCTTTCCAGGTTCCTGGCTGAGACACCCCCGACCCTCACCTCCAATAAAAGACAGATTAACAGGAGAAAAACAAACAAGTTTAATAACACGTATGCCTCCTGGATACCTGGGAGAGACCCAGGAAAATTGATTAACTCTTCAAAATGGCCCAAGCCATCACCTTAAGCACCTTCTTCAGCTAAATGCAAAAGAAAGATGTTTGGGCAGGGAGGAGGCCAGTTATGGGAGTTTACCATGAAAAGCACAATCGAGGAGGGTAAGACTGTCATGCAGATCTAAGTCTGTGAGAAGACTTTCTAGAGATAAAGTCATTCTTCTCTTCCTGGTACAGAGAGGGAGACGCCCTTAAAATGTAAATGTCTTGTACAAAAGGGTAATTTCTACTTGGTCTTCATAGCTTCTCCCTTGACCGTTGTTTCTTAAAAGTAACCAGCCTAAAATAATCCTTATGGCAAGGAGGCAAATTTGGGGGTGTTGAAATTCTGCCCCCCTTCAAACACTTGGTAATAAGAGTCAGTCACTAAGTGGATTAAGAAGTTAATGATGACACCATTAGAAAATCATTTTCTTAGAGACAGTGATTGACACTTTAAAAGAATGTTACAGCTATATGTCATCAAGCTATTCAATAAAGTTAAATTTCCCAAGTGAAGAAAAAGACAGATTGGCCCACCTTTGTTGAAAAAGATACAAAAGAAGATTAAATTAGATTTCTTGCTTTGCAAAATATTCCAGAAGTGTTTGTTCAATCAGCAGATGGCGCTGCCAACATATTACTGAAATTAAAAAGATGACAATGGCCACTTTCTTTAATCCCTTTATTAGATAGGAAATTTGAAATAGTTATTCATTTTTTGTCAATGTCATGCTTGGAATAATTTTTTGTCATTGTCATGCTTTATCACTCTTAGTATTAGCAGGCCACCTCCAAAGTTCTAAAATCCTAAGAAACCTAATTAAATTGCCACACAGAAAGGGCCTTTAAAACATTACCTTTATTATTATTAACTACCATGAATTGGGTATTTTCTACAGGGTAGGCACTTTAGTGGGTCTTCACGTAAGCTTCTTACTTAATCGTAACAAACTGAAAGAGTGTTATTTCCGTTTTAAAAAGAAGAAAACTGAGGGTTAGGTAAGTTATATTCTTCGCCCAAGGCACACATCTGTGAAAGAGATAGAAACAGGGTTCAAAATGAGGTCTCATCCTTTCAACGTTCATGTCCTTAAGCATGTTGCCCCCATACCACACATGGTGCCGTAGTGCTATAGTCTTCCCAGCACTGTGGAAGAGACATTTCAAAGACGGGCTTGCTAGATGAATATAGAGATAGGAAATCTTAAACCACAAAACACGCTGATGACCCTAATTCATGCCATCTAAAAAGCTAATTTAACTCCTAAATCCTGCCTGTAACCAGAATCCATTCAAAGCTTAAAACAAGTCTGACCCCATTTCTGTTTTGAGAAAATTAGGAAAGAAAAGTGATATCCCATTGAGTCAAAGGGAACAAAGACCCTGAACAACATTCAGAATAAAAGGCAACCTGAAAAACAGAAATAATGCAAACTCCCCTGAGTGTGTGAGCAGAAAGGGGCTGCGTTAATGCAATAGTCTGTCCAGCAGCGAGGAAAAGGGCAAGTAGGTTGTTTGCATACTTAAAATTTGACCTTTTCATGATCAGATATTTTTCTGAACTGCAAAAGGGAAAAACCAGTAATTTGCCTGTTGTGACACTATTCTGAGTACGAAGTTAGATAGGTAATGCCAAGGTTGAAGAACAAGCAAGCGAGGCACAGGTATAAGGAGTCTACGTTTTTCTGATAGACAAATCCTATGTGGTGATTCATAAAGGTTATCTGATAAAAATAAATTCAACACAGCAAGAGTTTTTCCTTCAATCTAAAAAAAAAATTGTTAGTCATATCTGAAGTCAAGATAAATTGGGACTTTACAGTCTAGTGCTCCATACGCCATTCAGTCATTTAATGCCGTCAACCTCTAGGGACAAAAAAAGGACAGTACAAGGTCATGAACACTATTTTAACAAATTGAGTAAGTCCTGTGTCCTTTGCCCCCCGCCCCGCCCCCGTGCCTGGATGGACCCTAGACCAGAGCCTGTTGTTTCTCTCATTTCCCTGTTATAACACAAAAACCAAACAACTCCCTTTGCCAAAAGCTGTACCTGCACATAGCCTCTTGACATATACCTTTTCAGGAGCAAATCAGGACAGATCTGAGATGTGAGAACCCTCTCTGGGGCTTTTCCAGGACAGCGAGGCCCTTCTGTGCCTGACAGATCACACAAAGTGCTTGGGAGGAACGCGAGGAAGCGAGGACAAGGGCACCCTGAGAGGCCTGACACACAAAAGCTCAGCTTCTGATTTATTCAGTCCTCACACTGTCCTCCCCATGCCAGACCCGCAGTCCAGCGGTTTTCTTCTTTTGGATACTATTTCTGGTATGTTGATCAAGCAGAACTCATGCCGTATTCAAAACACGACTATATTTTGTGCTCCTCTCACCCTCTAACATGTATTCAGTGGGGATAACCCTTCCCTGCTCCTGGATAAACAGCAGGTCCTGTGCCTTTTCTGCTCACTCTTAGATGATATGCAGTTCTACATACATTGGAAGTTGCCTACAGACTCATTTTAAAAATTAAAACTTTCAGTTCAAAATATTAATCAAAACTCTTTTGATTAAACTTCAAAATCTTCTCCCTTCCCCTGGCTTAGGCTAGCTTCAGGAGAAGGCTACACTGGGGAAAAAAGCACAGCTGGATTCTCTCTTCCTCCCTCAGGGCACATCTCTTTCTCCTATCTCCTTGTTTCGTAGCTAGTTTCTTCTTCCTTCCAAGAGCAAGAGCAGGGTGAGTGTGGGGGAGGGAGGGAGGACGAGGACAAGATGAGACAGAGCAAAGTATAGAAGATGTTTGGGAAATATCTCACCTTAACTTGGACTATTTTAAGCTAGCTTTCCACACTCTGGGTCTGGCAAAAGTTCAGGGCTAACTCTCTCGCAGGGACACACAGTTGCAGGTTCTTCAGAGTGTGTTCTCGCTGGGGACTTCTCTAAAGTTCCCTGAACTAAGGCAGGTGCTTCTCCATGTTGGGTGGTCACTCCCAACTCCTTCCTCAACCCTTAAGTTGAGGTTTTCTCCCAGTGCATTGCTGATCCCCTGCAGGCAGCTCTCTTTGGACACAAGATGTCCCTGCCAGTAAAGCCCATATCTGGACCACAGGAAGGAACTATGCATCCCATGTCCTTCTGGCAAACCTTGGGGTGAGCCTTGAGCCTACTGCAGCAGCAGCTTCTTTGTCAGCAGAGAGAACCCATCCAAATGCTTTATGTTCATGAAGATACCAGGATTCCAGAATCACAGAGCAGGTTCTGGCTTATTCTGTACCAATAGCCTATGGTGTGTGTTACATCATACATTTTTAAAATTTGTGGGAATGCTTTGGGAAATGTTTTAACCAGGTCTACAATTCTTCATAGTAAATAGTCTTGGCTTCTCAGAAATTGTTGGAGTAACATAGTGAAAACGGAAACCACTCTGGCTTTCAGACCCATAATTTTTATTTACTTCATGACACAAGCCAGCATCATCAGAGTAGTAAAGGGAACATCTTAATTTCAGCTCAGCTAATATTTACCAAAGTTAACATAGTTTAAACCCTGTTCTATTTTACAGTACCTTTCACAAACACCCTTCCCCAATAACTTAGATCCTAAATAATCAGAATCTTAAAGTAGAGAGTTTGAGGACTTCCCTGGTGGCACAGTGGTTAAGAATCCACCTGCCAATGCAGGGGACACAGGTTCGATCCCTGGTCGGGAAAGATCCCACATGCCTCGGAGCAACTAAGCCCGTGCACCAGAACTACTGAGCCTATGCTCTACAGCCCATGAGCCACAACTAATAAGCCCACATGCCACAACTACCAAAGCCCTCACACCTAGAGCCGGTGTCCTGCAACAAGAGAAACCACCACAATGAGAAGCCCACATACTGCAACGAAGAGTAGCCCCTGCTCATGGCAACTAGAGAAAGCCCGCAAGGCAAAAAAGACCCAATGCAGCCAATAAATAAATAAATGAATAAATAAGTAAATTTATTTTTTTAAAAAAAGAGATTTTGAGAATTATTGTACCTCAGGAGTATCTTCTGCTGATTATGGAGACTTTGAAATGCTATTGCAAATAACAAAAGGCAATGAACAATTGAGAATAGCTCAGTAGATATAGGCACCCCAGTTTTCTTGATGAAACAGATGCTGTTCAGAGCTAGGGCTTCTCCCTAACATCAGTAGAGGCTGTGACCATGGAGCAATGTGTGCATAGGGATGGAATGGAGGAGTGGTGGCACTCATGCAGGGTATTTGCCATTGCTAGTCTAGAAGCAGAGTATCAAATCAGCTACACACAATGGAAGAGAGTGTCTATTGTCCCAGAGAAATGATTAGAGAGAAAATAGAAGGGAAAAGGGAAGAAAGATTAGGTTTTTGGTTTTTGCTAGTTTAGCAATAAATTTTAGTTTTCCACAGTCTCCCATCTATAAACTCAGATGAACTTGGACTTGGAGAAATCTATCAAGAGATAAATGATAGATTCAATACAATCCCTATCAAAATACCAAAGCTATTTTTCACAGAACTAAAACAAGTAATTTTTAAATTTGTATAGAAACACGGGAGACCCTGATTAGCCAAAACAATCTTGAGAAAGAAGAACAGAGCTGGAAGAACCATAATCCCTGCATTTAGACAACACTACAAAGCTACAGTAATCAAAATAGTATGGCACACAAAAAAACAGACACATAGATCAATGAAAGAATAGGCCCAGAAATAAACCCATGATTAATCTATGACTAAAGAGGCAGAAACATACAATGGAGAAAAGACAGTCTCTTCAATAAGTGGTGCTGGGAAAACTGGACGGGTACATGTAAAAGAATTAAATTAGAACATTCTCTAATACCATATACAAAAATAAACTCAAAATGGATTAAATACCTAAATGTAAGGTTGGATACTAAAAAACTCCAAGAAGAAATCATAGGCAGAATATTCTTTGACATAAATCAAAGTATTTTCTTGTATCTGTCTCCTAAAGCAAAGGAAATAAAAGGAAAAATAAACAAAAGGGGCCTAATTAAATTTAAAAGCTTTTGCACAGCAAAGAAAATGACAGACAAAACAAATAGACAACTTACTCAATGGAAGAAAATATTTGCAAATAATATGACCAATAAGGGGTTAATATCCAAAATAAACAGCTCATACAATACCACCAAAAAAACCAAAAAACTCAATTTAAAAATGGACATAAAACCTAAGTGGACATTTTTCCAAAGAAGATACACAGATAGCCAACAGGCACATGAAAAGATGCTCAACATCATTAATCATTAGAGCAATGTAAATCAAAACTACAACAAGATATACAACATATATCAGAATGGCTATCATCAAAATGGACTCAAATAACAAATGTTGGTGAGGATGTGGAGAAAAGGGAACCCTCGTACACTGTTGGTAGGAATATAAATTTGTCAGCCACTGCAGAAAACATTATGGAGACTTATCAAAAAACTAATCATAGAACTACCATATGACCTAGCAATTCCTCTCCTGGGTATACATCCAAAAACAAAAACACTAATTTGAAAAAATACATGCACACCAATGTTCATAGCAGTATTATTTAAAATTTCCAACAACCGAAGTGTCCATCAACAGATGAATGGCTAAAGAAAATGCACTATGTACACACTAAACAGAGCTGTTAGGCATAAGGAATGACTATTGTGAAGAATTATATGTCAATAAATTTGATGTAAATTATGTGGTCAAATTCCTTGAAATACATAAATTATAATGACTGACAAGAAGGAAGAGAAAACCTGAGTAACATTATATCAATTTAACAAAACTGAATTTATAACTTAAAAGTTTATACTCCATTTCAGGAGATACAGAGTAGAAATACTCTTTCCTATTATTTCCACTAAGCACAACTAAAAACTCTGGATATTATATAAAAAATGAAGATAAAATGACTCTGAAAGATGGAGAGATGAAAACAGACAAACTAAGGAACTCAGGCCCTGAGAAGTGACATGGTAATAAGAAATTTTCTGGATTTTATTTTTGTCTCTTATATCCCAAACTTAGTGCCAAAGAACCCAGCAAGCCAAAAAATACGAAAAGGTACAGAGCAAAAAGAATCCCAACAAAAGCCAGTTCACTTTAGCTAAAAGAAGTAAAGGGGAAACCTGGCTGTTTAAAAAAAAAAAAAGTTTATACAATATTCACTTTATTCCAGCCAAATATCACAGAAACAAACAAACAAAAAAACCAAACCAAACCAAACAAACAAAAAGAAACCAAACCTACTCCTACCAGCAGAACTTGAGCGAAGAACTAAACCACGCCAGGTTGGAAAGAGGTACCTCATCTCACCTATTAGAGTGATGTCAGAGAAAGCTAAGAAGGGACCTGGATTTTGATGTCCATAAAATGAAGATAAGGCCCATTCCTACAGTGCTGGTGGATATCACATGGGGAGCGCAGACCTCCATACCCACCAGGTAGTAACAAACTATTCCTCCCATTTCCTGTGGGGTTAGAGTCTGAGGACCAGGGTTAGGACATTCAGTATCACCCAGTGGCAATGAGGCCATTTCCCCTGGTGCATAAGTGGAAGCCACATGAGGAGAAGTAACAAAGTCCTCCTACTCTTCCCAGGCAGAATGGCATCAATGAAGGTATTGTGGGGAGCTGGTACTCTCAACTCATTTGTCAACTGGGGAAACTGGATTTCCATCTTTCCTTGGAAATAAGGGGCATTATTCCTCAAATCCTGCCCCTATCAGAATGGATTCAGAGGAGAACAGCTAAAACAGAAAATTTAATACTGTGGAGATTCTCATAAAATGCCAAATAAATCCAAGTTTCAGTGAATAATCACTCACCAAGAAACAGGGAAATATCAACCTGAATGAAAACAAACAATCCAAAGATGTCACTAAGATGAGAAAGATGTTAGAATTATTTGAGAAGGATTTTGAAGCATTAAAAATTATCCAATGTGCAATAACTAACATGAGAAAACAAGTGGAAAAAAGTAGAAATCCTTAGCAAAGAGAGAAAGTCTTAATAGAAAAATGGAACACAGAAATGCTAGAGTTGAAAATTACAATAGCTCAAACAAGAACTAATTGGATAGACTTATAAAATGGAGAGAACAGAGAAGAGAATCAATAAACTTGCTGATAGAATAAAAGTAACCACCTAATCTGAAACACCAAGAGAAAATGAACTAGGAAAAAAAATGAACAGAGCTTCAGAGATCTTTGAGACCATAACAAAAGTTCTAATATCCATGTCACTGGAGTCCTGGAAGAAGAGGAGAAGGAGGGCGAGGCTGAAAAAGTTTTCAAAGAAACAATGGCTGAAAATTTTCCAAAAAATGGGTAAAAGACAAAGTTACAGATTCAAGATTTCTGAGTGAACCATAAACAGAATAGACTCAGAGAAATCCCCAAGACATATTATAGTCAAAGTTCTAAAAACTAAATATGTAGAAAAAAATCTTGAAAGGAGAAGGGAAATTAAACATTACCTAAAGGTGGAAAAAAAATTCAAACGACAGCAGAGTTATTATCAAAAACCACAGAATTCAGAAGGAAATGGACATTTTTCAAGAGTAGAGAAAAGAAAATGATCAGCCAGAATCCTATATACAGTGAAGTACCCTTCATCAATTAAGGAGAAGTCAAGATATTCTCAGATAAAAGCAAAGTAAGAGAATTTGTTGTCAGTAGGTTTACCTTAAAAGAATGGCTAAAGGAAGTTCTTCAAGCAGAATTGAAATGATAAAAAAAGGAATATTAGAACATCAGGAAGGAGGAGAAAACAGCAAGAGTAACAATATGGTTAAATATAATAGACTTACTTTTCATATTGAGTTTTCTCAATTATATTTGAAGGTTAAAACAAACATTACAATACTCCCTGAAGTAATCCTCAGTTTATATAGAGGAGATATTTAAGATAATCATAAGTATGGGAGAATAAAGGGCCATAAAAGGTGATCAGTGATTGCCATGGGGTATGGATGTAGATGAAGAGAGGGTAGGTTGTGACTACAAAGGGGCAGCACAAAGGTGATTTTTGTGATGATAGGATATTTCTGTATCTTGATTGCAGTAATAGTTACACAAATATATGCATGTGATAAAATTACACAATATTATACTGCACACTTTATAAGCAATGTCAATTTCCTGGTATTAACCCTCTACTATAGTTAAGTAAGAAGATGTGACCAATATCGGAAGCTGGATGAAGGCTACACAGAACAACTCTGTACTATCTTTGCAATTTCTTGTAAATAAATAATTAATTCAGAATAAAACTTTGAAACATTCTTCAAACTTTCCACTAAAAAAATTTCAGGTTCAGGTGTCTTTATGTGAATTCTACCAAATATTTAAAATAGAAAAATAATACCAGTTGTTTGCAAAGTTTTTCAAAAAATAGAGAAGGAAACACTGCTCAATTCTTTTTATGTTTTATTCTATGCCAATACTAAAAAGAAAAGAAAATTACTAATCAATACACCTTATGTAGATGCAAAAATTCTTTAAAATATATTAGCAAATTGAATTCAACAATATATGAAAACAATAATATATCATGAATGGAGTTCATACTAGGAATGCAAGGTTGGTTTAACATTTGAAATTCAGTGTTATTTACCATATTAACAAAGAAAAAAGAAAGCACATATGATCATCTCAACAAATGCAGAAAAAGGCTTTCAAAAAATTTCAACACTCATTCATTATAAGAAAAAAATTCTCAGGGAACTAGTAATAAAAAGTAGTTCCTCAATCTAATAAAAAGGCATCTATAAAAAATTTATAGCTAACATAATTTTAATTGTGAAAGATTTTATGTCCTATCCTAAGATAAAAAACAAGGTAAACATCTCTGCTTTCACTACAACCATGCAGAATTGTACTGAAGACACAATAAGGACGAAAAAGAAATTAAAAAATTGGAAAGGAAGAAGTAAAACTATATTTATTCATAGACTCATAAATACATATATGGAAAATTGTGAGTTATCTATCAAACAGCTTCTAAAATTATTAAGTGAATTTAGCAAGTTCACAAAGGTATAAGGACAATCTCCGGAATCAATTGTATTTCCATATTCTAACAACAAATAATTGGAAAGTGAACTGATTTTTAAAATGTTTTTTCAATGTCATCCACAAATATGATACACTTCATAGTTTAACAAAATATGTACAAGATCTGTGCACTGAAAACTGTGAATCATCACTCAGAGAAATTTAGGAAGACAAAGATATGGAGAGATATACAGTGCTTCTGGTTTGGAAGACTCCTTTTTTTAAAATGCTAGTTCTTCCCAAGTCAACCTGCAGATTCAATGCATTCCCAATCAAAATCCCACAGGTTTTTTGTTTGTTTGTTTGTTTTGTATGTGTGGAAATTGAAAAGCTGGTATTTATATGAAAAGGTAAAGTTTCTAGAATAGCCAAAACAACTTTGAAAAGAAACAAGACTTATAGTACCTGATTTCAAGACTTACTATATAGCTACTGCAGTCAAGAGTATGGCACAGGTATAAAGGTAAACATACAGACCAGGGGAATAGAACAGAATCCAAAGACAGACCCACAACTATGTGGTCAATTCATCTGTGACAAATGTGCCAAAGTAATTCAACGCAGAAAGATTAGTCTTTTCAACAAATGATGCTGCAACAACTAAATATACGTAAAGAATATAAACCTCAACCCTTCCCTCGCACCAACTCAAAAATTAATTCAAAATGGATTATAGACCTAAACATAAGTTAAAACTATACAATTTCTAGATTATAGAAAAAATTGAAATATTGAAGTAGGCAAAAATTTCTTAGAAAGAACACAGAAAACACCAAAAAAATTTAAATGATAAATTAGAATTTATAAAAATTGAAACCAGCTTTTAGTACGACATAGGAAAATGAAAAGGCAACTACGTATTGGAGACAGTATTCTCTCCAATAAAGAAGCTGTATCCAGAATATCAAACTACTCTTAACAACTCAATATTAAGAACAAAACAACCTAATTTTTTTTTAAAGGAGAAAATATTTTAATATTTTCACCAAAAAAGATACATGAACAACCAATAAGTACATGCAAAAATGTTTGGCATAACTGATCATGAGCAAAATGAAAATTAAAGCTACCATGAGACATCATTAAACACCCATGGAATGTCTAACCTTAAAGATTCAGAAGTGTTGACAAGTGTGTGGAACTATGTGGTGGTGTAAATTAGTACGACAATTTGGGGAAATAGTTTGGTAGTTTCTTATTAAGTTCAACATACACTTACCATATGACCCTGCAGTTCCACTTGCAGATATTTGTCCAGAGAAATGAAAACATATCCACACAAAGCCTGGTACTTGGATACTCATAGCAGCTTTATTCATAATAACCCAAAGCTAGAAACAACCCAAATGTTCAACAATAGATGAGTGGGTGAACACATTGAAGTATACCCATGTGATGGAATAATAATCAGCAATCGCAAGGAATGATTTTCTGATGCACACAACAGCATGGATGAATCTCAAAACCACTGTGGTTAGCAAAAGAAGCTAACACAAAAGCCTACACTGCACAGAAATTTGTTTAGAAAAGGCTAAACTAATCTATAGTGACAGAAAGCTGACTAGCAGTTGCCTGAGACTGTGGGTGGGAGATTAGCTGTAAAAGGGCATAGGGAATTTTCTGGGCAGATGGAAAAACACTGTATCTTAATTCTGAGGGTGGTTACATGAGACAATACTGTCTTCAAAAATTCATTGAAGCGTAACAAAATGGATGCATTTAATTTTTTGCAAATTTAGTTTCAATAAAGGTATAAAAATAGACATAAATTTCCTAGCTTCAAATCAGGCCACCTTCAGTAATGGCAACCTTAAACCCATTGCTGACACTTATACTGGTCCCTCAAGTTTTCTATCCCATACAGATAAAAGCCATTGCTATCTGGTGAGAGCTATTGGTCAGATGTTTTGTCCTGTCCCTTGGATAGAGCAAGTTGACTCTGGGCACCTTCGTTCTGCTGAGTCCCCTCGCCCATCTCCAACTTCAATGATCATACACCTACCATTAGCAGAGAAAGAGTGATGTAGTAGAAAAGAGCAGGAAGTATGGATGTTATTGTGGTCCTTTCTTCTTCATATGTATTCCATCCAAGCCTGTCAATCTACGCCAACTCTTTCCCCTTGCTTCTCTCGCTGTTGATTCAACAAACCACGTAATCTGAGAATCTTAATTTGGTCTGTGAGACTTTTCATACTCTGACCTCTAAAATAGTTTACTGGTAGCATCCTCGGAGCTACCACAGTATCCAGGTAATTTCACATCATGACAAGAGTACCATTAACTTACATTGTGAAATCCATATGAACAATGGAATCAACCTTGTGAATTGGAATTGTCGAGATATTGGAACAAACAGTATACGTGTATCAATAAAATTCAGAGAAAAACACCTAACTGAAAGTGAGTAAAGAATGCTAAATGGTGGAATTAAAGGAGAGTAATTTCGCAGAGGAAAAAAATGCACTTATTGTGACATCAAAAGGTGTCTGATATTGGTGAGACAGGGCCCTCAAACACCATGATATTCATCAACTCTTAAAGTCATAGTGTCAAAGTATATGTTCATACTTTTTAAAGTGCATGCAACATCCATATTTTGGCAGTGAACATAATTCTTGAAACAGCTTGGCAGAGACAGTATGAGACATACGTAAATACGTCACTCCTTCCTTTCATAGAAAATCATCAGTTCTAAGGCATGCTAATATAAAGATTAATATAACCTGGACAATTTAGCTGTAAGTTTGCTTGTGAATCATCAAGGTAATGATACAGGTGTCCAGAAGAACAGCTTCAGTAATCATAGCAGATTCCAAACAATACTAGAATCACTGGTCTGAGATGCGTCATATGCTCATTTCTTTTCAATGAGGACAATCAACAGAAAACAAAAGCATCAAATATCAAATAAGAGTTGGACAACTACGATGGGCTCTAATCACTGCAAATGATGCAGAAACACCTTGAACATGACAAGTGTCTGCCCTCCAAGCCTGTACAATTCAGTGTTTCCTGTCCATTCAATATAACAGTTTGCATATAATGCAAGCTGGTATATTAGTTAGCGAGGAGAACAAAGAAATAAGTGTCCAAGACAGTTTAAGACAAATGAACAATATGTTACCAATACTGATAACCCCACTCTTGTCCCCAATATCAGTATACTTCCTGTGAACACCAAGGTAACATAGTGATGTCAGATATTAACCAGCAGTGTTTTCATCATGATGTCCATGAGAATCATGAGAGAAGATGAATCAAGGCCTCCATCACAGCTTGAGAAAGGAAGATGCCGTAGAAACGTATAGACCAAGCTTCTCCCAGTATTTTTCAGTTTTTCCCCAAGTATAATCTTACCATCACTAAAGCTATTCCCATGCAAAAATTGGCAGTAGGGACCATTATCAAGAGCGAAACAAGACTAAACTTTGATATTGATACTCAACTAGTAGCTACTCATAACACCATACAGTTGTTA
This sequence comes from Hippopotamus amphibius kiboko, assembly GCF_030028045.1. NCBI lineage: Eukaryota > Metazoa > Chordata > Mammalia > Artiodactyla > Hippopotamidae > Hippopotamus > Hippopotamus amphibius. The sequence goes on along the minus strand of NC_080189.1, from coordinate 70,237,105 downwards.
AATTGTTGAAATACTTCCTCCCTGAGCGGATAAACAGGTGCTGTCGCCATTGCCCACCATCAAGTCCCCTCCCACACACACGGAGCACTCTTCTCTTCCCCTGGAGCCCTCAGCCAGCACTAGCATTAGCATTCATTAGATTTGTCAGTACCTACGGCATATCAATTGTTAAATACTCTGAATCTACTCCAGCAGTGCGTGCCAATTCACATACACGGGAAAATACATTCACTACATCTATTGAGAGGATGGACTTTTCAGCTCACAATGTTGCCTGGCAATAAAAGGAAACACGAGGTAGGCACCATTCTCTCCAACTGTTTGTAGATATTTTACTTAAATAAACAAATGGGGACATACCTGGTAACTGTACACTTAACACCCAATTGCCAGTAACGTGGAAGAAACAAAAATAACTTCCTTCCAAGTACGAAACAAATTTTTAATTTAAGCTCATTGAATCTTTCGGTTCTTCACATTTTTATGAAGCAAAGGGACTTTTGAAACACCTGGTAAGTTCTATAATTAAAAAATATATATTTAAAGTTTAAGCTTTAGGGACTTCCCTGGCAGTCCAGTGGTTAAGACTCAGTGCTTCTAACGCATGGGGCACGGGTTCAATGCCTGGTTGGAAAACTAAGATCCCACAGGCTGTGTGGTGTGGCCAAAAAAATAAGATAAAATAAAATATAAAGTTTAAGCTTTAAGTTCATTAGAAGAACTAAACTTTCAGTGAGCAAATCTGTGAAAATCTCATTTGTAACCTATTGGGATTATTCCGCTTTAAAATCCTTGAAGGCCTCCATCAGTTTTAGCATTTTTAGGGGAAGAAATAGCAAGAACTGCAAAGTAGTCACTAGTTATTTCTAACCAACATTTAGGAAAATGGATGCTGTTGCCATGCATATGTTAAGATGTTCCTTTTTCACCATGGAAATGTGGTGGATGTGTCCGCTCTTGTCCAGGGACTTAATATTACAATTTAAATGTGTATCTTTCTCCCTCCAGGTTCAAGGTCCACTTCATCGCTCATTTGCTTGCTCTGTTTGTCTTTGATTGCAGTGACACCTAACGTCAGAAGCAGAGATCAGCTCAGCACCGTAAACCTTCCCAACTGACTGGGCTCTTCAGATTACAGCCTCACTTTCTAGTGAACACAGACTTCACTAGAATAATTTGTTGGGCCATGAACAATATAACTAACACTGAGTTAAACTTGTTTAAAATGAAGATAAAATTATTATTTGAAACTATAAGAATCATACATTTTCAAAATGGGCTGTTTCTTGAGAGAAGTCTCCCCTTTACAAAAGTGAACTTTTTTGGAAAATACCTAGAACATTACATGAGTCCATCCTATTGATAAAACATTGTCTTACTTAGTTTCTGGGCTTAGTGGGCTCATTTGAATAATAGTTATAATAAGTAAGGGAAATAGTATTTATTGGGATTCATCAAACATCATTTTTAAATATTTATTTTTTCTTCCAAAAAAGAAAGCAACTCTCTATACTGTCTTATTTCCAGTAACTATAAGAAAGCCTGGTAGCCACATGTTTGGGAAGATACTATTCATTTTCTGTCCTTTTTCATGTTTTCTCTCATGTAATTTTCACAATTCTATAAGATGAACATTATCATTATTTTTATTTACATTAATAATTTGTCTGGCTACTAATCAGGTATTTGAACTCAGATATCCTGTCCCTAAAGCAGAAGAACAGCTAGAGGCTGGCAGGAGAGGACAAGTGGTCCCATGATCATCGTTCCCTAAGTGGCTCCTATAGGTAATATACTGTTAAGGCAATGATGAAAATGTTAGAGGAAGCATTATAAAACGTGTGATTAAAATCAGTTGTCCCATTGTAAAGCATATAACAAAAAAGAAAATTCCTCTTTCAAATTCTTCCTTTCCCTCCAATCAGCACTGGAGAATCAGTACCCCATCCTGACGCATCACAGAACCACTCTTGCAGCTGTTAGAACCTGTCTACTCCCCTTCGCTAGGGCTCTCACTCTTCAGCACCATATATGATGCCTCCCTGAGTGGGAAAAACACAAAATTTGGGTTCAAATGACCTAAGTTTGAAACCAGGCTCGGTCACCATGAGCTTGGCCAAGTCACTGAACTCATTTTAGCCTCAATTTAAAAAGCAGTAAATGGTAGCTTTTAGTTTAAGACAGCAACCTAAGCCCACATTCTTCTAAACTCTCCTTTGAATACAGTAGGAAAAAAATTATACCTCCTTATAAACTACAGAAAGATATACTTAGCCAAACTGAAAAGATAGCACAGGTAGGATCAGAGTGAGAGAGGACTGATAAGCCCATAATTTAAAAATAAGGCTGTCATGGGATATTGGGTGGGAATGAACTTCAGTTTTGCTGGAATTTCCAAGAAGTGCAATAAACGTGGAGTCTTCATACAGTGGGAGCCACAAAGACACTCACAGTGTAAATCTGGCAACGATAGCTGGCTTAAGAAAGTGAGATCACTCCCAAGGTTTAATATCTGGCTGGACACACCTCTACAAAGGCATCTTGTCTCACATATACAACAAGATCTGTAGTCACACACAGAGAACAATTTGAAAACAGAAAGGAGATTTATAATTGAAAAGTGTGACTGCTAACTTTTTAACTGTAATGGAAGTAGTAAGTAATAAATTGAGTACTATAAGAATCAGATCAGTTAGTTAGAAAACAATCTTGAGAAATTCAGGCCTCCAAGGAAGAGGCTAACGAGATGAAAATTATCAAGGACACAGAGATAATAGTGTCTGAAATCCAATAAAACAAGTTTTCCTGAAAGAAAACGGTGAACAGAATGAAAATCAACAACCAGTTACATAGTAAGAGAAAAGACTTCTAGGAACTGAATACAGACTTGATGTTTACATTAAGAAAATTCAACAAGTTCTAGGCAAAATTAAGAAGTAGAAATTAATACTTTACAATATTTTGATTAATATTTTTTTAATTTTAAGAATAAGCAAAAGACTCCCACAAGTATCTGGACAGAAAAATAAAGTCACATAGTAAAGAGTCAGATAGGCCTCAAATCTTTTTTTTTTTACACTAAACAAAAAATACTGTATACTAAACAAGCAGAACACTAAACAACTACATCTAGAATTTACTGAACCACAAATAATTCAACATCCAAGCAAGCTCCCATTCCTATGAGAATAACAGACATTCTAGATTTACACAGATCAGTAAATATCACCCAAGTACCCTTGCTCTAAAATTCCACAAAACAAAAAATTCCGATGAGAAAGATATGACAAAAGAGAAATGTCAATAAGAAATGAAACCAATGTAACTAAATGTCAAAAATGGTTGAAAGTTTAGTTACAAAACAAGCAAATTCTAAATAATTTTATCAATTAGGATGCTGTTGACTAAAAGTGACAGAAAACTGACTCAGCTGGCTTAAACAATAGGAAAAAATATATATATATATTTGTATAACAAGCTCTAAAATATGACAGTTCCAAGACTGGTTAAAACAGTGACTCTGATATTTAAACACACACACACACACACACACCCTCTCTTTCCATCTATCAGGCTCTTTAAAGTAGATCTACTTTGTCCTCCTTAACCACTCTCATGGTAACAAGGTGGCTGCCACAGTTCCATGCATTACATCCAGACATGACAATATACAATGGAAAAAGGAGCCCTTTTCTTTACAGTCATTGGTTGTCATTAATTAGAAAAAACTTTCCTTAGATTTCCACTCATTGGCCAGAATCATATCACACATTCATGCTTAAACCAACACTAGTTTAGAATGCAGCCACCATGACTGGGTTAAAATAAACCAGGAGTTCTCAACCTCAGCATTATAGGCATTTGGGGCTGGATAATTCTTTGCTGTGGGAGCGGTCCCACACTAAAGCATGTTTAAAATCATCTCTGACCTCTGCTCACTAGAGGCCAGCAATACCTTCTCCAGCTGTGACAATCAAAAAAGTCTCTAGACACTGCCAAATGCCCCCTGATTGTAAACCACTGGTATAGACCAATCAAGATTTCCCTTTGGGACTAGCTATGAGGCCCACCTCCCCTAAATATATAGCAGCACATAGACAAGGGAATATCTGAATTAAATCCATGTCTTTCAGAAAAGAGACCTACCTGAACAAAAAATAATCTTACGTGAGAAACCAATAGTATTTAGTTCATTAACTCTGTAAAAGGGATATAAGCAAATGTAAAATATGAAATTAAAATCTTGTATTATCTGAAACAAAACAGAGGGAAGATGAATGAAGAGCTTTAACAGGACTGAAGTCTGCTACTATATCGTTTACTCGTCAAGCACACAAATTATCAACCCTTGTTTAGAAGAATTATAAAATGCCATTTGCTTGACATAGAAATTTGTCTTTGAACACTAATTTTTACTGTGGATCTGTATGTACAGTATTTAGCCCCTAAGAACCCTGACCAAGAAGTGCATTTGGCTGTGTGAGGGGGAAGATCAGCTGCAAGAGCTGTATCCTTTGCAGGGAACACTCCTCTATTAATATCTTTTGAAGTTATACACAAAGATGTATAATTCCCCTAGAAACATAATTTATTCTGTGCCTTGGTGCTGTCACAACTGCAGCTTATGAATATAATTTAGTTTTTACACATTAATCCATAAGCTTTGAAACTCAAGTTTATCTCATTATGAACATTATATTTGCCATTTTAAGATTCTTCATCCTCTAATCTCATGATAAGAAGGCCATATCCACCCTCTCTCCAGCTATTTAAATAGAGCTGGCTGTCCTAACATCATCCCAGAGCCCTGCCCCCATTTACCCTCAGACCCGCACTTTCTCCTCTCCTTTCCCTGGTTCTGTGACTCACTGGCTCCACTTTCTTCTTCCGACTCTCTGTATCTGTTCTTCATCCATTTGAAGACTATTTTTAGATCCCCCTGAAGACTTGCGATCGCTGCCTCCCAACTCTGCACACTCCATTTTAACTTCGCCCATGATTTCCAAAACAGGCTCTCCCCAAACTGGATCTGGGGAAACTGAGAGGCCAGTCTAGGTCCCAGACCTCCCTCTATCAGAGGAAAAATGTGTTGCCTATTCGTGGGCACAGAACATTTTTATGGGTAAAAGGAAAATGTTACTCCCAAAGGCTACAGGTAAGAGCCCAACTGAAGGACTGAACCTCTAGTCCAAAAGTGACATTTGTAATTCTATTTAATCTTACGTAGCCATAGGACAAGTACCAAGGAATAAATCCCATTTATATCCATATTGTGAAAATACTGCACGTTTATCAAGTGTTTAGTTGTAGTATCCTGAAAGTTCAGAGACTTGAGATACTTAATGGAAATGAAAAGGCTACTGTTTTACACTGGGAAATGTAACCATTCTTGACAGAGTATCTGTAGGTTGCAGACACTGAACATGAGAAGCTTATAAAAACACTATACTTTTAAATGTTTGTCGTAAATTAACATAGCTCAGTAACAAATTCTGGAGATACTTATTCCTTTAAAGCAAAGACTCTTTTTTTTCCCATAAATCGGTATTTTAAAAATAAATATTTGCCTCTACAGGATTTAGAAAATAAAGACAATAAACATTTTATACAGTATATTCTTTCTCTTTCATTTACTGAATGGTTTCAAAAATTCCTCTTCTTATATGCTACAATATCCAATATTATTAAATTAAAAAGACAGGATTGTAAATATTGATAGAATGACACCATTTGTTTTAAAATGAAAAATATAATATGTAGATATATACAGAGATGATAGATAGGTAGGTAGGTAGGTAGATAAATGGATAGCGTCATTCTTGAATATAGAGAAAAAAATTTCCTGAAGAAAGTTCAAGAAGTTGATAATAATTATTGCCCTAAGAAGGAGAATCATACACTGGAAGATGGAGGCAGACCTACTTCCCACTGTCGACCTTTTTGTACTGTTTATTTTGTATATATTCTCAATGAGAGACAAGTTGAAACACAGAGAGATGGGCACACAAATACATGTACACACACACACAAAATGGATAGGTAATGCTAATCCTAACTTCAATTTAGGATTTATATGACCTATTAATCTTGTAAAAATATGGGTTGCTGCCCTTGAAAGAATTAAGTGTGGACTATCGTGACTTATTAAAAGTCTTTATTTAGATAAATTTATGTTCTATTCCCAAATGGAATGAAATGTTGAAGAAGTGACTTTAAACAGAAAGAAACAGGAAGTATTTGAGATCACTTTTCAATAACATTTAAATTTCTTATAAGAATAAAAATGTCATCCTCCATTTAAATAAATTTTCTTGAATTTAGCAGGTAAACAAGCAACTATGAAAAGAGTATTTCCTTAATTAAAAATAGTATGGTCTACAGAGAAGTAACAATTGAAGCTGATGACAAGTCTAAATATATTAACCATAAGGACAATTTTGAAGATGATTGCAGGCAATTTTATGAAAAAATAAATATAAGATCACACTGGAAAATAAAGATCAATAGTACTAGAAAAATCTTCAGAAAATACCAACCACCTGGTATAAGAGACAAGTATATTTAAGAAACTGAGTAACATTAATGTATATACAAAGAATAATTTTTTAATTTTTGCCAAGGTGTACATGAATATATTTTAAAGAGTTTTACTTTTGAGAATAAGCTTTAATAGAGCTATTTGTGATCTATTATACAATAAAACCAATTTTGATTGACAAATATATACTTCAAAATACTATCTAAAATTACAGAATTTCAATGGCTTTTCCTACCTCCTTTTTCTCTCAAAGTTGTCCTGGTTCACAGGACATATTACACAATCACACTAGTGGGAAAGAGCCAATGATGTGGATCAGGGCAGATAACTTGGGACCTCATTTCACTAACCCTTAAGTACTTGACTTTCTTATTCTTACTATCTATTAAAATAGACAATCTGTGAGGAGTTTAATAGGCATGTCAGAATGTTTTAAGATTTTTCTATAAACCACTACCAAAGTGAAAGCTTTCCCACTCTCTGTAAGAGGAAAACTCTCTGTAAAAGGAAAACTGCCCAGCTGTTTCTTTGCTTTGTAAGTGCTGGATGTAAAATTAAAATTGTAGGTCAAGTTCCTTAACCTTCAGCAGGAAGGATTCTATTTCAGTAGCATGTTCCAAGGAAGGTTCCCTTTGAGAATTCTATAGAAGGAAGAAAGCACAATTAACCGAATACATGAATCAAAACGAATATATGAATCAGTAAAAGGATAATACAATCTGGCTACCTGTGGTTTCTCTTGGAATCACAAGGAAGATTCAGTAGGAAGACTATACATTTACTATATGAAATGAATACATTTACTATACAAATTTAGTATCCTATATTCATATATCCATCTTTATAGAACAAAATCCAACATTCCTGCTTTTAAGAGATGTAGTACAGGAATAATGGCTACTTTCTTATGGTAAATCAAACCAGCACTATATCCAAAGTTGAAACACTCTCTTTAATGTCAGAAGATAACCACCACCTCCATTCTTCAGCAGCACATTTATTCATATAGTGAGTAATTAGACAAAGGGATAGAGGGAGGTAGGGAGGAAGGGGAAAATCTGTTGAACAACCACCTAGATTAAAGATCAGCCAACTTTTTCTATAAAAGACCTGACAGTAACTATTTTAGACTTCACAGGCCATATAGTCCCTGTCTCAGTACTCTACTTCGCTGTTAGGATGTAAAAGTAATCGTAAAAAATAATAAGGAAATGGACACAGCTGCACTCCATCCAGTAATTTCTATTTACAGACACTGACATTTTAATTTCATACAGTTTTCACATTACAGAGTATGATTCTTTTTATTTTTCACCCAACCATTTTAAAATGTAAAAACCATTCGTAGCTCTTGACATGTGCAAATACAAGTGGGCCAGATTTGATGACCCTGCCCTAGATCACTTTAACAACAATTAAGTCCAGGAAGTAGACCTTGTTGGGGGTGTGTGTGTGTGTTGGGGGTGGATTAAGCAGAGAATGGTAGTGCTAGTGAAGGGGAAGAGAATTTTACTTTTTATTTTGGCAGAACTCCACACTTTAAAAATGTTTTACCATAATCATGGATTAATTATACAATTTAAAGAAATCTATTAGATAAATAAATATCTAATCGCCTGTTTTCCTATTTTTTGGCATGGTAAGGTAAGGGGTTTTATAGACAGACTATAAAGAGCCATCAAATTATAAAAAGGTTAAATTTTAAAACAGCACTTTATTTCTCTTTTCCTCTTTCTCTCAGAAAAAAAAAAGGGGGACGGCTGCTATCTTTAGCTGTTAATTATACTCCTGTAAAGAGAGTAAAGCTTAGGAATTTCTATTTGCTTTCTATCTAATCTGCAAGCCTCACTGACCTTTCATCAAGAACAATGGTGCATACACAGTTCCTACATTCATACCGGTTCCTTCCCCCATCCTCTCACCTTTTCTTTTTCTTTTTTTTTTTTTTTGGTGTTGAACTCCAGCCAAACATTAAATTACCTTGGGAAGTAAAAGGTGGATGAGAAAAAAGCACAAAAGTGGTATTTGGCCTCATTCTATGAGGATACTCAATCTCAATTTAGAAAAAGAAAGAAGACACTTTTTTTAGTGTGAGAGCATGAGAACTGGAAAGAAGCACAGATTTCTCAGACAAGCCTCAGACAAGTTTGCAGGTGGACTGTGCTCTTGTTTCAATGCAGGTGGGGCTGTAGATCAGGTGTGTGTGGGCCTGTGTGTGTGTTTATAAATCCACACCCATTTGTAATCAGAAACATCCAGAATACACTTCCAGCAAGAGCACTGACTAGTTCAGGTAAGCAAGCAAAATTTCCAGATTATTTAATCAGTGGTCAAGCTCAGTTATGCTTAAAGAATCAAATTATCGCTGTACAAAAGTGAGGTCTTCAGTAAAGCAGAGGGAATGTTCAATGAAATGATATTTTTAGTCTTTTAATGAACTAGATTTCCTTTGTTGGCTTCATACTTTTATTCTCTACTTCTATTAATGATATTATAATAAACTAACATTGACCAAAAGTGACCCTTTAAAAATTACACCGCAAGTAACAATTGTTCTTCCATGGTTTTTTTAAAAAAAAATTTTATTGGAGTATAGTTGATTTACAATGTTGTGTTCATTTCAGCTGTACAGCAAAGTGATGCAGGTATATATATATATATATATACACACACACACACACACATTCTTTTTTTAATATTCTTTAGGGGCTCTCTTCCCCAGGAAAGAGAACAGAGGGATGGAGTGGGAGTTTGGGGTTAGCGGATGCAAACTAGTATGTATAGAACAGATAAGCAACAAGGTCCTACTATAGACCACAGGAAACTATACTCAATATCCCATGATAAACCATAATGGAAAAGAATATTTAAAAAGAATGTAAAATCTCACTCCATTTAGTTTTATAGAGAATTTTTACACAATATTTATGTAAATGGCTTATGTTGAATTACTTTTGAAAAAGTAAAATACTGTGTCAGAAAATGCTAACTACTGGTGTTTGTAGCACCTAATTGTAGACGTGGTTATTTGCCTTCGGAGTGCAGTGTGAGTTGCTCCAGGGCCATGACCATGTCATATTCATCTGTGTCCCCCAAGTAGCTTAACCCACATATCTGATACTAGAGGATCATAAGTAATTCATGTTCTATTTACCAGAGAAATTGCTGTTCGTCCAAAGATAATAATATATAAATTGATTGGCTTTGTCATAGAATATATTTAATATCTATTTTACAGTTTATCTCAAACAGAAACAAATATTTTGATTTCTTAAATACAACAGTCTGACAATAGTACATAGTAACTTGAAATCTGAAAAAAATTCAGTTCCCATGCACTCTACATTTGGCAGCTTTAAAAGAAGAAAATGGTGAAGTTACAACTTCTCTCTTTTGATATAGATTCTATCTACTAATCTCAGTCTCTATCATAAAGAACTTTTTCTAACGTTTCCTCCAGATTAACTTTTTCTTAACTCCTTACTTCTGGAGATCCCTGAAAGAATCTTAAGGCAGTTAGGAGCTCTTTTCCCCAGGAAAGAAAACAAAGGCACATAAAATTTTACATACAATTTCAGGGATTTTTGAGACTCCAGGAGCTCAATCATAGACCTTCCTGAAGCTCACTGGACACAAGTTAAGACTCTGCCCTAGACGGTTGCTTCGATTTTTCCACTGCAACTTTCACCCTGACAGAGCCTGCCCTCCCGTCTTTGGACTTTGTGTTCCAGAGCCAGCTGTCTTTACCCGCTACTGAAATCTACCCTTTCTTTGTTTCAGTCTTTACCGTGCAAGATGACGTCCATAAGGTAAAAGATGGCACGCTGAAATGTTTTATGGTATTGATAAGTTATAGGAACTTAGACTGAGATTCTTATCAGCACCATGGTTATTGTTTAACAGTGTTTCTCAATACAAAGTAATTTAAAAGTGGCTCCCTTGCAGATTAGGAAAGAAAATAATTTAAATAGGACCAAACCAACCATTTTCAATCCAGGAGAGGACGGAAGGGACGCACTGCTGGCAAGACAAAGATACTAAAATGAGAGGAATGGTTTTTAAATAGGGCAGGGTTGTAAATTTAAGAGCAAAGGGCTGAGTAAATGATGGAAGGATAAGAAAGAAATGACTATAGAGGAACTGAAGAACAAGCTCCTCCATATTCTATTTTTTCCTCTCAGTTCTATTTTAAGCAGTATTTGTTCATGCCTAATCTTACTGTCTTGGCATAGAGTTAAAATATTGTTTTAATCTATTAGATCAGGAAGAATCAAAGGGCAAAGAATATGCGTGACAAATGTCACCTTTCCGTTGCACTTAGCAGTTGCAAGGCCTTTAATCAACATGATTTTATTTGAGTTTTAATGCAGTGCCATGAGCACTAGAATACTGTCAGAAGTAGGCTTTGGGTGCCCTGGTCCAGTTCTCTTTCAACGTCATTGTACTGCTCCCAGGATGCCCCAAATGTGGCTTTGCATCAAGTGGACATTTATTGAGTTGATTTTATTTTTATAATAATTTAAAAATAAAATGTGAAAGTTCTAGGTGGTTGTACCATGTCAGCTCACACAAGCAGAGCAATCTCTCAGCACAGGTTTGGTCTAACTCTTAACAAATGTCTTAATGACAGCCTGAGGTAACCTACTAGATTCTGACAATTTTTTTTTTTTTTTAATCATCCAGCTTCTTCTGAGGGGTTCTTGAGAAGACATGATGTTACACTCAGCTTTGGTTCTCTGCCTCTTACTCATCACAGTTTCTTCCAGCCTTGCCATCGCAATCAAAAAGGAAAAGAGACCTCCTCAGACACTCTCAAGAGGTACTGAAATCTCACTTTAGTTTCTAAACTCAGTCATTTGGATTGTTTTAAAATTCATCATCTCTTCCCCACAGTCTAGTTATAAAGCCAACTCAAGTAACCGAATTTTTTGTTGTGTATCATTTTAAAATAGGAAAAAAAAAACAAACTGAGCTGATTGGTTAATTTTAAAGAGTGAGCCAACTCAAATGACAAACAATAACAGTGTCCTGCATCTTGTACAGAAACAGTGGAGAACTGGTTTCATTGCGTGTAACTTTGGTAACCAAAGTCCTGGAAAATACTATTGATTGATATGTTATATTACCCTGTCCTCTATTTATTCAGGCAAGAAAATAATTTGGAATGATTTTATACTGGGATCCCCAGAAAATTATACTTTATCTCCACCCTCCAAGAATTTTGGTTAACCAAGTGTTTGCTATGCTGACTCCAGAAAACAGCTGCAGTAATTTTAGAGGGCATAATCTAGATTTGTCATTGGCTACATTGTTTAGAAAACATTTCTATTTTGTGCCAACTGTTTTACTTTGGCCTAAGAAATAATTATATCTTCATCTATAAAGAAATAATTCATAAAGAAAATTCTCAAAATTGATTCCTACATTTCCAGCTACTAGAAATGGAAAGAAAATCTTTTTCTCCACATGGCTAATTCTAAATTAGTAGCACAAACCAAAAAACACTTGACTGCTACTTGGAATGATAATGCGACTGGAGCAAACACATGGAGATCAGCTACAGCAAAATTTCAAATTTTAAAATATTGACTTTCTTTCCAAGTTAATTCATTCCTTAACGGATGTGTTAGGTGCCAGCCAATTGCCCATTAATGTTCAGCCAAGATAATTAATTCCACTTCAGTTTAAAAGCACAGAAACTACAAGTCTAAAAAATCAATAAGATTTTGCAAAATAAATAAAAGAGGGAAATATTTCCCTAAGTGTACTTTATCATGTATCTCTATATATACACACAATAATTATAAAATAATGAACTCAGTAGCCTTAAAATGCCAAAGACCAAACTACTCACTGCCCTTAAAGACCCTTGATGGCTGAGTTAAACAGCACGCTCTAACTATAATTAAGATACCAACATTCTGTATATTCACTTCCAAATGTCCATTAAAGCTATTTGGTTAATTTTGTGAAAAAAATACTCAATATGTACAATAAATTTTAAACAACTTGATGAGTCTGCTATTTCAGTTAAACTATTTCAATAGGGGAGATGACTGACAGCAGCTGGGAACTCCATTATTCAGAATTGGTTTGCATTTGGTTAAATTAACCCTTTACCTTCTGTTGACATATAGAAAACAACTGAGAGAGTAAAGCTCAGAATAAATGAGGATTTAAGGTGCAGGTGGGGTGAAAAGGAAGTTTGAGTACAATGTATCAAGTAGCATATAGAGCTGCTTAGAGTGGGGAGAAGCACCAGTTAAATAGAGTGTTAGGGAGAAAAGGGAGTATTAATTGGAAAAAAGGTAAGAAATGGTTCAATAAAAAAGTGAACTCCAAAATCTCAACTTCCTTTTGAATCAAAAGAACTGGTCTGCACCCAGAACCTGGTCCAGTACCTGGCATACAGTAAGTACTCAATAAATACATAGTGGAGAATGAATAAAATCTCAGATGACAAGTAAGCAAAGCCAGTACTGAATTATGAATTATTAATTATGGTAATGAACAGAGACCCTGAAGAGAGTTTAAATTCTGTACCATCTTTGGCCAATTGTGATTATGAGGTAAAGTGTATAAAAATAGTCATGATACAATATGACTACCTTACAAGCTATGAATGAATTGTTTGAGAGCAGGGAGTATACTGTCTTACCTTTTTACACCCAGTGCTAAGTGGAGCAAGGCATATAGCAGATGTTCCTTTAATATTTGTTGAACTAAGTTAAACAGGAGCAGAGAACATTAGTTCTTCCCATTGCTGACAGTCTGACACTGAATGATATTTGCAACAGAATAGGGAAATTAAGTAGGAGCCTAGTCTCACTGGCTGTGTTCAAAATACCTTTTATCTAATGCAAAACGTGGCATGAACTTACTGCATGTGATCAAGCAAAGTTGTAAAGAAAATCTTTCAGGATTTTTACAGACAGGAAGGATTCCTGCTAAGGTGGGGATACTAAGCTAATGTAAGATGTCTTCCAATGTTAGGATTCTAAAATCAGGCAAAACCAAACCAACAACACTTCTGGTAAGAGTGTAGAATAATGCAGTCACTGGAAAAAGTCTGATGGTTCTCAGAAAGTTAAAATTATAGCTACAATTTGATCCAGCTAGTTACCATTTGATCCAACAATTCCACTTCTAGACATTATACCCAAGAAAAATGAAAACATATGTTCACACAAAAGTTTGCACTCAAATGTTCATACCAGGATTACTCATAAAATCCAAAAAGTAGAAACAACCCAAATGTCCATCAACAGATGACTGGATAAACAAAACTTGGTATACCCATACAGTGGAATAATATTTAGCCCAAGAATGACGTCCTAATACATGCCACAACATGGATGAACCTTAAAAACATTGTATTAAGTGAAAGCATCCAGTCATAATATACACCACATCTTACATGACTCCACTTACATTAAATATCTGGAATAAGAAAATCTATATAGAGAGAAAGTAGATTAGATATTTCTTAGAGTTGTGGGAGATGAAAGAATTAGGTGGTGATAACTAAAGGGTACAGGGTTACTTTTTGAGGTGATGAAAATCTTCTAAAATTGATTGTGGTGATGGTTGCACACTTATGTAAACATACAAAAAATATATACTTTCAATGGATGAACTGTATTGGTATATGAATTATATTTTAATAAAGTTGTTATTAAAAAAACAAACCAACCAAAACCTGCCAGGCAAAAATCATGGAATCATATTTATCCTGCTTCATAATTCTGCTTTGTAAGTCCTGGCCGTCTTTACCAAAACCAGAAACTCCAGTCTGGCAACATATGAAACAACTGGGAAAATGTGGGTCCAAACTAGCCTGAAAATATTTCTATTTTCAAAGTTATTCAACCTTTTTCATCTATAGACTGACACATTTCCTGAAAATACTTTGAAATATTCCTGGATGTTTTGTGCATTCTTCTCCTCCATGGTCTTATTCTTCAATCTGTAATACACATTCCCAACTACTCATATCACTTCTTTAAAGGCTAGTGGGTTCTCTCTCCACTCTTTGTGTTCTGTTTCCCTCTCCACTCTTCTGGATGCTTACCAAACAAGTGTTTTATTGAGTCTCTCAACCATGATATTCCCATGCCAGAATTTTTTTCCCTGTTAAAACTCAAAGCAAAATTTGAAATTCCTTTGTTTCATGATGTATTCTGACTTTGAGGGAGTCAACATCTCTTGGCACTCAAGATTCAAGGACACTGTTCAGTATAGTCCAAAGTATTCCTGATAGATTTACAAAGTGTGCTAAGATTAACTATTTCCTCCTGTGCATTCTGAAAGCCAGAACTCTTGCATGGTCCAGAGATGTCCTTTCAATCAACACTAATCATAATAGCATCTACTGAACACTTACTGGGTTCAATGCCATGGGCCTTAAGATTTAAAACACTGTCACAAAACCTCAGTAATATCACCTGAAAGGATACAACCTCTTTGTATTTAGTTATAATTATATATCCTCTATACCTTATGTCAGACAACTACTTGGTAGCATAAGTATCTGTAGACAGATAACTGCTTATCACATGCCCATTTCAGAACTCTTCGGTAGTCCTGAGTTAATACATTGATTTCTCTCTTTTGTTTTAGGATGGGGAGATGACATCACTTGGGTGCAGACTTATGAGGAAGGTCTCTTTCATATTCAAAAAAGGTAAAACACCTCTCAGTTAACTTTGACAGATGATACAGATACCGCCTCATAAGGGAGCCAAAAACTAGCATGTTAGCTTTTCAAAGGCTACAATAAGAATTTACTCTGATATTGTATGCTGTTTGGACTAAGAATTGCTATTAGAATTTTTTTAATAAACAACAGCTCTAAATACTTTTGTGTTAATTTCTTAATTATCCAAGGAAGCTTTTTTATTCTAGGAATAATTGACAACATTATATTAGTTTCAGGTATACAAAGTAATGATTGGATATTTGTATATATGCAAAATGATTACTACAGTAAGTCTAGTTAACATCCACCAAGCAAACTTTTGAATATAAATTGCATAAACAAAACAGCAATACTCACTGGGCATTATACAACCTTAAATAGGAACCTGACTTATAGCAGCACTTCTCAAAGCTGTCTGATCATCAGAACAACTCAGAGAACTTTCTTCAAAAATCTATATTCAGGGTCAACTACTTACTGAGTATCCACTTCTATGTGCCCAGCACTGTTATACACTCAATGACCAAGAGTGACTAAAGTAGATCTAGTAGATTTACTAAAGATCTACTAAATCTTTGGGGATGGAGCTGAGAAACTTGTACTTTTAAAAGCACCCCAAGAATTTATCAAATATCTAAAGAACATTCAATTCAACCCTTTGAAGAAAAAGAAAAGATTCCAAATAAGAACTGAGTAAAACACTCTCAACACTGAACAAATATTACCAAAAAAAAAAAAAAAAAGAAGTCTTTAAAATAATCTTATCTCCAAACACAAAGGTAAAAAACAACATATTAGCAAAGAGCAGCTGGCAGAACACTTAAAGAATATACCCTGATAAAGTGAGATTCAGTTTGGGAAAGCCATAAGATTCAAAATTAAGAAATCTGTTAACTAAAATAATTTAATATTTATAAGGACACAAATCATACAAGTATCTCCTACCTCCACAAATGCTAAAAAGGCATTTAATACAATGATAAATCCTTATTTGAATTTAAAAAACTTATCCATCCCAGCAAAAACCAAAGTATCCCACTGAAGGATTCTTTAATCACCACAGTTACTAACATTGTTCTAACACTGGAGATACTAACTAATGCAATTAGATGAGAAAAACGTAGGAGAAAGTGAAAGAATCTTCATTTGCAGCTGATGACTGTGTATGTGAAAAACTTGAGAATCAGCTCAAAGTATTCAGAAGTATGAAGTTTCAATTAAATTAGATGAGACTAAATTAATATCTAGAAATCAACAGCATTTATATATATAAATAATTAAAATGGTTAAAGAAACTTATAAAATACCTTATATAACTAACACTATAAAACTCTTAGAGGAAAACATAGGCAGAACACTCTATGACATAAACCATAGCAAGATTCTTTTTGACTCACCTCCCAAAATAATGGAAATAAAAACAAAAATAAACAAATGGGACCTAATGAAACAAAAGCTTTTGCACAGCAAAGGAAAATATAGACATGATGAAAAGACAACACTCAGAATGGGAGAAAATATTTGTAAATGAAGCAACTGACAAAGGATTAATCTCCAAAATATACATACAAGCAGCTCAAGCAGCTCATTATCAAAAAAAAAAAAAAAAAAAGACCCAATCCAAAACTGGGTGGAAGACCTAAATAGACATTTCTCCAAACAAGACATACAGATGGCCAACAAACACATGAAAAGATGCTCAACATCACTAATCATTAGAGAAATGCAATCAAAACCACAAAATCACCTCACACCAGTCAGAATGGCCATCATCAAAAAATCTAGAAAAAAATAAATGCCTGAGAGGGTGTGGAGAAAAGGGAACACTTCTGCACTGTTGGTGGGAATGTAAATTGATATAGTCACTATGGAGAACAGTATGGAGGTGCCTTAGAAAACTAAAAATAGAACTACCATATGACCCAGCAATCCCACTACTGGGCATATACCCTAAGAAAACCATAATTCAAAAAGACACATGCACTCCAATGTTCATTGCAGCACTATTTACAGTAGCCAGGACATGGAAGCAACCTAAATGTCCATCAACAGATGAATGGATAAAGATGTGGCACATATATACAATAGAATATTAGCAATAAAAAGAATGAAACTGAGTTATTTGTAGTGAGGTGGATGGACCTAGAGTCTGTTATACAGGGTGAAGTAAGTCAGAAAGAGAAAAACAAATACCGTATGCCCACGCAATATATGGAATCTAGAAAAATGGTACTGATGAACCTAGTGGCAGGGCAGGAATAGAGATGCAGACATAGAGAATGGACTTGAGGACTCAGGGGAGAAAGGGGAAGCTGGGACGAAGTGAGAGAGCAGCATTGACATATATACACTACCAAATGTAAAATAGATAGCTAGTGAGAAGCTGCTACAGAGCATAGGGAGAGCAGCTTGATGCTTTGTAACAAACTAGAGAGGTGGGAGAGGGAGGGTGGGAGGGAGGCTCAAGAGGAAGGGGATATGGGGATATATGTATACTATAGCTGATTCACTTTGTTGTATATCATAAATTAACACAATGTTTTAAAGAAATTGTAGTCTAATAAAGATGAAAAAAATAGCAAAAAAGAAAAATGAAATATCCCAGGATAAACGACAGAAAATGTACAAAATTTATATGAACTAAGTGTACTACTGGCGAAAAAAAATCACAAACCTATGTGAAGGGAAATTTCTTGGATAGAAAGATTCAACATCGTAAAAAATGTCAATTCTCTCTACAGTTAAAAAATTTTTAAGATAATCACATGAAAACAGACATAAATAGTTAGAAATATTCTGAAAAGAAATCAGTGGGGGCTAGCCCTTAATCAACATTAAACATTTTAATAAAACAATATGTTACTGGTAAATGAACTGAATAGAATGGAGAGAACAGAAATAAAACTGGATACTACAGAAACTGTTTACATGATTAAGTGGCATTTTATATCAGGAGTATGTAAAATAATGATTGTTAGAGAGAATTTGATAGCCATTTGTGAAAAATAAAAAAACTTCTATACCTCACATTTTATATCAAAATAAATGATAAAGATTAATTATAATGATGAAATGATTAACATACTAGAAGATACTATTACAAAATTTTATTTCTTTATGTTCTTGGAATAGGGTAGAATTAGGGTGAGGCATGAGGGATATCTAGGATGCAAAAACAAAACACTTAATTTTTGTGCCCCAGATGCTACTCTTGCCTCACCCCAGTCCTTCTTTAGACTTGAATATGGCCAAAGGAAAAAAAAAGAAGAAAAATCCTAAATAAATGACCAATATTCTTGATTATGTGAATTTCTGCATAACCAAAAACTTATCATAAACAAAGGAAAAAGGCAAAAACTACAAAACATACAGAAAACCACAGCACATACTGCAAGAGTGAATTTCTCTCATATACGAAGTACTCACATAAATCAATAAGTAAAAGGTCAAGTCAATGGAAAAGATGAACATAAGATAGGAAAGATAGTTCACAGAATAAAAAAATTAGTACTCTAAACATATGAGTAAGATTGATTAATTTTTACAGCTTTATTGAGATATAATTTACATATAAAATTGTGCAAATTTAAGGTGCACAATGTGATGATTTGATGTACGTATATATTGCAAAATGATTACCACAATAAGGTTAATTATCACCTCACACAGCTAAGGGGTGTGTGTGTGTGTGTGTGTGTGTGTATGTGTGTGGTGAGAACTTTTAAGATGAACTGTCTTATCAGCTTTCAAGTATACCATACAGTATTGTTAACTCTGGTCATCACTAGATTCCCAGGACTCACTCCTCTTATAATTGGAAGTGTGTACCATCTGTGCACCTTCACCCATTTTCTCCACCTCCAAACCCCCAGCCTGGGAAACCGCTAATCTACTCTCTGTTTCTATGAGTTTGGTTTTTACTTTTTTTTTAGATTTCAGATTCCACTTATAGGTGAGATCATATAGTATTTGTCTCTGACTTATTTTACTTAACATAACACGCTCAAGATTCATTCATGTTGTCACAAATGTAGTGATAGTCACTTAGGTTGCTTCCATGTCTTGGCTATTATAAATAATGCTGCAACGAACAGGAAGATGCAGATATCTCTTTGAGATAGTGAAATAGTGATTTCATTTTCTTTCAGTATATGCTCAGAAGTAGAATTGCTGGGTCATATGGTGACTATTTTATTTTTTAAGCTCTCTATTGGAATATAATTGCTTTGCACTCTTGTGCCAGTTTTTGAGGTACACCAAGCAGCTGTATTTATACATGGTGACTATTTTTTATAAGAAAGTAAAACTACATTAACTTCCCTCTTTCACCTACTGGATGAAAGAATTAAAAGCTCAAGAACCAGTTTTAGTGAGAGTAAATAGTTACCTCTCACATTATCAAAGAGAATATAGATTGGTACAGATTTTATGGAAAGTATACACAGTGCGTCAAAATTATAAATGCACGTACTCTGACCCAGAAATTCCACTTCTGAAAATTTATTTACAAATATACCTACCCACGTACAAGATTATATGTACGTAACATCACGTTCACCAAAGCATCTTTTTAAATGTCTGAAAACAATCTAAACATAAAAGATTGAGAAGAATTTAAGTACCTATGTTGAGGTGACTACAAAATTAAAGATGATCCATATAAGGGAATATTATACAAAAGCGCAAGGGAATAATATCTAAGATACATCATTATGCTAAAAAAGTGAAATACACATACATGTGTATAGTGTGCTAGTATTTGTATTTTTAAAAAAGAAAAAATATATATATACATGTAGATATGCATATGAACATATATGATTCATATTTGCAATCATATATATTTGCATAAATATATACACAAGCATACACATATGCACACATGTATTTTACTATATGACCTGAAAACCTCTGGAAGCAAACTTAGGAAATAGTAACACTGCTTACTTCTTGAAGGCAGGATGGGAGAAAGAATTTTTCCTTTTTTAACTTTTGAATTTTAAACCATCTGAATTTGTAACTTATTTTCAATCAAAACTACATAGAATTTTAAAAGATAATTCACCAAATGATGCTGGTAAACAGCTAGGCGTGGAAGGCTCTGGTTTTAGAGCATCTCAGAAATACAGCTCCCCAAAACTTTTTCTCCCACTCAAGTTTCTCACAATCTGATGTGCTAGTTCACAAGATTTTTTTCCCGCAATTTAAAATGCTTTAATTTTTTTTATTCTTTTAAGAATTCTTTCCCCATTTAGGTTACTACAGAATTTTGAGCTGAGTTCCCTGTGTCGTACAATAGGTCCTTGTTGGTCATCTATAGTAGTGTGTACATGTCAATCCCCAGCTCCCAGTCTATCCCTCCCCCCCACACATCCCCCTGGTAACCCTAAGACCAGGGACCACTATTTCAATTTAGCCTGCAAGCTAAGGATAATTTTTACATTAAAAAAATTTTTTAACCAAAAGAAGAAGAATATCTTGTGACACATGAAAGTTAGTTGAAATTCAAATTCCAGTGTTATAAACTAAGTTTTACTGTAACAAGGCTGCTCTCACCTGGTTGCATATGGCCCACGGCTGCTTTCGCACAATAATGGCAGAGGTGAGCGGTTGCGAACAAGACCACGCGGCCTGCAAACCCTCAAATATTTACCACCTGCCTCTTTGCTTTAAAAGTTTCTGAGCCCTTTTTCAGGTATTCCTACTTCAGTGTCTGCCAGAAACAGAAACTCTTCCTGAAACGGATTACTGTCTTGCTTTGACTGTCTGAACAACCCATTTAAAGCTGAACTAATAAGACTGAGTATTCCTCAAAGTCCTTAAAAAAAAAAAAAAAAAAAGACTGAGTATTTTGTGGTCTTGATACATTTTTCCTTGGACTCCAGTTGGCCAGAAATCTGATGCAGAAATTAGTTTTCCAAGAGTTACATCAATGTCTTTCCCTACAGATAGCTGTCCTTGTTTCCAGCTGTTGTGCTGGGAAGAAATGGTAGCAGTTCAGGAAATCAGAATGACTCATGCCCTTGAAGTGGGCTGCCTCACAGGACACCTCTGTCTACCTAAGTGCAATCAGAGAAAGAGTTATCTAGTAGAAAGATTACCACTTGATGCTTAGGAGGTCTAAGTTCTATATGTGTCTAAAGAAATGTCAATAAATATCCTTAGGCCTAGTTTTCTACTAATAAAAAAGAGGTAATAATATTTCATTCATCGGGTATCTAATCTACTCTTTTACCAGTAAATGTGAAGTTGTTGGCAAATATTATTCTTCTGTGTTATAAATTTTAAGAGAGTAGTTGTAGGATTTATTCTTACCTAAAATTAACTTATAGTCTAAGTTTGAGGATTAAATGAAATTATTAACAACTCAAAGTGTGTTACTTAACACTTTTGAGACTAAAGTTTAAAAAAACAGGATTATTCAATAACAAGTATTCATATGATGACTTCTGTTGTTTTTAAAAAGATTTATGCTTGATACGTATACACTAGTCTATCTCTTTTTGTACCTGGCACCCTCTCAAAATTAAAGAAACATTTTAAAAACATCTTATATAGCCAAATCATAATTATTTTATCCTTCACTGTAGTTAACATTCTTATTTTTTTCTTATTCTAAAGAGCAGGGAAGTCAATGAGCACCATAACTTTCCTTCAGAGAGTTAAAACTAAAATGACACTGAAAAATATATAGGAAGGAAACTATCACTGAGATTGATTGTACATTATAAGTTGTCACATGAATAAAAGGTTGTGAAAATAGTCAAATATTAATAGCCTTTTTGAAAAACTAAAAACAAACAAAAAACCTAAGTAAAAACTTTGACTCTTCTAAAATTTTATACAAGATGTTCATTGGAAATGAATATCTTGTTTATAACATCCTTTCATCTTTGGAGACAGAAATGACTTTTATGTTTCTAACTGTACTAGAGTATACTTAAGAGTCAACTAGTAAGCTTGCTAAGCTAAGGATTCCTGCATCTTACCCCAAGAGATTCTGATTGAGTGAGCCCAGGAGGGAGCCTGAGAATTTACATTTCTAATAAGCTACATTTCTGGTGAGGCTGATCTTCAGTGGTGGGGCCATGTTATGAGTAACGGGACTACAGGCTACAGTGCTGTGATTTATCAATCTGAGATTTTTACTTTATGTCTTGTAGAAAGCATGAAAACATTCAGTGTAACTTCACTGTACATTTTGACTCAAATTAACCACTTGGCTCCATTCCACACTCTCTCTGTTTAGTAACAAGCCACTGATGGTTATTCATCACTTGGAAGATTGTCAATACAGCCAAGGTAATTTTCGCTCCTGAGATCTTACTGTATTTCCAATATGAAGTAGGAAAGTGACCTGGTTACAAATTGTTAAGAAGGCACTCGGGAAATTCTATCAAAAAATAAATAAATAAATAAAGACAACTGCTAGAGTACCACCATTTTACAAAGGTACTTAAAGACTACAATGATTCTTAGTAACCTACTGAATATGTTTATATTATATGTCCTTTAGAATTTTATATCCCTCTTTCTCCCCTGCTCCCACTCCCCCCCCCAAAAAAAAGGTGGGAAAACTGGCTGAAAGATGTTGTTTTAACCAATGAGTCAATGAATTACATGACATTATAAAACTGGTGATTTCATTAATGTGATTATCTCAGTGTCTTCTTGGATAGACCCTGTCCCTCACTGCTTTCCAATGAGAGACAAAGTAGCAATGGGCCAATGAACTATTTACTTCCAAGCTACAGATGCAAACAAATGCCAAATACTAGCTTAATTGTGCTACATTATATTGAAGGCACCTTGATCCTTGAAACTAACTGGCATTATATTTTTCCCCACAGCATTAAAAAAAGTGTTTGCCCAAAATGAAGAAATACAAGAAATGGCTCAGAATAATTTCATCATGCTGAATCTCATGGTACATGACCTCTACTATGTTTTCTTAATATCTCAAATCAATGGAAAAGTTGCATCTTTTTTTAAAATTTGTCTTTTTTTTAAAGACAAAATGAGCTATAAAGTATTAGTGGATATAGAATGTTATATAGAATTGTAAGAGGCCAAAATATACAATTTACTCAAAGCCTTGTTTATATAAAATATTTTTAAGTCAACTGTTAAAAACAACCCAATCCAATAACATTCTTTTTTTGTTTTTCTTCTTTTGCTAGCATGAGACCACTGATAGGAATTTATCACCTGATGGACAATATGTGCCTAGAATCATGTTTGTGGGTAATTGTATAATCTCTTTCCATCAGATTTACAAAATCAGTAGCCTTCTTGCTTTTATTTACTTTTAAATGCTAGTTCAAGTACTATTCCTTTTAAATGGAAGTCATTAGTAACCCAGTCAATAACAGCGCTTATTAGTTCAACAATCAAACTCATTAGGTCTATCATTTGCAACTTATAAATACATAAATTTTAATTTTTTAAATTAACTGATGCTGTTAAATCAATATCCCAATATACTTTCAGTACAGTTCTCTAAACTATGTTGACAGAGAGCTGTGACACACTAAAATGAGAATTCAGATTAACTCATCATGAATTCACATGTATGAAAACTGACATAAATTTGCTTAACATTTGTTTTAGAGTAAGAGGCAAGAATGATTTTCAGAACATTGTAAATAATATATGTGACATTTTTTTCTTGGCAGATCCTTCTTTAACAGTCAGAGCTGACATAACTGGAAGATACGCCAACAGACTGTACACATATGAACCTCAGGATTTACCACTATGTAAGTATTCACAGATTATCTTGAACAAAGATACTAGCAACGCTTGACTGTCAGAAGGGTCACTGATGCCCTCCATCATTGCTTCCCCCAAACAGTGCCACCCACACATCACAGTCTCTGGGGTTGGTAGTGGTGGTAGTGGTTAAAGCAAACTCTTAGCTCCCGTCAAAATCAGAATTTCCAGGGTGCCTTGGAATCTCTTTTTTCAACAGGGATCTCTAATAGTTCTTGTGATCACTAAACGTGAAGACCACTAAAAAGAATAGAGTACACATTAAAATTAAACCTTAAAAAAGCCAGTCCATTCTTCTGGTATCAAAATCATGAGTCATTTCCACAAAGTAATGATAATTAACTCTTCTTCTCTTCCTTAAATGCCTATTAGCAAGGAGATACAGTCTGACTTGGGACTTTCATCTTTACAACATTCGCTATCAACTATGTTTAATAAGATAACTATACCTGTCAGATCCAGCAATACTGATACAAAATAATCAGTTACAATAGATACTCCCTCAAAACCCCTTTGATAAAACTGTTTAACATAAGAAAGTTGATGAAACAGCTCTGAATGATCTAATCCCAAAATTTACATGTCCATAATATTCTTTAATGTTGCAGATAAATCCCCGTGTCTTTACAGCTATTAAATGGGCCAATTTTAGATATGGGGTTAATAGATTATAACATTTGGTACTCTCATTTACTAACAGAATAATATGTGTTTACTTTTATTACAGTGATAGAAAACATGAAGAAAGCATTAAAACTGATTCAGTCCGAGTTATAATGGATTACCTCTAAGAGGTCAAATGTCATAAAGAAAACCTTCTGGTTAATTGATTAATACTAAATTGCTAAGTACATGAATTTTGTAACATTACCATTTAAATTTTTAACGTGTTTGCAAATTTTTGTGAAAGTAAAATGATATTTCAATAAATGCCAAAACCTGAACGTGACAATGTAGTGGTTTGATTTCTACCTGCTTCAATAGCAAAGAAAGCTTGTCATGAGCTGATAGTTATAGTGGAGACAAGACCTCAATAAGAGGTGTCTATACTGGTTGTTTCTATTTCCTCATCTGTCATTCACTCCACCAAGTAATCTAAAGTATGCCCCCTCCACTGTATTGAACCTGCAAATTTAGGTCATAAATGATCTGCATGTTGTCAAAGCAAATGGATACATCTCTGTTCACTTATTTGAACTTTTAGCAGCATAACTTCAGAGTTAACCATTAACTTCCTTTTTTACTTTAAAATATATTTTTAAAAACAAATTACAATAAATCAGAAACATATTTTAAAACTTTAATGTGTCTTCCTTAATTTAATTATGGGTGGATATTTAACACTTTCAATAATTTTAAGAAGAATGTAACTGCCTCCAGAATATTAAAGAATTTCTCCAGTTAACAAGCAGAAGAGGAGTCTGTTCTGAAATTATCAGACATTCAACCACCAACTCAATTCTTCACAGGAAGCTTCTGGAAGATAATATCCATGTCTTCTATTCCCTTAAATAACACAAAAAAATCCTAATTTGTTTATGGACAAAATTTCCATAATCAGTTGGAATAATTCTAATTACTAATGAAAATCCCATAATCTGCTGGGAGTAATTCTCAGAAGAGAGAGAATGTTTCAGATGGGCAAAATTTTTCCTAATTCATAGGATTTGATTGCATTTAAATAATTTCAATTTTTTGAGATATAAAAGTACACTTTTATATGAGATAGATATAGAACATCTATGATATCAATATCTGATTAATTCCAATATTTCATGAGTCAGAGAAAGAAAGGTTCCTACCAGCTTTTATTTGGTCACTATTCATTTCATTTTAAGTAGAGTTTTAGTATCTGATCTATTTGGATATAAATAGGTTACCTGATCACGCATGTAACCTCTTTGCAAAAGACTATTAAATATCCTATTTTTTAAATTTTAGATCAAAGTCCAGAGTTTTGTTTGTTTTTTTAATAAATTCTCAGAGATCAAAGTGTACTGGTATATTCTAATTTAATAATTTAACGTATGAAGACTAACTGATTCCATCGTTGCAAAAATATTAGAGGCAGAAAATGTCAGTGGTCATTTGCCCGAACTTAGAAGACATCAGTTGACAATTCAGTTGCTGTTTTAAGAACTAATAGAATATTCACTTATTTTTCTTCAATTATTGCAAAAATGTTAACAAGTGATAAATTGCTTATACTCTACCTTGAAAATGTGCCTTTATATTTTTATCATATGTGCTTAAATTGCATATAATTCAATTATGCATATACACTAACATTTACTATTCATATATTTTTATATATGTATTATTTGATAAGATATATTTATCAGTGTAGTCTTGTAGCCAATTTAGTTTCCTTCTCTACCCTACTTTAACAATTAAATTCTATATCCTAGTTGATATTTCTACTAATTTCTTCACTTTATAAAATTAGTGGTTTAGATTCTATCACTTCTGTGGTTACCCCTAGCTTTGAAATGCAGGACCAGGAATAGAACCCACATGTGTATATATAACTTTACTTCTATTACTTTTAGCCTCGTAACCTCCAAAAAAAGTATTTATTCCTGCTCTAGCACAACCAATATTAAGAATTAAATTACTTACACCAACTACCTGAAACAGTATGAACAATTCTGTGATAGACATTTCACAGAGGAGTTTGGGGAACTTCATTTGCATTTCAAACAGATAATAGTTTAAAAACTATTGAATATGTAACTTTTAAAAAGAGATTAGAATAGGATCATCAGTAAAGAACATCCAGTTGAATTTAAATGAGAGATTAGCAACCATTTTTTTAGTATAAGTATGTCCTATCCTATATCTGGGACATAGTTATACTAAAAATGTATTTGCTGTTTATGTGAAATTCACATTTAACTGGGTGACCTGTACTTTCATTTGCTAACATGGGCAACCCCAGTTTAGAGCTACTGCACGAGATGCCCCTCCTTCTCCTTATTTTTTGCCTAAAATAGCAACATTTCTTTTATATTTCAAGCCAATCTCTCAGTTTCTGAGTTCCAGAAAAATAACTTCAATTATTTTATAGCATTTAATCTCTCCCAATTTAACTTCTACTCTGTGCCAGACACTGTGTTTGATATTATGGATACAAAGATAAATTAGATAAAAATAAGGCAATTTTGTTCCCAAGATTTCATAATTTAGTGCTAAAATAGATCACTGAGGAGAAATGATTCCTTATGAAACAATGTAATAGGATGATGTGGGAGCAGAGGAGAGATGGCTTGAGTCCTAGTGGGGCTTCACACAGGATGAAGCACCCATGCATCTTGAACGAGAATGTATTCCACCATTATGGACATTCACAGGATGAAACAGAATAAAGCACATTATGGGGGCTAAAGAAATTCTTGTTTGTTGGTTTAACTCTAAAATACAAATGTGTACAAGGTTTTCTTAGTAACATCTTCCAGAATTTTAGATTAGGCTTAAGATACTGTGCCAATCTTCAGACAAACTTCTTTAACAAACAGGATTATATACTACAAAGATTGATAGAGATGTGCTTGCAAGTCTACAGTAGCACTCCTTACAGCACAATTGCACTTTAGGTGACACACAGTACATAATCTGTGTACTCACAAACATCCTTACTGTATAAAGAAAGATATGCTTTTTTTTCTGTTTCTAAAAATTGTTTCTTATGCAATGTCTAGGGGAGGCAGGATTGTGGCAAGCACCCACAGCGGGACGCCATTGTGTAGTCCCCTGGTGTTTGCAGCAATGGACTTGATGAATACCAGTGTATGCACATCTTTTCATAAAAAATGAAATGTATCCACTGCCCACAGCTTTCAAATCAGGCAACTGGATTTTTGCTGAGTAACGATTCCGGCAATTTCTTGAAGTATCTTATAGTATTTTCAAGAATAGGATGCTGTTACAGGTTGAATTGTCCTCCTCCAAAATTCATAGGTTGACGTCCGAAACCACTCTTGTACTTCAGAATGTGACCTTATTTGGAAATAGAGTCACTGAAGATATCATTCACTAAGTTAAGGCGAGGTCAAACAGGAATAGCATGAGCTCCTAATCCAGTATGACTGGAATCCTTACAAAAAGGGGAAATTTCAACACAGAGACATGCACAAAGACAGAATATCATGTGAAGATGAAGACAGACGTCTTGGCGATGCCACAGAAGCCAAGGAATGTCACAAGTTACCAACGAACCACAAGAAGTCAGGCGAGAGGCATGAACAGATGGTCCTTCATAGATCGCAGAAGGAACCAGTCTTGCCAACACCTCAGTCTCAGACTTCTAGCCTCCACAGCTGTGAGACAATAAATTTCTGTTGTTTAGCTGGCCTGTGTGTGGTACTTTGTTACCACAGCCCTAGCAAACCAATCCAGATGCTTTCCCCTCCCCCATTCCCAGTTTGCATGATTCCCATGGCAGTAAGGAAACACCAGGACTTCTCATCACACACTTAAAGAGAAAGCATGCTAGAACACAAGAATTATTTCTTACAATAAGTTTGCCTGGTTCTAGTCTACTCTCAAAACAAATTTCTACCCAATTAAATGTTATTTCAGTACTCAAAAAGTTTTATATAATTGGTTAAGTTAGGTTTGTGAAATATTAACACCTGACACTGCGGTTTTAATGCAGAAATAAAAGTCATACCCAGAGAAAGAGTTATTATATTTGGTATTTTTTAGTTATTACGAAAGCAAACACATTGAACTCTTTCTACATCCCGGGCAGTGAGCTGAGGTCCTTGCATAGATTATCTCATTAATACCTTACCACAAATGTGAAATACTGTGACCTTCAATAACTTGATAAAAAAAAAAAAGAAAAAGAAAAAAGAAGAAAAAAAAGTCACAGAGCTAATTAGCAGAGCCAGTGCTCAAACCCAGGAAGTTTGACTCCAGGGTCACCACCATATGATTCTGCTTTAGATCTGTACATTGTGAAAAATATGATTTAATTAAAACTGACAGTGTGCAACAACTGAAAACATGTAAGTGTATGCTCTTTATAAAAGAAGGGAAGTTCACATAGATTCCAATTAACATTTTATAGAAAGACTGTACGTGGTCCCGCCATTCTGGATTTTGAGCCTCCACCCCCAACAAACCAAAGGACAAGCTTCTACCAGCTTTTGGTGAATCTGCAACTGATTCTCAGTGTGAGCATCTAAGGAACCAAGAGGGATAGGACAGCGTGATTTCAAATCCCAAACACACCTCCTCATTAACAATCACGAATCTAAACAACTCACTATTCGTACTTTATCACGCTATGAACTGTACCCATAGGAAAATTTCCAAGAAGACAGCTTACCTTTGGCAGAATTCTTCACTTTCTTAAAGACCTCTCTTTGGGTTACACATTGCCCTCCGGAAATCATCCACTACCCAGAGCCCCTCTTGCCAGACTAGCTCTAAGTAAATGCTTACGTCTGCAAATTTGCTCTCCTCTGTAGGGGATTGGTAATTAGTACTTCCACCTGTGCTTCAACCTTATTGATGGAAAGCTGAAGCTATGAAAGCTTTAGTGCCTGCAGGTACTAACAATTAACGGACTTTCAACTACCCCTTAAAGATACCTGTTCTATCTACCTAAAACCTGGAAGCCATTTTTGAAGCTACTCTCTTCTGACTTTATCAATCCTAAGGGGCACTTAAGAATTTTATTGACACTTACCAAATAAGTTTTTGGTATCCTAAGAAATATAGCAGAGTAAAGTGACACACCCCAAAAGAGCAGGTTTATGTAGCTTGGTTCGCTTTCATATCTAGATTTGGCAAATAACTTGTATAAATTACACTGGAGTCTTAGGCCATCATGTTTCTTGGGTTAGGCATATTAATACCGCTCTAAAACCTTTGTAAAGATTACATGGCAGTTTGTTTCAAAACTTTCAAGCTCTAAAATATAATAATTAGTCATCTTTCTGTATCCATTTTGTATTAGGGAGTCTTTCCAAAGAAGGATAGTCTCAGAGGCAAGCCCTTCAGGGGAACAATTCATGTGATGTGATCATCCTGAAATTTTTGTTCTCTGCGGGGGGCTTCTTTAAAAAGCAATCGCACTGCACTGTACACCTGAAACTATCATGATACTGTAAATCACTTACACTTCAATAAAAAAGAGTATGAAAAACCAATAAAATAATACAAAACTAAAGAATAAAGCAATGGCAGCTGCTTCAAGGAGCAACACTCCACTACAAATTCATTTTCCAGATTCTATAAGCTTATTGTTAAGTAGTGAGAGCAAGCTTTTCTGGGAGAACTCTAAGGTCAAGTGTCTGCCAAACATCTGTCAGTTGAAATGAGGACTTCTGGTTATTTAAAAAGATAAACCACTGTGAGTAGAGTGTCTTTTTTTGCTATCATCCTCTTCACCAATGACACTCCCGTTCTCTCTCAGCTAACGTGGACACCACACCTGTTGCTACTGTGGCAGAACAGGAGGTGATTTATTTATTTCATCTCTTGCACTAGATCATTCTGAAGAATTCACAAATGAACCCACATACCCAAAGCTGACGGTATTTTTTAGCCTCCGTTTGACCCCGTTACTGTAAAAAGATTTCTCTCACAGAACCTGAAAGCAATCTTTATGGGTTGCGACAAATGTCCACACCCTTTGTAACCTGATCAGGCAATCTTCGCGTGGGGCAGCTCAAACAAACCGGGCTCCATCGCGTCAGCGGCCTTCACTTAGGAGCTGGAGGAACAGGATACCAGCTTGTATCCGTCTCCTTCCAGGCGGGTGTTGGCTCACTTTAGGCAGATGGTGGGTTTACGAGTCTAATGTATTATACATTTCTCAATAGACAAATATTTGCACTGGATCAGAATGAATAAGAAAAAAATTCCTCAGCTTAGTTTCCAAAGTACATCCGAAGTTTTAGGACACCTCAGCATTTAAACTACTGTAGGAAGTGGGGGAATGAACCATGAATCCTCTTTCCTTTTTCTTCTGCTTAAAACCTGCCCCAGTCAATAAAGGAAAAGGATGGAAGGCAGATGTGTAGGGAGGTGTACTGGGGATTTACTCGATTTTTCCCATTTGGTGAGCTCTTTGATATGTAAGTACATGCATACCTTCGCTCTAACAAAAGGGTACTAGTCAGGTTCCCAACTTGAGCCAGAAAGTGTGGCCTATCTAGTTTTCTTTCTCTGGTAATTTATGTTGTTTCTTTCCACAGTATGACATGGTCATCTTTTATTTTAAATGTGAACTGCCCTGGTGAAGAAATCTGAGTAAATGTTCACCAGGTCTCACAGAATATTAGTTCCACATTACACCTTTAGAGCAGGAGTATACATACCTGTCTCTCCCCTGTAAGCTGTTTCTTCACTTTATTTTTTTCTACACTTACTGAAAAGGTGGAGATTAGTATTTGATTTGACTTCCCTGCTCAACTTGAAAGAGCTGCCCCACGGTGGGGGGAAGGAGACAGGTGGATTTCAATTGAATGATGACATTGTAAGATCATTATTTTATGTGTAACACTAAAAATGATTTAATGTGTTGCCAATTCAACTATGACACATGATCAATTGTAAAAGCCATTCCCATTTTTGAGCTATTAAAATGTTGAAAATGTGCATCTTAGAGTAGAAGAAATACGTTTGTAAAGGACAGAATGCAACGCTAATCTTGATTTCTAAGATTAGATTTACTAGGTTAGATTTCCCTGTATCCCAGCAACTAGTTAAGTTACTAAAAGAAAAGGTAAATTCTTGTATTTTCTTTAAAGTTCAAAAGGAAGTAGTTTTAAAAGAATACAATGCTTTTGGGGTTTGGAATCTAACATTTTCAATCTATGTACCTAAAAAATAAACCAAGCTCTCTCTGATCTAGAATTATATATTACTCTTTTCAATTGCCTTTGCACTTCTGAACGTAAAATGAGAGGTTTGAAGCCAATGATTAATAGATGTTTGACCTTGGACAAATTATATAACCTCTGGGTTTTCTCACTTATAAATTCAGATAGCAATAATAGCATTTCTCTTATAGTATTGTTGGCATCATTATAGTGTTCTCATAGTATTTAAATAACATGTGTAAAGTGCTTGGAATCAATGGTGCCTAGCACAGAGCAAGCACTGTCATTTCATATCTACTCAAAATAGACATGTAAGTAACATAGAATTAAGTTCTATTGACATGCCATGGGAAGGGGTACTAGGAAAGGAAGGAAAGTGTTCTAGCTACTACTGCTAATTTATCAACCACCTCAAAACTTAACATCTTAAAAGAACTATTTCATTACTTGCACTGATTCTATGGGTCAGGACTTCATACAGAGCACAGATCCATGATATAGGAGACTCGGCAGGGAAGCCTTGAAGGTAGGATAGGGTAAGTCAACAGCCAAGGGCTGTAATAATCACCTTGGGGTGTCTTCATGCCTATGTCTCGAAGTCGATGCTGGGACCGCAGCTGGTCTGCCAGCCAGAAAATGTGTGTGTGTATTCTCCTCGTGGTCTTTCAACGTGGAGTAGTTTGGGTGTCCTCACAGTATGGTGGCTGGGTTCCAAGGGCAAGCATATCCAGAGACCAGGCAGAAGTTGTAAAGCTTTTATGACCTGGCTTTGGAAGTCACATAACATTACATAGTACCACCAGTGTGACAAAGAGGAAACACAGAGCCTATGTTTTAATGGGAGGAGTGTCAAAGTCACATTGAAAGAAGAGCGTGTGGCATGAGAGCTATTGTTGCAAACTGTCTGGAAAATACAATCTTCTAGAGAGTGAGAAAAAGTAAAAGAGTGAGACAAAAAGACACTTTTAAGACAACCTGAAGGATGAATACTTCTTAAGGAATAGCTGTATAGCCAAACATACTGGATAGGCACCTAATTTTGAAGCGTCAAATAGCCATTGCCTAAAGAGAGACACTCACTGAGAACGTCAAAAGTTTATTAGGCTCATGTACTTTGAAAGAGAGTAGACTCTAACAAAAATTTTCAAAGTTCCTTCTCAAACTGAGCAGAGCAAAGATAATGAAACAAAGTTATCATTAGATATACAGATACTCAGGACCCATCATAAACTAGGTAAGGGGAGAAATTCAGTAGACTTAGCATGCGCCTAGAAAAAGGAGCGAGTAAAAACAGCTCTCTTCACAAAAATTCTGTTAGTTTTTAATATTAAATTCTAGAATTCTTATGATTTAAAAATAGTAGCCTTTTATTGCGCATGTATGTTCAAAGTACTCTACTAGAATATTTACTTAATATCTGAACTTTGCAACATTATGAGATTAGTATAATTGCTCCCCCTCTTACAGGTAGGAAAGCGGAAGCTCAGAGAGACTAAATAATTTGACCTATTCTACCTGATCCCTAACTCTGTGCATTTTCGACTACTATACAATGCTTTCGATTTGTTTATAAAATTAACTTCTTGAGGATATTAAATTAAAAGTACCAATCAGGCACTTCTGGAAGAACTGGAAACAGGAATAGAATTAAAGGTACCACAGAAAGCTCTTTATTTGTAATAGACTAAAAAATTTGTCCCCAGGTGGCAAAAAACCCAGTGAGCCTTTAGAGCAACTTGCTTTGACAGGGAGCCCATCACAAAAGTCCTAAGTTGACTTTAAGTATTTTTACAAAGAGTATGAACCAAGAGGAAAAAATAAACTAACTTCAAACGGTGGAAAGTAGAAATCTTCAGGGAGATTTCTTAATGAGCCAAAACACAAATCTTTGAACAAAAAAGTATAAACGTTCAGAGGTATTTCCAGAAATCAATAGGGACAAACGAGTAACAGAAATACAAATCTGAAGTTGACTGTGTTAATTAGCTAGAAAAATAAATATAGATGTTAAATCAATGTTTCTGGAGCTTGCTATTGCCATTAAAAAATAAACATCGACAGGAAACTGTTCCAGAAGTTTTAACAGGACAGACTCATTCTCATAAACCCACTTCTTTCCTTATTCTTCTTAGGCCGCAACCTAGACTTTCCTTGGGGACATTGTTAGATTTGCATTTTTCTCACTGTCTGGATTAACACGCCCTTCCAGGTTTCTCTCTGATAATAAAGTATTTTAATGAACTACTGAAACTTTTTTAATTTAGAAATATTTCTTTCAAGATAGTGCAATAAATGCATTTTATTGTGGTTTGCTACTTATGCCAAAAAGAACCCTGGGTATTTTGTAAACATGTGTCATGGCATAAAACAAATTACAGAACTGAACTCTGTAAAAGTTAATGTAGTACTGATACTTTCATCTAAGTAGTGCATCAAGTTCTCTTATAAAGTTGGCTACTTACCTAAAATCTTACCTGAAGAAGTTAGGGGGAAATGTTCATTCTTAAATTAAAAGGTGAAAACAACACTCAATGTACTGGCCCTAGCAGAAAATGTGAAAGCAAATTAAGAGTATTAAACTACATTCTTTCCACAAATAAGCTAGTTATGACTATTTAGAAAAAAAAAAAAAGCCTTTTGTTGGAGCCCCTTCCAGTAACAGTTTACATATAACCATTTATAATAAAATACCAAATTCCCTCAAGTTATTAATTGCACATGAGTAGTTTTAAATTCACACATGCACATGTGCAAACACACACACGCACATACACCTAGCGGAATGGGGCAAGAGAAAAAAAAGGGAGTGTAATCTTTTCTGTTTGTTTCTTTTTTAAGTGTCTTTCTATATTACCTGAAGCTGGTTACTGGTGGTTTAAATCCTTTCCTATTCAAAAGCTTCTATATCTGAAACCTGATTTTTTTAAGCCTTAGGCTAAAAATCTAGAATAACTCATTAAAGGTATGTTTCTTACCATTTAACCATAGAGAGAGAATTATCATTTAGAGAAAAACTGCATTTAAAATATTTCTCCGGCTGGCAAGGGATTACCAGGAGATCATCTCTAGCATTCATCTCTATCTGATCCAGGCTGGATGGGTTTGAACAAAAGCAGAGGCCAATCCCATGCTTCCTGGCTTATGTAAATGCACTAGCTGCTATAACGTCATCCCTAAAAGGAGAGATAATAATTTCAGACCCTGATATTTGATAAACATTCACCTCCTATAACTGATGACTACTCAAAGGGCCACATTTTACCATGTTCTACTTATCTTCAAAAACAGAAAAAACACTCTCTTTTGAAAAGAAACATCATTATTCTTTTGCACCTAAGGATCTGGATTTAAATCCGTTATTGAGTAGGATGTTATCTGAGCTTTTTTCTCAAGCATTGATTGGGAAGTACAAGTAGGACCTGAGGGGGAAGATAACTAGTTAGCAGAAACCCACCTTCATCTGCCAGGGACAGCTTCATAGAAGGCTAAGGATTTTTTAGAAGAAACTGTATACACTAAAAGGATATGGAAAGTCCCCTTGGGTTAGAAATACTCCCAAGCCAGAAAAGGGAATCCTCCTACACTGCTGGTGGGAATGTAAATTGATACAGACACTATGGAGAACAGTATGGAGGTTCCTTAAAAAACTAAAAATAGAGCTACCGTATGATCCAGCAATCCCACTCTTGGGCATATATCCAGAAAAAACCATAAATCAAAAAGACACACGTACCCCAATGTTCACTGCAGCACTATTTACAATAGTTGGACATGGAAGCAACCTAAATGTCCATAGACAGATGAATGGATAAAGAAGATGTGGTACATATATACAATGGAATATTAGCCATTAAAAAGAATGAAATAATGCCATTTGCAGCAACATGGATGGACCTGGAGATTATCATACTAAGTAAAGTAAGTCAGACAGAGAAAGACAGATATCATATGATATCACTTACATGTGGAATCTTTAAAAAAATGATACAAATGAACTTACAAAACAGAAACAGACTCTCAGACTTAGAGAATGAACTTATGGTTCCAGGGGGTGGGGGCGTGGTGGAAGGATTGGGTGGGGAGGGATGGATTGGGAGTTTGGGATTGACATATACTCACTGCTATATTTAAAATGGATAAGGAACAAGGACCTACTGTAAAATAAACAAACAAACAAATAGAAATACTCCCAAGCCTTCCAATCCATTCCCTATAGATAGTTTTTGTGTCGTTTTGTTTGTTATCTTCAGAGCTCTCTAAGCCTCACAGAAGCCCATCAACACCATTAGTCTCTAGAGTGGAATAGATTGTTAAACTGATTGGCAAAACTGGAACTCCCCCAACTCTTCAATGAATACCTCATTCATACTGTAGTAAACAATATAAAATAGACTAGTTTAAAAGAAACTATTTTCAAGTGTAGGCAGTAATTGGATCTGGTCCTCAATAAGGCTTCAGTAAATGGATAAAAGTGTTCTGTTTTAAATATATAAGACAAACTGCTTGAGAAGCATTTATTTCAACTTATAGTAGGTTTTATGTTAAACTGATCAAGTAATTTGTTGTCTTAAATAGGTAAATATTCCCACTTGAAATCTTATTTACACCATTTTTTGGCACAGACTCACATTTCCAAAGGCATATCAAAGTTTAACTTCAAACCAACCGGATATACATTATCATAAAGGCTCAATTAATGATAATTGACAGTACAACTTCAGGGCAACACAAAAGGCACTGTTCCAAAGTGGCACTTACCATTTATACAGTTGCAGTATAAAAAATGTTGAACCCAAAGTTAAATTTCTTTCCCCTCTGCTGTACCTAGAAACTCAGACTCATCAATGACAAATATTTGGATTAAAAGGAGCTGGAGAGAAATAATTGTACGAGGGTGAGTCAAAAAATATCCACAATCTGGTTATATTAAAACTTCTGTTGGCCACACTGTCTTATCAACGCTTTCTGTTCAAGGCTACTGTCTCCCCAGTCACTGCTATGCAAGTGTAAATGTGTTGCATAAGTTTATTTGTAACTGCAGTGCAAGCAAAAATGGATGCCCCACTTTTGATTTGTACGAAAGAAGAGCAGCGTGCAGAGATTCGTTTTTTGTGGTCTGAGGGTGTGCACGTCCACACACTTCTGCCCACACTGTCGACACTCGGCAAAAACTTCATTTTGAGGTGTTAAAGCTTCCTCCCTATAGTCCTGATCTTGCACCATCAGACTTTCATCTGTTTGGTCCCCTGAAATTAGCCCTACGAGGACAAAGATTCACTTCTGATGAAGAAGTGAAGCCAGCGGTGCATTTGTGGCTTGCAGCTCAGCCTAAAACATTTTTAAATGAGGGAATATGAAAGCTTGTTGACAGATGTATATTAAAAAGCAAGGAGGTTATGTTGAAAAATGATGTATCTGTCTTTTCTAAAAGTTAATTAAAATAACTTCTACAGCCAGAGTGTGGATAATTTTTGACTCACCCTCCTATATAATAATAATTCCTTTTCCTCAGGAGTCATGAGGCTACCCTAGGGCTTTCTAGACAGAACTAACAACCAAAGTAAACTTGGGGCAAATGTCTTTGGGTCTCAGCAACAAGACAAAGCACCACCCTCCCCAAAAGGGCAAACTTGAAGTGCCTAAATGGCTCAACTGGCAGGTGTTAATTAACAGCATAATCTCATTCTTGGCTGAAATAAAGGACAATTTACAGAGCACAGTTGCTCACTGTGTGACTTATCCTCGCACCCAGGCAGGCAGGCTCCCTTCAGGACTGCTTGGCTTGTGGTCAAGCACCCAGACTTTGAGTGGTGCTGGATGTAAATCCCAATTCAGCCTTTTTTTTTTAACCCACATTAGTTTAGACAAGTCATATAATTTGTCTCAGAACTTCTGTTTCTTTAAGAATTGTAGAAATAATACCCACTTGACATATTGTTGTAAGGAAGAGGGATAATGTAGCAAAGCACCTAGCTCAGGGCCTCACAAGCATCTAATAAATGATAATTATTCATTCAATAAATATTTATTCAATATTACCATTATGAGCTACAAAGAATCATGTGCCAAACAAATGGAACTGAATCCCATCTAATGTTCATATATTTAGAATTATTTACTGTAACAATCCAAGTGTAAAAGCAAGGAATACTTTACTCACTTGTTACTAGTAGACACATTTTCTGCCAGGCTGTTCATGCAGTCTAGCAGACACTGTATGCGAGAGCCTTTTAGAATATTTATATTTTCACATTTACGTCCCCTAATAATAGTTTAAAACTTCAGGCATTTATTTTCCTTTCTATCTGCAGGTCTGGCCTCCATACCCCCCTCATCTTTATATTAATACTTTGGTATATGAATAAAAACTCAGCCTTTAGAATCAGACATGGGTTTGATTCCTGGCTCCAACATTTACTAGTTTTGAAATCTTGCGCAAATTACTGACCTCTTTGAAACTATTCACCTCATCCACAAAATCGGAATAAAAATAATTGCCTTATAATGGTATTGTGAGGATCAGAAACAAATAATTGGATGTTCCTGGCACATAGCTGGCTCTCAATAAATGGGAGCCATATTATTACAGTTCTTTGTGTTACTTCTCCCTAATTCTAGCTTTGGTTTTAAACTGAGCTATTTGAGTTTTTGCAAAAATAAAGATCTCACCCTGAACTTCTAGTTTTGGACAAGATGGTGTAGGTGTACTTCCTTCAGTCCTCATCACATGTGAAGAAAATAAGAAGACTCAAACATAGAAAGAAGAAGGCAAACCAGGTAGAGACCTCAGGACCAAAGGATGACACTGTGGAGATTCCCTGTGTTTTCTTTTTTACCTCAAATATCCTAAACTTAGGACGGAAGAAGTCGGTAACCTGATACCACCAATAAGCTCCAAGAAAAGTCTGCTTTCTCCAGGCAAAGGACCAGAAAGGCACAGACCAGCAAGACAGAAAACTTTCAGACAAAAATCACTCTGCTCCGACCAAATATCATGGGAACAGTAGCTTCACCATCACCCATGGCATCAAAGGCCAAGCAGATGGCAAAGGTTTCCACCATTTGGTGGTAAGATGGCACCTCTCTCAGGTGTGATGGTGTCAAGGACACCAGTGACAGCATCTCTCCACCCCTGTGTTGTCAGTCAGTGCTGTGTAGGGAGGAGTAACGAGGCACCCCTTCCCCTCCCAGGCAGGATGGAGCCACTGGAGGCCTAATGGGGAGGCACAAGTCCTACCCTCATCTAGCTGTAACAAGGCACTCATTCCCACCTGTTGTGTCAACAGAGGTTGAATGGAGAAGCTGGATTTCCATCACTACTGGGCAGTAATGAGATGGCTTCCCACTCCCCTCACCAGTATGGTATCCAAGGTGTCATTGATAAAACAAAAGATTTAAATAAGATCCAGAATCTCAACATAATGCCAAAAATATCCAGGATCCATTAGAAAAAATTTAAAACTCATTATACCAAGAACCAAGAAAATCTCAACTTAAATGAGAAAAGATAATCATTAGATGTCAATACTGAGATGACATCAATGTAGGAAATGACAAGTACTTTAAAACAGCCCTTACGTAGATGCTTCAATGAGCAATTACAAACATACTTGAAGCAAATGAAAAAAAAAAAATAGTCTCAGCAAAGAAACAGAAGATATAAAGAAGAACCAAATGGAAATATTTAAAT
This sequence comes from Hippopotamus amphibius kiboko, assembly GCF_030028045.1. Taxonomy (NCBI): domain Eukaryota; kingdom Metazoa; phylum Chordata; class Mammalia; order Artiodactyla; family Hippopotamidae; genus Hippopotamus; species Hippopotamus amphibius. The sequence goes on along the minus strand of NC_080189.1, from coordinate 70,197,572 downwards.
GGAAAAATATAATAACTTCATTTTTTAACTCAATGGATGGACTCAACAGCAGAACAGAAAAAAAGAAAATCAATGAACTTGAAGACAGAAGTGAAAAAAAAATCATATCTGAACAACAGAGAATAAACATACTTTAAAAAAAAAAAAGGACATAGACTCAGGGACCTGTGGGACTGTAGCAAAAGATTTAACATTAATGTCATTGGCACCTTGGGAGGAAAGGAAAAGGATGTTGGGATTGAAACTCATTGAAAAAAATAATGGCTGACAATTTCAAGTTTGGCAATAGACATAAACCTACAGAATCCAAACAGAATAAACCCACAAGCATCCATACTGAGACATGTGATAAACATCTGAAAACTAAAGACAAAGTCTTGTAAACAGAGAGAGAAACAATACATTACCTAAATATAGGGGAAAAAATTGAAATGACAGAGATTTCTCATCAGAAAGCTTGGGGGCAAAGGAAGTGAACAACATTTTTGAAATGTTGAAAGACAAAACCCCCTGTGAACCCAGAATCCTGTATCCAGTGAAATATTCTTTAGGAATTAAATGGAAATCAAGGCATTCTCCAGCAAAGAAAATGTACGAGAATTTGTTGCCAGCACCTACTCTAAAAGAATGGCTTAAAAAAAAGCCCTTGAAACAGACTTCTGATGTTAAAAGAAGGAATCTGGGAACCTCAAGAAGGAAGGAAGAGCAAGATAAAGAGTAAGAATATGGACAAATACATTATATGTGCCTTCTCCTCTTGAGTTTTTCCAAATTATATTTGATGCCTGAAGCAAAAATTATATTGTATCATGTGGTGCTCAAGATATGTAGAGGAAATATTTAAAACTATTTTATTATTTAAAGGGGAAGATAAAGACACTTAAAGGGAGGTAAAGTTTCAACCCTTCACTCAAATTGGTAAAATGTTGATGCCAGTAAAAGTAAACAGTTTAAACATACAGTTTATGTTTGTGTAACATAATACCTAGAGCAACAAATAGGAAATGCATACAAAGAGATACATTCAGAAATAGTCTAGATAATTCAAATGGAATTCTAAAAATGGTCAAGGAAGAAGATCTTAGTCTTCTTGGGTTTGGGGAAAATATGCTGGTAGCTATCATGTCCTTCATCAATACAAGCTGTATCCCAGCTTCAACCTCCCTCTCCTGTGAATACTGATCGTAACACATGGGTCTATACACAGCAGGCCCCACTAATAGCCACCCTAGTGTTGGAGTCAATATTAATTAAAAGTGGTACAGGGCTTCCTAGGTTGCGCAGTGGTTAAGAATCCGGCTGCCAATGCAGAGGTCACGGGTTCGATCCCAACTCCGGGAAGATCCCACATGCCACGGAGCAACTAAGCCCGTGTGCCAAGAAAAAAAAAAAAAAAGTGGTACAGAGAAAAGTAGTACTCAGGGCAGATTGTCTGAAGGGCAAGAGTCTTGTTTTTCCCAGAGAGTCGAGATAGGTCAAGCAAAATCACAAGAAATAAGCACACTTGGACTGCACTGAACTGTACCCCTATCCCTCCTCCTCCATCACCCACAGAATAGCTTTTACTGTACTGCATTTTGATATAAGCTATCAGCAAAGCTTTTCAAAGAGGCAGCCCTGCATCTAATATTAACAATACTGGTGTCTTCCATTTATTGGGCACCTCTTACATACCAGACATCTTGTATAAATTACCATTAATCCTTTAAACAAGCCCAAGAGGACATGTTATCTCATTTACAAGTGTACAGGCCAAAAGGTAAGCTTGAATCTGTCTTTACTCACTCAGACAGTGACTGAATAGAGAATTTTATTGCAAGAATGTATTTTTTCACTACTGCACAGTGTTCTCATTAGGAGGAGATACCAGGAAAAATTCTGAGTTTAGGAGAGAAAATCATTGCTAACAGGAATTATAATCACAAGACAATCCAAAGCAATTAGGATGTGTAGCCAAGAGAGTAGGCTGAATCTATGAACACCAATGAAGAGGGAACAAGAGGAAAATCCTTATGGCCAATGTAAAGTAAGAGAGGGAGGCACTGGACTACCCTGATAGGTTCTCACACAAGGAGGAGGTTCCTAAATGCTATTTAGGCGGGAATCAATCAGAATCAACGTATGGGAATCCTTGAAATTGTAGGATAGCAAGTATCTAAATGCTACTGGATGTAAGGGGACCATTGAAGGTGTGAGTCAGATTCTGATACAGTGGCTGGATTTCTATTCACTTTCTTGAGGGTTCTTAATATATTTGCATGTCAAAAGCAATCCAGATCTGTCCCTGGAAATTTCCCCCACCGTCTTTCACTGTAACAGGCAGCCTTTTCTTAAAGACTGAAACAGTTGGGGATCTTGTCCAGTCTTGTGATAAAGCGGTCAGTGTCTGGTCAGCTCCTTAACTTTTCTGAGCCTATTCACCATTTGTAAAAATAAGGAATCTGCAGTAACTGATCTCTAAAATCATTCTCAAATGTAAAATCCATGATCCTATTGAAAATACTTAAGAGACAAGCTCTAGCCCAGATATATACAAATTCATTGGCTTCTGGATTATTACTCCATGTCCAGTAATTTTTGTGAAAGTTAACACAACTTCACAATGACCGACGTTTATAATTTTTTAGCGCTTTAGTGTTCTTTAGTTATTGCAATTGTCTAGAACACACAGTACTACCTCTGTTTTCTCACAGAAGATTTATTTTTCTATTTTCAGTTCCAGAGCCATAAACTTCCCTTTCCACATCAGCCAAATGTCTCCCCATGATCATTAATGGCAACCATCACAAAGGATGTCGACAGATCAACAGAAAGCACTCACCACGATAAAAAAATAAAACTCAAAGCCCAAGTACCCCCAAGTGATTCAACATGTGTGGAAAAAAGTGACAGCCATCAGCACAGCTTTGGGTGTCTGAGGAGTCGGAGTGACACTACACTTTTGAGCCACACTCTTATGCCAAGTGGGAGAAGTTTAGCTGCCCTACTTTCTCTAACAGTGGCTTTAAGAGTCAAATGATGTACATAAAAGAACTTTGTTGCCATGGAAATGTATAAGTTGCCATGTTGCCATGGAAATGTATAAGTAGCTCTATCGTTCTAGAAAGAGGTTGCACATTATCATATCAATGAAGCAATGGTGTGATTCTATAAAATATCTATCTTGGTGAAAGGTTTTTCTTCTTACACTAATTTGAGATTTCCTAAAGTTTGTTCCATGGAATGTTAATAGATATTATGCAAATAACAACAAAATAAAACCCCGTCCAATTTTTTTTTTTTTTGATCAAATAGCCTGAAAAAATGCTTGGTTAAGCAAAATTAAACAGACTTCATTCCTGCAGAACTTCTTAATGCCTTTAATATGTTAATATCCAATACTCCACGGGCATTGTATAATGTGGTGATTTCTAAGCCTATGTGACTAGAAAACTGTTTTTCCAGGGAACATCTCTTGGCAGTAATGCCCAGCGAGTATCATTAGGAAAGAGACCACTAATAAATTTTTTTTTCTTGTACAACTTTCTGAATGAAGCAGAACTGGAATTCCAGAGAGACACATAGCAATAAGCCAGGGGAGCTAACACTGATTCCAGCTGAGTTCATCACTTTTCTAATAACACTTAAGATAAATAGGGTTCTGGGCATCAGATATTTTAAAGTCATGTTTTTGCTTCCCAGGTTTTAAAGTAAAACCATAGGTAAGCAGATGTCATTTGGCCTAGAGTCACCCACCCACATCCCCAGAACTGCTCTCCTTCCCACCACCCCACCACCCATATTCTAACACCCCATGTTCTGGTCCTAAACTTTCTGGGACACAAATTGGGGGTCCTAGTGAGAGACAGTGTATTATAGTAAATAACAGCTTAACTGGCAGCCAGACTGTCTGGATTGAAGTCCTAGGTGCAACTTCCACAGTTGATGAGCTGGGTAGCCTTGAGCAAGTTACTTCATTTTCCCAGGCCTCAGTTTCCTCTAGTATAGAGCAGATATAATAGCATAGATATCCTTGGCATTTAAATTTAGGAACTAAACAAATCCCTTGCTATTGAAACTTCTACTTGCTGTCTGAAAATCAGAAGTCAAATTGATTTGGACAGCATAATATCCCTCATTATCCAACTTTGCTCTCCACACTCGCTAATAGATCTGAGAGTAAGGAATATGTGTGGTACCTACATTATAGAGTCACTGTGAGGACTAAATTAGTTAACATCTGTAAAGCACTCTAAGACTATCTGGCACAGAGTATTTGCTATTCCTATTGTTCTGGCAACTATAACATAATATTCTGTGAGTATTAATGATAGACCTCTTCTAGGCAATTTATTCTTATTTAACAGAAGCTCTTGGTATTTTAATCCAAAATTTCATGAAAGGATTGACTCTCAAATTTTATTTATGTATTCATTTTTACCAGAGGATCTTTTTAGGAAAAAGGAAAAAAAACAAAAAACAAAAAAACATAGGGATGTGAACCAGGAGACTTCATTTCTGGTCAAACTAATTTCTAGCCAAGTACCAATCATAACACATTAGGCCAGGGCATAACCTCTGAGGTTTCAGTGTCCCCTTCAGAAAAGTGGAACAAACGCTTACCCTCCTTACCTCACAGAATCAAGAGAAAGTGAATATAAAAGTATTTGGGGGACTTCCCTGGTGGCACAGTGGTTAAGAATCCGCCTGCCAATGCAGGGGACACTGGTTCGATCTCTGGGCCAGGAAGATCCCACATGTGGTGGAGCAACTAAGCCCATGTTCCACAACTACTGAGCCTGTGCTCTAGAGCCCACAAGCCACAATTACTGAGCCCGTAAGCCTAGAGCCCGTGCTCCGCAACAAGAGAAGCCACCACAGTGAGAAGCCTGAGCACTGCAATGAAGAGGAGCCTCTGCTCTCTGCAACTAAAGAAAGCCCGCAAGCAGCAATGAAGACCCAACGCAGCCAATTAATTAATTAATTATTTTTAAAAAGCAAGAAACTACCACTTAAAAAAAAAGTATCTGGCAAATGGCAACATGTAGCACTCAGGAAGGGGACCACTTGCCATTCCACTTAGGTCACTGCTTGTTGTGTTTATGGGATGTAACCTCAGAATTACAGTCCTAAAACCCAAACGAAACCCAGAGTCATGAACAAATCTGTTGTTTCACACTGATTGGCAGACTGGTGGTTGTACAATAGGACATTTTGGAAACAACATTCAGTCAAGCAACAATCATTCATTGAACACCTACTAGGTACAGTAGCTGTTCTTGGTAATCATGGGGTATGTGACTCATTACCTCCAGAAGCAGGTGCTGATGTCAGTTTCCCCTCTCTCCTGATGTACTGCTGATCTTTATCAAGTCACGTATATTCCTTGCTCAAGCTTCCTTCTTTGTAAAAATGGCCTCCTACTTCATGAGACTAAGACTATTCTCAAGTTCATGTTACTAAAATGTTTGCATTTCCTCAAAAGGAAAGTATGACTGAAAACCAGTCTACTTATCAGCAAAGTATCAGGGCACTGATTTCCAACTGCAATGCCTGCTTTGTTATTCATTCATTTTCTTTCCTTGGAAATTTAATAAGCTTTATCTAAAAGGTTATGAGTCCTTCCTGAATAGCAGCACCAAAGGTATTTGTATAGCATTTAATATTTAGCCAGTCCTTTACGATCTCACTGTTTATCTTCCTCCTAGCAACCCAAAGTAGTTCATTACTATCACTTTCTTTATAGAAATGAAGAAGGTGAGGCCCCAAGGCATATACATTCTATTAAGGGTAACCAACAATATTATACTTACTCTAAAGCTCAAGTGAGAATCAAGTCATCAAGTTGAATAACACTTTTAGGTTAGTTTAGTTTAGTTTTATCCCCCAAGTATAACTGACCATGCAAGGAAGACTGAATCCTAACAAGGGAAAAAAAGCTCAGATAAAATATGAATCTGGTACAATAAAAAACGTTACTGTGCTTTTTAACTCCTCTCTCTTCAATATCTTTTCCCTTTATCCCAATTATCTGCTAAACTACCCATAAAATATGCTATCAGCTTATTTCAGACTAGTATGAAATTTCAAAAAAGAGAGAAAAAAAAAACCCACAGATGACTGAAAGACCTTAGGTTAAAAACAAATGGGAAGGACTTCCTAGGTGGCGCAGTGGGTAAGAATCTGCCTGCCAATGCAGAGGACACAGATTTGATCCCTGCCCCAGGAAGATACCACATGCTGCAGAGCAACTAAGCCCATGTGCCACAACAGTTGAGCCTGCGCTCTAGAGCCTGTGAGCCACAACTATTGAGCCCATGTGCCGCAACTACTTAAGCCCACGCACCCAGAGCCCATGCTCTGCAACAAGAGAGGCCACCGCAATGAGAAGCCTGCACACCACAACAAAGAGTAGCCCCCGCTTGCTGCAACTAGAGAAAGCCCATGTGCAGCAATAAAGACCCAACACAGCCAAATAAATAAATAAATAAATAAATTTATTAAACAAACAAACAAAAAAACCAAAAAACAAATGGGAAAAGCCACTGAGAGTGAATTGCAGCTCCACAGCCTCTATCCTGTGAACTTCTCTAGTTCAAAAGCAATTTGTTTTTCTAAAGAAACATCATAAACCCTGGCTGTCTGAGGATACTTCAAAGTCAAGTTCTCTGACCTCAGCTGGGCCCTTACTATCCGACAGTTCCTTTATATACCTTTATCGAGTCTTAGCCCATTCACAACTTTAACTTCATCCCCAACGCATAGGTTCTGCAAGTTACCTTGATTTTTGGTAAATGAATTTTTTACCATTTATGAATGAATGAATGAAACTTTTCCTTTTTCAATTCCCAACTTCACTTAAGCAGACAAAACTATCTTCTCCTTCAATTCCTCTAGCCCTTTGGGATCCTTTTCCTGTTATCGCTAAAAAACTCAGATGGGCCCCTGTTATTCCCTCAAATTATGACCCCCTCTCTTGACCCTAATTTCTTGAGTTATCAGTATTTGGTTTTCCACAAATTACTCTCTGCCCAGTCATATACCAAAACCCTGAAATCTGGCTTTTGCTTCCAATGATCTACTTTTCTGTCATATACAGGGCACATTTGTTCATTCAGCAAATGCTTTCGGAGCATGCACTATACTTAGTGCCAGAAATACAATGGTGACTTGGATTTTACAATCTAGCAGGGAGACAGCTAAGTAACAGGGAAACAAAAAATACTTGGAAATAACAAGGAAGGCTATGAAGGAGATGAACAGGTAGCATGCTGCTGATAACAAGGGAAGCCTACCTACGTGGGCACCATGGTCAGAAAGGCTTTTTTGAAACAGTGGCGAAAAATAGCCAGTTGTTCTAAGAAGAATGTAGGATGACCCTTTAGAATGGAGCAATCAGATCTATAAAGACCTGAAGCAAGAAAGAGCTTGATGCCTTTGAGGAACAATCCAGTTCAATGCACCAGGTAGGACAAGAAGTAAGGGACCAAGGATCCTGGAAACAGACACACTGGAGTCAGGAACCGTTGTAGGCTCAGATTCTGATGCTGGTTTTAGTAAAAATCCAGTCTGCCAGGCAGAAAACATTATCTGGAAGTGGCAGTTCAGTTCAGTCAAATATTTCCAGAAAAGAGTTCTACTGTGGAAGACCAGAATACCCCAACAAATAAACACAGCATGCAAATACTCAGAAACATACCACGTTCAGAGATTCCAACAGCCTGCATGAGGGGATTCGCTGAGCAGAGCACCAAGCCCCAGTTACCAAAGGCCAGTTGCAGGACGGGTCTATAACAGCAAGGCTGGTGCCCTGTTTTGGGGGTTGGGGCAATCAAGGCAGGAGGTGAACCTTAGGCAGAGGCACCTAGATGAGGATTTAAAGATAGAAAATAACACAGAAGCCCATCTACCAGAATCAAGGTAATTTGTGGGAACATTGCGTGGGGATGAAGCACAAGTACAGTCATCAGTGAGGACACAAGATTCGAGACCAACAAAAGCAACGTGACTTGATTCTGAGTGTTAGTGTGCTCAGCTAAGACTCCTTTTCCCCTCCCATCTGAGGTCAGGATTTGTCCTGGAAACCAGGGTGTGGCTGAGCTCCCTGGTCTGAGTCTTTGAACTGCAGAGAGCAAATACAAGCAAGTCCCTATAAAAGAAACTCTTCTTTCAAAGATTTAATCAAGGGTTTCCTTGTTGCCAGGTCTCAAGGTCAGTGTCCAGTCTTTACTTTCCACCACTCTTTGGATACAATATGTCCATCCCATATTTACTGCTTTTCTCTTAGCTCTTTAAGTCTCGAAACTCTTAAAGTAAAATCCATGTCCTTCATTTTTCACACCAAACGGGTTGCCAGTCCAGTCTGTTCTACCTCCTCTGCCCCCTTCTCTTCAATTCCACTGGCACAGCCCAACTGAAGCTGTTATTAAAGTCTTTTCTAGGGTCCCAAAGAGTCTTCTCCACTACCTTCTCTCCCCTTTCAAAACAATCTTTGTCTTGCTTAAAAGCCCAGCTTTTAGTAGCCTTTAGTAGCCAAGATTCAAACCCAGGTGCTGTCTTTGTGGCTCTTAGCACTGCATCATACTGTCCAGCAGTGCTGCAGACTCCCCAGTCTAAGCAGGGCACTGATGGTCACAGCTCAACACAAGACCAGTTTTCACAGCTGCTATATCCTTATGTTTTAAAATTTATGTTTTCCCTCCCAAACAGTACCTCTTCCCTCAGCATCCTATTTAAATTACAGGCACTCACCACCAACACTCCATGTCCCCCTCACTGGCTTTATTTTCCTTCATCCTATTTACCTCCATCTTACTAACTTTATGTTTTGCTAACTTATTTTATTTATTGTCTGCCTTTCTGCACTACAATGTAAATTCCACAAAGCCAGGAATGTTGCTCTGTTTTAGTCACTGCTGAATTTCCTGTGCCTGGAAATGGCAGCAAGGCACAATCATTTTTTGATTGAGTGAAGCTTCCTTCACCTTTACCAAAGGTTCATTACCACCAAAGGTACTTAAACATCTAGTATATGTGTACGTATAGATATAGAAATAGATAGGTATAGACATATAGATATATACACATGTACAGATACACGTTATATATGTATACATTTATGTGTATATACGTGTATGCACACACACACACCTGGATAGTGTATTAAATATACAGTATTAAGAACATGGTTAATATTAAACACTGAGTGTTCTTGGAATAATGATGTCACATCCTGGGAAGTACACTGTACCCTAATTCACCCTCTATCCATCAGCTTATGTTCTTAGATGTTTACACAGAGGCACACGAATCCTGAATGTTATCACTTCTCACTCTGAGAATAAACATATAAAAGCAGGAAATAGAGGCCTTTTCCTACCTCTCGGGAAAGAACTAGGTGGCATTGTCGTTCCACCTACCCCAAATCAGACCTCTGGGTACCCATCTGCTGCCAGCACAGCCGTAATCACCACCTGAATCACCCGAGGCTTGCTGCCAGCTCCCCACCCCACCTACTTTCCTTCCTTAGTCCCCCTCTCACCAATCAATATGAGTAAAGCCCAGGGCCGGCTCCACCAGGACCTTAAGTAAAGTCACTCCCGCATCACCATGGCAATAATCACCCCTTAGACAACACTCTTTCTGCTGTCCCGCTGGATTCTCATTTCCATGGAGCAAATACTTGAGTAAAAAGGAATTACAAGAGCTTGCGTGAATATAAGTCAACTTGGACCTGGGTATTGCAGGAGATTGGGTTGCTTTTATACCCTACTCATCTCCAGCTGACAGTTCCAGGAGCGTTCAGAAGTGCCAAATGGGTTTAGGAAATGTGATTTTGGTGCAAGGAAGAGAGCTAAAACTGAGAACTCTGCTGAAATGAGGGCCTTGGGGGAAAGGGTTTAGAAAATTCCACCCTGTGGCCAAGAAACACAGGAAAGCAAATTTTTTTGCAAAGACCTGGTAGAGAAAATGGAAATAAAGCAAACCTGGTCTTGCGAAAAACTAAAAACTCTACACTTGTCCTATGTGTGAGTGTGGAAATGAAGTTTATACCATCCTCGCTATGCTGGAATCTTCTAGAGAAAAGCAAGTCATGTAAAAATGGTCCTAGATCAGAGATACCACACAGGCACCTGCCAGACACAAATTTAAAAATTCTCTCTAGAAACCTGTCTACAATCCAGCACACCGGACACCTACAGAAAAATAACCCCAAGAAAAGATGAGTTTACAAATAAAATATATAGACCATTGCAAAAAAACTGTCCACCCCAGGAAGAGTCAACAAGCAGGTTTGTTTAACAATGCCAATTCAAATCAGTATGTTTGAAATCACTAAAGACATGGCTAAAAAAGAAAGAAACAGTAAGGGTAGAATACTATAAAATAAACAGATGGATGAAGGAAGAATGCAATAACACTTCTAGAAATGAAAAATAAGACCATTACAAATGATCAGCGCATCCCAGGTCTATGAAATGGGGTAGGGGAAGGGGAGTAGCACCCTGGCGCTCTCCGCTCTCCGGGAGGACTTGAAATGATTGCATTTACATTCTATAAAAGGGAAACTTCCCCAGGATATCAAAAGGACAGCACCCTGTCCCAATTCCAGCAATGAGAAGACATGATAATTCTCTTGAAAGCCCCAGGGCATTATGCTAACACAAGAACAACATAAGAGGATCCTGCCTCAGTTCTGATTTACACAACTTCTTGTCATAACATAGTGCGCCGCCTAGTGAATACACAAGCATCCTTGGAAGAGGCACTTCGAGGGTAGCAAGGCTAGCTGCTGGGACAGATGCTGAGGGTATAAAAAGGGGCAGAGGATCTTCCAAGTCATGTCATTAGGTGGAGAAAGCACTATTTTATTTCTTCTCCTCTTCCATTAAGCACTGAGTACAAGTATGACCCTGGAACTACTTCTTTCTTGGATTTTAGACAACAAGATAGACTCAACAAAGCATTTTTGTGGCCATATCTTTGGTGCTGACCTGTGGTTGGAAATAAAATATAAAACTCTTTGTACTTATCCAGCACTCCAGAATTCTAACAATTAGCGAGCACCAACCGGCCCCCTGGGCTCCACTTTCCCATTGGTAACTTCCTTCTTCTGAGCTTAATAAATCTTGCATTATTACCTAACCCGAAATGTGCCTCCAGAGTGCCTTGTAAGAGGAAAACTGGCCACGAAATCAGAATCTGAGACTGGTGTGCAAAGCTCCCTTGTGAAAGCTGTTATTCAAAAAAGTTGTGAACTAGGCCTATCTCTTGTTCCACTGACACCTGTAGTATTCCCAAGGGATGAGATCTCAAAGGATGTACTCTTGTTTCTGAGATGCTTTGGGGATTCATTTCTGAAGTTTAATCTTTCTTGGATCACACATGCCAGAATAAATATTATATTATTTCATACATGATCTCTGGTTTACTCTAGCTCAGAACAGGTAGTTAGTCAACAAAGAGAGGCAGCTTTGCCAAAATTCAGTAATGTATACTGTTTGAAACAGTTACAAAAATAATACCCAAAACCACCAGGAATAAACATTTCATTTGTGAAATTTTTTAGAGTAATTTTGTAGGAAAAAAAAGTCTCCATTAAAATTCATGTGTTAGTTCAGAAATCCCAAAGCAATCATGTTAGACCCTTTTATCCACTTCTTCATCATCCAGTAGTACTCAACTATCTAAATGCCTCTAATAGGCAAAATTATGCAGGAAAAGCTTACAATAAAAGTTCACAGATGGGTGCTACACGGAAAGTGGTTTAACAATGGCAACCAATTTACAACAAGGAATAAAGAGGATACAAAACATGAGTGGCCAATACATTTTTTTTGGGGGGGGGTACATCAGGTTCAATCATCTGTTTTTATACACATATCCCCGTATTCCCTCCCTTCCTTGACTCCCCCACCTCGAGTCCCCGCCACCCTCCCTGCCCCAGTCCTCTAAGGCATCTTCCATCCTCGAGTTGGACTCCCTTTGTTATACAACAACTTCCCACTGACTATTTTACAGTTGGTAGTATATATATGTCTGTGCTACTCTCTCGCTTCGTCTCAGCTTCCCCTTCACCCCCCGCCCCCTCCCATACCTCAAGTTCTCCAGTCCATTCTCTGTATCTGCATCCTTATTCTTGTCACTGAGTTCATCAGTACCATTTTTAGATTCCGTATATGTGAGTTAGCATACAATATTTGTCCTTCTCTTTCTGACTTACTTCACTCTGTATGACAGACTGTAGTTCTATCCACCTCATTACATATAGCTCCATCTCATCCCTTTTTATAGCTAAGTAATATTCCATTGTATATATATGCCACATCTTCTGTATCCATTCATTTGTTGATGGGCATTTAGGTTGCTTCCATGTCCTGGCTATTGTAAATAGTGCTGCAATAAACATTATGGTACAAGTTTCTTTTGGGATTATGGTTTTCTTTGGATATATGCCCAGGAGTGGGATTACTGGATCATATGGTAATTCTACTTGTAGTTTTTTAAGGAACCTCCAAATTGTTTTCCATAGTGGCTGTATCAACTTACATTCCCACCAACAGTGCAGGAGAGTTCCCTTTTCTCCACACCCTCTCCAACATTTGTGGTTTCCAGACTTTGTGATGATGGCCATTCTGATTGGTGTGAGGTGATACCTCACTGTAGTGGCCAATACATTTTAAGGGTATTGGGCTTAATATATCAGCACTGTAATAAAACTTCAGAAATCATAGCTAGAGTTATTAATAACACTTTAAGACATACACTAAAACATACGATTTTAGAAATTTTAAATATTTTCACAGCTTTGTTTTATTTTCTTTCCCCATCTTCAGGAATTCATTAATCCTAGTTTTCTAAACGAATCTGAGATGTAAATGATACACATTCTGCACATGTCACATCAAACTCATTTGAAAGCACTCTGAGGAAATGAAGATTTTCATTTAAGACCAGTATAAAATGAGCCTGAGTGGGGCTAGTGAAATGAATCAGATAAGACTAAACTTTAAGTTATAAAAAGATGTCCATGCACTCATTTGAAAAAAAAAATCCTATTCCTATTTTGATGCTTAAAAAACAAAAATCATCTTGGCGCTAATTCTAGTTCACAAAGTGACCTGAAGGATTCCATATGGAAATCTCCTTATAGAATATCTGTATTTCGTGCCCTGGATACATTCAAATATCCCTCAAATCCTCTTGATAGCCTCAGGAGATTCACCAAATCCACCAAATGCTTTAACATTTATAGTAATTTATTGGTAGAATTTCTTAGGTTAAGAGACTTTTATGTGGCAACCCAACATGAAATAGGAATAATAGAAAACTGGTTTAACTGTAATTAAGATACACTTCTAAAATTACATCTTAAATATTCACTGAATTGGAACATTTTTCTACATCTACTCTACATGAGTGCAGAGTCCCAAAGCCTATAAATAATGAACAAATGTGATCTTTTCCTACAAGCACAGATTAGAAAAAAAATGTAATATGGTGAATACAGCACAGCTTAGTCCTGAAATGATGACGAGGTCTTACAGAAAACAGGAAGAAAGTGACTGTGACAAGTTTCTTTTCTGTTTGCTTTCAGGGCTGACCTATTGCTCCGGACTGTGAGAATAGTTATTACAGAATGAGTCATATGGAAAACACAGGCAAACAGAAGAATACTGAGAATACAAGTACGTGTTATTCTCTCATTGGTAGCGAACTTCCAGGATAAGACATAAAAATTGGATAAGTAAAAAGTGTCCCCAAAAGATTAATTCCTGAAAGGGATTGTATTTCTTTGAATAACACAGAATTTTTTTTGAAAACCCCCAAATTACTCAAATCCTGATTTTTGAAAGCACGTATTTCATTTGGAGAAATGGTATAATGGAATCAATTGGTATAAAAGATATACACGAGCAGACTCAAAGCAAATCTGGAATCATAGATCACAGAAAGATTATTTTCATCTTCCAAGAAATAGACTCAATTATGTGCACAAGAAACTGAGGTCTTGAAAAGTTAATTATTACTATTTGCCAAATGAGAAAATCATAAGCATAATAGCACTTTTTTTTTAGCCCATTTGCTAAATAGTAAAATGTGTTTTCTACTGTGGATACAAAATATTAAAATGCATACTTTTTTCTTGTTAAACAAAACTTGACAAACTTTGAAGTGTGTATGATATAACAGTACACCATGTGTTACATTTACCAAGATGATATTAATATGTAATGTATTTGTTACTTCCATATTACACTGATATTCACTTAACCACTGTCCCTCACAAAGCAGCAGCCATTTCAGTATACAGATGGCTAGATAATAAGATAGAAAACTCTTGTCATGACCACAAGACAGTCTGGTCATGTTGGTTGGGAAAATAATGATAAAACAGTTCTTAAAGTAGTAAAGGTGAAAAAAAATTATCAGAAGAAATTCATTGAGCTTAAGTCAAAGTAAAGCTATCTCTGAAGGTAGGATTAGGCTTTTTTAAAAAAGTCACTTGCATCCTTGAGGAGGAGTGACAGCTTTAGACAGCATCTCTGCTTGTTCAGGTCTCCGCCCTAAGGAGTATATTTGTCATGTAACAATATTGACTCTAGGGTCAGACTCCAACTGCTAAGGACACGTCTCCCTAATGTATGTGAAACCCGTAGCTCTTATGTGGCTAAAGTAGTTACCAGATCCAGATGTATTTATTTAAATAACTCCTGTTTCCAGCCTATCCAAATTCATTAGCAGCAAATCACTTCAATGGGGAAGTTCTAATGAGTCATGAGATTATTTCCTTCAAACTCCAAAGAATGATGCTCATTTTCCCTTTATAATTACCCATCTTCTAAAAGATAGAGTTCATGGGGAAATCACTTACCCACATTGGATGTTCATATATTATCAATTACTTTTTATTTCTCCTCCCTTTCAAGCTCCCCTCCACTATGATTTAAAAAAAAACTTCCAACTGTGGGCCTTTATTCAGGGACAACAAAAGACTTGAATGGCTGTGAGACTGGGATTCCTTCCAACTTAGAACAAGGAATAAAATTTCTGATAGATGGGAAGAAATACGAGGTTATGCTATAAAACAAGGACAGAGAGCTAAATGGTAAATTCTAAAGCTGTGGGCTCCTTGAAAATGGCCACACATAGAGGCTTGAACATTTGAGCAAGAGTTTTTTTACCCAGGTCTGTGGATCCCACAAACAGCTCTTCAGATTAAGTTCAGTACATAAATGAGACGTTGAAATAATTATAAAATTATTTGTGTGTATAGGTAAATTTTTTCCTGCAGAGAACATCGATATATTTCATCATCTAGACCATATAATTTATTGTCCAAATCACCATACGTTTGTGAGTGAAAAAGGATGTTCTCAGTTAATATGCTCAGCAACAATCTTAAACTGAGAATTTTCTGGGCAAACTGAGAATATAGTCACTTTATTCATGACCCAAAAAGATAATATTCAATACATCACTGCACCAGAGAATTTGGCTTTTCATTATTTCAACCCAAGGGCCATTCATTAATTTTGATTTAAGGCAATTGACTTTTATACAATCAGGTGTATTCTACAAGTGGCTACAAGTCAGAGAGCTTTGGAAACCATCCAAAACCTTTTCAACCTGTAGGTTCTAGTCTCTAGTGCTAAGCCCTCCCACCTGCATTTGATGCTGGTTGTTGCTTTTGCTTTGCAGCAGCTACTAACCCTGGATTCAGGAAATGGCCCTGTCCTGGATGTCCTCATACTTTTCTCTTTGATTCTTTTTGTGCTTTAGAAGCACTTCTTTTCCTTTTCCTCCTAAATGGGTAAAAATTACTAAGGTTTGGGACTGAGCCTTCCTCTCTACACTTTCCCTTGAGATAAACATCTAATTGTACAGCATTAAATACAACATATCAATGATTGGGTCACAGGCTTTGATTCATATCAGAGTCCCTAATTTTAGACTCAGGAAACTTGGTCCCCCCCAGGGGTAAATCTGCTTCCTCTTCACTAGTTCCTAGAAGGAATAGAAATTAGAAGAAAGCTGATGAAGTTACTCAAATCTGTAGTATTAAGACTCCTAGGTGAAGTTGTGGAATAAGTTTTGAAAATATTGGAATAACGTTTATGTATTTGTTATTGAAGTGCTTGTAAGATATTAGAGAAACATATTTTTGAGAGGCTGAATATTAGTCTGTGAATCTAATTAAGAATGTGACGAATGAGGATTTTATTTTTTATTTTTATTTTTTAATTATTTATTTATTTATTTATTTATTTATTTATTTATTTTATTGGCTGTGTTGGGTCTTCTTTGCTGTGCGTGGGCTTTCTTTTAGTTGCGGTGAGTGGGGGCTACTCTTCGCTGTGGTGCACGGGCTTCTCATTGCCGTGACTTCTCCTATCGTGGAGCACAGGCTCTAGGTGCATGGGCTTCAGTAGTTGCAGCACATGGGCTCAATAGTTGTGGCTCACGGGCTCTCAAGCACAGGCTCAATAGTTGAGGCACACGGGCTTAGTTGCCCTGCAGCATGTGGGATCTTCCTGGAGCAGGGATAGAACCCGTGTCCCCTATGTTGGTGCGCCACCTAGGAAGCCCACGAATGAGGATTTTAAATTGAGAATCATAATATATTTGGCTGTGAGCAATATATATATGATTAGATTAATATCACTTGAACTGCTAATCAGTAATTTTAATTTATATTTACAAGAATTGCTAAAGTGCTTAGAAAAGTTTTGGTAATTATGTTTGCAAGTCTGCCCTGTTGGACATTTTAAAAGTTTAAAAGAATTTAGATGTACTGGTATTAAATTTGTAAATGTAGGTAAAAATACTTAGGGGAATTTCATTAAAGACTTTTATAAAAGCATATACTTAATACATTAAATTTAACCTATTGAAATGTAATCTATTTAATTTAGGTAAATTTAATCCATTGATATTCATTTTAATTAAACATCAAGAAACAAGTTCTAGAGATCTGATGTACAGCATTATGTCCATCGTTCACAATACTGTATTGTACACTTAACAATTTGTTAACAGGGTAGATCTCATGTGATCTGTTCTTACCACAATAAGAAAAAGAAGAAATAGGTTAAAATAGATTTTTAATTTTAGGCCAACTTTCTGTATTCAAAAATAAATTATTTTTGTATACTTGATACAAATATACAAAATTTGTATATTTTTAAACTTAAACTTTTAGATTTAGGAAGAACTAGGTGTTAACATCTTACCTTTAGTACAGTGAATATCAGTTAAACCCCAAGAAATGGTAAACAATTGTTTTTGTACACAAAAGCCCCCATCAGACATTAAGAGAAACTCAAATGTCAACCAGCTCTTCCTATATGACAAAACCCCAATGCTATGGGTCTACTTCTCTAAGCTAAAGTCTGGGGAGAGCTTATTTATTTAACAACTTGGTTTGCAGTTATATATATGTTTTTGAAAAGGCTCCTTTAGAGACAAAGTCCTTGAGTCCAAGAAGCTGTTGTCATTTTCCTCTGCAGAAGGATCATCATCATTCAGTTTTGTGAGGTTAGCATTTGCTTACAGGTTTATCTCTTTACTTCCTGACATCAGAGGACAGCATGGTGACTAAAAGGAATACCCGATTTATTACTGGCAGTTACCGGGGATTTTAGGTCCCCTCTCTATTCTTCCCAGTTTTGTGTCTTTGGGCCAATTATGTCCGCCCAGCTAAGCTTATTTCCTTACTTTTCAAACAAAATAATGATGTCAGGTGAGATTGTCATTAAGATGACAAATTAATTTTTCCAATAATATGTGTTGAAAGCTTAAGCCTTATGATAGGCTATAATCAAAATGGAATCAAAGATTCTGCTCTCATGGAATTAACAGACAATATTAGTTAATAGAGTTAATAGAATGAGACTTAAATGGTTTTTAATAGAGAAGCAAGTTCTGTAATAACAACTAATATTTTTGAGAGCTTACTATGTGCTATATATACCATTCTAAGCATTTTACCTCAATTATTTTATATAATCTTCCGCAGATCCTATAAAGTGAGTCTTACTGTCCCCACTTCACAAGTGAGACAACTAAAATACAGAGAGCTTAGGTAATTTGCAGGATTTAGTAGTAATCATAAAACTAAATTTGAACTCGGACCAAATCTGAATCTACAACTTAACTTCTTCACCATGACAGGACACTTCATCTTGAAGTGCCACTCCAAGTGGCATTCAAGGCCCCAGGCAAATAGCTCCCAAACAACCTTTCAAACCTATTGTTTATGAGTTGCCCAGATGTATCTGACTCCAGCCAGGCTGGTTCCATTAAATATCCAATAAACATATTTTGCAAATTCTTTATCACTGTCTCCATCTGGAAATCTTGCTTTCTACTATGAATCTGAGCATCTTCATGGACAGCAATCTCTACCTCCTCTGGAAAATAACAACGGCTGATATCTATACCACGTACCTGTCCCTTATTGCATGCTGTTATCATGCAGATGATTAATTTCAGTGTGGTCCAATCTTAATTCTTCAGTCAGATCATCAGTAACCTCAGGGCAGGGATGCTGTACTCCACGCCTTTGTCTTCCCACGGCTTGGCTTATTACCACCCTGAACTGCAATTGTCTATGTACGTGTCTGTCCACCTCAATAACTGACCATGTCTTTTCCATTTTCCTGCCTTTAACGTCGGGCATAATATTTGCTACATAAACAGGCTCAATAAATATTTGGTGAAGAAATGAATGAATGAGTAAATAAATGAAATAATACAGTCAAGTACCCAGCACATACTGGATACTCAATAATAGCTAGTTATTATTATTATATTAATTTACTCAAAAATAGGAAATAACCTACTTTAAAATCTGCTTTGAAAAAAGCTTCTAAAAGTATGATGACATAAATGTATAAAACACAAAGTTACAGCATCCATTTAATTAGGCTATTGTTAGGGTCATTGGTAGTAAGCTCAGTTTCACTTACTAAACCTTATATTATATATCTCATCAAATCCTACCCAGGGAAAAAAATGAATCAAAAACATCAACCTAGTAACAACAGATTTTTACAATATCAGGCAAATCCCAAAGACTGACTACATGACATGACTATTAAAAGTAATGAAGTTTAATAACACATAGGAAAAATCTGTACTATCTACAAAACCCTAGTTGGTTTATATATGCCCCAGATGCCACAGGCAGCACGTGTGTGTATATGTTCTAACAATTACTCCCTCCCTGCCATACCTTAGCTACTATGACAAATACAGAATTTGTTGACATGTGATTAGGCACAGGAGTACAGTAGAATAATTATATCATTATGATTAGTTATAACAAACCAGAGATGTTTTCAATTGCCAAGTGTTATGGGCTGAGTTGTGCCCCGCCCCCCGTCAAAATTCAGACATTGAAATCACAACTCCCATATTTCAAAATATAAGTATATTTGGAGATAGTCTTTAAATAAGTAATTAAGTAAAATATGTCATTAAGATGGGCACTAATCCAAGATGACTAGTGTTCTAAAAAGAGGAAATTAGAATACAGATATGTATAGAGGGATGACCAGGGGAAGACACAGGAAGAAGGCAGCACCTAGAAGCCAAGGAGGGAGGTCTCAGATGAAAACAAATTTGCTGATACCTTGATCTCAGACTTTCAGTCTCTAGGACTGTGAGAAAATAAGTTGCTGTTGTTTAAGTCACCCAGTCTATAGTAGTTTGCTATATACCAGCCTAGCAAATGAATGTACCAAGTATTTTCCCATTTCTTTCTTTTTTTTTTTATTATTTTTTTGGGGGTACAGCAAGTTCAATCATCTGTTTTTATACACATATCCCCGTATTCCCTCCCTTCCTTGACTCCCCCCCCTCTCGAGTCCCCCCCACCCTCCCTGCCCCAGTCCTCTAAGGCATCTTCCATCCTCGAGTTGAACTCCCTTTGTTATACAACAACTTCCCACTGACTATCTATTTTACAGTTGGTAGTATATATATGTCTGTGCTACTCTCTGGCTTCGTCTCAGTTTCCCCTTTACCCCCTGCCCCCTCCCATACCTCGAGTTCTCCAGTCCATTCTCTGTATCTGCGTCCTTGTTCTTGTCCCTGAGTTCATCAGTACCATTTTTAGATTCCGTATATGTGAGTTAGCATACAATATTTGTCCTTCTCTTTCTGACTTACTTCACTCTGTATGACAGATTGTAGTTCTATCCACCTCATTACATATAGCTCCATCTCATCCCTTTTTATAGCTGAGTAATATTCCATTGTATATATATGCCACATCTTCTGTATCCATTCATTTGTTGATGGGCATTTAGGTTGCTTCCATGTCCTGGCTATTGTAAATAGTGCTGCAATAAACATTATGGTACAAGTTTCTTTTGGGATTATGGTTTTCTTTGGGTATATGCCCAGGAGTGGGATTACTGGATCATATAGTAGTTCTATTTGTAGTTTTTTAAGGAACCTCCAAATTGTTTTCCATAGTGGCTGTACCAATTTACATTCCCACCAACAGTGCAGGAGAGTTCCCTTCTCTCCACAGCCTCTCCAACATTTGTGGTTTCCAGATTTTGTGATGATGGCCATTCTGATCGGTGTGAGGTGATACTTCATTGTGGCTTTGACTTGCATTTCTCTGATGATTAGTGATGTTGAGCATCTTTTCATGTGTTTGTTGGCCATCTGTATGTCTTCTTTTCCCATTTCTTTATTCATTAAAATCTCATTTAGTACTCAAAACAGACACGTATGGTAACCTTATCCCTGTTTTATAGATAAGGACACTGAAGTTTCAGAGATGTTAAATGATGTCTCTGGGATTATGCAGCAAGTGAACACGAGGATGCAGGGATCAGAGAGGAATCTTATGGACCCCACATCCTGCCCACTTTCCACTCTTTGCAGGTGATGGACTGACGGACTAGAGGACAACTTTGGTCTCAGTAATGCCCTAAACAAGTTGTGAGATCTTCAGATAGTCATTAATTTTTTAACATCATTTTTTTCATCTGAAAAATGAAGGGGTTGAATTAACTATTCTAAGGGCTAAATAGACTGAGTCTATATAAAAGGCATACTAGTTTTAAAAGTTGAGCTCAAATAATTGTTTTTACTCAAACTCCTATAGAAATTATCTCTGTAAACTCATCTTGAATGAAAATTCATGATTTTGGGAATCACTTCCTATTCTGCCCACAGAAATTAAAGCTCCCCCCAAAACTTATATACTTTAAAATGTTTGAATATTTTGATCTTAACACATCTCAAAAGTTATTTTTATAAAAAGGGCTTGCAATCCATTTGTTAATTTTCTATTGTTAAAGATTTCTCCATTCTGAACTTTTAAGGAATGCACATAGTTTCATGAACAAAACAGGGGATTAAAATTTTTTTACAGAAAACCCAAGTCCAGTCTTAAAATGTTGAGCAAATAATTGTATAATCTGGAATGAGAAAGTAGTTGCAGACCTTAGTTTCTAGGTCTGAAAAATGATGTAAATAGTTTCCTGCATGCCTAGCAGGAAAGTTTGCCATTAAATGAGAGAATATCTGTGAAATATCTTTGAATTCCTTAGAGGGAAGTTGCTGCAAGGTAATTGAAAACTCATAGTGTTAGGATATCTTTTTTCAATAACTTCCTTAGTTTTAAAATTATGTGAATGCTTGGTTTGGATTGTTTTCATACCTATAGTGAATACACATTTTGTTAACCAGAAAGAGGAAGTAAAATAATTTATACCATAATGGAGGACAGCAGCTTATATGACTGTGGGGGTTAGAATTGTGAATCATCTCTTGTGTGTTTCCAACTTAACAGAGGCAATCTGCCCAAGAGGTAGAAAAAAAAAATTCTACAAACCACAAACTCCATCCAATCACATGAAGACAAATCAGCCTTCAGGCAAATCAAATGTCTTCATTTAAAGCTTACCTGGATTTGGCACTCTGCCCATCTTTTCCCAATCTCTTAATAATATACTTTCACAAACGGTGAAAAACATGCATACTGAAAGGCATTCCTTTGCAACCTTATTTTTTAAAACGAGGAACTCTTTAGCCCAGGGAAGTCTTGGGACAAGAAAAGTTCCTTTCTGAGTTTGCAACATGTGAATATGGGATTAGTGGGTGGGATTGAGGTGAGCTCAGGTGCATAAATAGAGGCTCGGGCTGAGCCAGCACACTGGGAAGCCTGGACTGCACCGAGGCCGCCTGGCTTACACAGACAGGTGGGTGGGGAAATCCAGGTAAGGCTCCGGACAGCACTGTTAGATGGGGCACTTATGAGAATGAGCTTTGGCCTTTGGTTACTGTGTAAACTTGCAGGCAATCCACAGGCAGAGGGATGCAGGGTAGTTCCGTGGGCAGTGAAATGGGATTTGGAGGGGGAATAATGAAATTTCCACCAAAGGCTTACTGGGACCTCTCTTTGGCAGAGCTATGTTCCTGAGCTGGTTCAAGGTCATGCTTTCTCCCTTAGGAAATGAGAGGTTTAAGAGTGAGCGCACTCCAGGAGTTTTCAAGCCTGGCACGGAGCCCAGGGTCTCCTGTCTTAGTTACTGAGCCCTGATCACCATCTAATGCTCTGTTTCTTTCCCACTGACAAAGCAAAGACCCGCAGGACTGTGAAAGCTCAGCTCCGATTGGCTGCTTGGAATTACAATTCAGAATATTATTGCAAATCAGAAAATAGTTTTCTTTCTGTGCCTGATATAAAGATATCCTTGTTACTTCTTCAACTTTGAAATTCATGGGATAGGCTGTAAAAGGAGAGATCTGGTTGCTTTCCCGAAGCATTTATGAACAGGGTCACTGAAATCTCCTGCAAGGCATTCCTTGCTGAAAAGAAGACGACAGAGATATAATGAAAAGTGAAAAGTGCTGGTTTCTTAGAGTGTGTGTGTGTGTGTGTGTGTGTCCACATCGTCAGTGTCCTCCGTGGTTAGCTTTCTGTTTTGAGGCAGTTTGTAGATCATAGTCTATTTAGTAATGAAAATGCGGTAGAGTGAATCTCAGAAAGTCAGCTCAGAGCAGGATGTTTGTACAGCAGGAGCTATGTTCGTTTCCCTTGAGTCCTCCTGCCATAAAACATGTATTAGATATCAATAGTTTCAACCTGAAAGCTGCAGAGCTACAGCAAGGAGTCCTAATAGCCTCTTGCACAATAAGAACTGTCAATGAATTAAATAAATACTGCACCACCAGTTTACTACTATTTTTTCTAATATACATTAGATGCTGTTGCTATAAATACGAAATCAAATGTTTGTCAATAAATTTAGTCATTATTTGCGATGACATTTTTCTGAATCAACTAGTATTCTGAAAATATAATTATTCTCACATAAAGGTTCTTGGTTTTTGTTGTTTACATTAAAAAGAGGTCTTTGTACCAAAAAGGCTGGAAGACGGGTAGCACACGTGAGTTGTTTCTGCAAAATGCTGGATCCAAAAATTGTTATTGGCATTTCTGTATCTTTACGGGTATAGAAAATGAAGAAAGTGTATCCCTGTTTTTTGCTTATGTCTTTTGTGAGTGAGATATTGTATGGTTACGTATTATGACATGGATAATAACTGGTCAGTTTAATACAAGGCATCATCTGGATTTGGTAACTTAGCAATGCCTTTTTTTTAAATTGGCTAATGCTTAACAAAGGTTCTCATTCATGCTATCAGAACATGAGAAGCTTTACCCCTTAATACGACGCATTGAAGGTCCATCCTGCTTCCCTTGCAGAGTTCATTTCATTTAATTTGAAACATACACCAATATTACAGTTAGCTGTTTCTTTTTAGGAAATTTCAGTCTGTGGCATTATTAGCATCCCAAGTACCCAGCTTTGCATGTTATGGTCCCCAGATAACCCTAGTGATTTGCTAGTGCAATTCACTTTGCTAGCTAGCTCACTCCCTCACTCACTCATGGATCTTACCTTGCAATTCACTTTCCCATCCATAAGCATCTGCTTCTCGGTGGTGTAATATTCCCTGAGAATTAAATCTGGAACACTGGAAAGGAAAAACAACAAAGAGACATCCACGGGGTTGGCTTCTCTGTGTTATGAATCCCATAGCATATTTTTGTGCACTAAAGCGCATGCCTACAACCACCTCCCTATGCAGGCCCACTTTGAGAGTCAAAGAATTAGTTCACTGGAAGAAACTTGCACTGATGTATTTTAACCAATTCAAAACCAATATACAGAGTTTGAGTAAGTGTTACACTAGGGAGAGAGTTGTGTGGGTGCAAGTTTTCAGTTACAAGATAAAGCTGGCAGTTTCTAAATGAAATAAGAAATCATTTTACTCAGATCTGATTCTTCAAGAGCAGGGTCCCCATTTTAACAAAATGCTAAAGAAGTACGTATGTTTAGGGTAATTTTTTCAGGATGGGAAGATGAGAGCCAGCACTGCAAAACGGCACCGTCTGAGAGCCTTGCTTCTATGCCCATCTCGTTAGTCTTCGTTTCTCTGAATTTCAGATTCTTCATCTATAAAATGAGACAATGGGGAGGTGGGAAAAGAGGATATAACCTTTAAAGTGCCTTCCAGTACTAAACTTTTTAAAATATAAAATTCAAAAGCAAATTCCCTTAGCTATAAGAATATATACATCTATATTTTCTTAAAATATATCTGTATCTATTTCTATATGGTAGATTTCTATGGAGCTCTTCATCAGTATATTTTATCTATATGGATCTATATCTATGTAGGTGTAGATAGATAATAGATAGGTAGATAGGTATTCATACTATGTATTCTTAGGAAGATTCTGTGGAAGGTAGTTTTCACTCCAATTGCACGTGTTCAATCTCACCTAAGCCTCAGTTCCTGTTGTATCCCTCAATTGTGTTGCAATCTGAAGATTTTGAAAACTGCTAATTCCCTTTCGTTTTACTGACTTTTTGCTTATTTGTTTGTCTTCCATATCAGATTTGCCATGGAGAAGATTTCAGTGTCAGCATTCTTGCTGCTTGTGGCCCTCTCCTACACTCTGGCCAAAGACACCACAGTCAAACCAGGAGCTAAGAAGGACACAAAGGACTCTCAACCCAAACTGCCCCAGACCCTCTCCAGAGGTAGGAGTCAGCTTCCTGTCGGCCTCCAATTATACTTAATTGATAAAGAGCTAACACTCAGAGCTGAGAGTTGTGCTGAACATATTTTTCATGTTTGTTCTAGATTCATCAAAGTTCATAATTGTTTCTGCTTTCTCTAGAGGTTTTTGCTCTTCTTTAGTATCAAGTATATGCTGATCCCGGTTTTACCACTGCTTTTCAACAGCTTTGGGTCTGAAAATATAATAGCTTTAAATACACAGGTTCATTTTGTTCTAGGTTGGGGGGATCAACTCATCTGGACCCAGACGTATGAAGAAGCTTTATACAAATCCAAGACAAGGTAAAGACAAGTTTTACAGAGTTCTCTCAAAGCTCTCAAGAGCACCATCTAGTGATCTTTAGCTACACATGAAATTCTACTCATTAAAGATTATCCAATCTCTTTGTCTCTTAAAGCAATAAACCCTTGATGATTATTCATCATTTGGATGAATGCCCACACAGTCAAGGTAATTTATACTTCTAAATATAATTTCCTTTATAGGCTTTTAGCTTTAGGGCCAGAGTCCAGATCACTCACCTTTACATCCTTAGCACCTAGCACAGCTGAATTAAAAAGAATATTTTATGTAGTAAAAACATATTTCAAAGTAACTTCAAATATTTCCACATTTTGTTATTAACCATTTCACATTTTGAAAAAACAAGCTCTAGAATTCATCCTTGACTTCTTGCTTTTTCTTACATCCCACATCCAATACATCAGCAAATACCATTGCTTTACCTTCACAATATACCCGAAAGCCAGCACCAGCTTCATGGGCACACTACCTGTGCAGCCACACAGGACCCAGTGTTGAGAAGGTTCCTACGTTTGCTGTAAAGCTCTGTTGTTGCCGTCTTAAAATTCACAATGATTTTTGAACAAGGGGCTCCATATTTTCATTTTGCACTGGGCCACAGGTATCATGTAGGTCCTGCCCAAATCCAGCCACTTCCTAATGCCTCACTGCTACTGCCCTGGTCCAAACCAAGATCAGATCTTGCCTAGATCTGTAACAGACACCTACCTGGTCACCTGACAGTCAGTTCTCCATACAGAAGCCATGATCTCCAAACATAAATGAGATCCTAACACCCAAGTGCTCAAGTGGCTTCTCAACACGTGTAAAATTAAATCCACTTTCTTGACCACAGCCCACAAGGCTAGACATGACCTGGCCCCTGGCTGCCCTTCCTTTCTTACCACTCTCGCCTTGCTTTCCCTCCACTGCATCTAGCCTGGCCTTTGTGCTCTTCCTTAGATGTCCAAACCCTCTCCCACCTCAGGGCTATTGCTCTTGTGATACCCTCTGTCACGTGTGATGTATCCCTAACATCTTCAAATGCATCATCCTCTCACTTCAAGGTCACCTCCTCAAAGAAGTCTACCCTGACACCCTATAGCTTTTAAACCTCTTGATTTGCTTTATTTTTCTTCAAAGTACATATCTCCCCCTGAAATCATTTACTTGTTTATGGTCTGTCTCCTACACAAGCATTTGAGCTCTATGAAGAAAGCACATTATTTTTGTTTTCCATTGCTCTACTCCCAGTACATGATACAGTCCTGCCACATAATAACTGCTCAGTAAATAGGGGTTAAAAAAATTATGGAATGAATGAATGATTGAGTGAGTGAGTAAGTAGCAGAAGGAAAGCTAGTCAATGGCTTAGATATTACTTCACTAACCATTTGCAGAAAGGGCAGAGTTAAGTATTATATTAAAAATACAGTTCAACTTAAAATCTAACAGAGAATAATAGTTTTAACTAATGAGATGAATGCTTAACAATTTTTTCTTTACATTATAGCTTTAAAGAAGGCATTTGCTGAAAGTAAAGAAATCCAGAAACTAGCAGAGCAGTTTGTCCTCCTCAATCTAGTTGTAAGTTCACTCTTAATCCTCACTGCCATTTCTCGTGGCTTGGTATTTGAAATGGATGGTTCATTTTCCCTATACATCTCAGTCATACTGCATTAATGGGGATCTGTTCCAAATATCTCATCTCATAGATTACAGCAAGAAAATACTTTATTTCATATCTATCCTGCATGTCTACATTTTTATTTAGTAATTAATAATTTTAAGTTGTCTGAATAATACTCTCCTGGGGTCCCAAATTTCTCTGTTGCTGTGATAAGTGGAAGGTTTTTGTCACTTACAAATTCCTTGCTGTGCCCCTGTCCCCTGCAGTCCTGGCTGCTCTCCACACATTCTTATTCTGTGTGTCCTCTGTCCCTGGAAGAGATAGCTCTCTGGGTGTCCAAATCTAGTCATTCCACATGTGCTGTGGCCTCATGCTTTCCTGTCCTACTTCACCATCACCACCTCTCGTGATGGTCAAGATTTCTGCCCTTATAAGTTCTTCTACTCGGTGTAAAAACAGGATCCACTTTTGTTCCAAAAGCAAACAATCAATAAACAATTTGGAAAACTACTCTCCCTAACCAATTGTCCCCTGGGGCTTCTCTCTCTCTGTCATCCTCTTCCCAGGTTGACAGGTGGGCTTTTCCAAGGAGCATCCACCCAGGGGTTCTTCCTCACCTCCCTTCCAAGGCTCCCCTTCCTCCTTCTACCCCTTAATGAGTGACTTCGTGAATCTCTACTTGACCTACTTCTCTTTTTATATTTTATATCCTCTATGGGTAATTCATCTACATCTGCCTTTAATCAATACCTGCTCACGAACTCCCACATCTTCCCCAAACACGGAACAGCTTCCAGGTTGTATACACAACCTAGTTCCAGAAATCTCATAATCAGCTTCAACTGGACAAGTTCAACACCGAATTTATCAGCGTGATCCGGGCTCTTTAAAAAGCTCTTTTTTCTCTCTTCCTTATTCCATTAGTGTTATTCTAGATTTCACCCCCCCACTCACCTCTGGCAGTCAAGAAGCCTTGTGGTTCTAACTTCTAAATATTCTTGCTATTGGGCAGTTCCCTATAAATTGAGGACCACTGTTTTAGTGTAAGTGTTTTTCACTTTGCCTAGCTTACTGCAGTGTTACTAAGTGACTCCTTGCCTACAAAATAAATCCCATCGAATCCCACGTAATTGTCAGGGTAATCACTCTAAAAACCAAACTGGGATCACAGCAGTTCTAACATCCCTCCAGTGGTTCCTATCTATTTATGAGCAAGTGTAAACACTGTAGCATGGTGTGCAAGGCCACTCACGAGCCACTCCTGAAGTAGCTTTCTAGCATCTTCTCTCACTACCGCCTCGGGCATCCCTATCCTTTAATCCCATCCAAACACTTGGTTATAGAAAGTGCTATGCCTTTCCTCTACCTTTGTATTATCTTCCTCCCCACCCCCGACCTGGACTGACCTCCTTTTCTATGTGATGGAGTCCTATTCATTTTTTAAAAGATTTCTCTTTACTCACTTCAGAAAGTTCTAGTGGAACCTGCAGACAGTTTAAATGTCCTGCTCTGGGCACCGAATGCACCTGTATATCCTTCATCATAACATTTCGCCCACCAGATCCTCAATATTCCTTCTCCTACCTGCATCTCCCAACAGACTTATGCATTTATTCAAGATAAGTGCTGTCTATTGCTCAAGAAAGAAAATCCTGAATTAGAAAAATGATAAATGGATAGATGAATTCTCAAGACAACCCTGTTTGGTTTCCCAAAAATGAGTTCCACTTTTTTTTTTTCATTAATCTGTTTCCCCCTACCTCATCCAAGATGCCTTCCCCAAACACTGTATGCCTTCCAAATTCTCCCTGAATTTTTTGGCTCTCTATTCATCACATACATCAGCTCTTTACCTCAAGCTGCGCATCACATTCCGGTCTATCTTATTATTTCATGCATGTAATCTTCCTCCCCATCTATATTATAAACTCTCTGTGTTAGAGATGTGCCTTATAGTGTTTTAAGGTGCCTAGCCCAGGAATGGACACACTGTTGTTTTAACAAGTTTGAAAATAACTGAAGAATAAACTAAAAGCTGCTTTTTTTTTTAAATTTTAGTATGAAACAACTGACAAACACCTTTCTCCTGATGGCCAATACGTCCCCAGGATTATGTTTGTTGGTAAGTAAAAGTGACAATGAGATGAAACACAGTCTGAACATTACACGAGTGCTGCCAAATCTCTGTCTCTGTCCTCCACACCCTCACCTGCTGCTCCTCCAAGGCTAAGGCCACGACCACGTTCTTCTGGGGAGGTTTAACTTTCAGTTTCACAACCTATTTTCATTAGGAAGTGCGAGCTTCTACCTATTCCCATACATGACATTTCTTCTTCATCTGCTAATTTTAACTTCTCATCTTCCGCCACAAGTACACCTGGCAAGGAAGCACCCTGTTACCTGCTTAAATGTATGAATCATCTCCCTGAATTACATCAGGCCTGTAAATATTTAATCAAACTTTTGATGTGTGTGCTGGATTTTTCTTTCTGACACTTTTTTTTCTAACTTTTTTTGAACATTATTTTTAGGCAAGCTATGCATATGAGCTGAAAGAAAAAAAAAATCAAAGGAGCCATGTTCCTTCCTGCCACTGGTACTTTTCATGTGCTGTTCCCTCTGCTGCAAAGCTTTTCCTGCTTCACCCTCTGTACTCCCAGGTCACCTGGTTAATCACTGTCATTCACTGACCTGCTCAAACTCCCACAATGTGCTCTTGTGGCACCATGTTCCTCTCAATGGTCACTCTGTCCTCAGCTATAATTTTGTATTTATTGGGTGATTGTTTAATAAATATTGCCCCTCCACGTGGCAGGAACTAGACCTTTGGCTCACCATCATATTTTCAGCATGACCCTTTGGTGGGCTCACATAAATATTTGTTAATGATTGGACAAACGAACTGAGATGGCTTTGATCAAAGTGATACTGATACAAGGACCATCTGTGATGAAATCCGTCACATAGCAGAGCTCACTCTCATCAAGTGGTTCACCTCTGTATTTCATCCAAGTTCACACTGACCTATAAAACAGGGGAGAGAAAAAGTGAAGGGAGAAAAGGAGGAATGCGAAACAAGAGCTAATCTTACAGATTTGGTTTTGTTAGGATATAGAAAATTTAGAACCCTTCAATTAAAGTGCCCTTGTAGGTCATCCTGTCACACCCTGTACGGGAATTCTTTTCTGTCTAAGGGCTTTTTAACCCCCATCTGATGACTCTGGTCATATGAACTAAGTCCCAGGCAGCCTGCTCTTCCAGCCCAGTAGTGTTCCACAAGGCCTGCGCATTAGAATTGCCTGGACGATCCTAAAAATCAAGCTCTCCTGGTTACACCTTAAGCCAATTAAATTGGAATCTCAGCAGCTGGGATGCAGGTGGCAGTCTTTGAAAGCTCTGCAGATGACTCCACTGTGCAGCCAGGGCTGTGAGCCAATGGTTTAGAGTTGAAGAAGCTTTTTTGTTACTGTATTAATAAGATGAGACCCTATGTGTGTATCCTCTACACCAAGTGGTAGAATAGGTCTTTAGTTTTTCTTGAACAAAAGAACATCTGCTTCCTGTAATTTATGTCTGCTGGTGCTACTCCAACATCCTGAAATGACAGGGACTGTCCATCAAGTACCAGTGACAGACTTGGCATCCATGAGCCTAGGCATCGTGTGTCCTCTTCATCTAATTCTCAGGACGTGGACCACAGGCTCCTTCAATCAATTCTCTCAAGGCAAGGTTGCTAGGCCTCTGCATCATCCTAGTAGCTCCCTTCTAGATGCATCTTACTTACATCTGTTTTTTTCCTTGTTAACTGATAACTTCAAGTTAAATATAAAGCATGAAAAAAAAGATTCAAACCTAAAGGAATATATGCATAAGGGAAGACGCCTAAATCTCTATTTTTAAAATGCAGCTAGTTAACAAGAAAGTAAAAAAAAAAAACTGAGAGGACACTACACACTTATCTCACCTTGGCTGGTCTTAAAGGCTTGTATTCTTTTATGAAAAACAGAAAACAAAAAAAAACTTTGGTTTGGAAAACTAGCATTTGGTGTGAGTTCCTAATTATCTAGGTTGCTCTTGGTAACATATTTTAGTTACAACATAATCATTTCAAAAATTTAAAAATAATTTGTTAGTAGAGAATGCCAATGTTTTCACCTCCCTGCCTCCTGGAAACCCCCCCCCTCCCCCCCACACACACAGAAAACAAACCCACCACCGCAACAATGTATATTATCCTATTTTCAGGTTGTTATAGATAGGACAGCAGGGTTTGTAAACTTCTCCACAAACAGCACTGCACGGCTGCTGAATGCTCCCAACCTGGCTTTGGGTACCAGTTGCAGAGGCCAGGTTGCAGACTGGATGGAGTAGAATCTCATCCAGCAGGATATGTTATGTTCCTTTCATGGAATGTGGATAAATATGTAGGTTTCATCATGCAATAGAGGTTACTTTGAAACACAGTACTCCATTCCCTTTGGCTTTTTCTTTGTAGACCCATCCCTGACAGTTAGAGCTGACATCACTGGAAGATACTCAAATCGTCTCTATGCTTATGAACCTTCAGACATAGCTTTACGTAAGTGTTACCTCCTTTGAATATCTATTTCACTGTTGTGCTGGGAGGAGGGTCCACATGGGGAGGGGAGAAAAAGCTGTGCTCAGAGACCCCAGAGAATCAGTCTGACCCTTATCTAGCCTTGTGTCCTCTGGCAAATCACATTCATTTTGATCTCACTTTTTAAAAAACTCAGAGATGAATTATTAAGATTAGGTAGCTTTTCCTCTAGGATTCTAGGACCAAATAACCTCCTTTTCAGGTTTCTTTTAGGCTCACTTAACTCCTTCTACCACAGAACTGAGTGCAATAGTAATGTACCATTACAACAGTAATAGTAGCAATCTGGATGTTTTGTTAAATGTTTGTTTCCAAATAACAAAGGTGAAATAATTTAGTCCAACTTATTAAAGTTGAATTCAAGTTCAATTTTAAAGATCAGTAGGAAAGATGGTGCCAAACAGGTGCCAAGATAGTCACTTTCTCGGGGGTTGCCATAAAATGGGAAAAAAAATAAAAGGGTGAGACTCCAGGCAGATGAAGAACCTCAATGGGAGACTGTACCTAGTTGTGACATCTAGTTAGTCCTTCTGGGGAGAAAACTGGGTTTTGTCCTAAGAACCAATTTGCTCAATGACTAGTGACTATGTAAACCTGCAATGCCCAGTATGTCAGCCATTACCCACATACAGCTGTTTAATATTAAATTTAATTAAAATTTAAAGATTCAGACCATTAGACCCAGTAACCATATTTAAAGTACTCAGTGAAGAGGCACTGAATATTTTTCATCATCACAGAAATTTCTATTGGGTGGCACCAATCTAGAACATTATGTAGGGAGTGAGGTTGTGTCTGGGCAGCAGGAGAGAACGTCCTGGTCTATTAGCAATGCCTCCAGTAGGTGCTGGGAGGACCAAAGGAAGCACATTCCAAGTGTGTTGACCATTCTTGAGATAACAGTATATATCTTAACAAGACTGGGCTCTTTAAAGGTGGGTAGTCTGCACAGGTAATGTCACTGTGCCTTATAAAAAGGCATTTAATAAATATTGGAAGGGAACTGGATTATAATAAAAGCCATCTCACATACTTGCAGAAAAAAAATTTACAGGATTACCAACTATTCACTCTATGATAAAGCAAGACCCCATCAAACAAGGAATAGAATCCTTGAGTTTGGGGATTAACTATATCTATTAAAATAATTTCTGATGATGTGCTGACTCTTGTAACTTCTTCCTGCATTAGTGCTTGACAACATGAAGAAAGCTCTCAAGTTGCTGAAAACGGAATTGTAGAGAAAAAACAAAATCTGCAAGCTCCTTCCTTTGTGAGACTTGGAACCAGAGTAGGTTTTAGAAGACTGTGGAGAAGGCAGAAGCACTGGTGGACCTACTGATTAGATTATGGTTTCATGTTGCAATAGCTCTTTTTTAAAATTTGGTTTTATGTATACATGTATGAAAACAATATTGTATACTACCATAGTGAGCCATGATTTTTAAAAAAAAATAAATCCTTTTAGGGGTGTTCAAACTGTTCTTTTTTTTTCCCAACTTGGTCTTTCACAGGAAGGCTATTCAGTTCTTTCATCAAATAGGATTTTTAGACACACAAAATGTTCAAAAAGAGAACAAGACAAACCTAGTTTAAGCAATGAAGCCCAAAGACAAAGTTATCATCTTATCTCACTTATAGTTTCTCACTGGGTGACTAAAAGTAGACATGAGCTTGAACAACAGAAGTATCGAACGATATGCTCTAGTATGAAAGAATATCTAGAAAGGCATTCCAAGAAAATCAGTACCTAAATGAAGACCACCACTCTTCACCCTGGCCAGAAACTCCTATGGACACGCTTGAACGTAGCAATCCAGTTTTAGTACGATTTTGCTCTCAGAGAAAGCCTCTGGTAGGTAGCTTTCTCCTTCAGAAGACTAATTTTGTGAAAAGGTCATTTGAAGAAGATCTGCAACCTTAAACACACCCCAATGAAATCCTGAGACTCGTAATATATTTGATTTCTTAAGGTTTTAGAGTACTGGCCTGAAATAAATTCAGTTAAGTTCCCATCGTCTTCACCCAAATGTGACTGGCTGGGAAAAGAGCAAAGGGCACTGACAATCCCGTGCGTGGGGCAGAGATCAGAGGTTACTACTTATCTTTGGAAAAGTTGAGAGAGGAGGTGGCATCAGGTAGGGGAGCAGCTTTAACTACTTTTAACTCTTTACGATATATTTAACCTCACATTCACTGTTATATAAAAATCCTTTATCACCCAAACCCCACTGCCTTCTTTGGCTCCTGAATGGCTGTGGTGCTCTGTGCAAAGCTTTGCATACTGGTGATCTTATGGCTTGTCTTAATTAACTTTCTGTTTGTTTGGATAGAGCCTTTTCCGAATAGATCCTTTGGCATTATTAACTTCCCCAGTTAATACTTTTTAAAATACTTTTCTCCCACACAGTACTGTCAAAGAGCTCTGCAGTAACTGATTCTAAGCCTATGTTGATGATTTAATGACATGCAAGTTCTTAGCAAAAATATCACCAGAGGGATTGGGTGCCCTCCTTTTAAGTAGGTAACCTACATGTGCTTAAAACGGTAAAATACTCCATTTAGAAAGCTCTCTGAAGGTTAATTGGAGGAAAAAAAAAAAGAGTTTCCACTTGCATAAACAAATATTTTCAAGGACAACTTCTAAGCTATTCAGGTTTCCTTTATTGTACAGCAAAGTAGTTTGTTTTTTTAATTGGGCTGATGTGAAATAAGTCCTTAAAATTTATTGAATGGCATGTTATTTTTAGCAACCCACATAATTTTTAAAATATTAATACATCTCTGAGAAGTCAAATGTCAAGGCTGCAAGGAAAATGAGTCTCCCTTAGAAAAGTGACAGAGCAATAGTCATTAAAAAAAAAAATTGATCAACTTTGACCCAGTTTCCTCTACTTCTGAGAATTTGTCCTAGGGAAATCATTCAAGAGGAACAGTTCAGCAAAGATGCCAATGGCAACATTACTTAAACATAACCATAAAAGGGCCACCTCCAAATCTAATGATTACATAGTTCATTAGCACAAAGTGCACTATGCTGTCATCTATAAGTTATAAACATCACAGAGAAACAAAAAGCATAAGTAAAAAAGAATTTAAGAATGTCTATGCTATAATTACAACTACAGGAAATGTGTACGTACAGAAGTTAGAAAGAGAAGTTGCAAACATTAAAATGGTTGTTTTAACCTCGTGGAAATGTTAACAATGCCAGTTCTTTCTACCAAACCCTTTACTGTCACCTCACAGTCATTCCTTAGTGCTTAAATAAACTTAAATTAAAGCATATCTTGAGAGACAAATGGAAGAATGCTTTAATATTAGAGTATTATTTCAAAGAGCTGAACTAAAATGTTGGTAAGCTAAGGGGGATGTAAAATGGTGCAGCTACTATGGAAAAAATATGACCGTTCCTCAAAAAATAAACACAGAATTACCATACAATCTGATAATTCCACTCCTGAGTAGGTACCCAAAAAGATATCTGTGCACGCACATTCATAACACCATTGTTCACAATAGCTGGGAGATAGAAACAAAGCAAATATTCATCCACGGAGGAATGTGTGAACAAAACGTGCTGTATACACAGAATGGAATATTTTGTAGCCTTTAGAGGAAGGAAATTCTGACATACTCTATAACAGGAATGAACATGGAAGACATTATGCTAAGGGAAATAAACCAGCCACAAAAGGACACATACTGTCTGATTTCACTAATATGAAGTATTTAGAGTCGTCAAATTCATAGAGACAAAGCAGAATGGCGGCTGCCAGCAGTTGAGGGCAGGGAGGAATGGGGGGAGGTTATTGTTTAACAGACACATTTCAGTTTGGGAATGTGAGAAAGTTCTAGAAATGGATGGTGGTGACAGTTGTGCAACAATGCGAATGTACTTAACACTGAACTACACACTTAAGGTGGTTAAAATGATAAATTTTATGCTATGTATATGTTACCACCTTATATTTTTTTTTAGTCAGTTTTATCTGATGTCCCACAGCTTTGGGTTGGGGGGAAGAGGACTAACTTTGAAAAATAAGTTAGTAACAAAAATCATCTGTAAAAGTCGTTTACACAGATGATCAACATACCTGACTAAACCTTTATTACCTGTTCTAGAACTTGGTCTTCTTCAAACCATCATCTATGACCAGCTATCTCTGCTTTGGTTTTTTGGCTTGCTTGATGCCTTCAGTAATCCTAAATAGCTACTCAGGTCCTCCTATCTAGTAATCACTGGCGAGAATGGGAGCTGGGGGGAGAACAGAAAAAGCTCGAAGGCAAGCATGAAACTTCCTAGTGCTCCACCAATGGGGCAGATTTCAAAGTCCAGATGAAGTCAGCCTCATTTATTAAAAGGCCACTTGTCAAGCTGTGACCTCACTGACCTGTAGAAGCAAGATCCTGAAAGTAAGCAGAAGTGGTTTTACCCTCCAAGTGATGTCAAAGTCCACTTTTCAACGTGTATTTTAACTCACAGGCAACGCCCTCAAGCCTTTCTTTGAAAATAAATTCCAAAAGCTGAGTTTCCTGAGCAGAGGAGAGGAGAGGAGATGCAGCCTGGCACATGGCAGGGAGGGTCTACTTTTCCCCCTTCCCACTGTTTCAAGAGTCATTTCAATGACTACAGCTGTGACCATGACATTCCAGAGAAACTTCAACATGAAAAGTTCTGGTCTCTTTTCTCTCTCTCCCTCCCCCTCGGGGATCAGGTAGAGTTGTGGGGTGAAGGGCACTGCTCCTTTAAAATTGTTTAAAAAACATTCATTGAAAACCCACCTTGTAATTGCATCTGGCATAGACAGCCTGGTGTAAAAATTAACTGCCAGCCCCAAACACACCACGTGCAGAACAACTTTACACAAATCCCTTCACTTATCCAGGAATCTGGACGACTTGGTGTTTAACCTTAGTGTCATTTCCAATAAAACAACTGACATGTGAATGATCTCATCTGTATCATCATGATGCCTGAAAGTGTTTTTCCACTAGAAAATACTAAGTAAAAACATGATTATAACTTTATCAGTACCAGCTAAACAGTGAAACAGTTTCACAGATTTAGTCAGTGCATTTTCAAAAGGATGAACAAACTTAAACAGGGTTAAACAAATATTTAGAAAAACTGTGGGAGGAGGTTTTTGGCTGAAGGAAATGAAGAACTAAAAGCCACTCTTCTGGTTTCTTTTTCTTCTGAAAGGTCCCATTCAGCAACATATTACTTAGGTTGAACATGCAAAACTGGTTTTCACACCAAACTCACTGTCACTTAGATACCACAGTAGCTGAGATAAATTTAAGCTGTATGAGCTTAGATTTCTTGAATTTGTAACCTAATTTTTCCCCTCTGTATTAGCATTATATTTTCTAAAATTTCACCTTTAACATCAGGGCTGACTGGACAAATGTTCTGAGAAACATTTCTCTATATGAAATACATAAACAGAGAATGAGAGAATTTTTTTAAGTGGGGTTTTTGTTTTTTAATAAATGCTAGGTTTTATAAGAAAGAAGCTCTAGAGTCTTGAGTCTGCTTTATAACCATTTGTTGTCGCTCAAGGACAGACCCTGATTTGAAACGCACCCTCCTCCGAGGTCCCAAAATGTGTTTGTGGCAACATTTCTGTGCACACAGGCAGTGGCCCTCCTCTCATCCTGGGATCAGCCTGACCTCGGCAGACTCACCAGCAGCCATTCGGGACTCGGGACAACATCCAGAGTTTAGTAGCCCTACAGATTCTGGTTTCTCAATCCCTGGTTTGTAACTGCAGTGACCTAAATAAGGCCACTGCAATCAGAGCACAAGCCAAGGCTACAGATTGGTTCTCTCTGGAACAGCCCTTCCCACGTATAATCATTTGCACCAAGAAAAGTATTCTGTTAGGATATTCCAGAACTTCATGGAAACTTCAAAATGCAACAAAGCAAACAGGGAAAATATAAAATGTCTTAAAGGAAGACAGAGTCCAAAAATCTCATTTCCTTCATGTGTCACTTACGATCTCATCTTATGGTACAGGTGGCAACAGTTTTAGGGTTGCCCAGAGCTCAATATGAAACTGAAGGAGAGCAGAATATGCCACCCCAGAACATGCCTCTTCGGCATAAAGATTATTTTGAGCTTATTATTTTTGAGAAACAACAGGCAAGATAAACTCTGAAAAGAGAGTAGAAATTTACTCTTGTGTAAGGTAAATTTACACTTAAATCTCCATTTGTAAAGGTGTCTCCTTCTCTGTACCAGGAAGAGAAGGACGATTCCAAATCACCAGAAACTCTTATCAATGGCACTGGCTTAAAACTGCTAATAAACCTTATCCTTGTTTACTGTGCCTTTCCTGGTAACCTCCCATAACTGGCTTCCTGACCCTCCCCGCCACATACATACTTTTTCCCTTTAGTGGAAGATGGTATTTAAGATAATGGCTTGAGGCATCTTGAGGAGTTAATCCTTTTCTCTGAATATCTCCTATATATACATGAGGTATACAAGTTAATGAACTTCTGTTGTTTCTCCTGTTACCTGTCATTTATTACACAGGGTCTTAGCCAAGAACTCAGAAGAAGAGAGGAAAAATTATTTTTCTTCCCCTACAACAGCACTGCACCAAGGGAATTTAGTTTTCTTGAAAGATGAGCCAGTCTTCCACAGCCACGTATGTGACCTACCCACAAAATGCTCTAAAATTCTATACATCAACCATTTATCCTCTTTCTTGGTCTAAAAGCCATCAAAAAAATTACTAATGAAATACCATAGACTACATAAAATATAAGATAAGAAATTAGTAATTTTCAGTAACAGGAAAGAACTTACATATTTTCCCCCCAAAATGAGTGACTTTTAAAAAACATTTTTCACTATAGAGAAAATATTAGACATTAAAATATTTTGAACAAAGATTTTGGGGATGACTACTGGTAGACATTAGTACTAGAAGTTAATTCCATGGCTGGATTATACACTAAAACAGCAATACTCAGTTCTAGGTCAGTCAAAGAGAGTCCAAAGCAAAAAGAGAAGAATTCCACTTCACAATTCACTTATCATTCCTTCCATTACTTTCTTTTAATTCAAACATTCATAGACGAAGAAAGGTTTCCATACTTTAATTTTTTAACATAATATATAGAATCACAATACTATTTAAATTTCAAATTATGGGAGATCACATTCAAATATGCTTGGATTTGACAAGTTGCCGTGACAATACTGAGAACTTTCATGAAAAAGATATTTAGAATTTGTAAGATAATAAAATATCTTTTTGCTACGTGGGCCAATGCATTAACAGTAACTTGTTTTAAAAGGCAGTCTTTTGGACTTCACATTATTATAAAAGAATATCAAGATTATACAGATATACTTTCTGAATTTCTCAAACTCATTTCATTTTGAAGGCTGAAGGCAAATGTTACACCTCAGAACATTCATGAAACCATTTCCCTTTCGCACTTACCTGTAAAAATCAAAAACTAAACTACACTTTCCTAAAGACACAGCTATTTCTAGAATACATTAGTGTAATCAGAAAGACTACTAGAACTAAATTATCACTTTTATGTTAACAATTTTCATCACAACACATCTTTCCTAAGAGGACAAAAAAATTGGGGAATTTAGATTTCCCCTATTGAACTTAGCATAATAGAATCTCATACTTTCTGGCTTTAATAAACTTCAACTCTTTTTTTCCAGTGGGAACTATCTACACAGCACAATGCCACATATAATTAATATTCCAGTGAAATGTACATTTAGATTCACAAAATGATCAACACAAGAGTGCCATACAAAGATTTTCTGCAGGTAAAAATGCTAAGAAAGGCCACAGTGGACAGTGCCAGACACTGTGAAAAACAGTAGATTACAAGGTACCACTGAGGTTTGGAGGAGACCACGAGTTTCACGTTTTTCAGCAATGGAAAAAGAAAAACATTTAGAGAAACATAAAAGTATATAATTCCACTGTCATTGATGTAATTTTTCAGATACTGCTTCCTTAAACAGGCAAATTAGCTTAACTTAAAGTTAGAGGAAGGGTACAATATCAGAATATGAAAAGATTCTCCTTGTTTTCTCATCAAAGGAACGCACTAGGATTAGCACGAGGATCCTTCTGGTTCCTGTATCTGTAGGTCAGCCAAACACCCAGGATCTGAAATGGAACAAAGAAAAGAAGAAAGAGAAAGTAACACTTGTGTGTATTTATTCAGTTTATCAGTAAAATAATCTGGAACCTCTGAAGCATTTTGTATTATTTGTTCAAAGAGGAAGAGATTTCTTTTTAAAATGCAGTATGTAACCCAAATTAGAGACCCTAAGAAAAATTAATATGAACATGATGGTAGGCTGAATAATGGCCCTCCAAGGTTGTCCATACCATAATCCCCAGAACCTGCGAATATGCTACCTTACAGGGTAACAGGGACATTGCAGACATGACTGAGGTCAAGCTTGTGAGACACGGAGATTATCTGGGTGGGCTCTGTGATGTAATCACAAGGGCCCTTAAAAGAGGGAAGCAGGAAGGACAAAAATCAGAGGTACAGCCAAAAGGTGATGTGATGACGGAAGCACTGGGAAGCAGATTCAGAGAGGGAAGATGCTACACTGCTGGCTTTGAAGATGGAGAAAAGTCAAGCCAAAGTCGAGCCGAGGGGTGCAGGCAGCCTCTAGAAGCTAGAAAAGGCAAGGAAACAGGTTTCCCCAAGAGCCTCCAGAAGGAGTCTCCATTTTAAGCTTCAGACCTCCAGAAGTACAAGACGATAAATTTGCGTTGCTTCAAGCAACTACATTTGTGATTACTTGTTAGAGCAGCAATAGGAAACTAATACAAACACGGAATTGTTGCTAATTCAGCAAAAATTAGGCAATCACAAAAATCCTACAGTAAATACACTTTCCAACACAGATCATAAAAAAAGTTATAATTCCTACCTCTCCAAGGGCAGGGGGGGGACATATACTTTTAGAAAAATAATAAGTGGTTCCTGTGTCATTTCTCCCACCACGTTCACTAAAGAGTTAACCAATATAACCTATTGTTTTTTTAATTGAGAAATGTGTTCATTCTGGTTCTGCTACCTCAAAGTTCATTTATTTAAAATAATCAAAAATTCTTAGACTGAAGAAGATACAAAATTTTAATGGAACAAAATGAATTTCAAATTACATTTCCCATTTCAGACCTGTGCCAACTTTTAACCTAAATTTTGTTCACTTGACTTCATAACTACTTGTTAGCTCTTAAAACTACTTCTAGAGAATTGTGGTAAATGTAAAATTTTCTCCATTTACCACAGTAATAATTCCTGAGTTAGTGTAAAACTCATGACTGGCAATGTTTATAGTTACAACATGTAAGGGCTGATGGAACTATGGTTTGTGAGTTGAATCAGGGAAAGACAGTCCAATTTAAGGAAGCGGACAGTCTGGTTTGGAGTCTAACAGGGGTGGGGGAGAAGGAATTTACTTAAACATATGAAGAGTACTTTGTGACTGGCTGTGTTCTTCACATTTCACAAATTCATACAATTTGACCAAAAACCCTATATGATAAGAACTGTCATTACCCTCATTTTACCAGTGAGGCAACTGAGGCATCGAAGTTAGGTAACTGGATAATAGTCACACAGGTCATGAGTGCTAGAACCAGGGTTCAAATCTTGGGTCCAAGCTCTTAATTACATTTGTTGTTTCATATGAGAATGTGATGTGTTACAGGCCATTCTCAGGCTAACAGCATTCCACCTACCATTTCAGCCATGTTAGGTATTACAGTACTGAAATACTTACACACCTGTTATCAAGAAGCTACTTCTCTGATACCCCTCAACCTGCCTGAGCATCATTTCCCTGACCCTGCCTCAGAAACAGGCACACAGGGATCTGGTTCGAAGTTTGGGGTTTGTTAAATATTTTTATAATCACCCCAGGATGCGTGCTTATGGTGTAAGTTACAGTTCTTAGGGGAAACAAAGCCACTGGGTAAATTAAATACTCATAATCTGGAGCCACATTTTACCAAAATTCCTCCAATTCAGCTGTGACAAAACGAGACAACCTCTTCTTGCGCCTCATTGCTAAACCACTATCTCCTCGCATGAGAGGACAGAGCACGAAAAGGTCATGCCCAAAATGCAAAAAGATCAGTTAGATAACTACTGGATTTTTAATTCACAAAGGTACTCATGATTTAAAGATTTTCAAGGGTAACTTTGACTAGACCCGATCATAAACTCTGCTGATTGTAGAACCTACACCCAGGATGCAGTAGGCCACCAACGTACAGTTCTATGAAACGTCTATGTACAGTGTGCAAAAAGCTTGTCCTTTGCTATTTATTTTTATAATTATTAAATATAGAAAGGCAGGCAGTAATATGCCAAAATATTAATGATGATTTCTGAGCAGATAATTTTAGTCAGCAGATACATTTAATCTTTCAGCTTCACAATTTTCTGTATTTTCTAAATTTTCTACAAAGTACATGTACTAATTGTTGTAACTTTTTTTTGGATTCAAAAGCAATGTTTCTTTGATGGTTCAAATTTATTTTCATGTATTACAAACAGTTCAATAAAATCTTTCCTATTTCATCTATGACAGAAAATCATCAGCTAGTTAGCCTTATGCCTTCAAACTCTGAGAATCACTGATTCTGTGAAATACTGAATAAAAATTTTAAAAGTATTTACTATCCAAAAAATATCAGGTTGGACAAATTATTATTAAAATCTCTAGCTAGGTTTCAAAAGGACATGGTATATAAAATATAGAGCAGGACTCCATGAAAGAACACCTTAGAAATCCAAGACCCAT
Source organism: Hippopotamus amphibius kiboko (assembly GCF_030028045.1). NCBI lineage: Eukaryota > Metazoa > Chordata > Mammalia > Artiodactyla > Hippopotamidae > Hippopotamus > Hippopotamus amphibius. Next base: position 70,155,109 of record NC_080189.1, on the reverse strand, counting down.
GAGTTTATATTCTTAAATAATTAGTATTTTAAAAGACAGTGGGGGCTGGGAGGGATGAAAAGGCAGAGCACAGAGGATTTTTAGGGCAGTGAACGTACTCTGTAGGACACCGTAATGATGGATATATTTGTCCAAACTCATAGATTGTACAACACCAAAAGTGAACCCCAATGTAGGTTATGGACTTTGCGTGGTTACGATGTACCAATGTAGCTTCATCAACTGTGACAAATGTACCATCTGGTGAGTAGTGATGACAGTGGGGAAAGCTACGCACGTGTGGGGCCAGGGGGATACTAGAAATCTCTGTAACCTTCCTCTCAAGTTTTCTGTGAACTTAAAACTGCTCTAAAAATAAAGTCCTTTAAAAAAAATACATATGCATAGCTGAAGGCAGTGTGATCTGATGAGAAGAAAATGGAGCTACTCAAAAGAACGAAGTTCTCAAAATAAATCCCAGACATAAAAAAGAAAACATGCGGCAAAATTCTGATCATTGTTGACTCTGGCTAATGGAGTGTATGGAGATTGCTCATTCTGGTTTTCTTCCCACCTATATTTTTAAGTTTTTAATGACAAAAATCCATATTTTATTTTAAAAGACAGAAAGGAAAACTGCACAGGATTGTTTTCAAGCAGCGTATGAATTTTCTTCAATCAACGCCATGACCAACCCAGAAGTAAGAGGGCTCCTTCCTGAGAAAAAGTGAAATGAAAAAATGCTTAGAGTAGGAAGGGATGTCAGGGAAAACTTCTTTTAAAAAGGTAGTACTAATAAGAATTCCCAGTGGTCCAGTGGTTAGGACTCCGAGCTTCCACTGCAGGGCCCCAGGTTCGATCCTTGGTCACAAAACTAAGATCCTGCAAGTGCAATGCGGCCAAAAACAAAGTGAATACTAAGCTTGGTCTTTATCTCCACTTTGATAATAACAGCCAAGTATGGATTTGTCATTCTCGAAGGGAGAAAAAGAAACTGAATTAGAATATATAATATATATACACATATGTATATATAACATGCTATCTTAATCATACATTTTATACATATATATGTAATGTATACAGTATATACACAAATGCAATACATGTCACACACACACCATCAAAATGAGATCTAATGTGTAACATGATGACTATAGTTGATAACACTGTACTGTACAACTGAAACTTGCTAAGGGCGTAGAACTTAAATGTTCTCACCAGAAAAAAAAAAAGAAAAGAAATATGTGAGGTGATGAATGTGTAATTAACTTGATAGGGAGAATCCTTTCAGAATATATATGTGTATCAAATCATCATCATGTACACTTTAAATATCTTACAATTTTATTTCTCAATTATACCTTAATAAAATAGAAAAAATATATATATTTTTTATATTTTTATATTTAATTATACAGAGAGAAATAAATTTCTAGGCCCAAGATGAAGCTGCTCGTATCTAGGGTGCTGCGCCAGCAAACCGAAACTTGGGTAACCTTTGTGTCCCTGTAAATGCTCCTCTTGACCAGAAGTGCAACATATTCAGTCAGCCAATCCCCAAAGGCCAAGCCAACTCTGGACCTTCTCACCCCAAACAAGATTGGCCATGTGACTCCAGCCAATCAGATATTTTCTATTATTCGCTTCCTTATTCTTTATCCTATAAAAGCTCCATGCCTTCCACCTTATTCTGCAGTTCTCCGAAAGCAGACTGTCCACGAAGTGTGAAAGTTTTTTTGTATCACCTAAACTGTCTTCTTTAATCATTTTTAACATATATAGTCAAAATGAGGACGGCCCTTCTAAATATAAAAATCAACTGGATAAACCATATAGGCAAAAAGCAATAAACCTAACTACATAAAAAGTAGAACCCCTAAAATTTATTTAAAAGTCATAAAAAACTTAAGTAAATGCCAAAGAAACAGAAAGCAGAACAAAGAAGCCAAGTAGAGTGAGGGATGAGAGGAAAAGGGGCACAGAGGAAATATTAATAAAAGGAGACTGGGCAACTTTCCAGTGAGCTTGGGTTTCTAACACCACAAGGTGAGCCCCAGCCTTGGGCCCTCCTTTCTAAACACCTTCTAGGCCCTGAGGCCTCCTCCCCTATTTTTTAAAAAAATCCCCCCCCCCTTTTTTTTGCATAGACTGAGTTACAGGCAATCCAGAGGGCCTTGATCGTGACAGACCATAGGTGGGCAGCTCACAAAAGAAGCAATGCCGATGGTCCGAAAACACAAGAATATGTGAATATTTTCCAGTTCACTAGTCACATTTCCAAAAGAGCGAAGAGAACTGTAATTCTATTTTTACCTATCAAATTGGCAAGTATTTTTTAAGATAAAAATATCTAGAAATTAGAGTTTGCATCAAAAGCTGGTAGAATCTCCCCCAAAAGGCAATTTGGCAATATTTATTAAACTCTTTTAAAATGCCCATATACTGCATGTGTCATATTTTACTTCTGGAGGTGTACTCTAAGGAAAAACTAGAGAATACAGACAAAAATATATATACACAAGGAAGTTGACCATGGAATTACTTATTATAGGGATATACTGAAGGGGAAACTAAATATCCAAGAAATTAAATGACAAAGTAAACTTCAAGCACACAAAACACTTAAGATGTTTCTCATTTTCTTTGAAAGATAAATGCTCATTCTTACAATAGCCTACCATACACTTCCCCAGTTACATGCACAATCTTACGTAATAGCATTATTCTATACATGCTATTCTATTATGTGTTTACAGCAGGAGTGTGACATGGGTAATTAACACAACAATCACAGGTCCCACCATCTTTTTCTTTTAAGGGGACATAATATGGTGACTTGTACATCAATAATTTACTTATATCTACAAAACAACAGCTAACACACACACAGCACCTGCTGTATGTCAGGCGTTCTAAATATTACAAGTTTTTACATATACTAACTCCTTTAAGCATCAAAACAACTCCATGAAATAGGGGCTTTCCATCAGTATGCCTGTTTGTAAAGATGAAGAAATAGAAGCACAGAAAGATTAAGGAACTTGCTCAAGGTCACACAGTTAATAAGCAGGGAACTAGGTTTCCAACTCAGACAGTGCATTTATTTGCTCTTGTGTAATAAACTCTAATTTAACCAGCTCATTACTGAAGAACACAAGCTGGTCCAAAAGTTTGCTGTTATACACAATAAACATCCTTGTGTATTCACTGTACGTAGTTATATGATTATCCCCATGAAATAAAGCACTGCATGTAGAATTTATGAGTTAAAGAAAAAAGTTTAAATTTCAATACATATTGCCAATTCAGGTGCATCAAAAATGTCCACAGTCATTGAGCTTTAATAAAAGATGATGAGGAACGAATCAGCATTCCTCAAAAATTATCAAAATAATGTGTGTGGTTTTGCTTACACATACATACAAATGTATTAATAAATATATTAATATAATATAAATAAATGTTATATAGATAAGAAATTAATAACGGTGATTACCTACAGGTTTTAGAAGGCTAGGAACAAAGGGGAGTGGGGGTGGGGTTGGAAGGCAATTTTTCAAGGTATACCTTTACATAAATGTGTGTACATTACACATTAACACATATATTAAACAATGTGAATGTCCTACCTACTCCAAAATTATATCTAAAATTATAATTTATCATACAACTCTAGAAATAGAAGAGACCCAAGAGAAAACCCAGTCTTCTCTCTTCATTTAATTTCACATAATTTAATAATCAAGCATTTCACCCTGTATAAACTTAATGCTACAGCCGTGAGGTCTGCTGATTTCAAGCCACAGCTCCTCCTATCACAATACTAGTTCTGAGTGAAACCATCCATTGATATATGGCTTAAGCGTCATGCTAAGGTAAGATACTATGCCCTCTTGCCCTATAAAACAGGAATCCCTGAGACAAAGAAGGGAAGATACTGAGTCATCTGCACATACCTCTGTAAAACTGAAGAAGAGGCCGATGCCACCCACGAATCTCAAAACCTCTCCTGCATATTTTCCTATTATCGGAGCACAGGGTGAGCACTGGTGGCCGCTGTTTACACAGCTCTGTATCAATGTTAAAAGAAGAACTTTTATTTCAAAGTACATGTATAATGAGCAGATTAAAAAAAAACACCCACATAAAAATTAGTGTCTGGAATATCATACCCAACTTGGGACCATGGTTCTTTAGAAGTGTCCGAAATTCAAAGAGGGATCCCCAGATTCCCACCTGCACTGTTGCCCTGAATAACCAGCCCTTGACAATGGGTGGGATCTGAATACGATGGACTGTCACTCCCATGTTTACACCGCATTACGGTCTGAATAAAATGAAGAGATTCTCATGCTGACTTGGAAGCCATGTTGTGAGATGGCTGCAGGGTTAAGACCTGACCACAGCGTCTAGGAGCTTAGAGACACCAGAAAGAAAATAGGACTTCAGTCCTACAATTCCCAGAAGCTGAATTCGGCCCACGATAGCTTGGTAGAAGACCCCAAACCTCAGATGAGATTGCAGCCCTGACTGATGTCTTCATTCTGGTGAGATGCTGAGCAGAGGACCCAGCTAAGCTATACCCAGACTCCTGACTTAGGGAAACTAAGATAATAAATGGGTGTTGCTTTAACCATTAAAATTGTGACAGTGTACTACATAGCAACAGAAAACGAATAATCCCACAAAAGAGGCCACAATGAGGGGATATCCACTTCAGGGCTCATCGACAGGGTAATAGGAGTTTCAACAAAATATAAACACATATAAACTTCCCAGGAGAGCCAAGCTCCAAGTCCATCCCCATACAGGATTGGGTTGGACCTGGGAGGTCAGGGGTCTGGCCTGGGACAACAGATGGCTCTAACTGGTCCCTCACTAGCTCAGCTTCCAGGCAGAAAGGGCATGAAGTTGTGATGGAGAAAAAAGGAGAGAGGAAAGAGGGTGGTTCCACGTGTCCTCCACCCTGAGGATGTTTAGCTGACTGAGAAGCCCATTTTAGTACAGACCACTCTCCTCCTACCACCCTGATAGGCTTCCAAACCAAGATTATTTACTTGCTGATCTGCTGTTATTTCTCTTTCACAACCTGTTTTAGGAGGAGTTGACTGGGAAGGAATTAGGGGCAAAGAACCAAAAGCATCTGTGTCTCACTGGACCCTGGAATATTCAGTACCCTCAGGAGTGGATATTTGAGAACAGACAATTGATACAACAGTGTACACAAAATGTAACGCTGGTATATAAAAAGCATTTAAAAAGTACAATTCAGCATCAGAAAGTCCATTTCTTTCCTGTTAACCATTATTCATCTGTACGCAATATGTCTCCAAAACATATTTTATACTTTGTACTTACAGCCAGACAGGTGTCATTTGAGTTAAAACTTCGGAACCCACAGCAGTTTAAATTTCTCTGGATGTCATCTCGAGCACTTGCTGTATTGTTCCAACCAACTTCCAGAAGCTGACCCTAGAAAAAGCATTTAAACATACATTAAAATATGTCATCCTGGGACTTCCCTGATGGTCCAGTGGTTAAGACTTTGCCTTCCAATGTAGGGGGTGCGGGTTCAATCCCTAGTCGGGGAGCTAAGATCCCACATGCCTCTCGACCAAAAAGTCAAAACATAAAGCAGAAGCAATACTGTAACAAATTCAATAAAGACTTCAAAAATGGCCCACAATCAAAAAAACTTAAAAAAAAAAAAGTGTCACCCCCACATAAAATGTATAAAGCTGGAGCCTGCAGCTCTTAATACTGTGTCCTTAAAATAATTCTCTTTATAAGACTATCAAAACTTTTCAAAAGGTTATACCTCAATTTGCAACAAAAAGAAGGCACGATTTCTGTCCCAAGAATAAATAAAAAGTCTTCATGTTCACATGTGATTTAAAAGAAGCACTTAGTTCAAAGGCCTCGTTCTCAGACTGTAGCAAGACAAATTTTCCATTGCCCCAAAACAGAGACCCATAATCTTCAAACAAATTAAAGTATGAAAAGAATGATTGCCAGAATGAAACCACAAACATTCTGGAGCAAACGTTTCATTGCATAATGATAGGGAAAGACTGTGTGACCATCCATTAGGAGGAGCACTTTTTACCCAGTGACGTCAAAATCCTACCTCAAGGATACAGAAAAATAGCAACACCTGGTGTTTTAAGGCTCTAATCAGCCCCACTAAAGCAATCAGGAACAAAAGACTTCAGCTATGTAGAGTGAGATGGCATTCTGAACAGGAAGAAATTATTTTATATTCCAATCATCCCTCCGCCTTTTTTCCTACACATGCTATGTGGTACAATAAAGCAGAAAGAAAAAAAATCTTTGCTTACCTGTTGCTCTCGGTTCAAGGCTAAGCAAGCACATGATACAGAAAACTGGACAATAAATACAAGTAAGAGAATAATCATGTACTGAGAATCAAAGTTAAGGATATTTCTGGAAATTCTTAAAATAACAAAGCAGAGGTACTGACAACATCGCAATGCCCTAGAAGGAAATCACCCAGAAAATAGAACAAATGGCACAAAGTTCAGAAAGAAAACATGTAATTTTTATTTTGATAATACACTGTAGATATAATTATATAGAAAAATACTAAACAATAATTATTTAAATGCTGATTACAGAGAACAGACTTGCAGTTGCCAGTGGGGAAGAGGGGTGGGGATGGATGGATTGGAAGTTTGGGATTAGCAGATGCAAACTGTTATATATAGGATGGATAAACAAGGTCCTACTGTAGAGCACAGAGAACTATATTCAATATCCTGTGATAAAACATAGTGGAAAAGAATATGAAAAGAATATATATGTATAATTGAGTTACTTTCGTGGATAGCAGATATTAAACACAACATTGTAAATCAACTATACTTCAATAAAATTATTAAAAATAAATAAAAGCTGATCTATTATAATTTCATTTAAGTTAAAATAAAAATCTTACACAGATAAAACAGGAAATAAGTATAGATAAATGTAGGTAAGGTTTCTTAATATCAAGTCTTAAAAAAAAATCATTGTGAAGTTCTCAACCAAACATTAATGACTTGGAAAGGACCTAGAGGTCACTGAATCAGTTAAATGTAACTCTGAATTTGCAACATATAAATAGGATGATACTGAACTTGCAGAATACATTCTTCATGATGTGAAAAGGGCAGAGAATATGTAAACATACAATAACTTAACCCTAAGAAATGTTCCTAATTTTGGTTGGACAAATACAGATAATGTTTGCCAGGAGCTGCTGTCTGGCATTTATTCCTAATGGTAATTTTAAATTAGTTGTAGTTATCAAAAGAGTAATCAATAAGATAAGAACAAACCCAACGGGGGTATAAATCCCACTTGTAAAAAAAAGGATACGAAAAAAAGCAACACCTGATGGTGTTTCACGGCTCCGATCAGCCCCACCAGTGCAATCAGGAACAAGAAGATGCCCACTGCAATGACCACGCCGACCACACGGAGACTGGAAATCAGCCCAAAGCCAATGCCCCAGGCAGCAATTCCAATCAGCAGCAGACTAACCAACTGCAAAAACCACCACAAAGGGCAGTGATGGGGGAGAGGGAAGGGCAGGGAGAAGAAAGAGAGGAAAAGTGTCAATTTATATATTAATATCATGAACATGTTTCAGGCACCTACTTAGTATTCTTACAAATGACTGCCAACACGCAATACTAGAATCCACACATGATCTCATTAGATAGTATTGTTTTAACAAGTTGTAGTCATCCTCGGCCATGCTTTTAAAAAACAATAATCTATAAAATTATTATGGAGCCTCAGAGGCCATCTGGTTTACTAAGCCTGAATGATTTCTATTTAAGCTTTTGAAATAATAGCATATGTAAAACTTCTAGACACCAACACATCTCAGTCCAACCTACTGGTTTCTTCACGTGGAAATCACATATCTTTCCTTCAAAGCCCAGAGCTGTAACCTTCTCTGTGGTGCCTTCCTAGTCCCCAACAAACTAAATTCATCTCTCCATTCTCTAGGCAATCTCTGTTCTTCAAATATGGTTCTATTGTTCCTTTCATCACATTCACATTCTGTTCCCAGGCCTGTCTCTCCTAGGAGTCTCTGAGCAACTTAGAGACCCTATCTTTTCACCTCTCTTTATCCCCAGAACCTGTCACAGAACCTGGCCCTTGGAACTGCCAAAACAGCTCAAAGAATTGCTGCTGAAATGAACTGCTTTAGGTATCATTATCTATTCTGTTAGGGTTCAAATATAGAGAGAGACTATTAAAACTTTTAGGATGAAAAGAGCATAAGCAATTTTAGCTACTTTGAGTAAACATGGCATTCTGAACAAGAAGAAATTATTTTACATCCCAATCATTTAATTTACATTCTTATAAAACAAAATCAAGTGCAAGAGGTAAAACCCATGCCTCAATCAGTCATTACCTGTAAAACTCTAAGTCACAGTTACTTCTTTAACATAACACTTAAACAGCATGCCATATAAAGATTATAATCAACTGACAGAAGACACAACTCAAACAGGTACGTGGGAGGGCAGGGGCTGGGCTGTGGGACAGGAAAGAGACAGTATCTTCAAGTCAATCAAGAGTCAACCATTTCCTGGAGCAAGCTGACAGTTTAATACTTTGTTGGGAGGAATCGAGGTACGTAAAATAAACTTTCTAGCACCACTTCAAGGCCTAATAAACTTTGTTTTGAGATACAAAATAAATCATCACTCACTCAAATGGTTCTTTTCTCAATTGTGTGATTTTTTACACGTGTGGTCATTGTTTATCAGACACAATTTTTAAATGTCTTGGTATGTAAACCTTCTTACATGTGCAGACATACAAGTAAAATGGCTAAGTAAAGCAACTATTTTATCCACTTATTATAAAGCAGCAAAACTAGAGAATGAAAGCAACTACCTGTAGCATGATAGGACCAAGTTATGGGTAATACAGACTTAACGTTCTCCACTGAATACACACAGGAAGCTTCTGTTTTCAGAGGGAGAAGTGGAGGAAAAATTTCTCACAAGTGCTGCCACCCAGAAATTAGTCCTCCATCCTTTCCAACGGCGTCTTCTCAGCAGATCCATTTCCTCCTGTCTCATTTTTATCACCTTATTCACGGTCTTCGCACACCTTCAAACAATCCTGGATTGAGAAAAAGTCCTCAGCCCCATCACAAGGGACCTTATTTCTGACTCTGTTGTATCCAAACGTAACACATCTCCTTTCATGAGCTGTGAAAGACAGAAGCCTAAAGGAGGCGTCAAGGAAGGAGAGAGCAACAATGCCTGGAGGGGCCTCAGCTCAGTGAGGGGAGGGCAGTGCTTCGCATCCTCACTGCACTGTGGGACCACACACTGAAGATGGGCCTCCTCCACACAGCAGGGCAACCTGCTGTATCAGGCGGGGCTCTCCACCGAAACAGAACCGACAGGATATATACTGCGAGTGAGAGAGAGAGAGGAGATTTATGTCAAGGAACGGGCTGATTTAAGAGCGGGAGCTATCAAGTCCAAACTGTGTAGGACAGGATGACAGGTTGGGAATTCTGGCAGGATCTCAGTGATGCAGTCTTGAGATAGAATTCCATCTCCTTGAGGAAACCTAGTCTTTGTTCTTAAGGCTTTCATATTTCATATCATACATGAGGCCCACAATGACTTAAAGTCAACGGAGTGTAAATGCTCATCACATCTAAAAAGTACCTTCAGAGCAACATCTAGGCTGATGTTGGAAAAAACATCTTGGCATCACAGCCCAGCCAAGCTGACACATAAAATCAACCAACACTTACCAGCTTCAAAGTCCTGGGTGTGATGCCTACTTCCTAATCTAATTAAATCCAGGAGCAGGACATTTACTCTATATTTCTTTGAGTCTAGGGCCAAAAAGATCAGAAACATGAATAGTATGATACATAAAATTCTTCTAGCCCATAGTTTTAAAGAATCCTTTTGGGAATCATACCAAATCTTTACCAATATTAATGAAATTCTTACCTCGAGTTAAATATTCATCAACAAATGGTTGGTGCCCACTATACACCAGAAGCCAGAGACATGATACCCCTACAAAAACAAAGGTTGGCAAGCTTTCTCTGTAAAGGGCCAGATAATTACCATATGGCTTTGTGGAAAACACAGACTCTGCCATAACTACTCAATTGTGACACAAAAACAGCAATAAATGAGTGAGCAGGGCTGTGTTCCAACGACACTTCATTTACAGGTACTGAAATTTATATTCATATAATTTCCATGTGGGGACTCCCCTGGTGGCTCGGTGGTTAAGAATCCACCTGTCAAGACAGGGGAGAAGGGTTCACTCCCTGCCCCAGGAAGATCCCACATGCTGCAGGGCAACTAAGGCTATGCGCCACAACTACTGAGTCTGTGCTCTAGAGCCCACGAGCCACAACTACTAAGCCCACATGCCACAACTATTGAAACCCACACGCCTAGAGCCTGTGCTCTGCAATAAGAGAAGCCACCGTAATGAGAAGCCCACGCACCACAACGAAGAAGAGCCCCTGCTCCTTGCAACCAGAGAAAAAGCCTGTGCACAGCAACAGACCCAACACAGCCAATAAATGAATAAAATATTTTTTTCATGTGGAATAAAATATTCTTACTTTGATTTTTTTCAACCATTTAAAAATGTAAAACCACTCTTAGTTGGCAGGTTATACAATAATGGGCAATGGAATGGATGTGGCCCATGGGCACAGCTTGCTGACTTTCATTCTTGAATCCAATATAGGAGAGAATGAAATATTACAATGGGAAGAATCATTGCTATGTCACAGATTTTTACAAAGTGGGTCAGAGTAGAGGACAATAATCAAAAATATTCAGATAAACGGAATAAATCAGAGACTGCAGAGACTTTGCCGAGTCTGTAAAGTTTGCAGACTGGAACAGAGCAAATAGTAGGCTGAATATTGCCGTATATAGCAAAAGAATGAATGCTGTATCATATGGCAAAAGACATGACTAAATTAAGGGTCTAAAAAGGACACGCTCATCCTGGATTATCAGGTGGCCCCTAAGTGTCATCAAAAGCATCCTTATAAGAGAGAGGTAGAGGGAGATTAGAGAGACACAGAGAGGAGATGGCAATATAAAGACAGAGGCAGAGTGTGATGTGACCACAAGCCAAGGAATGCTAGCAGCCACCAGAAGACAGAAGAGGCAAAAGGGCAAGGAACAGACTCTCCCCTGGGGCCTTCAGAAGGAGTGCAATCCTGTCAACATTGATTTTGAACTTTTGGCCTCCTGAACTGTTAGATTTCTGTTGTTTATAAGCCACCGTGTTTGTGGTAATTTGTCACAGGAGCCCATGCAGCACACACAAAACCATTCACACATTTGGAGATGAACAAGTCAGGAACATGTTACAGAAAGCTGCCTGATAGTTTACCACCGATGTAACCCCTACCATATAGCTGTAGTGAATTATTCAGGTATCCCTGTCAGTACCCTCCCAGCAAACCAAATCCTTTATCTACAATAGCAGCATTCAGCAAAAGGAGAAAACTGTTCTCTGCTTTCTCAGCTACCCAACTTACAGGCTCATTAATAATGAGAATCTTTCCCCTTTGAAAAGTAATGTTTACTACTAAAAGGTGGGAGGTGGGGCACTTTACCATTTCTATAAGAAGTTCTAGCTCCTAGACTAGGCATTATGCTGTTATTGAAAACATTATCTAGACCATTCACAAGTATCTCTGCTCTGATTTTTTTTTTCTAGGTAGGGGAAGCAAAAGGCTACACCCTTCTATGTACCTCTCTGTCAAGAGTATTCCTCATTAAGTTCTCTCTGCTGTGTCTCTAATATGGTTTTAGTCTATCCCCATCACTGATACTAGGCACCTCTCCTTCAAAAACATGTGAGAGGGTGTATCAGCTTCCTACTGTTGCTTTAATAAATTAGCACAAGTTTAGTGGCTTAAAACACCACAAATGTATTCTCTTATAATTCTGCAGGTCAGAAGTCCAACATGGGTCTTACTAAGCTAAAATAACACTGTCAGTAAGACTTTATTCCTTCTGGAAGCACTAGGGGAGAATCCATTTCTCTGTCTTTTCCAGCTTCTAGACGCCACTTGCACTCCTCGGCCTGTATATCTGCTTCCTCCATCTTCAAAGCCAGCTATGTTGTATCTTCAAATTTCTCAGACTGCAACCTGCTTCTCTAAGCACATCGCTTTCTCTGAGTATAAGCCACCCACATCCCTCTTATACAGACCTTTGTGATTATATAGGGCTCCCCCAGGTAATACACAACAATCGCTCCATCTCAAGGTGCTTAATTTAATCACATCTTCAGAGCCCCTACTGCTATACAAGGTTCGCATAGTCACAGGTTCTAAGGATCAGGATGTGCACCTTTGTGGGGAGAGAAGTATTACTCATTCTACCAGAGAAGGTTTTGGGAACCTGGGCAACTGAGTTACCTACGTAACTGAATCCTTCCTGCTACACATACTTTGAAATATTGAAAATGACTTAACATTTTATTTAAATATGCACTCTAGCTATGTGCAGAGAAACTACAGGAAATCCCCATAAGCGAGAAAGGAAAGGAGAACTGAAAGTCAGAAGAGCAAGCATACAGCTGGCACTGTGGGGCCACGAGAGGGTGCCGAGGAATCACCAGTCCCTAAAGGGGAAGGACGTTGGTTTTAAACCAGGCAGAAGTGGGAAGTGGAACTAAGACCTTTGCATGTCTAGACCTCCCGAAAGCTGTACTTAAAGTGTAAAAGGTCACAGAAAGGTCCCTGTACAAAGTCAACAGCATGCTGATGCACCTCCAAATCTTTTCATGTATTTCTTTAATGCAATTGTAACAGGTCCCCAAAATATAAGGTACATATAAATAAATCTAACAGAAGTATTACAAGACATCCATGGAGACAATTGTGAAATGAATGGAAGAACATGAAAAAGACCTAAACTCAATGAAGAGATTTATCATGCTCATGGTGGGAACCTCATTATAATAAGGCATCAATTCATCTCCAATTCAGCCTACAAATTTCATGTATTTCTAGTCAAAGTCTCACTGGGTTTTGGGTAAAGATTTATACAATGATCCATTAAGTTACATGGAAGAATAAACATCATCGAAGAGCCAGGAATATTTTTAAGAAGATTAAGGAGAAAGGCCCTGTCTGCTGTACTTTTTCTCAGCCCAGCTACACTGTCACTAGCACTGTGGATACGAAGCGCTCCTAGTGGCACTATGGAGAACAGTACGGACGTTCCTTAAAAAACTAAAAACAGAACTATAATATGATGCAGCAATCTCACTACTGGGCATATACCCTGAGAAAACCATAATTCAAAAAGACACATGCACCCCAATGTTCACTGTAGCATTAGTTACAACAGCCAGGACATGGAAGCAACCTAAATGTCCATCAACAGATGAATGGATAAAGAAGATGTGGTACATACATACAATGGAATATTACTCAGCCATAAAAAGGAACAAAACTTAGTTATTTGTTGGGATGGATGGACCTAGAATCTGTCATACAGAGTGAAGTCAGTCAGAAAAGAGAAAAACAAATACCATATGCTAACGCATATATATAGAATCTTAAAAAAACGGTACTGATGAACTAGTGGCAGTGCAGGAATAAAGAAGCAGATGTAGAGAACTGACTAGAGGACACAGGGTGGGGGAGGGGAAGCTGGGACAAAGTGAGGGAGTAGCATCGATATATATATATATACACTACCAAATGTAAAATGGATGGCTAGTGGGAGGCCGCTGCATAGCACAGGGAGATCAATTAGATGCTTGGTGATGACCTAGAGGTGTGGGATAGAGAGGGTGAGAGGGAGGGGATATGGGGATATATGTATACGTATAGCTGATTCACTTTGTTGTACAGCAGAAACTAATACAACATTGCAAAGCAATTATACGTCAATAAAGATGTGAAAAAAAGAAAGAAATGCTCCTGGTAGCAAATCAACCTTTGTCAGTGGTTACATTTCACTGTCCCAAATTCTGTCTTTGTTATTGCTTTCACCATACTCTGCAAAACCTGAGCCTGACTCTACAGCTTTTTGATTTTTTTTTTATTTTAGTAAAGTTAAATATATTAACAAAACTAAAAGAACTAAAGAAGTTAAAAATAATTCAACCAAATATCAGAATTTATTATAATGGTTTGGTAATTAAAATCAAGTAACCAAACAAATCAACAGTGCAGGCTTGAGGAGATATGTAATTCTAAATCAGTAGGGAAAGAGCAGTCTTTAATTAATAGCTTTTTCACAATTACCTTCCCATTTTGAAAAATAACAGTAGTAATCCCTACCTCACCCCACAGATTTAAAGCCTAAATATAAAAAAGCAAAACTTAAACTTTTGGGGGAAAAAATATAGAAAAGTGTTTTGCCTTTGTTGTTAAAGAAAAACTCTTAAACAAGACCCCCCCCCCCAGAAGCACATATAATACTAATATGGCATTTACTATGTACAAGAAGTATTCAAAATGTTTTACATTTATTAACTAATTCAGTCTTCTCAACAACCCTAAGAGGTAGGCAGTACTATTGCCTCCATTTTCCAGATGGGGGAAGTTGTGCACAGAGATGTTAAGAAACCAGCCCAAGGTTACACAGGAAGGAAGGGATAGAACTGGGATATGAATCCATATTCTTACCCACCAAACTATACCTCACATTAAAATTTTAAATTCTATATGATAAAAAAATACCACAAGAATACAGGATATGCCTAGGACTAGAAGATATTTCCAGCACACACATATATATTAAAGAGCACCTACAAATCAATTTAAAAGGACAAAAAGCACACTGAAAAGTGGTAAAGGTAATGAGAGGCAGTTCACCAAAGAAGAATCCAAAAGCCCAACCAACAAACAAAAGACGCTAAATCTCATTATTTATCAGGAAAGCAAAAATTAACAATGAGGTACTCACTCACAGAACCTCCTAGTGGATCTCACATTCACTACCTTGGCAAAAATTAAGCCTGATGACACCAGGATGCAGAGAACCTAGAACTCACATTCAAGTGGAAGTGAATTGTTGTAGTCACTTTACAGAACAATTTGGCAGCACCTAAAAAAGTTAAAGCCAACCAGTAATTCTTACTAAACCAGCAATTCTGCTTCTAGATTAAAACCCAAGAAAAATGCCCATGTCCCCAGCCAGACATACAGGTATCAGGATTTTACTGCAGCCTTGTTTGTAACAGTAAAAAATTTAAAACAACCTCAAAACCATGACTAGGGAATTCACAAAATCCAGTGTGACCACACAGTAGAATATAACTGTTAATCTATTTCTATTAAATTTATAAATTCCAAACATAAAAATGAAACAAAATGCATGAATACTTACAAAACAGACCATCTCCATACATTTTCAAACACACAAAAAACCCACTATATATTCTCTGTGGTTGGTTAACACATCAAATTGTCATATATTTATATAAACATACACAGAGATGACATATGTTGATTTTAGGACAGTGAGTACAATACTTTTGGTGGAGGTTGGGCAAGGGAATGCAGAGTGGGCCTTTAGCTATACTATAACTTTCAGCCCCTTAAAAACAGAGAGACATAGCAAAACACTGGCATCTGTGAAATTGGGCTGTTGGGCTCACAAGAGTATACCGTATTATTTTCTGGGCATATGAAACATTTCCTACTTAAAAGTAGCCTGAAAATGCAACAGCCCCTTTCTTACTGAAACACCCATACTAAATTCTTCTGTTTCGCTCTTTCCTCTGTAAATTCGTCCAACTTGCCTCATCCAGCCTTTGTTCCCGCTCTTCTCCAAACACATCAAGATGTTCTCATTTGTCTCTCAAATATTTCACATTAATTTCCATCTGTGCATCTCCAGGTACTGTCCACATTCTCCCCTACAATTTGCTCCCATTTAAGAAAAAGGACTGCTTTCAAATGAAGGTGGTATAGACCTGAAGACAGTAGTCAGTACTTCACTGACTCTGCACTTGTTCATAACAGAAAGCGAAGCTCTAGGTCTGTCACGCTTGGGTAGACACAGGTGTGAATCTCGACACCACCCAATCATCTCCTTCTGGTACCCAACTCCTAAACATATACATTCTCTTTTGTAACGTGGATGAGAACGCAGATTTAACTGCCCAATCAAAAACAAGTTTTGCATTTATTACCACAACAGAGTCCCCAAAATATATTTGGTTTTTTTAATAAAAAAAAAATTGAAAATAAATGTTTTTTTGTGTGACTGCTGTCTCTAACACACTGTAACAAAAATCCCCCAATTACACATAATTAACATTTTAAATTCGAAACAACACCTAAAGGTTTATGATATGCCTCTAATTAGATCTGATTATTAATGTTTCTTTAACTTTTACTAAGAAGAAACCTTTTAAAGATAATAATAAAGCAATTTATTTCCGAGTAGTGGTAACTGTGTCATGGTTGGTTTGTAATTTTGAAGAGAATGGGATCATGTGAAGTCTTCCAAATGAGTGATATAAAAATTAATTCCAATAAAATTCTAACTATATAATTAAAAAGCCTGCTTACCACTAGAACCTGATTGGCAAAGAACTGCAAGAAATTTTTGTTTAATAATAACAACAGTTTCCTTATGAGACCAATTGTATTAGAAAGTAAATTTAGACCTATGACAAACAGTTTCCTTCCTTTGGGAGACAAGAAGGCTGATAAAAACAAATTATGGATCTGTTAACTTGTTGATAGCCATGTTTTTTATGAGCAGGAAGCACCAACCTTTCCTGTTTTCTCTTTAAAACAAAGAAAAGTGAATCATGCAAAAGGAGCTTTTAAAAGAGAGTACAAAAGCTAAAATGAAAAGCCATGCCAAGGCAAGATTATGAAAGTTTACAACTGGCAGTGCTGCCCCAAGCAAATCCTTAAAAAAGGAGCTGGTGGCAAAACTACTCGTGAGCACACAGATTCTCTCTCTCTCTCTTTTTTTAATATTTATCTATTTACTTATTTTTATTTTGGGCTGCATCAGGTCTTCGTTGCTCGGGATCTTTGTCGCAGCCCGCTGGCTTCTCTCTAGTTTTGGACAGAGCACGCAGGCTCTGTAGTTGTGGGATGCGGGCTTCATTTTATAGGTGATAAATCAGAGCAGCAAAATGACATGCCCAATGACAGAGGCAGAACCATGGCAAACTTTCTGTTTGGTGCGTTTTTTTCTCCCTGTAGGACTATATCACAGTGCCTAGCAACACAGTTAAGTAATTTTCAACATTGAGATACAATAGTAAAAATATTATAATGCACAAGAAATTGTAGTTCTTGCTTCATAGCCAGATTGATATGGGTTTGATTAGCGTCTCCTTAACTTACTTCCTATGAGACCTGGTTGCACAGTCATGTATAAATGAACGCTAAGGTCCTCACTCATTTGACTTTGCTATTTGTTAACTACCAAGTCCTTGTTTATTCATTTTGTGCTTATTTTTCTTTACCTGACCTAGAATATTTGTCACTTATGCCGACATTCATACACAAACATACAGCCTGGAGTAGGGGAGGGAGAAATTCTACTCAGGTTGAAGAGTCTTTATCTCTGAGATCACTCTAGCAAATAAAATTGTTTAAAACTAATAACCATGTATTTATGCACTTTTGGTATCAATACATGCAGGAGAAAGAAATACGTTGTGCATGATGTTCTTCATGATCTAGCTTAAGTATGTGTTGAAGCATTAAACCACTAGAGTAAGCCTTTCAAATGATGGAAATGCTAGAACATTCTAGAATTAGGAATAGAAGATTCAGACAAATTCCTGCTCAGAGGACAAATGATCTCTGTAGGGGACATATGGTGTTTTTATAACCCAGCACATACATTTCTTATAAAACTCTTAATCATAGTGTCTCATTGGCCCCTCCTACCCACAGTGATTGGTCCATGGGTTGGGTCCATAAACCAACAGGTTAACTAGTATGTTGCATATACATATACAATACACGAATACTGAAAAAGAAAAAAGGGGTTCCTCTGGTATTGCAAGCCGTAAGGACAATTAAAATTGATTCTGTCAGTGGCCACTTTGTACATGGAAAGTTCTAGCCTCAAAAAGAATCTATACAGAGGCAAGCTGGGCTGAGAAGTGGATAGAAGGAGCAAGAGAGTTCTGACCTTTTCTGAGCCCCTTGATCCAGCCATACCTGACAATCCAACTCTTGCATCTCCCAATTATATATATCCTTTGAAGAATTTGTGCTATCTTGCCAGCACATTCTTTCAAGTTCACTTCTAAACAATTCTGGTTAATACAAGCTCATCTTGCAAGTGTTCATCATAACATTTTTAATACTTGCAAACTTGCAGTGACTCTACCTTCCCCACTGTGACCACCTTCCCCACCTAGACTAACTCTAAATCGTTCACCTTGTCAATGGGCTTTTACAAAATATGAGCACTCGTTTTTAGCCTAAAAGACCTCTCTGAAACTTTTTACTCTAAGGCCCAAACAAGAAGGGGATCAATGAGCCAGAGAAATGTCCTAGGCCATCTCCCTCCTGCAAACACCCTCCCCAGGCTTACCAAATTGAACTCCAGCCTCAATTTTACTGCTGAGCAGGTCAATGGCTGCCTGCAAATTGGGAGCAGAGGTTATGTGGCAGGAGGAAGGGATTACTAAGAAAACTTTGGGGGTTGATATGTTCAAGGTTGTGAATGCTGTGGTGGGTTCACAGGTGTAGATATGTGTCACAACTTTATCAAATGTATATTTTAAATATATGCAGCTGTCACTAATACCTCAATAGAACTGTTCTAACACACACACACACACACACAGCTTTACAAAGAAAAGCATTTTACAGCATCATCCTTCTTCCAGCATGGAACAAATCCTGATGCCTAGAGTTGTAGATGTAACTGGGTGATAAGGAAGAAAGTCACATACCAAGGATGGCAGGGCCGGATAACAGAGGGAGACTGGTACCTTGATAAGATGTTTACATTGTGCACCTGTTCTAGACTACCCACTTCTAGACATCTTGCTACATAAACATAATAAATTTTACTACCTGAAGCAGCAGTAGCTGGGTTTCTATCACCTGCAGCTGAACTCTATTCCTAATATGCTGGTCTTTAATTGAAAGCCAATAAGATCAGGTCATTCCCATGCTGGCTATCTTTTGTTTCTAATCTCAGAAAAAAGTCCAAATCCCAGGCTGACAAATCCAAGGATGTGAAGGGCCTGGATTACCTCTGGAGGTAATTCATTAGCCACTATTCCCCACCTCCAGTCATACTTTGAATTCTTCTAATATGCCATCGACATTTTGAGAGCCATACAGTCAAAGCACATGTTGACCTGATATTCCTAGCATGTGGCTAAATGCCTGGTACAGAAGTGGTACTCAAAATACACTGCTGACCGAAAGAGCTCATGAGCTTGCTTATTATGCTTTAGGGACAGGCCAGTGCTTATTCCCTAACCTAAGCAATATTTGGGGGGAAGAAATCCAGCCTAATGGTGTTCCAGATTACTCTTTCTCTACATAGCCTATAAAAGAGAGTTTCATTCTTTCACCAAATATCACACTGCAGAAAGAACACACAAAGAGAGACTTGAATCATTTCTAGAATAGCTACCTTTTTTGAGCATCCAAATTCTACCAGGGTAAGTGAATTGCTTTGAGGATGAAAGAGGAATGTGGAACCTTTGAAAAAACTGGATGCAATTTTGTAGTTAACTTATTTAAAAATGTACTGTCAGCACTAAAGTAAAAGAGAAGTCGTGATGATAGTGAAGGGTAAGAAACTTAAGACAGTAATCAGATTTAGAAGGGCTATACCACCAAAATGTGATGCAGCATCCACAGATACATAAAAACTAAGGCCCCAGACAACCTTCCCTCTCCATGCTTCAACAGTCATAATGAGGAATTACACTTGACACTGAACCCTCCCTCTGAACTTCTGCCTAATGTGAAAAATTGAAGAACAATTCAGCGACAATCAAGCATGTGTTTCTCTGATGCCAAACATCTGGATGGAAATTTGAACATTCTATAAATAATCTGGATAGTGCCAAATATCCAGACATTTAGTGTTGAAGCCAAGACCTTAAGTTCTTTGTCTCATTTTCATTCCTCAAATGACACAAGGAAGGCTGATGTGCCTTTGTCATGTATTTTTCTTCTCTATGTTCTCCTTGGTGCCAAGCAGATTGCTTGATACTTACAAGGCACAAAATACATAATATACACTATCCTCTGGAAGATATAAAGAGAACCAAAAGTAAGGCATCCTGACTTGCCATTTTCCAGGAATAACCAGTTTGAGGTAGCACTCACAGCTCCCGTCAAAGTTTCAACCCCACCCTACATCTTCCTTCTCCAGAGCAGTTGTGGGAGATAAGAAGCGGAGTTATGGGCAAAACAGCCCCGTGCCGATTCCTTCATTCAATCAACTAAATGCCAACCATATGGCAAGGCTGCGCTGGGCATTCAGGAAAGCATGAGTGATTGGGACATGGTCTTTACTGTTGAGGGACATAACAGTCTATCATACGACAAAATAAGAGGGTAAGTGCTTTTTTCAGTGACTTCACTTATCAACTTAAGAACCACATCTTAGTCCTCATCTTACTTAGCAGCATTTGACACAGATGTTTAACTCTGCCTCCTTAAAATGATGTGCATTTGGCTTCTAAGACACCCACCTCTACCAGGTTTTCCTCCTACCTGGTCAGCCATTCCTTCTCAGGCTCCCTGGCTGCTTCCTCCTTGTCTCCCAAAACTGTTATTGTAAGAGTGTCCTTGGTTCAAAGGGACAGATCACAGCCCTTCTCTACCTATCCTAACTGGTTAATTTCATCCTGTAGCAATTCTAAACACCACTCTCTACCTTGATGGCTCCCTGAATTTCAACCGCTGGCTACTCCTCTCCCCTGAATTCCACTGTTATTAGTCTACCTGCTATCTGACATCTCCACTTGGGTATCTGATAGGCATCACATCAAATACTGAACCCCTTATTTTCCTTCCAACGCCTGTTCCACCCACAGTCTCCCCATTCCTGTTAATAGCAGATTCACCCAGCCAGTTGTTTAGGCCACAAATCACAAGTAATCTGTGACTGGTCTCTCTCACACCCCATGCTCATCCAGAATCTGACTATTTCTCTTACTTCCATTGCTATCATGTTGGTCCAAAACTCCATCATCTGCAATAGCCTTACATGTGATCTCACTGCTTCTACTTCTGTCATCTATAATCTATTCTCAATTCAGAAGCCAGACAAACTTTTAAATGAAAATCAGGCCCACAGCCACAATGGCTCCCCATTTCCCTTGGTATAAAAGCTCAAGTCCTTCAATCTGGGTCCCAGAAATTCTGACTCATTTCCAACCACTCCACCCGCCATGTGCTCACTCTGTCCCAGCCATCGGACTCCTCTCTGTCCCTTGCATAAATCAGAAATACCCCTCCAGGATCTTTTCAAAGTCCGTTCCATCCACCAACTTTTTCCAGATGTCTGTCCTTCATCTCCTTCAAGTTTTTGTTCCCCTGCTGTCTTCCCGAGAAGGCTAATCCTGACCACCATATATAAAAATACGCCCTTATCCTCCCCTACCCACCCCACTGCCCCACGAGCTTCAGCCTTCTTTTTTCTCCGTAACACTTTTTACCTTCTAACATGATGTATAACTTATTTACTTATCATCTACCTCCCCCCCCCCCCCCCACCAAATGTAAGATCCATGAACGAAGGACCTTTTGGCTTGTTTTGCTCACTGCTGCTGATGCTCAATTAATATTATTGGAATGAATAAAAGAAAAATTATTTGGATTCATCTTATAATACATTTATATTAGACTAATAATAATACATTAGGCTAATAACATGAAGAACGCTAGCCAACTACGATTATAGCACAATTTTATAGGAAGTTGATTTGTTCTCAGGAAAGGTTACAAGAGAACTTCAGATGTATAGGAGAGGTTGGCCAACAATGGGAAAACAAAAAAGAGTATTTCCAGAAACCTATTAGATTCTACAGTAGACAGATAAAAGCAATTCCGATTTATTGTTTTTAACCCAAGGCTAATTTTCATGTCTTAAAATATTTGGCTGCTTTCTAGATTTAATTTTGATCAAATTATCATGTTTATGCAAGTTTTCATTAGGTATGTTTTACCTTCGGTGGAAAGGGAGCAGGCAATTCTGCAAATTCAATTCAGGAAGTATTTAGGGAGTATAAGCTCTGTGTTTAAAAAAAAAAAAAAATTGCTACAAACCAAAGGATGCAACAAAGAGAAAGCTATGTACTCCGCCAATAAAAGGTGGATGGTCTAGCTGGGGGAAAAAAGCAAACACAAAGCTATCTACACCATGGAGCACTGGTATGGTTAATGGTATGGTTAAACACACAGTAAAATAAAATCTTACAACACTGACTCGCAGCCCTCCTGTAACTTAGAATTAGCTAGGAAGCTTTTAAAAAGGGTTTTTTTAAACCAAAAACTCACATGCCTCCTCCCTCTCTCTGAATCCTGATTGCATTAGTCTGGGGTGGCACTCAAGTAGTAAGATTCCCAAGTGAAAATTTAAGGAAACAATTCCTTCTGAGTTAAGAAACAGGAGGCTTTATTTGAGCAGCTTTACAAAGACAGAGCAAGGTATTATAGGTCAAGAGCAAAGGAGGCAACAAAGACAGGCAACAAAGGGCAAAGTGTCTGAGGAACTCTCTGTGGCTGAAACATATGAAGAGGCACATGGGAGCAGCAGATGGTGAAAGATCTGGAACAGCATGCGAAGGAATCTGGGTTTATTCTTTAAGAGATTGCATCCACTATTACAAGTGGGTCTGGATTATTCATTTCAGTGATAAGAAAATATGGAGGATCGATTCAGGTGAAATGTGATGAGAAAGAAGACAAACTAAACCCAGCCTGTCTTCACCAGTAGTTCAAATGTGTTTGAGGCGATGATGCCCCGCTTTTAAACAACCTAAAATTGTACGCAAATGAAACCACTGAGATGTTCAAATCTCACTTTTCAAATGTAAGCTGAAATTACTCCCCAAATAAATTTTCTTTCTTTGTAAAAGCCTTTTAGTTATGTTGTTAAGCTTTGTGAAAGAAAATAACCTCAAGTGAGAAATGACATAAATGGCACATTTTGGTTACTCTGTTTTAAAATCAAAAATTGGGAAATTTCACATATTTGGCACAAAGGCCAACTATAAATACCAGCTCAACAGCTGGTCATGTGAAAACTCCAGGTCCTGTAAACAGTGAATCATTTTTAAATTCAAAATCCAAGTAAATATTCAGCAACCACTGAAATATTTTAAATTCATTCAGTAGTTTGAACAAGGGCCTAGAGACAACATAAATCTAACCACACATTAAAATATTAAAGAATAATTTGAAAAATGATCAGAATTTTGAAAAATGGCAAATACATTAATTTGAAGGCAATTACAATAAGTAGATTTTTTTTCTTTGGCTGAAGTAGTGTTTTCCATTTATTTTGGGGTAGAGACTGAACAAAATTATACTTTTCCAGCCCTCTAATGACCAAAATAGGACTTAAAAAAATGTACAGGTAAATCATTCCAAATTTATACTCACCACACCTCTGTCATTTTTCTCTTACAACTAAAAGATTAATATTATTATTTTGAGGCTATTAATTCAAGCAGGGCCCCGTAGGGACCAGCCTGTAAGTGTTAGAAAACCCAATAGCTTGAAAACCTTTCCATTGTAACATACAGGTTTGTAAGTCAGAAATTTAAAATAATTCAACTTTTTCCACAAAGCTGTTAACAACTTGCTTTTTTTTCTACAGCGCATTCAAAGCATTTATCCACATTCTCTCCTTTCATCTTAACAACTCCATGAGGGAAGAATGAAAAATACCACCACCAGTTTATAAATGAAAAAACTGAAACTCAGATGGAGACAGTTGCTCAAGGTTAAATTCCAAGCAAGTTGTAAAGGTGGTGTTGAAACAGGTTTTCTTCCTCAATTCACTTCTTTTTCTCTCCATAGACCGTACAGATATATATTTTTTATCTGCTGTGTTTTACCTATTTTAAGACCACCTCAATTTCAGAGACATCTAAAATGCAAATAAACATATGCTTATGAGTGGATGTAAATCGGTATAATTTTTGACTGCATTGAGATTTTTTTCCCCAAAGCAACTCAAGGTATAGAAAAAATATTGAAAAAAAAAAAAAAAAAAAACTTAGAAAGATTTTAGAAAAATAAACATAGAATAGGAAACAAAACTGAAACTTCTGAAATGACCCTTCTCATTTAAAGATCACAAGTTGGGAGGGAGGGAATACGGGGACATGTGTATAAAAACAGATGACTGAACTTGGTGTACCCCCCAAAAAATAATAAATAAATTAAAAAAAATAAAAAAATAGATCACAAGTTATTTTCTGTTCCTTACATTTTTAATTAAAACTGTGCATACACACACACACACATAAACAGCAGTTCAATTCCTTGAAGTCTTTTCTTCTCTGCTTAAGCATGAGGAGTAAATCTTCAAAATGTTACATATTTTAATATAACACATTTCATACTTCCTAAAATTCCCCGCAAATCACCAGGAATAATTTTTTAAGTTATTTTTCACTTTCTGTCAAAATATTTTCAATCAAAATTATTTTAAAATAAACTATTAAAAATAAAATAGACCATTTTCCCACAGCAGTTTTCACTTGTACTTATATCCTGATCAGTATCAAAAAGACCTGCGCTATTTCCATCCTTACCCAATTCAATCATACCTTCTTCTCCAACCCACAAAGACCTCCCCTAGTCCTAAATTTTGTGGCATCTAAAGTCAGTCCTTCCCTTATATAGCATTAATTTTTCCACTCCATAAATCCCAACTAAATCCTGTCTTGACAGAGTATTTGCCTTTGTATGTGTTTATTATTCCCACAGTTCTCAGCAGAACACACACAGCAGGCAAATGTATACTGACTGAAGAAAGCCCTTGAGAGCATATATAGAGAAGATGGTGAATGAAAAAGAGGCTTCTTCACAAGGCATGTTGATTTCAAAGTCCAGTTTGGTTCACTGCTGTATTCCCAGACCGAGAACAGTGCCTTACACACAGTAGACACCCAATAAGTATTTGTTGAGTGAAGAAACATTCAGTTTCTTTAAATGTAGGATGTTCTAGAGCAAGTCACTTTCTTTCCTATAACACCGTGAAGGTGCATGAAGAAACCATAGCATCTCCCTTTCCTCCCATTTCTATAAACTGTTGATGTTCACTACACTAACCTAAAGTTGTTTAGTACTAGGGATTCTACTAATTAAAACAACCAAACCATAAACAACAACAAAAATCAGCCACACCTTTGGCTAGTGATCAAAAATCCATGACAAGTTTGGGGGATGTTCCATCCAACCTACATTAACTACATGCTTTCTGGACTGGTCACGAATTCTGCTCTAATCTCAAGGTCATCAGCAGGCCACGTGAGCATGTGGAGAGTTAGGCTGTCCTAAGTTCCTCAAGAAAATGCTTCAAGGCAAGCGTGATGACTCTCAAAGCAGGCCATGCATGGCCTTTACATCTGTCACTCCCATATTCAATCCTGGCTTTACTAACACTTTTAGAATGACCTCAGACCCAATCCTACAACTTTGAGCTTATTTCAGAGGCAGTGACGCAGGTGGGATTGGAACCTATGAAGGGTCCTCCTATTCATGCCTTAAAAAGAAATGTCTCCCAAGTCTTCAGCCTTAACCCTGCCCTAAACCACTTCACATTTCCCATCTTAAAATGTTGAGGTGAGGGATTTCCCTGATGGCACAGTGGTTAAGAATCCACCTGCCAACACAGGGGATGTCGGTTCGATCCTTGGTCTGGGAAGATCCCACATGCCGCAGAGCAACTAAGCCCGTGAGCCACAACTACTGAAGCCTGTGCACCTAGAGCCCATGCTCCGCAATGAGAAGCCACTGCAATGAGAAGCTTGCGCACCGCAATGAAGAGTAGCCCCCGCTCACAGCAACTAGAGAAAGCCCGCACACAGCAATGAAGACCCAACACAGCAATAAATAAATATTTACTAAAAAATAAAATGTTAATGTGTGACTAGGGAAGATACAAAATCTAAATAATAGCAGTGGCACATTTTCAGCATCTATTTAAGATCTGGTTCAACATTTAACTTTTCATTCATTTCCAATTTAAACTGCCAAACTCATCTAAACTTGTTCACAATAAGCAGTAGACACTAATTCATTTTAAGAAATATCCTTTTTCTAAAAAGCCTTAGACTTAAAAGAGCCAACCATCTGTACAGTTTTGTGAACTTCCAATTAATTGCTTTACCGCATAGCTATTAAAATCAATAGAATACACTTTGAAGGTCAATAATTTAGAATAGATATGTCATATAATATGCTGCTTCAGAATTACCTTTCTCCTTGCTTTCTTGATACACAGTAGCTACAACTAGAAATGACACATCTTGAAAGCAACAGAACTGTTTTTTAAAATAACCTGCGTTAAAAAAAAACCAACATATATATATGTGGCACATTAATCTATATGGAGCCCCCCAATCAAGTAAGTTCGCAAAGTGGACATTCTACTGTGTGTAAGCAGATACCATAAGGTTAAATGTTTGGCGAACAGGTGACTAAATGATGAGGGGAAAGGGGCATGAGTCAGAGCATAAAATGGGCAATGTGATGTTCCAAGCAGGCCATTCATGCTAACAAAAAAAAATACCTGGAGAACTGGTCAGCATTTACTTAATAAACAATCAATGTGATAGGCATGCTTCAGGTGAGACAAAGGTGGATTCTGATCTGAAACTTGACATGGATCTCCAATTACAAGGAGCTGAATCACCAGGTGGTCCAGAATTTTTCCCAAGTCTATCATTAGCGACATGTTGATTAGATTACTACTAACTAGCCAGAAAAACATGCTTTATACCAGTTTATATCTTGTTTTCAAAGCTTTGCAATCATGTTCACATACAAAAGAACAGCAATGGTAAATGACCCAGCCTCTCTGTCCTATTGGTTACCACAAGGCAGCCTCCCCACTCCAAGGATGTAACCTAAGCTTGCACAGATGGCCTAGCTCTCTGCTAATGCAGAGGAGCTGGGTTTGTTTTCAGGGTGGGTGCTGCAAAACGCCAGGTGTATTTATAGAAAGGAGCAAGACTACGATGGAGGGATGATGACAGAAGAAGTTTCTTCTACCTGGTAAAAAAAGCCTGTGTAAAGATCTGGATCCCACAGCCCGGGTTCCACTCCTGACTCGCCAGCTACCAACTATGTAAACTTATTAAAGCCTTTTTTTGGTCTATTATCTTATGTATAAAATTTAGACAATGTCCCTTGCCTCGGATGATTGTCAGAAAAAGGAACGAAATGGTGTATGTAAAATCTGGGACGTGGTAGGCAATTGAGAAATGGCAATCTACTCTCCCATCCTCCCATTCACCCAGAATTGCCCCTCAAAAATTACAAACATAGACTTCAGGGTTAAAACTAAAAAGCCCAAGCTGGTTGGCAGGGAAAGAAACAGCTTGGGTGGAGGCTCGCTTATTTACTGGAGGATTTCGCTTAAAATGGATTTAGAATACTGCTAAGTGGGGAGATACATGGAAAAAGCACCAGGTATAAGCAAAACTCCCCCCTCAACCCCGCTCCCCCTCAAAAGACATTCCTTTATGTAAGCACGAAACAAACTTCGAAAGCTGCGGATATCCTGTGTACCTACTCAGTGGCCTCAATTAAAATCACCGGCAACGTAGAACAAAACACGACACACCATCCATATGCCGCCTTGTCAGTTTCATATCACGCTATTTTTTGCAAAACTGTCCTCAAATCCGAGGCGGCTCTCCCGCCTCCAAATACGCCCCAGATGGCTTTGGGAGCTAAGAGCTAGTTGCAGAAGGGATAAGGATGGGAAAGTGGGGAGGTCTGGTCAAATGACTGAAAAACAAGGCGGTGGGTGAAGGGGCGGGGTAGAGCAATGGGGCAGAGACGCGGCCAGTGTGAGCCAGAAAGACGGCGGCTTCACAATGAAAGGAAGAGACTGCGACAGTTCCCGGCTCCTGGTCCCCGGCGGGGACTGATGGCGAGGCCGGGGGCGAGCAGAGCGTGGGAAGACTGGAAGGGGGTGCGGGATGAAGGGAGAGAGCTGTTGGCCAGACAGGGAAGCCACGGAGCATCCGAGCAGGTGCAAAGCCCCTAGGCGAGGAGGAACGGGCCCGGGATACTCACCGTGTAGAGTAGGTTGAGCGCGCACAGGCAATTCTTGGAACACGCGAAGCCCCCGCAAACCATCTTGGAGCCTGTGGTTTCCGGCAACCGCAGGTAAAATCTGGCTCCGGCGGAGCCTCCGGGCAGCCTCTTTGTCCTCGCCTTCGGGGCCTGGCCGAGGCGAGGCAGCAGCGGGACGCGCGGGTGGGGAGCCCGGGGCTTGGGCTGGGGCTGCAGTGCGCGGCGCGCCCGCGGCGGCTCCGACCCACTCTGGAACCTGCGGCCGCAGCAGCTGGAGCCCGAGCCCGAGCCCCGCCCAGGCTCCCCCGCCTCGCCCCGCGCGCTGATTGGCCACCGGCGAGGAACAAAGGTGGAAATATGCAAATAAATGCGCTCAGCTAACCGGGATCCGGGAGGGGAGGGGCGGGGAGAGGAGGGGAGGGGCGGAGCGGCCCCGGGAGAGGGGGAAAGGGCGGAGGCCGTGGGGGAGGGTGGCGGAGGCCGGTGTGTGAGAGCCACCTCGCCGCGGGCTGCTAGGGAGCAGGTGAAGAGGAGAGGGCGGGGCTCCACGGAGATCCACGCTGGCAGCGAGAAAGATGACAGCACCTCGCGGTTCTTGCCCCCCGCGGGTGACGTGGCACCATTTTGAATGAGACGCTTAAATTAAGCACCTGGCCTTGTTTGAAGGAAGGAAGGAAGGAAGGAAGCAATAAATGAGTAAATGTGAGACTTAGAGAATCAAGTGGGGGAAAAATAAAAGGAGGGAAATAAGTGAAAGAATAAAAGGAGAGATGAAATCTCTGCTTTTCTCAGAAAATAGGTAAGGTATATGGCCCATAATTGTGACTCTTGTCTGGTCAGTTGCATCCTACAGGGATTTGCAAAAATGCTAATGAACTTCAGGAATACCTTGCATTTAACCAGTCTTGCATTTCAGTAAGCTGGTTTTTTTTTCCCCCCACAAATAACTGTGAAAATTTTAAAATGACAGTCTCCACCTCCATCAATTCATTACCAGTTTGAGGGTCCACTATAGAAATGCATCATGTATCGTCAGATTCCGCACCTATAAACTGGGATATAAACAGTATATCAAGCACTTTTTGCACAGCGCCTGACAGTGTAAGGACTCAGCTAGTCCTTAATATAGGTCAGCTAGTATTAGTATATCTAACAGTTTTTGAATACCTACTGTGTTCCAGACACTAAGCTTAGCCAATAAAGGTTTGGTTATTTCGTGGTGCCTTCCACCAAAAAAGGTTCTTATAGAGAAATATTTAGGTCCTTATATGAAACCTAAAGGTTCATGCTGAATAAATTATGTGATAGCAAATGATACTGTATATGTTAAATAAAATATTTCAGCTGATAAAAATTATTTGTCCTCTTGGAATTGTCTGCTGCTTCTTCTAATCTCTCTTTACCTCCCCAGACCTGACTTCCCCA
Organism: Hippopotamus amphibius kiboko; assembly: GCF_030028045.1. NCBI lineage: Eukaryota > Metazoa > Chordata > Mammalia > Artiodactyla > Hippopotamidae > Hippopotamus > Hippopotamus amphibius. The sequence goes on along the minus strand of NC_080189.1, from coordinate 70,125,417 downwards.
AGAAAGCTGCATTAATTTGTTAGCCTTTGTATTCTTCATTAACCTTTTGTATACACCCCAAATGAATTCCTTTTTTTTTTTTTTTTTAATTTTCTTCTGGAAAATGACCCTCAAACCAAAATAAAACTTTGTGGCTCAGCTTTCAATTTTAGAAGCCAGAGGCTTATTAAAGCAGAAGAATTAGTGGGGAGATCTATTCTTCCTCTTGTCATCCCTAAATGTCACCAACGTTGCTACAACTGCTACCACATCAACATTACTCAACCAACTATGACAACTCCCTATTTGCTTTCTTCATAATACTCTCTACTATCTCCCTGTGGGTTGAATCTCTTACTTTTTCTCCTAGGAATGTCCCCTATTAGTCAAGGCCCAGCAGGAAGGAGGTAGCTCATTTAAATGACTGAGGAGAGTTTAATAAAGAGACTGTTTTGAAAAACATGGACAAGGTTAAAGGAAGCCAACAAAGGATGTTGAAGCAGCTCAGAGCTAGCAAGAGCTGATAGTTATAATTCCCCTTAAGTCCGAGGGGCAATTTAAGGAAGCAGTTCCAGAACCCAGCAAGAGCTAAAGCTGTAGGAGGGTTGTATTAGGAGCTGTGGCCTTTAAGAGAGAAAACAAAGTACTGTGAATTGAAAAAGGAAATAAGTGAACATAATGGGATTTCTCCTTAGAATTTGGATGTAAAAATATGCAAAAAGACCATTTGCTCCCACCCTAACAAGAATGAGCTAGAAAAGCTACAGAATCATAGTTTTTTAAAAAACCTATCAGAAAAGAAAACAAATGAACAAACAAAAAACAAATTCACAGATACAGAGAACAGACTGGTGGTTACCGGAGAGGAAAAGGGTGAGGAGGTGGGCAAAGTGGGTAAAGGGGATCAATTGTATGGTAATGGATGGTAAGTAGACTTTTGGTGATGATCACTTTGTAGTGTTATATGCATGTAGAATTATAATGCTGTACACCAGAAATGTATGTAATGGTATATATCAATTTCACCTCAATTAGAAAAAAAGAAAGAAAGAAAAAAAACCTCTCACGGGACTGAGGAACCAGACATTTAAAGGAACAAATCCAAGAAGTAATAAGCCATTCTTAGGAAGAAAAAGCCCACAGTGCTTTCATCTCTTATGGATCAGGTATAGAAAGAAGACTGCCATAAAGAGGGATAAAAGAGAAACTAGCTGATCATTAAACCATCTTTTAATGTGCATGTATAGACTAGTGTGATAGTTTATAATCCAAGGATCGCAAGCCACAGAGTGAGTGTACAACTACTTGCCAGCTCAATCCATGGGCCTTCACATAGTACAAGGATTTGAAGCTCTATAGGCTGTGGTCAGACAAGAGTACTCCCTCCCCAACTATCTCAATGTGCACAAACATCCTCCGGTATGACAGTGGCTAAAAGCTGAAATTAGGACAGGAAAGACAAAGCAATCTAGGTCTTTTCCCAATCCAAAGCAGTGTCTGCCAAAGGCTAAGGAATTAGCAGAAGAGAAAAATCTCTTTACAGCATACTGCAAGAGCCCTCCAAGGCTAGGATAAAACAACAAGAAAGGGAGAGAACTCACAAGGACATGACTGAAGAGCAAAAAAGAAAAAAAGTAATAGCCAGGCTGTAAAGCACATCTTCCAAGGCTGAGAACACTGGTGGCTGAGCTGTAAAGTACAAAGAGATCTGTATGAGGCCTCCTTCCTATAGCAGGAAAATCTTGATTGTGCCCTCTAAAACATTTGAAGCCAATGATGAGTTGAATCTACCTAAACCTGTAACAAATCCTGACCCAGCTCAACTATAGTGCAGACTGGCTTAGATATCCATAATAACAGCCTGGCAGAATAAAGGAAGCACCAGTTTCTGCTGGTAAGTATTTTTTACTTCACTCTCAGTGTTCTTTTATACACACTACCTGACACACAATCAAAAATTATGAAAGACTTGGATGATCAAAAAATTTTGACCTATGGTCAAAAGAAGAAATGGTCAGTAGAAGCAGAAACAGAGATGATGCAAATGTTAGAATTATCAGACAGATCCTGATAACTCTACATGATAAATGTGTTAAAGGATTTAGTGGAAAATATACAGGAGCATAAGAAGAATTTCACCAGAAAGGTAAAGATTATTGAGGGGGAAATGAAAATAAAATGAAAAATACAATCAGATTTTTGAAAATGTGATTTCAGCAGACTGGACACAGAAGAAAAAAGTAAAGTTGAAGATAAGTCAGTAGAAATTATACAAACTAAACACAAAGATGAAAAGTGGAAAAATGGATCAGAGCATATACGTATGAGACAAAAATCCAGTACTGTGTGTGTGAGTGTAGTTCCAGAAGAAAAAGAGGAAGAAAATGGGGCAGAAGAAATATGTAAAGAGATAATAATGGTCAGGAATTTTCGAAAGTTAGTAAGAGATATCAACCCACAGATCCAAGGAAGTTCACCTCCACCACTCTCTACTAGTCACAAGAACCCAAGCCTGACAAGTTTCAAAGTGAGGGAAAAGCAGACCCATCTCTTGATGGGAGGGTTACAAGTCACAATGCAGAAGAGCACAGAGGATGCTAGACACTGTGGCATATCTTTGAAAAATAAAATCTGCCACAGGTAATGCCCTTTCTCCAAATTATGCTTCGATATTGCCCCTTTTGTTGACAAATCACTGTTTTTGTGTGAGGGAAAAAAAAAGCAGGACATTGGACTGTAGTTCTTCTCAGAGAATTATATTGGAGACTAAGCTAAGAGACTGTATATTTTGTTAAGTGGAAGAAGTTTTATTTTTATAAAAGAAATTTGTCTTTGCCCAAAATCCATAGAATGGATCACTGAAATTTATTTTTTAAAAATTGAGTCTCCTAGAAAACTGCTTTTTTAACAGTTTTTAAATAGAAATAACAAAGACAAACTAAACCTGATCAGTTTTACATACAATTTCTTAGTCCTTAAAGAAACCTTTCATCTGGGATGAGTTTCTAACAATTTAGGAGATAGCTATACTCCTTTCTCCTTCTCCTCTTCTTTGTTTTAAATATGTTTTGTTTTGGTTTTGAGCTAAGGCAAACAGAATTATTGTGCATTAGTTCAGATTCTCTGACAAGCAAACACCAAGACTAGATTAGATGTGCAAGAGAAATACTGGGAGAAACATCTGTGAGTGAAAACACGGAAGGAACTATGGGAGGCTAGGAGAGCTAAAAGAACACAATTCAGGTCTGACCTCTATGAAGGAGAGAGGGAAGAAAGGATAGAAGACAGGGAGGGCTAGAGGGGAGGAGGGGAGGAGGAAGGGAAGGAGGGAAGGAGGAGGGGAGGAGGAAGGGAAGGAGGGAAGGAGGAGGGGAGGAGGAAGGGAAGGAGGGAAGGAGGAGGGGAGGAGGAAGGGAAGGAGGGAAGGAGGAGGGGAGGAGGAAGGGAAGGAGGAGGGGAGGAGGAAGGGAAGGAAGGAAGGAGGGAGGTAAGGGGCAAAGTCTTAGACTGCAGTGCAGTTTTTAAAAGCTTTGGCAAGGAAAGCAGGGAGTCTTCAAGCCAAAGCCAAATGTCAGAGACATCCAGCACACCCTTATAATGAGCCTGCCTCAGTACCCTTGCCACAGTCGTTGGCTGGGAGGATCAGCACAGATGCTGTGACGCGTTTCAGATATCTGGGAGGTACAGTTCCTTGAAAAACAATTCTGACTACATTTTCCCCTTCTGTCCTAAAAACATTTCTCTAGTCACATTTCAAACCATCTTTCAATTTTTCAGTCTTCATCATTTTACCATGGGAGGAAATTCTCTAACTTCATCTGGGTAATCCATTTCAGGTTTTAACAATCCTTATTTAAAAGCTCTTTCTGGCGTAGTTTTAGCTTAACATGATCTTAATTTTTTTTAATTCTGTTTTCTATCAGTTCGGTTTGAGGTCAACATTTCTTTTTTAATAATTGAACACCAAGACTTGATTGTGTTCAACAAATCCTAAGCAAAATTACTCCTAAGCTATTGTACAGAACTTTTAACTATCTTACCAAAAGACTTTCTAGGCTTCTCAGAAATATAAACATGAAGTTAAATATAAGATCGCTCGTGCACAATTTATAGTCACATAAAATATCAATACAGCAAGTTTTAAATTGCTTCAACGACAGTAAGCTTTGCTATATCTAAACCCCAGTATATTTTCCTTAGTCAATAAAATATTATTAAATGAATTAAGTGCCAGTTTTTAAAATATCTGTCAGTGATTTTATTAGAATTGATCCAGTTAAATTATTTCTAATGACAGGTTTTTTATTACAAATTTTTTTGTCCATTATTCCTCTGATATTCTTGTGTCTTCAGGGGAAATAAAGGGAAGAACTGTAGAAACTTTCCTTTGTAATGATTTGCAGCTTTTTGGATTGAATGAAGCTTGAGAAGGGAATTTCTTGGCCAAGAATTAGACAAAGGAGCGGATCAATAGCTGCCTGTCTCCTTCTAAGTCTATCTCTTGCTCTGTTTTCTCTGTGTTATCCTTTTTGATGTTTTGCCAAACTTTAGCAATTAAATGCAACACATTCAATCCCTCCTACAATAATATTCAGACTCCCTTTTGCTATGCAGGATGTTTCACAATTCATGCTAAAGGACCTCAAATCATAATTCATTTTCAGAAAATGTTTTTCTTCCAACCACAAATTAAATTTGAAGTTTTTTTCTTGCTTTTACTTGCTTCTTTATTTTCCCCTCCATGTGATGCCAAGAGGACTAAGCATGTGGACGTATGTGATTATCTTGTCGTATAATATGACAATCAAATCTCAATTCTCAATTTCTGTATGTGAATATTTTTGGTGGCATATTCAGCTATTACAAAATTACATACAATTCCGGGGCCTAATGGGCAAATCCAGCTTGATGGCCAGACAAATCCAACCTGACCACTGATCAGCTGACTTTAAAGAGGTGGGACAATCAGCTTTAGTGACAGGATAATCCGCTTAACTCTTTGCCTCTTTTGTCTCCACATTCTCCCTTCCGATTTTTCTTTTATTCATTATATTAACAACATACCAGTGAGATTACACTTTAGAGGGAATTGATGACATTTATAATGCTCCATCACACCTAAAAACAACTTTCTGGAAGTCTACCCTATTTCATTTCTGAGGCCTGAATGTGTTTCATTTTTAGTACTGTGGATCAACATGTGCTATATTTATTTAGTCCAATGGCTACTTCAATAAATACATTATTTTTATTTGAAAGCCAGTAATATTGCCTTTATTAGAATGAATAAGAAAAGGTGCAATTAGAGTGGTCAACAGCTTTATACCTTATTTAAATAAGCTATCATTATGTTTGAGAAAAATGGAAGGAAACCTAGCATTCATAAGGGTGACTAAATGTTCTTAATTTGCATAAAAATTTATCTTTCTGCCTCTTACCTATAAAGAGTTTATGAGTTCCAAAACTGAGATTGATATAGTCTAATGCAGCTTCTGATACACTGGAAGTCATCCAAACTGGAAAAAACTCAGAGATCCACCAATACGAGAAATGGATGACTCAATCACAATACATTCACACAGTGCAAACCTATCCCAAACCAAAAATGAACAAAATCCAGCTACCTTGACAATATGGATGTGTCTCACCAACACAGAGTAAAAGAAACCCAAATGCAAGAATGTAGATTTTATGATTCCATTTATATAAAACCCAAAAACATAAATTTAATGACGGTATTTAGAGATGACTGTTAAAAACTATAAATAAGATCAAGGGATTGATAACCATCAAGTAACCATCAGGCAGTCGTGCATTCGGGGAAGTGTGTGGAAACAGTGATTGGGAAAGGGTGAGGGGAGACTCCGGGTCGCTGACCGTGCTCCTGGATGATCACTTTGGGATTAGACTGTGAAAGAGCTGAGAGAGGGGAAAGAAATACAGCCTAACGTACCGGAAACTGATGTTTTATGTGATATAAACAATGTTATTCCAGAAAAAAACAGTAAAAACCACCTGCGTATTTTTCAAACTTAGTTTATTGCACAAACTTTTCTTGGAAACAATAACGGTTTATTAGGAAGTCTAGTTCATAAGGTAAGTTTTGTCATTTCAACTCAGGGGGTTTTGTATATTAGCTGTTACTTCCATAAAATGCCAACTGTGTCTTCATATTTTTGGCAATCTACCAGGTACATTTTAGGGCAAAGAGACATGATTTTTGGAAATAAAAGTGTGTCTGAGTTGTCATATCCTGTTTACAAGTTCAAATATACTGGAACACATTGTTTAGCACTTGCCTAAAATAGAAGAGCATGGTAAATTATTTGAGACTTTTTATAACTGGTCAGAAAATATTTCTGTTCTTCTCTCTCATTTTACTGAAATTGCCCAGTTTATTGAATTCTAGGTTGGAAATCATTCCTCCTTAGACATTTGAAGGTCTTTATTAAATTTTATCTTGCACTGCTGTTAAAGAGTCCAAAGCCATTCTGATTCCTGATACTTCACTTACAACCTTTTGAATTTTTTTTGTTCTTATCTTTGAAAGTTTATAGAATCTTATCTTTGACCTCAGTGTTCTGAAAATTTGGAGGAACACTTCAAGAAGAATATCAAAGTGCAAAAAACAAAATTTGGTACAAAATTAAATAATTGTCTAAAACAGATTAAGAAAACACAACAAATTATAAATTTTCATAATAAATTATCAGTCCTAAAACCTCACAGAATACTTAAAAAATAATCTATCTTTTATTAATTGACTGCCTTATATAATCTGTAATACATTTTTTTTCTATTTTTTTGACTGCTGACTTTTTTATCTCTTTTTTTTTTGGTAAACAGTTTGTAATATTTTCCACAGAGAAAACAGAAAAGTAATTCAGTCTCTTCTCTAGCATGGTAAATTAACATTTATTTTTTTTATAAATAGTTTAGATTAACATTTTTCTGCTCGACAACTTATAGTCATAATTCATTATTGATAATGCCATAGAAATTTGGGGAAACCCCTGGTCCCCATTATCTATTTCTGCACAACACATTACATTACCCCTAAGTTTAGTAGCTTAAAAAAAATCCGTTTATTCTATCTCATAATTTCATAGGTGAATAATTTGCGCAGGGCTTGGCTGGCCAATTCTTCTGCTCCATATAATGTGGACAGGGCCACTGGGAGAAACTCAGCTGGCAACCGCTGGTCCGGAGAGTTCATCCTCACATGCTGGGGTTCAGCTGAGACGTTCTCTCTCTCCATGCTGTCTTAGGGACTATCCATGTGGTCTCTGTGTGAATTTACCATCTAATGTCTTTGTGCTCTAAGAGACAGAGTGGAAGCTTACAATCCTCTTAAAGACAGGCCTCAGAACTGGCACAGTATCACTTCTCGTACACCGGGCAGAGCAGTAACTGGCCAGGCCCGATTCAAGGGGAGAGGAAATAGACCCAATCTCTTGATAGGAGTATAGAGAAGATTTTGTGGGGCAGTCTTTGTTATACCACTGTGATTCTATTTCAGTTTTCTATTGCTATCCAACCTCCCCCCCGCCCCCAAAATAGAGGCTTAAAACAATAATTTGTTGTTCTCTCTCATGGTTCTGTGGGTTTTCTGGACTCGATTTGGCTTTTTCTCATTTGAGGTTTCTCAATCTGTTGCAATCAGATGGAGGCTTCAAATGGCTGACACAAAAGAGGCCTCCTCACCAAATGCCTGAGCCTCAGCTGGCATGGCTGAAATAGGTGGGGGACGCGGCCCTCTCACATGACTAGCCTGAGCTTCCTCACAGCATGGCAACCTCAGGGTAATTGGACTCTTTATACAATGTGTTGCTTCCCCTAGAGTACATGTTTCAAGAGATCCAGGCAGAAGCTGCAAGACTTCTTAGGACTTAACCTCAGAATTCACCTGTATCACTTCTACTACAGAGGTCAAAACCCAGCAATATGGCCAACCCAGACTTGAGGGAGGAGACTGTACAAGGGCGTGAATACCAGCAGGCGCTGGGGGTATCTTTGATGTTAGCGGCCACACCCTAACAAATTTCTTTCATATATATACTCTTCATTTCAAGACGTTTCATCATCTTAAATACTCTTGAATCAACAACTCAGTAAGTTTGCATTGATGTCCATATGTAGTGAAATATTGCAAATTTTATGCAATTATATCTGATATGAGAAAACTTCCATTTTGATGAGATATGGCTGAGACAGAATCTTCCATTTACAATTTTACATATCCAGTGATCAAAAGAATTTTCCACAGAACACCTTCCGGCTCTGTAAATCACAACCTTTCTCCTCCTCCATGTTTTTTTTGTGCTGAGTTCCATAGCATAAATTCATAACACATTCTGACTCTAGTGCTGCACCTTTGTGTTTCACGGGGTGGGTTAACATGGTGGCAATATGAGTTTTTCTGGAAGCCATTCCTAGTCCCATGACTAGCTCAACTATATATGCAATATATATGCAACAGCTACATACGGAAGTGACTGCAGGCTACATAACTATATCACACTTAACCCAAACTAAATATGTCCCTAACTGAATTCAAATATGTGGACACCTATACAAATATGTGGCTACCTGATTGGAGGGAGAAGTGTGACAGAGGGGAAATTGGAGTAGAGAGAGTCAGCTGATTAGGGTTAAAATATCTTGTTTGCATATTTTACAGAAACATTGGAATATGTGAACACATTGCCAGAACCCCTTTCCAAAGCTTTTGCAAAGGCTTACTTATACTCTTTTCCTCCATCCCTGCCCTTCACCTCCATTCTCCCCATCACTTGAGGACAGCTTTCTTCTGGCTTGTTGCTACAGCCTCTACAACATGCCACCTTTCCTCAGATGTCAGCCCCTTTCAATCTACTCCCTATCCTGCAACAAGAGTAATCACTCTAACACATAAATTTGACCTGTTTGTCACTCTAGCTTAAAATCCTCAATGGCAAAGCCATTTGTCGAATTCTTTAACATGGTTTAGAAGGCTTTTTGAAGCCTGGACCATAAATACCCTTCATCCTAATTCTTCTCATTGGCCTTTCAAGCATTCTTTAATCCCATCACACTGAACTATTTTAATTCCCTGGTATACTTTTCACTCTGGGCCTTCCTAATTCCTAGGTCTGGGTTAGGTACTGTATTAGATATGGTAGAATATACTGCAATGAAAATTTGACCCTGAGATTTCATAATTCTAATGAAAGTTTATTCCTCACACATGCATAATTGAAAGTCAAAAGAGCTGCCTTCCATGTGTTGACCCAGCAACCCAAGCAGCTTTTATCTTACCAAATCAGCGTGAGGGCCTGCGGAGTACATGCTGCTTTTAAAGTTTTCAGTCATAAGGGGTCCAAACAACTGCTCACAGTCCCTGGGTCAGAATAAATCAAATTGCTGGAATAACTGGTGAGCACCACTAACCAGGTGACATTACCCATCTAAGCTACTCCCATCACACCTTCTACCAACCCCATCATCATTTTTAACACTCCTTTTGCCCAGGTCTTTTCACTTATCTCTCTACCCATTGTTAATATCTCTCTACCCATTCTGTGAGAGCAAGAAGCATGTTAGTGTGGTTTAACATTTTGTTCTTTCCTCGTACCTAGCAAACTCTAGGCATTCGATGAATGTTTACTGAATGAATAAATAAATGCATTGACATTATCAAACGTTTATCGCAAGGCCACAACTGCTAAGGCTGAGCTCTAGAGCCCGAGAGCCACAACTATTGAGACCACGTGCCACAACTACTGAAGCCCGCGCGCCTAGAGCCAGTGCTCTGCAACGGGAGAGGCCACTGAAATGAGAAGCCTGTGCACTGCAATGAAGAGTAGCCCCTGCTCTCTGCAACTGGAGAAAGCCTGTGTGCAGCAACGAAGGCCCAAAACAGCCAATAAATAAATAAATTTATTTAAAAAAAAATAGAATAACCACCAAGGGAAAGGAAACAAACAGCATATTCCTAAAACTATACGGTATTGCTTGGGGGTGGGAGGGAGCGGGGTAGAGAGAGAGAGAGGACAGATAGAAAAAGAGAAAGAGACAAGAAAGAAACAGAGAGACTAGGAGCCTCTAAACTATTAACCTGGTGACAGCTCTTTGGTGCAGAGAGAAACTTCAGAGGTCTATTATCTTTGATCTTTGAAATGCTAATTCACGGATTAAAGACTTTCCAACACTTGTTACTTACACATAACTTTTTATAGGAGGCTTCTGAAAGGTCAGGCCACAGCAACTCCCCAGGTGGGAAATGATGCTTTTGGTTGCCCTGACAGTGACTGAGAAACCAGGGTGATGAGGTGAAGCCCTGTCAAGGTCTGAGGCCATCCATCTCTTCTTCAGAATGAGTAAAAGATACTCCAGCATCTGGTAAGTTTGCATTTGAAAAGAGATGTTTCACAGTAATGCAACAACATTGTTCTTTCCCACATCATCCTTTTTGTTTGGTAATGTCATCCAGGGTCTTTCATTCTGTAACTATTAGGGACCTCTGACTACTAATTATTCAGAAGATCCCTAAACTTTGAAGTTGTTGCATTGATGCTGTCTCCCTTTTTGATTTTTTTCATTCTAAAATTTTGTTGTTCTTGTTTGACCCCAGGAGATTTCATCTAGGCAATAAAGAAGAGCAAGAACGGGGTACAGGGCTATACAGACAAAAGGAAGGGTCTGTGAGGAAGGAAGTCCATCAACAGTTAAGTGATTTTGAAACTGAGTTCCCCTGAAACTGAGTATATAATGAACCTCTCTATCCAAAACTTTATTCCCTGTCTTGTCCCACCCTTATTCCCCTCAGGATTGCGGAGTATCAGAGAAAAAGGGGGACTGAAATTGAGCAGGACCCTGAAGGGTCCTCCTGGGTACAAAAGCCTCTCCGTGTCCCCCATTTCTTATTTGTTCAAAAAGGCTTTCCCTGAGTTCCAAAGAGCAGACTCAAGCAGTTACTAATTAGGGAAGTGAGAAAATGCAGAAACAAAGGAAAAGCAGTTAAAGAAGGAAAGTCATGACAATAGTTTAGCTATAAACATTTCTAGTTCTTCCTCAAAGGATATGCGTAACAGTCTGGCACATCTTTGAGTTCTTCTGCGGGAACTAAGACCCTCCCCTCCCCCATCCAGGTGAAGGATGGTGACGACATGCTGAGCACAGGCTTGTAGACCACAGACTGGGGGGGACCAGAAGGTTGATTAAGATTCCTTCCAACTCGAGGATGGAAGATGCCTTAGAGGACTGGGGCGGGGAGGGTGGGGGGGACTCGAGGGGGGGGGGAGTCAAGGAAGGGAGGGAATACGGGGATATGTGTATAAAAACAGATGATTGAACTTGGTGTACCCCCAAAAAAATAAAATAAAAAAATAAAAAATAAAAAAAATAAAAAAAATAAAAGATTCCTGAAACAACACCTTGTTACCTCACCACCAACTGATCAGAAGAAAGTCACACACCCTGTAGCCCTCACCCCTAACAATGCCTTTGAAATCCTTCCCTGAAAGTCACTGGGGAGTTCGGGTCTTTGGAAGATGAGCTGTCAGTGCTCCTTGGCATGCTGCAAATAAATCTAATAAATACTGTATTTTCCTTCACCACAACCAGCTGTCAGTAAATCGGCTTTGCTGCACAACAGGCAAGTGGGCCCACGTTTGGTTCAGTAGCAGTGTCAGCATGAAGATTCATAACAACAAGAGAAAATCTGAAGGGAGGGCAAAAAGCAACAATTTAATTTTAGCTTTTTCCTCCTTTCAGCCAGGAATTCTTAGTCTTGGTTGTTCCTTGAAATCATCTGAGGAAATTTCTAAAAATATAGATTTCTTGGCCTCATTTCCACATACTTTGATTCAATGGATTCAAAGTGGGTCCTGGACATCTCATATTAAACACACACACACACACACACACACACACATTTTAATGAAAATCCAGAAGTGAGCACCTCTGGCCTAGGGGATCCACTAGTCGCCTGTTGTATTGAATACTGTCTACACAGCCACAGTTCTCATCTAACTTGCACACTTGAAACTTTATGTGTTGTTTTACTTCAAACAATTCTTGATTTTTACATCCACCTCCCCAAGTCAAATCCATTCTTCTTCAATAGTCACCCGCTCCTCCCAAGAACCTTCCATCACCACCGACTCATGTGAAAAACCTCTTGACACCTTCATGCACCTCACACCATCCTCACATTCAGTCATCAAGTCCTGCTGATTTTACTTTTAGGAAATCTGTCCACTAGTCTGTACCTCCACTGCCTTTGCAATGCCCCAACCTCCCCCCACCCCGCCCCCCACACACACTCATTTTGCACCTGGATTACTAGGATGGTCTCGGAGCCAGCTTTCCTTCTTCCACTCTTGTTCTCATATAATTCATACTACACATAAATTTGTTTATGACACACTCTTGCTGAAATGCTTTCAAGATCTTTCTTAGAATGGTTGTTACCAGGGTATGGGTTGGGAAAAAGGACAGATACCGACTAAAGGGTACAAGCTTCTAATTATAAGCTTAACAAGTTCTAGGGATCTAATATATAGCGTGGTAATTATAGCTAATAATACTGTATTGTATACATGAAAATTACTAAGAGAATAGATCTTAAATGTTCTCACCACAAAAAAAAGAAAGGGCAATTATATGACAGGATGGAGTTAGCAACGAAGGTGATGGTTGTACTCATTCTGCAACACATAAATGTGTCAAAGTAAGACTTTGTAAACCTGAAACTTACACAGTGTTATATGTCAATCATATCTCAATAAAGCAGGGTGGGGGAAGATCTTTCTTTTGCTCTAAGGATAAAGTCCCATTTGTTTCATTTGACCCACTAGGTCTGGTCCACTTCTACAAGTTCATTTCCCGCTCTCCTTCCCCACTCACCCTACTTCTATGTCTTCACAGACCTTTCTTCTCCTTTGTTTTTAAGCCACATCAAATCTGTGGTCTCCTGAAGGGCCTTCATACAAGATCATTGTCCATTTTGCCTGGATTGTCCATCCTCACATCATTCCTCTCCCACCCCCACCCCAGATCCCTACACCACTTCCTTGTCATTTTTGGCCCAACTAGATTCTGTGTACCCTTTAGTTCTCAAGTTAAATATTACGCTCATTTTAAATTAGGTCCACTTAATAAATGCTCTGACACCCTGTATTGTTCCCTTAGAGCATTTCCAATAATTGTGATTAAATATTTATTCGTGTATTTATGTATTTTTCTTTCCCAGTAGAATGTAAGTTTCATAAAGTCATGGACTATGTCTGCCTTGTTAATGCTAACTGCCTACCATGTATCACAATGTAGGTCTTGTAGACCTCAAACATTAAATATTTGTTGAACAAATGATTAAAATGGGAGCTTCCTCTTTCCATGGTATTAGTATCTATGGGATTCTCTTGACTCTGAAAGATTGATGAGCACTCATGATTCCCAGCTTAGCTGTCACAGGGAGGAGCTGAGGATGAGAAAATCAAGATTATAAGAAACTTCAGAAAGAATTTTAACTGGGCAGGTATCGCACTGAGGTTTTCTAATAATCTGTGCCCTTTTACCCAGTCTATGTTTGCTAGATTGTCTTCCTCACACCTGCTTGCCCAAGGGGTCCTGGTGGATTGCTGTCACGATGCTATTCTAAAGCAGAGACATGGCATGCAGGATGTGATGTGGATCATGGGACATGAGCAGTGAGGGACACATGACAGCTTAGAATGACACCTGGGTCACCCACTGACACCAGCTGAACTGGAGATTTCCAAGCACTGATATACCTCTGTGATTCCAGTCCCTGGTCTAGCACCTTCAATAAATCTCTCTTCTGGAGAAGCTCTACAGTCCAGAATTGTCTTTACCTTTTACTACATGGACATTTCTAAAGTTCCTCCACTACTCTATTAGCTATTTAAAGTTCCTGTTTAATTCAAATAGTTTCAATCTTTTCTGTTTCAGAGGCCAAAGAAACATATAATGCTTCTGCTAGTCTTGTTCTGGCCCCAAAATATATGCCAGATATCAAAACAATCAAAGAGCAACCTACTCTTTTTTTTGCAGTCATCTGATCATCTGATTACCAATCAAAAAACTTTTTTACAGTAATAAGTCAAAAAAAAAAAAGTGAGATCATAGTACCTAGAACTGTAAAGGAAGACAGCACAGACATAATTTCCTTCAGCCACTCAGCACTGATACAGTTAACTAGGCTCTAGGACTCACCAATGAAATTTCTGGGAACTTCTGAAGGTATTACCCAGCAGAAGTACCCGTAAACCTCATCCTTCCAGGCATCTTACACCATGAACTCATTTATCTGCATGAGGAGCTGCACTTTTCAAGTTATTTAGCACCTCCATTCAGCAAATATTGCAAAGGGAGCAATCTTAGGGCAGTCAACAAATGGAGTCATCCACAATCTGGAAACCATTTTCTGGTCCCAGGGGAGTTCTAGAGACTGAGACTCACGTCATAAAGAACTGATAGGCACCAAGTGCAATACCAGTGCAGGCACCATTGTTCCTCCAAGGTCCCCAGTAGCAAGCTGGGTCTCTTGGCTTAAGCTCCTGGGGTATCCCAACTGATAAACAGATAAAAGTATAAAGAAAAAAAAGAAAGTATTTATTGTTTTTTTTAAATTTATTGCGTATAAGCAAAAGATTTATTCCCATTCTTGTTTTATCATTTAAAATGAACTATTATCAGTATGTATGTGATCATAACCCATTATTACAACACAAATTTCTGTTATTAGAAGAATCTCATCTTGTTAACACTATTATTAACAACTATTATGTAGTGAGGGCTCACTATGTGCTAACAATGTGTTAAGCATACTATAGTGATTACCTCATCCAATTGTGACTAAAATTTTCTGAGAAACTGGGTAATCTGCATAATCTTGCATATGAGAGGACCTGTATTATGAAATAAATTTCATCTCATTCAACAGTGATAGCAACCCTATGAGAAGTTAGTAAACTTTCGTAATACGAACTACGTAACTATAATAAAGGGAGGTTGGGAAACATTTGTGTAAAAGTAATAACTGTGGTAAACTCTTTGATAAATAAGAGCAGAAGAGTTTGTTTTGATGCATTTCGTAAGGAAAGCCAACAGATCTTAAACAGAACATAAGATTAGAGACCTTTATATTAAGATGGGACAATATTCTAGTGTATCAGTCATAATAAATAGCATTTACACTTGCAAAACACATTTTATTCTACATAATTCTATATAATTCTCAAAATACTAGATGGAAAAGTTAAGGATGAGATCCTAACTAAGAGTCTGTTTAAGAATTCGAAAAAAGATAAGAATCTCACCAACGAGTGAAATGTTTTTCTTTAGTTGTCTACTTACGAAAAAAAATTTTCATTGAGATAATATTTAAATATACAGTTAACCCTTGAACAATGCAGGGGTTAGAGGCACCGATTCCCTGTGAAGTAAAAAATCCAAGTATTATCTCTGTCTCAAAAACAATAAAATTGATAAATGACTCACCCAAGGGCAAGAAGCTAAAACAGTTTGAATAGGATCAGGACTCAAATCCTAGGTCTTTTGATCCCACATATTGTGATTTCAAATCCAACACAAGTTTTCCCCCCACACTCAGTTTAAAGAGCTGTAAAATGAAAATACAAGTACTATATTTATTGAAAAGAATCCAGATATAAGTGGGCCTGTGCAATTCAAACTCATGTTATTCAAGGGTCAACTTTAATACAATCACATACTTTAAAGAGCCAGCCTTTCAGAATATAAAAATTCTAAGTATAATTCCCACTTTTAAGTTCTTTATAAAAATAGAGATAGACTTGTAAAATAAACTTACTAAAAATTGTATTTTGAAATTTATGCATTTTCTTTAAGGGTGGTATAGCATTTAAACACCCACAACTGAAAGTCACACTTTTAGGTGTTATCTGTAAAAATTTGGATGAGTAACTTTTGCTAATCTGTTTCATCAGCTGTAAAGTCAGAATAATAATAGCTTTACCCTACAGGATTGTTTTGAAAGATAGAAACAAAATTGATTATTTGGCCTTGGGGAATTAAGTATAATTACTGTAATGACAATTATATTTGCCTAGTCACATTTACAGAAACCTGTGTACATATTTGATTACTATGTGCTTTAATTCGGTAAATATTTAAATTAGCTCTGAGTGGCAAGATTCCCAATAATGAAGCACTTTAGAACACAGTATTACACTCATATTTAAAAGTATTTGCTTTATTCATCTGTCTCTAAAAGCAATTTCAGATCAATTTTAGTATACGCACAAATTTGACATTTAATTAAAATTATGTTCCATGTTTTAAAAGAAATTTTTATGTCAACTTGATTTCAGACACCCAGCAGAGTTGTTTGTGCTTCATACTCAAAGCTGGAGTTTCATGTGGATTACTCAGTTTATTAGTTGGTGTCTTAGCTCAGGCTGCTGGAACAAAATGCCACAGACTGGGTGATTTAAACAACAGGCATTTATTTTTTCACAGATCTGAGCCTGGGAAGTCTAAGATCAGGGTGCCAGCATCATTAGGTTCTGGTGAAGGAATGTATTCTTGCCTTGCTGATGGCTACCTTCTTGCTGTGTCCTCATAGGACAGGGAGATAGAAAGAGGGTGCAAGCCCTCTGATGGCTCTTTTTATAAGGACAATAATTCCACCTCAGGGCCCCATCATCATGCCCTCATCTAAACCTAATGACCTCCCAAAGGCCCTACTTCCAAATACCCTCACAATGGAGATTAGGACTTCAACATATGAATTTTTAGGGATGCAGCATTCAGTTCACAACATTTGGCTAGGGCTGACATGACAAAGTACCACAAGTGGGGTGGCTTACACAATACAAACCTCTTGCCTCACAGTTATGGAGGCTGGAAGTCTGAAATCAATATGTCAGTAGGATTGGTTTCTGCTGAGAGTCGGGCAGGGCAATCTGTTTCATGTTGCTTCTGGTGGTTTGCTGGCAACCTTTGGCATCCCTCTGTGTGTGTCTCTGTGTCCAATACTCCCCTTCTAATAAGGACACCAGTCATATTGGATTAGGAGCCTACCCTACTCCAGAATGACCTCATCTTACATCTGCAATGATCCTATTTTCAGATAAGGTCACATTCTAAGGTATTCTAGGATACCAACATACGAATGGGGAGGGCACAGTTCAACACATAATGCTTAGTTACCTTTACTAGCTATAAAACTTAAAGATATGAAACATATTATTTAGCTCCTAAGTAGTCACAGGATATACTGCTTTTTCACATTAATATAAAATATGTATTATTTAATATATTGCATGGTCTATGTTTGAAGTATTGGCAATACTGAAATAAAATTCCAAGCTTTATGAATGAAAAGGAACATTCATTTACAAAAAGAAATTGAATCCTAAGTGTCATCTGAGACCATTTTACCAAATCAAATTAGCAATTTGTTCAGTTTTCTGGTATGGTACTTTCAGTGTTTAAAAGTGTTTTCTCAATTAGCTATTAAAAAAGCATTTAATTTTGCATAAAGCAGCTTTCACTTCAGAGCCTTAATTAAAAGTCACTGTTCAATTATTTATGTACCACTCAGGGTATCAAATGATTTAGAAGGAAGTAACATTTTACAGATTTGGGCACACTGACACTCAGGGTACATTTAAAATATGGTTATGACCTTCCCTCTTTGGGTTTGTATCTGTTAGCCTTTAGAGAAAGCTGCCTGCTAATGCAGTCTCTGATGAGATCAAAAGCCAAGAAGATGCTGGAAATGTTTTGAATACTCAAAAGTCTGGAGAAATCTGAAGCTCAAAAAGTTTTACCAGCTTGCAGGAGAACAATTAGGTTGATGCATTTTAAGAGCTAAACAATAATCATGCTGAAAGAAAAAAGACTCGGTTATCTATGCAATAGGACATCTGCAGGTCCTTGGTGACCACGCAGGCCACAGGGGTGGCAGACTCCCCAGTATAGTGACCGCCAGCCCTGGCCAGCTGCCTTAGCGGTCTCTGAAGCAACAGGAGCTTGAGGGCATGTCCGTGGTTCCCCAAAACAGTGAGCTATGGAGACTGACACTGCCCATCATGGACAAGCTGCCTGAGGAGGAGCTGTAGGAGTTGTACCTCAGGTGGAAGCAAATCAGCTGGCTTCAGGTGACACCCAGAGGCATAGTGGGGGCTCTGACCAGGTACAGCTTCAAACAGCAAACCTGATATTTGTTTTTACATTCGCAGGATCCCAAAAGTCTTAGTTCAGTTTTAAGTTCTAGTATCTTCAGTAGCACAGATGTTACAAATTTATAAAATGAGCATGATTTGAAAGACTATTTATTTGCATTTATTTAGTTCTGAAATATCTGAAAAAATACTGGGGTTTTTTTGGTTTGTTTTAGTCCCTTTGAAGATGGCAGACACTGACTAAAACAAAAATTAAATTAAAAACGTATTATTTGACCAACAAGCACATGAAAAGATGCTTAACATCACTAATCATTAAGAAGATGCAAAATCAAAACACAATGAGAGAAAATGGCAGAGTAGGAGGACGTGCGCTCACTCCCTCTTGCAAGAGCACCAGAATTACAAATAACTGCTGAACAATTATCGACAGAAAGACACTGGAACTCACCAAAAAAGACACCCCACATCCAGAGACAAAGGAGAAGCCACAATGAGACGGTAGGAAGGGCGCAATCGCGTTAAAATCAAATCCCATAAATGCTGGATGGGTGACTCACAAACTGGAGAACAGTTATACTGCAGAAGTGCACCCACTAAAGTGAGGGTTCTGAGCCCCACATCAGGCTTCCCAACCTGGGAGTCCAGCAATGGGAGGAGAAATCCCCAGAGAATCAGACTCTGAAAGCCAGTGGGATTTGATTGCAGGACCTCCACAGGACTGGGGGAAACAGAGACTCCACTCTTGGAGGGCACACAAAAAAATGTGCTCACCAGGACCCAGGGGGAAGGAGCAGTGACCCCATGGGAGACTGAACCAGACCTACCTGCTGGTGTTGGGGGGTTGCTGCGGAGGTGGAGGGCAGCTGTGGCTCACCGAGGAGACAGGGGCACTGGCAGCAGGGATCTGGGAAGTGCTTATTGGTGTAAGCCCTCCCAGAGTCTGCCATTAGCCCCACCAAAGAGCCTGTGGGCTCCAGCACTAGGTGGCCTCAGGCCAAACAACCAACAAGGTGTGAACACAGCCCCACCCATTAGCAGACAAGCACATTAAAGCCTTACTGAGCTCCGCCCACCCAGCCCTACCCACCATCAGTTCCTCCCATCAGGAAGCACGCATGAGCCTCCTAGACAGCTTCCTCCACAAGAGGGCAGACAGCAGGATCAAGCAGTATCAGCAGTATTTCGTCTTGTGGAACTGAAAACCACAGCCACAGAAAGATACAGAAAATGAAAAAGCAGAGGACTTTGTACCAGATGAAGGGACAGGATAAAACCCCAGAAAAACAACTAAATGAAGAGGAGATAGGCACCCTTACAGAAAAAGAATTCAGAATAATGATGGTGAAGATGATCCAGGACTTTGAAAAAAGACTGGATGCAAAGATCAAAAAGTTTACCAAAGACCTAGAAGAATTAAAGAACAAACAAACAGAGATATGCAATACAATAACTGAAATGAAAAATACACTAGAAGGAACTAATAGCAGATTAACAGAGGCAGAAGGGCAAATAACTGACCCAGAAGACAGAATGGTGATAATCACTGATGTGGAAAAGAATAAAGAAAAAAGAATGAAAAGAACTGAAGACAGCTTAAGATACCTCTGGGACAATGTTAAATGCACCAACATTCGCATTATAGGGGTCCCAGAAGGAGAAGAGAGAGAGAAAGGACCCAAGAAAATATTGGAAGAGATTATAGCTGAAAACTTCCCTAACAGGGGAAAGGAAATAGCTACCCAAGTCTAGGAAGCTCAGAGAGTTCCAGGCAGGATAAACCCAAGGAGAAACACACCAAGACATATAGTAGTCAAATTGACAGAAATTAAAGACAGAAAAAAGTTATTAAAAGCAACAAGGGAAAAACAACAAATAACATACAAGGGAACGCCCATAAGGTTAACAGCTGATTTCTCAGCAGAAACTCTGCAAGCCAGAAGGGAGTGGCATGATATATTTCAAGTGATGAAAGGGAAGAACCTACAACCAAGAATACTCTACCCAGCAAGGATCTCATTCAGATTCGACGTAGAAATCAAAAGCTTTACAGACAAGCAACAGCTAAGAGAATTCAGCACCACCAAACCAGCCCTACAACAAATGCTAAAGGAATTTCTCTAAGCAGGAAACATAAGAGAAGAAAAGGACCTACAGAAACAACAACAAAACAATTAAGAAAATGGTAATAGGAACATACATATAGATAATTACCTTGAATGTAAATGGACTAAATGCACCAACCAAAAGACACAGACTGGCTGAATGGATACAAAAACAAGACCCATATATATGCTGTCTACAAGAGACCCACTTCAGACCTAGGCACACATACAGACTGAAAGTGAGGGGATGGAAAAAGATATTCCATGCAAACGGAAATCAAAAGAAAGCTGGAGTAGCGATACTCATATCAGATAAAATAGACTTTAAAATAAATGTTACAAGAGACAAGAAAGGACATTATATCAAGATCAAGGGATCAATCCAAGAAGAGGAGATAACAATTACAAATATATATGTACCCAATATAGGAACACCTCAATACATAAGGCAAATGCTAACAACTATGAAAGAGGAAATGCAAGGCAGAAATAGAGACACAGATGTAGAGAACAAACATATGGACAACAAGTGGGGAAACAGGAGAGGGTTGAGGGGGAATGAATTGGGTGATTGGGATACCAAATTGTACACTCTAAATATATGCTGTTTAATGTCTGTTAACTGTATCTCAATAGAAGTTCTTAAAAAAAAAAAACACACACACACAATGAGATATCACCTCATACACATTACGATGGCTAATACTATCAAAAAAAAAAAAAAAAAAAACCCCAGAAAATAACAAGTGTTGGCAAGGCTGTGAAGAAATCAGAACACTTGTGCCCTGTTGGTGGGAATGCAAAATGGTGCAGCCACTATAGAAAATAGTATGCTGGTTCTTCAAAAGATTAAAAATAGAATGACTATATGATCCAGCAATTTTGCTTCTAGATATATATCCAAAAGAATTGAGAGCAGGGTCTTGAAAAGATATTTATACATTCATGTTCATAGCAACATTATTGACAACAGCCAAAGGTGGAAGCAACTCAAATGTCCATCAATGGATGAAATGCTAAATAAAATGTGGCATATACATATATTAGAATATTATTCTGCCTTAAAAAGGAAGGAAATTCTGACACATGCTACACTGTGGATGAATCACAAGGACATTATGTTAAGTGAAATAAACCAGTCACAAAAAGACAAACAGTAAATTATTGTTTTAACATGAGATATCTAGAGTAGTTAAATTCAACTAAATAGAAAGTGGAAGTGTAGTTGTCAGGGGTTGCAGGAAAGAGAAAATGGGCACTTGTTTCATGGGTATAGAGCTGCAGTTTCGCAAGATAAAAAGCTCTGCAAATTTGTTGCACAACCATGAATACACAATACTTCTTAACTGTATGTTAAGAAATGTTAACCATTTTAACAATGATAAATTTTATGTTATGGGATTTTTACCACAATAAAAAATCTATTACTCAAAGTGTCTCAAAACTGCATGAAGTGAATGGACAGATCATCCAGACAGAAAATTAATAAGGAAACACAAGCTTTAAATGACACAATAAACCAGCTTGATTTAATAGACATCTATAGGACATTACATCCAAAAACAGCAGATTACATGTTCTTCTCAAGTGCACATGGAACATTCTCCAGCAAAGATCACATTTTGGGTCACAAATCAAGCATTGGTAAATTTAAGAAAATTGAAATCGTATTAAGCATCTTTTCCAACCACAACACTATGAGATTAGAAATCAATTACAGGAAAAATACTGTAAAAAACAAAAATACATGGAGGTTAAATAATACACTACTAAATAACCAAGATATCACTGAAGAAATCAGAGGGAATCAAAAAAATCTAGAGACAAATGACAATGAAAACACAATGATCCAAAACCTATGGGATGCAGCAGAAGTTTATAGCAATACAATCCTACCTCAAGAAACAAGAAAAATCCCAAATAAACAATCTAACCTTACAAAGAAACTAGAGAAAGAAGAGCAAACAAAACTAAAAGTTAATAGATTGAGAGAAATCATAAAGATCACAGCAGAAATAAATGAAATAGAAACAAAGAAAACGAGCAAATATCAATAAAACTAAAAGCTGGTTCTTTGAGAAGATAAACAAAATTGATAAACCTCTAGCAAGACTCATCAAGAAAAAGAGGGAGAGGACTCAAATCAATAAAATTAGAAATGAAACAGGAAAAGTTACAATGGACACCACGGAAATAAAAAGCACCATAAAAGACTACTACAAGCAACTATATGCTAATAAAATGGACAACCTGGATGAAATGGACAGATTCTTAGAAAGGTATAAGCTTCCAAGGCTGAATCAGGAAGACATAGAAAATATGAACAGACCAATCACAAGGAATGAAATTGAAACTGTGATTAAAAATCTCCCAACAAACAAAAGCCCAGGACCAGATGGATTCACAGGTGAAATTTATCAAACATTTAGAGAAGAGCTAACACCCATTCTTCTCAAGCTCTTCCAAGAAACTGCAGAGGAAGGAACACTCCCAAACTCATTTTATGAGGCCACGATCACCCTGATACCAAAACCAGACAAAGATACTACAGAAAAAGAAAATTACAGACGAATATCACTGATGAATGTAGATGCAAAAGTCCTCAACAAAATACTAGTCGACAGAATCCAACAACACATTAAAAGGATCATACACCATGATCAAGTGGGGTTTATCCCTGGAATGCAAGGATTTTTCAATATATGCAAATCAATCAATGTGATACACCACATTAACAAACTGAAGGATAAAAACCACATGATCATCTCAATAGATGCAGAAAAATCTTTTGACAAAATTCAACACCCATTTATGATAAAAACTCTCCAGAAGGTGGGCATGGAGGGAACCTACCTCAACATATTAAAGGCCATATACAACAAACCCACAGCAAACATCACTCTCAATGGTGAAAAACTGAAAGCATTCCCTCTAAGATCAAGAACAAGACAAGGATGTCCACTCTCGCCACTACTATTCAACATAGTTTTGGAAGTCCTTGCCACAGCAATCAGAGAAGAAAAAGAAATAAAAGGAATCCAAATTGGAAAAGAAGAAGTAAAACTGTCACTGTTCACAGATGCCATGATACTATACATAGAAAATCCTAAAGATGCCACCAGAAAACTACTGGAGCTCATCAATGAATTTGGTAAAGTTGCAGGATACAAAATTAACAGAGAAATCTGTTGCATTTTTATACACTAACAATGAAAGATCAGAAAGAGAAATTAAGGAAACAATCCCATTCACCACTGCAACACAAAGAAAAAAATACCTAGCAATAAACCTAACTAAGGAGGGAAAAGACCTGTACTCAGAAAACTATAAGACACTCATGAAAGAAATCAAAGGCAACACAGATGGAGAGATATACCATGTTCTCGGATTGGAAGAATCAACATTGTCAAAATGACTATACTACCCAAAGCAATTTACAGATTCAATGCAATCCCGATCAAACTACCAATGGCATTTCTCACAGAACTAGGACTAGAAATTTTACGATTTGTATGGAAATGCAAAAGACTCCGAATAGCCAAAGCAATCTTGAGAAGGAAAGACGGAGTTGGTGGAATCAGGCTTCCTGACTTCAAACTATACTACAAGGCTACAGTGATCAAGACAGGATGGTACTGGCACAAAAACAGAAATATAGATCAATGGAACAGGATCGAAAGCCCAGAGATAAACTATGGTCAACTAATCTATGACAAAGGAGGCAAGGATACACAATGGACAAGAGGCAGCCTCTTCAATAAGTGGTGCTGGGAAAACTGGACAGCTACATGGAAAAGAATGAAATTAGAACACTCCCTAACACCATACACAAAAATAAACTCCAAATGGATGAAAGACCTAACTGTAAGGCCAGACACTATAAAACTCCTAGAGGAAAACACAGGAAGAACACTCTTCGACATAAATCACAGCAACATCTTTTTTGATCCACTCCCTAGAGTAATGGAAATAAAAACAAAAATAAATAAGTGGGACCTAATGAAACTTCAAAGCTTCTACACAGCAAGGGAAACTATAAGCAAGACGAAAAGACAACCCTCAGAATGGGAGAAAATATTTGCAAATGAATCAACAGACAAAGGATTCATCTCCAAAATATATAAACAGTTCATCCAGCTCAAAATCAAAAACACAAACAACCTAATCAAAAAATGGGCAGAGGCCCTAAATGGGCATTTCTCCAAAGAAGACATATGGATGGCCAAGAGGCACATGAAAAGCTGCTCAACATCACTAATTCTTAGAGAAATGCAAATCAAAACTACAATGAGGTATCACCTCACACTGGTTAGAATGGGCATCATCAGAAAATCTACAAACAGTACACGCTGGAGAGGGTGTGGAGAAAAGGGAACGCTCTTGTACTGTTGGTGGGAATGTAAATTGATACAGCCACTATGGAGAACAGTATGGAGGTTCCTTGAAAAACTGAAAATAGAGTTTTACCATATGACCCAGCAATCCCACTCCTGGGCACATACCCAGAGAACACCATCATTCAAAAAGACACATGCACTCCAATGTTCACTGCAGTACTATTTACAACAGCCAGGACATGGAAGCAACCTAAATGTCCATCAACAGATGAATGGATAAGGAAGATGTGGTACATATATACAATGGAATATTACTCAGCTGTAAAAAGCAATGAAACTGGGAGATTTGTAGAGACATGGATGGACCTAGAGACTGTCATACAGAGTGAAGTGAGTCAGAAAGAGAAAAACAAATATCGTATATTAACACATATATGCAGAATATAGAAAAATGGTACAAATCAACCAGTTTGCAACGCTGAAATAGAGACATAGATGTAGAGAACAAACATGTGGACACCAAGTGGGGAAAGCGGGGAGGGTTGGGGGGGAATGAATTGGGAGATTGGGATTGCCATATATATATTACTAATAAGAAAAAAAATACCAAATTGTGCACTCTAAATATATGCAGTCTGTTAACTGTATCTCAATAAAAGTTCTTTAAAAAAAAAAACCTGCTTGATGAGATATATGTAAACAATTTACATTTTCAATTTTTTTTTTATTTTGAAGCATTTATACTTCTTAGATTATTAAAACTTAAGAACATTTAAGACTTTTGAGATAACCCATGTTTTGGGTCTTCCCTCCATTTATAGCTGGTGGTGTACACTATTAAGTTTAGATTAGCCAAAGTGTTACTATGCTAAAATCCATGTTGTAAATAAAAGCTTCAATATTATTTTGAAATACTTGATATTTCAAAAATTTGTATAGATTTGAAATCCATTTGCATTGTCACAGAACTTTCAGTATTTCCTTTGGCAATGAAAAAAGTGAAGTGCCATCAGATCCTAAAATATAATTTCAAATATATATTTTAGAATAGTTGCAAGAACAGTTCAAATCTTTTCACTTTTAACTATGACAAATTTCAATTATATATAAAAAAAGAGATGCTGGGATAACTGGAGACCTATGTTTAAGAGTCAACAGCACACTATTGAAAGAGTTGACAGAAGAATCGGAAGACTCATAAAAATACTGTTACTGAGAATAAAGAATTCTATATTGTTTAAAAAATACCTGCTTTTTAAAATGAAAATGCACTATTTTTAAAATAAAAAATGTGTTTACTTGCAAAATCAACTTTCACAAATAAGAAGGCCATGAGATACTCTTCTAATTTAAATCACCAAACTTTTTTTTTTAATTGACTGAGTTGCTTCCAGAAAGATCAGTGAAGTCATACCAGTTATCAGAAGGCTGGGGAACAAATTCAACCTCCTAAAGCAAACACTGTCCACAACTTTAGGTGAACAAACACTGTTCTCCAAAGCAAACATTTTCACAAACACCGTTTTCCATAAAACAGTTCTAAGGTCAACAATACTTGGGACATCTCTAACAAATATAAAATATAAATATAAAAAACAACTTAGAACACAAATATTAGGGAAAAATTTCCGTCCCCTTTTAGATATTCACTTTAGGATGATAAGGAACAGACTAAATGTAGATTTAACTTACTTTTTATGGTAAATAAAGGCTAAATATTGTCCTCTTTCTTCCTTTCTCTCTAAACATATAGTAATGATTAACCTAGTGATGTAAATTCACACATCACTTGTTTCAGCACCTTTCATTTTTCCTTCTGTTTTACTTAAGGATCTTCAAATAGGGACTTTTTTCCTTTCACTTAATAAAGGCTCAATTAAAGTATCCTGGGCTAGTAATTTCTTTTCTCTCTTAGTTAATTGTGAATGAGCATTGTAACCAAACTTCCTTATATTCTGATTGACATTTTGAAAATTGTTGTAGGTTGAATAATTACCCCGCACACATACCCCTGCAAGGTATTCACAGCCTCATCTCCAGAACCTGTGAATATGTTACTTACATAGCAAAGGAGCTTTGCAGATGTAACTGAATTAAGGATTTTGATATGGGGAGATTATCTGGGTGTGATGTAATCACAAGAGTCCTGTAAGAGGTAGAGTAGGCATGCACAGAACGGAGGCTGTGCTGCTGTATGGAGGAAGGAACCACAAGTCAAGGAATGCAGGCAGTGTCTAGAAGCTGAAAAGGCAAGGATCTGGACTCTTCCCTAGAGCCTGCACAAGAACACAGCTCTGCTGACCCATTCTAGACTTCTGACCATCAGACAATAAGATAATAAATTTGTGTGCTTTTAAGCCACTACACATGTGGTGATTTGTTTGCCAGTAGGAAATTAATCCAACAATGGTCTGTAAGCAGCTTTCACTCATCTCCTTTGTGGGATCTGCACCTGTTGTCTCTGGTGTTGCTTTTTGGTGTGTTTTTGAGGCCAGCACTGCTCAAGCCTGTGCTCCTGGTTACTGGCCTAAAAGTGATTGAAACCCTAGGTGAATGGTGTTGCCTTAGCTGCCTTAAAGAGCTCAGTTTCTCCTATCTGTGGCTACCTAACATTTATATTAGAAAGTCATTCACTATAACAGAAACAGTAACAAATTAATTTTGAATAAGATAGACAACCTAGAGAGAGATACAAGGAGACATCAGTACTTAAGCCCAATTAGTGACTCTAATCAGTAAGCTTTAGCTCCTCATCACTGCTTAAGCTAATTTGAGTTTCTATAAATTTGACTGGAATAAACTCATTTTGAACCTGTATTGTTCTAAGTCTGGAACTATCAGACCACATTGATATGAAAAATGTTCCCTAACTGCAATATTCTTATGCTCTTTAATTAAATATTGATCTTTGAAGCTTTCTCTGATTATCCTCTCTCCTATTTGGTTCAGAGCCCAGATTGCTTGTGGCTTGCTTCTGCTTCCACGTAGAATTAAGAATATTACTCTGTCTCCCTTCATTCTCCTGGGCTGGATTCTGTGATTGCTTTTTCATCTTATCCCTCATTTACCTTCCAAGATAATAACCTCAGGGTGTAGGGGTGTGTGTGTGTGTGTGTGTGTGTGTGTGTGTGTGTGTGTGTGTGTGTGTGTGTGTGTGTGTGTCTGAGTCCATGCCTTACAGCATTTTCTGCTAAAATCCTGCTGAAAGACAGCCTGTAAGAGATCAGATTCTTTTTTTTTTAATTTTATTTATTTGTTATTTTTTGGGGGGTACACCAAGTTCAATCATCTGTTTTTATACACACATCCCCGTATTCCCTCCCTCCCTCGATGACCCCCCACCCTCCCTCGAGTCACCCCGTCCCAGTCCTCTAAGGCATCTTCCATCCTTGAGTTGAACTCCCTTTGTTATACAACAACTTCCCACTATCTATTTTACAGTTGGTAGTATATATATGTCTGTGCTACTCTCTCGCTTCGTCTCAGCTTCCCCTTCACCCCCCGCCCCCTCCCAAACCTCAAGTTCTCCAGTCCATTCTCTGCATCTGCGTCCTTGCTCTTGTCACTGAGTTCATCAGTACCATTTTTAGATTCCGTATATGTGAGTTAGCATACAATATTTGTCTTTCTTTCTGACTTACTTCACTCTGTATGACAGACTCTAGGGCTATCCACTTCATTACATATAGCTCCATCTCATCCCTTTTTATAGCTGAGTAATATTCCATTGTATATATATGCCACATCTTCTGTATCCATTCATTTGTTGATGGGCATTTAGGTTGCTTTCGTGTCCTGGCTATTGTAAATAGTGCTGCAATAAACATGATGGTACATGTTTCTTCTGGGATTATGGTTTTCTTTGGGTATATGCCCAGGAGTGGGATTACTGGATCATATGGTAGTTCTATTTGCAGTTTTTTAAGGAACCTCCAAATTGTTTTCCATAGTGGCTGTACCAATTTACATTCCCACCAACAGTGCAGGAGAGTTCCCTTCTCTCCACAGCCTCTCCAACATTTGTGGTTTCCAGATTTTGTGATGATGGCCAATCTGATCGGTGTGAGGTGATACCTCATTGTGGCTTTGACTTGCATTTCTCTGATGATTAGTGATGCTGAGCATCTTTTCATGTGTTTGTTGGCCATCTGTATGTCTTCTTTGGAGAAATGTCTATTTAGGTCTTCTGCCCATTTGTGGATTGGGTTCTTTGCTTTTTTGGTATGAAGCTGCATGAGCTGCTTGTATATTTTGGAGGTTAATCCTTTGTCTGTTGTTTCATAGGCAAGTATTTTCTCCCATTCTGAGGGTTGCCTTCTAGTCTTGTTTATGGTTTCTTTCGCTGTGCAAAAGCTTTTAAGTTTCATGAGATCCCATTTGTTTATTCTTGATTTTATTTCCACGATTATAGGAGGTGGGTCAAAAAGGATCTTGCTTTGATGGATGTCATAGAGTGTTCTGCCTATGTTTTCCTCTAGGAGTTTTATAGTGTCTGGCCTTACATGTAGGTCTTTAATCCACTTGGAGTTTATTTTTGTGTATGGTGTTAGAAGTGTTCTAATTTCATTCTTTTACATGTTGCTGTCCAGTTTCCCCAGCACCACTTATTGAAGAGGCTGTCTTTTTTCCATTGTATATTCGTGCCTCCTTTGTCAAAGATAAGGTGCCCATATGTGTTTGGGATTACTTCTGAGTTCTCTATTCTATTCCATTGATCTTCCTTTCTATTTTTGTGCCAGTACCATACTGTCTTGATCACTATGGCCTTGTAGTGTAGATTGAAGTCAGGAAGCCTGATTCCACAAACTCCATTTTTCCTTCTCAAGATTGCTTTGGCTATTCGGGGTCTTTTGCGTTTCCATACAAATCATAAGATTTCTTGCTCTAGTTCTGTGAAAAATGCCATTGGTAATTTGATCGGGATTGCATTGAATCTGTAAATTGCTTTGGGTAGTACAGTCATTTTCACGATGTTGATTCTTCCAATCCAGGAACATGGTATGTCCCTCCATCTGTTTGTGTCATCTTTGATTTCTTTCATTAATGTCTTAAAGTTTTCTGCATACAGATCTTTTGCCTCCTTAGGCAGGTTTATTCCTAGGTATTTTATTCTTTTTGTTGCAATGGTGAATGGGAGAGTTTCCTTAATTTCTCTTTCTGCTTTTTTGTTGTTAGTGTATAGGAACGCAAGAGATTTCTGTGCATTAATTTTGTATCCTGCTACTTTACTAAACTCATCAACTAGTGCTAGCAGTTTTCTGGTAGAGTCTTCAGGGTTTTCTAATATAATATCATGTCATCTGCAAAGAGTGACAATTTTACTTCTTTTCCAATTTGGATTCCTTTAATTTCTTTTTCTTCTCTGATTGCTGTGGCTAAAACTTCCAAACATATGTTGAATAATAATGGTGAGAGTGGACACCCTTGTCTTGTTCCTGTTCTTAGAGGGAATTCTTTCAGTTTTTCCCCATTGAGAACAATGTTGGCTTTTGGTTTCTCATATACAGCTTTTATTCTGTTGAGGTAATTTCCTTCTATGCCCATTTTCTGGAGAGCTTTTATCATAAATGGATGTTGAACCTTGTTCAAAGCTTTTTCTGCATCTATTGAGATTATCATATGGTTTTTATCCTTCAGTCTGTAGATTCTTTTTTTAAAGTAAGGCATGAAGTCACATTTAATTCACTCTGGGTTCTGCAATTCTGAGGGCCAGCACCACCTCTGAACATTCCAATCAAGTTTCAAACATTGGATCTTTAGCACTATGTGTCTTACTTTTTAAATTATTTCAGTGTTTGTAAAGTGAAGAAAAGAAAACCTAATTCATCCGAAACAGACACTAGTATGTGCAGCGTCAGTGTACACCAGAGAACATAGCTGCCTTCCTAAACAGACACTTAGGAGGCCATATTCTTTCTTTGGCTATTGTGTTGGACAAATCAAGTTTATTACCTGAGTTTTTAAAAACAGAAAGGTACAGCGAGTTATCTAAACTACTCCATAGTTCTTGGAAAATGGGCTATTACTTTTTGGGGGACAGTGTCCTGTTCTAAGGCCAACTCCTAACCAAGATGGACAAATAATAAGTAGGTCACTGAAGGAGCACTTCATTCAATCAGTCTTAATTCTCCCTTTCCCTGTCTTTTCCATTCTCTATATCTCGAGTTCCTTTTCCCTTTCATTCTTCCGTTGTGAAAATATGTCTGAAGGAACGAAGCATGGCCTCCAGGGCAAAAATGAGATGCTGGAAGGGGACTCTGATATGGGCGATGGCATACACGTTTCACATGGGAGTGCTGCTGTCCAGCTATAACTATCTGCCTGAGTTATCTTGCTACCACTATTTGGCAAGCCCTAGCCAGCTGTTGCTGCTATTTTTTTTTTCCAGAAGCAGCACATTCTTTCACGAGTTCTATGTCATTTTCCTGAATGCACACATTTCTAACATATTTTGCAGTCCAATCTTCAAGGCATCTATGTATTCATTTAGTAACTAGCAAATCTTTTACTATCAGAATAATTATTTTCAGCATGATTTTAAGAACAAGAATATTTTCCTCACATTTAAAACAACACACAAATCATAAAAACCCCTGGGGAGTTTATTTGCTTGAAACTTTGTTGGTCATTGTGTATGGAAAATAACTTTTCTATATACACAAGGGGGAAAAATAAACAAGCCTCTGGACTTCATCAAACTAAAACAACTTTAGGAATTAACATTTGACTTAAATGATTACTTTTAACCACAGGGTGGTAGAGGAATTTATCAGTGGCTTTTATGAATTTGAGCATGTAAAAAAACTGTGATTTGTGGCACTAGCAAATGTTAATTTTTTCTATTGCAACCATTCTTTTAGGGTATCCTGAGAGCATATTGAAAGGATTCAAAGAGATCAGAAGGCAGTTCCAGAGCATCTCCAATCTCAGCTCCTATGTATGGAATTATGGAATCATAGACACTTAGAAAGATGTGTGCTCTTAGAAGTCATCATGTCTCACCCCCTGATTTGGCAAGAAGAAACCCATCAAGAGCAGACAAGAATGAAGAACACAGAGCCCATGTGTTCTCTCTTTTTAATTAAAAAAAAAAAAATTGAGACCATGGTCTTTTGAATCCCCATCTGGCACACTTGTCTCCAAAACCATTTACTGCAGACTTCAAACATAAACATATTCCTCCAAAACTACTCTAAGAATGAAAATGTTATAATGTCCATTTTAGAGATTTTCCTCCACATTTTAGGGATTTTATTTTAATCTGAAGACAAACTGAATTCATATTTTCAGCACTTTAAAATGGGATTAAATAATATAATTGTTATTCTATGTAGTGTACTTGCAAAATAGTGTATATGTCCCCATGTATGTATACATATATGTTTGTGTCTATATATCTATCGATATGTATTTATCCTACTGGCTCTGTCTCCCTGGTAGGACTCTAATCAATACAGATTTTGGTATCCTTATGTCTTGATATCAAACTTCAACAAAAAACACAGAATCACTGAAGAAGTTCTGGGATGTAATGGAACCCACAATCTATTTCTAAAGTGGTTTACCATCATTATCTTTAAGTGCTTTTGACAAGTTGCCAGTAGAGATGATACTAAAATTATCAGGAAATATGACAGTATTTATAATTTTGTGGGGTTTTTTTTCTATCAACTAGAACATGAGATGTTATAATAGGTTTTAAAACTGCCTTTAATGATATGAAACTATCAGAGACCTGATAACTGTACCCCATTCCACCAGGGGGTGATACTGATGTTCATTCACTGTGATATTAATTTTGTGATTTAAATTATGACCTAGAGGAGTTCTCTCTTCCCATGACAGCATCAATTTCCAGTCCCTGATTATTATTATTATTATTTATGGTGGTGAGTATAGCTGCCTTCTGATTAAGGTCTTTTTTTTTTTTAATTTTGTTTTGTTTTGTTTTTGTTTTTCATTTTGGCTGTGCCACATGGTCTGTGGGATCTTAGTTCCCCAGTCAGGGATCAAACCCACACCCCTCACATTGGCAGCACAGAGTCTTAACCACTGGACCACCAGGGAAGTCCCCCAATTAAGTTTTAATAGAGATTTGTGTTTCCCTCAGAACCTACAATGATTTTTACAAAACATTGGATTTTTCTTACTTCTGCCAAAGTAACTAATATCTGGCAGAGATGGTAATCTAAGACAGAGGAGGATTTTTGGAACCCAAGCCTTCTCTTTGGAGCTGTAAGCAATCAAGTTGAACATGAGTTAACTAACTTTCATACATATCTCTGGCCAGGATCTGGCATGGTGTAGGGTGTGAGCTCTCATTTGAGTGTGGAAGAGTCAGATGCCAAGTTCACAGCAGACACACACTCTCCTTTGTTATCTCCTAGATCGCTCTTGACTTTGGGGGCACACTGAACCCTACTTTACGCCATTAACAGCAACATGGTAAATTGTTCCTTAAATTAGCTCTCCAAATGTGGAAGGTACTGACCTTTCCTAGGGTTTTTAAAAGATAAATCTAGCAGAGTCGAAAAAAAGCTTACATCTATCTAAATAAGTATGTAAATGAACAAGGACAGGTGTGGGTATTGTGTGACTATAGCTGCAAGCTGGAATGATGGGCTGGTCAATAAGATTCATAAAAGAATTCATTGTTCAAGATCCCGCTTCTGGTAGTGGCAGATTAATTTCTGCATAAGACCAAACTCCCCATAGATAACAAATATAAACTCTAAACCAATTAGAGAAAACAATTACTTGAAGGCACTGGAGAGTTACAAAAAATCAGGCAGATACTGGTGGCACACAAGCAATGGGAAGAGCTGGCACCTGCAGGAAGAGAAGAACACCTGGTGAGTGTATCTGACTCTGCTTTTTTCAAAAGTATAATAAATGTCCTATCTAATAATGTATGTTTATGTGTATCTTTTAGCTTGGGGGAAGTTGCAGAACAATGATTTGAACTCCCCGCCCCTTCCTCAACCACGTTCCCAACTCATCAGAAAAAATGCCGTTATACAGTGGAACAAGATCTTTTAGCACTGAGAGTTAAAAACTGCAAGCCCAGAACACTCTATCCAGTGAAAATATTCTTTCATAATGAAAGCAAAATAAAGACATTTTCAAGTATAAGTAAACTAAGAAAATTTGTCAGCATACCTACACCTCTAGAAATTTTAATAATAGGATTTTGGGTTTTGTTTTATAATGAAGAGAAATGGTACCAGATGAAAACGCAGTTATTCAGGAAAGAAGAGGAGCATCAGAAATGGCAAATCAATGGATAAATAAATGTGTAATAAAACAAGTTTTTCTTTACTTAAAAAATACATAGAACTATTTAAAACAAAAAGTGATAATATATTCCGTAGTGTATAATATTATAGATCAGCGGTCCCCAACCTTTTCAGCACCAGGGACTGGTTTAGTGGAAGACAATTTTTCCACTCGACCAGGGCAAGGGGGATGGTTTCGGGATGATTCAAGTGCATTACATTCATTGTGCACTTTATTTGTATTATTATTAAATCAGCTCCACCTCCGATCATCAGGCATTAGATCCCAGGGGTTGGGGACCCCCATATAGATGTAATATATATGACAATTACACAAAGGTTGGAGGAGAGGGTAGATAGACCTGTACAGTTACAAGGTATTTATATTTTATGCAAAGTATAACAATATTACCTCTAACTTGCCAAGACCAGCTTGGCGACTCGAGGTGAGTGACGGGTGCCGCAAGCTTGAAGAAAACACAGACACAGACTGAAGAGAAAGATGGGACCGGGGGACTCAAGACCTCTAGGATCAAGAGCCCTGCTGATTCATCCCACGTTGCTTTTATTGAGTTCTTGGCTAACACTTCCCAGGTTAATCCCATAAACAATCAAAAGCCTCACATGACTGGGGCAATGATCTTTGTTTGCCTCCTGGGTCTGATTTGAGCAGGTGTGGATCTGAGCAGGGTGTGGATTTGAGCTGGGCGTGGAGAGCAAAGCAGCCCTGGGGGCAGGAGACCTCTCTCAGAAGGATTAAGGGTCTGTGCCCTACCCCTGTTGGCCCCTCTGCGACTGTGCCTGTCTTAGGTTGTTCCTCCCCTGAGGAATCTTACCCGTCTCTGGCTAATCAGCCATCCTCCAGGGCCAACCAGGGTGATATGAGGTGTGCAGTGAGAAAGGGGCTGCGCCCCTAGAGACGGCCAACCCTCTGCCTATGCCCCCATAGTCTCCACGCCCCGCACCCTCAGCTCCTCCACTGCTCAAGCAGGACATTCTGAATCCCATTGCTCGGCCCACATACTTTAACATTTTCAAAGTTTCAGAAAGACTCCTGAATGTCTTCCCACACTAACTAAACTGAAATTTTAAGATTGTCCATTTTAACCCCTTGGGCCATCACTAAAAATATAAAGAGGTACAGCTAGAAGGCAATAAATTAAAATGGAATTCTAAAAAATATTCAATTAATTCTAAAAGTAGGCAGGAAAAGATGGGAAAGAGGACTAAAAACAGAGGGGACAAATAGGAAAAAAATTCTAAAATTGTTTACTTAAATCCAACTATATCAACAATGAACCAAACACATCATTTAAAAGGCAGAAATTATCAAAATTGATTTTTTAAAAAGCAAGATTCAGTTATGTTGTGAACAGTCATACTTAAAATATAAAGACAGATTGAAAAGGACAGGAATGCAAAAAGATATGCCATACAAATAGTATGCCTTAAAAGGGTGGAGTGGCTATACCATCAGATAAAGCAGACTTCAAGACAAAGATTATTATTAGAGGTAAAGAAGGACATTTCATAATGAAAAACTGGTCAATTCATGAGAAAGACATAATAATCATAAATGTGTATACATCTGATAACAGAGCTTCCAGATACACAAAACAAAATAGGTCAAATTAAAGAGAGAAACGGTCAGTTTATAACCAGAGTTGATTTTAATACCCCTTTCTCAGCAATTGACGCAACTACTGGGCAAAGAAATCATTAAAGACAGAATCTCTGAACACCATCACCACAATAACCTCACTGATGTTTATAGAACATTCCATCCAACACCTGTAGATTACACATTATTTTGAAGAGCATATGGTACATTCACCAAGACAAACCAAATGTGGGACCATAAAGCAAGTCTCAATAAACCTGAAAACTGTGAAACCATACTGTGCAAGTTCTCTGACCACAATGAAATTAAACTAGAAAGCAGCAACAGTAATATGTTAGAAAAACTCAAATATCTGGAAATTTTAAAATGCACTTGTAAATAGTTCATGAGCCATTGTCATAGTTCATAATATTTCAGAAGCCATTTGGTATTTATTATGATGTGAAACATGTTTTGATGTGAACAGAAGACTAGATAGAGCCCATATTGGCAAAGTAAACAGCTTTTCTAAAATCCATGGAAAAGTTTTAAGGTTTGGCCAAAGATAAATGATCAGATATTTCATTTATTATTTTATCTTCAGCATTAATCTGGCATCAGAATTTTAAAATCTTTTGTTTACAAGCCAGATAGCCTAAATGTAACCCTCCTATCTAGACCCCTATATGCATGTATATACAAAATTCATCTTTGCCTACTCTGTTGCCCCTATGTTCCTCTCTGCTATCCAGAAGTCTGTTTTAAGAATACTCATCTTCCAGATTCTATTGTATTTAGAAAAGCTGCTGCTTGTTACTACTAAAACTGCCTCTGGGCTTATTGATGGTAAGCTACTGTAAAGAAAAAAAAAAAAAGACTGTATTTCCATTTCATTGCTCAGTAAGAAGATAAGAAATTGAGAAAAAAACAGTTTTTAGAAGAACTATAACTTTTCAGTAGGTGTTTCCACGTTGTTAGGAATGAGTTCATACTAGCTAACAGCCACTTCCATAGCTTGGTCTGAGTTATACAGCTACAGGCCACTGACATCCTTTATTCTCTTAAATTAGGAAAGAAGAAAACAACAACAACAACAAAACACCACCTCCCTGAAACATTCCAGGTCATCTTGCCCCCCGAGATATTTTCCAGTCTCTGATCCAGCCTTCAAAAAAAGTAGTGAAATCTGTCATCTCACAAACTCCTCATTTTATGCCAAAGCCTGGTCCTGCCTTTGTTCTAATTGTCCTCCTACCCTTATGTCTTTTAGGGATGTGTTTCAGGATAATCTGACATCTGAAGTTTAAGTTAGGCCAGTGGTTCTAAAACGTAACCATGGGTCTGAATCACCAAGAGGGCTTGTTAAAATAGATTGCTGGGTCTACCCCTAGAGTTTCTGATTTAGCAGGTCTGGAGGGGATCCCAACAATTTTCATTTCTGCTGGCTCCCATGTGATGCGGTCTGGGGTCAAGACTGTCTGAACTGAAATGTTTCAAACTCTCTCATACCTCTTAAGAATACTTAAGGATTCAGAGGAGACCAGAGCTTGAGAGAGTAAGGGAAAAAAATTAAAGAAATTCAATAGCTTTGGAGTTAATCTAAATCAAGGTCCCATTTTATGAGGCTGGGTTGCTTCAACATGCCTATTCCTAAGGGTTTAGAAAGCAGCTAGCCCAGTGGTTCTCAATGTGTGGTCACTGGTTCAGCAGGAGCAGTATGACCTGGGATCTTGTGAGAGATGCAAATCCTCAGGTCTTAACCCCCGTGTACTGAGTGAGAAACTCTGGAGCTGTTGTCAACAATCAGTAATTAACAAGCCCTCCAGGTGATTCTGAAGCCGGATAAAGTGTGAAAGCTAGTGACCTAGCCCAGTGAGAATCTGCCTTTCTTAGACCTGTTTCAGGATGGAGAGTGTAGGCTGAGGGGTTCACAGTTGGTCAACATTGTGTGGTCAACAATGACAATGTACTACTGTTGCAGAGCCCAGCTAGACAATCCTCATAAGAAAGTATCTTTGCTTCTTTTGGAACCAAAGGATAGGGTCAGATCATTTAATAAACTATGACCCCACATTTTATTGGCTGTTTCAGAGAATGACACAATAAATAATGACAGATTTCTATCCATCATTAATCCAAATTCTTACTAAGTAGCAGTCAGGCTGTGTTGCCAATGCTGAACGTTTTAAAGAAGGTATAGGAACACATTAGGATGAATTATTTGTTTTTAAGCTTTTTATTGGAATATAATTGCTTTACACTCTTGTATCAGCTTTTGAGGTACACCAAAGTGATTCAGCTATATTTATACACATATCCCCATATCCCCTCCCTCACACGACTCCCTCCCCCCGTTCCCATCCCAGCCCTTCAAGGCATCACCCATCATTGAGTTGATCTCCCTTTGTTATACAGCAACTTCCCACTAGCTATTTTACAGTTGGTACTATATATATGTCTATGCTACTCTCTCACTTTGTCCTAGCGTCCCCTTCGCCTCCCATCCCCCCAACCCCATGTCCTCCAGTCCATTCTCTGCATCTGCATCCTTATTCTTGTCCTGTCACTGGGTTCATCAGCACCATTTTTTTAGATTCCGTATATATGAGTTAGCATATAACATTTGTTTTTCTCTTCTGGCTTACTTCACTCTGTATGACAGACTCTAGGTCTGTCCACCTCATTACATATAGCTCCATTTCATTCCTTTTTATGGCTGAGTAATATTCCATTGTGTGTGTATATATATATATATATATATATATATATATATGCCACATCTTCTTTATCCATTCACCTGTTGATGGACATTTAGGTCACTTCCACGTCCTGGCTATTGTAAATAGTGCTGCAATGAACATTATGGTACATGTTTCTTTTGGGATTATGGTTTTCCCTGGGTATATGCCCAGGAGTGGGATTACTGGGTCATATGGTAGGTCTATTTGTAGTTTTTTAAGGAACCTCCAAATTGTTTTCCATAGTGGCTGTATCAACTTACAGTCCCACCAACAGTGCAGGAGAGTTCTCTTTTCTCCACACTCTCTCCAACATTTATTGTCTAGATGTTTTGATGATGGCCATTCTGACCAGTGTGAGGTGATACATCATTGCGCCTTTAACTTGCATTTCTCTGATGATTAGTGATGTTGAGCATCTTTTCATGTGTTTGTTGGCCATCTGTATGTCTTCTTTGGAGAAATGTCTATTTAGGTCTTCTGCCCATTTGTGGATTGGGTTATTTGCTTTTTTGGTATTAAGCTGCATGAGCTGCTTGTATATTTTGGAGGTTAATCCTTCTTCTGTTGCTTCATTGGCAAGTATTTTCTCCCATTCTGAGGGTTGCCTTCTAGTCTTGTTTATGGTTTCTTTCGCTGTGCAAAAGCTTTTAAGTTTCATGAGGTCCCATTTGTTTCTTCTTGATTTTATTTCCATGATTCTAGGAGGTGGGTCAAAAAGGATCTTGCTTTGATGGATGTCATAGAGTGTTCTGCTTATATTTTCCTCTAGGAATTTTATAGTGTCTAGCCTTACATTTAGGTCTTTAATCCATTTTGAGTTTATTTTTGTGTATGGTGTTAGAAGTGTTCTAATTTCATTCTTTTACATGTTGCTGTCCAATTTCCCCAACACCACTTATTGAAGAGGCTGTCTTTTTTCCATTGTATATTCGTGCCTCTTTTGTCAAAGATAAGGTGCCCATATGTGTTTGGGTTTACCTCTGAGTTCTCTATTCTGTTCCACTGATCTTCCTTTCTATTTTTGTGCCAGTACCATACTGTGTTGATCACTGTGGCCTTCTAGTACGGTTTGAAGTCAGGAAGCCTAATTCCACCAACTCCATCTTTCCTTCTCAAGATGGCTTTGGCTATTCAGGGTCTTTTGTGTTTCCATACAAATCGTAAAATTTCTTGTTCTAGTTCTGTGACAAATGCTGTTGTTAATTTGATAGGGATTCCATTGAATGTGTAAATTGCTTTGGGTAGAATAGTCATTTTGACAATGTTGATTCTTCCAATCCAAGAACATGGTATGTCCCTCCATCTGTTTGTGTCATCTTTGATTTCTTTCATCAGTGTCATAGTTTTCTGCATACAGGTCTTTTGCCTCCGTAGGCAGGTTTATTCCTAGGTATTTTATTCTTTTGGTTGCAATGGTGAATGGGAGAGTTTCCTTAATTTCTCTTTCTGCTTTTTTGTTGTTAGTGTATAGGAACGCAAGAGATTTCTGTGCATTAATTTTGTATCCTGCTACTTTACTAAATTCACCGATTAGTGCTAGCAGTTTTCTGGTAGAGTCTTTAGGGTTTTCTATGTATGATATCATATCATCTGCAGAGTGACAGTTTTATTTCTTCTTTTCCAATTTGGATTCCTTTTATTTCTCTTTCTTCTCTGATTGCTGTGGCTAAAACTTCCAAACATATGTTGAATAATAATGGTGAGAGTGGACACCCTTGTCTTGTTCCTGTTCTTAGAGGGAATGCTTTGTTTTTCACTATTTAGAATGATGTTGGCTTTTGGTTTCTCATATATGGCTTTTATTCTGTTGAGGTAATTGCCTTCTATGCCCATTTTCTGGAGAGTTTTTATCAGAAATGGATGTTGAACTTTGTCAAAAGCTTTTTCCGCATCTATTGAGATTATCATATGGTTTTTACCCTTCAATTTGTTGATATGATGTATCACATTGATTGATTTGCATATATTGAAGAATCCTTGCATCCCAGGGATAAACCCCACTTGATCATGGTGTATGATTTTTTTTAATGTGCTGTTGGATTCTGTTAGCTAGTATTTTGTTGAAGATTTTTGCATCTATATTCATCAGTGATATTGGCCTGTAATGTTCTTTTTTTGTGACATCTTTGCCTGGTTTTGGTATCAGGGTGACAGTGGCCTCGTAGAATGAGTTTGGGAGTGTTCCTCCTTCTGCAATATTTTGGAATAGTTTGAGAAGGATAGGTGTTAGCTCTTCTCTAAATGTTTGATAGAATTTGCCTGTGAATCCATCTGGCCCTGGGCTTTTGTTTGCTGGGAGATTTTTAATCACAGTCTCAATTTCTGTACTTGTGATTGGTCTGTTCATATTTTCTGTTTCTTCCTGGCTCAATCTTGGAAGACAGCTATTTTTCTAAGAATGTATCCATTTCTTCCAGGTTATCCAATTTATTGGCCTATAGTTGCTTATAGTAGTCTCTCATGATCTTTTGTATTTCTGCGATATCAGTTGTTACTTCTCCTTTTTCATTTCTAATTCTGTTGATCTGCATCTTCTCCCTTTTTTTCCTGATGAGTCTGGCTAATGGTTTATCAATTTTGTTTATCTTCTCAAAGAACCAGCTTTTAGTTTCATTGATCTTTGCTATTGTTTCTTTCATTTCTTTTTCCTTTATTTCCGATCTGATTTTCATGATCTCTTTTCTTCTGCTCACTTTGGGGTTTCTTTGTTTTTCTTTCTCTAATCGTTTCAGGTGTAAAGTTAGGTTGTTTACTCGATATTTTTCTTATTTCTTAAGGTAGGACTGTATTGCTATAAACTTCCCTCTTAGAACTGCTTTTGCTGCGTCACATAGGTTTTGGGTTGTTGTGTTTTCATTGTCGTTTGTTTCTAGATATTTTTTGATTTCCTCTTTGATTTCTTTAGTGATTTCTTGGTTGTTTAATAGCGTATTGTTTAGCCTCCATATGTTTGTATTTTTGCAGTTTTTTTCCTGTAATTGATATCTAGTCTCATGGCATTGTGGTCAGAGAAGATGCTTGATATGATTTCAATTTTCTTTAATTTACCAAGGCTTGATTTGTGACCCAAGATGTGATCTATCCTGGAAAATGTTCCATGTGCACTTGAGAAGAAAGTGTATTCTGTCGTTTTTGGATGGAATGTCCTATAAATATCAATGAAGTCGAGATGGTCTAATGTGTCATTGAAAGTTTGTGTGTCCTTATTTATTTTCTGTTTGGATGATCTGTCCATTGATGTAAGTGGGGTGTTAAAGGCTCCTACTATCATTGTGTTACTGTTGATGTCCCCTTTTATGGCTGTTAGCATTTGCCTTACGTATTGAGCTGCTCCTCTGTTGGGTGCATAGATATTTACAATTGTTATATGTTCTTCTTGGATGGACCCGTGATCATTATGTAGTGTCCTTCCTTGTCTCTTTTAATAGTCTTTAACATCTAATTTGTCTGATATGAGTATTGCTATTCCAGCTTTCTTTTGACTTCCATTTGCATGGAATATCTTTTTCCAACCCTTTACTTTCAGTCTATATGTGTCCCTTGGTCTGAAGTGGGTTTCTTGTAGACAGCATATAGAAGGGTCTTGTTTTTGTATCCATTCAGCCAGTCTGTGTCTTTTGGTTGGAGAATTTAATCTATTTACATTTAAGGTGATTATTGACGTGTGTTCCTATTACCATTTTCTTGTTTTCAGTTTGTTTTTGTAGGTCTTTTCCTTCTCTTGTGTTTCCTACTTAGATAGGATGAATTTATGATCAACTATTTAAAAAGGAATTCTTTTTTTTAAAATAAATTTATTTATTTTATTTATTTATTGGCTGTGCTGGGTCTTCATTACTGCACACGGGCTTTCTCCAGTTGCTTCGAGTGGGGGCTACTCTTCATTGTGGTGCGCGGGCTCCTCATTGTAGTGGCTTCTCTTGTCGTGGAGCATGGGCTCTAGGAGCATGGGCTTCAATAGTTGCGGCACACGAGCTCAACAGTTGTGGCTCACGGGCTCTAGAGCACAGGCTCAATAGTTGTGGCACACGGGCTTAGCTGCTCCATGGCATGTGGAATCTTCCCAGGGCAGGGCTCGAACCTGTGTCCCCTGCATTGGCAGATGGATTCTTAACCACTGCACCACCTAGGAAGTCCTAAAAAGGACTTCTTAATGCACATTTGTTCATTTATTCATTCAAAACATTTCCTGAACACCAACTTCCTGCCAAGCTATGCTGAAGAGCAATCAAAGACACAGAGATGAGCAAAGTACAATCCACCTCCTTTACTGAAGACCTAATGGACTGCAGATGTCAGCACAGGAGTGGACCTTGGTAACCATCTGGCTCTGTCCTTCTCAGCGTGGTCCTGACACCAGGGGAATCACCTATCACCAGGAAGTTGTCCTCAGATGTTGCCCCAGACTTGCTGAGTCTGGAACTCAGTGGAGGAGGGAGATGTGATCAGCAATCGATTTTAAGCCCTTTGGGTGATCCTGATGCACTCCGAGATTTGAGAACCAGCAATCTAGCCTAATTATATTTTAACTTTCTTAGGTCACAGACCTAAGAATCTGAAAATTGGTGGAAACAGAGTCTTGCTTTTAACTTTGGATGTTGTGAACTGTGAATGGCCAGTTTAAGGACTGACCTTATCTAGGTCCTTATTTTACAATTAAGCAAAGTAAATACCCAGAGTTAAGTGACTTGCTAATTAAGTTAAACAGCTAATTAATGGCAGAATAGTGTCTCCAAGCTCAAGCCAACCAATTCCAAGTTCATTTCTCTACTCCTCTGCTTACACAGCAGCAAAAGCAGAATGTGGGAGTAAGGACACCCGATTGCAGCTGCAGGAATCTATGATTTGATTAAAAAACCTACCTTCCCCATATAAAATGGAACTAATCCTTCAGAGAAAGCAGGGATAATTTTCTTTTTTGTAATGACTACTATGAGGAAATACATGCATTCCAAAACTATCTCTGATAAGCAGATACGTGCCTAGGAATTATTCTCCATCAAAATAAAATAGTGCAATATTTTGGATCATTAAAAAAAAAACAGAGATAAGCAAAATACACCCCATCTCCTTTATTCAAGACCTAACGAACTGCAGAACTCCTCATGTTTTTTTATGTTCTTGCTGAAAGAGCTGGGTATTACCGTTTGTAGATTGACTGTGTCCACTTAATCACATACCAGAAAAGAACTAAACACAAGAAATGACAACGGAACAAGGTAAAGTTGAGTAAAAGAAGGCATAAACGAAACAATACTGTGTGCAGCCACTTCAAACACAGGTAAAATGAACCTATGGCTGTCAGAGCTCAGGAAGATGATTTACCTTGAGGAGGCAGAGCTAGAAGTTGGGAGGCAGCATCTTCTGGGACTCTACACATGTTCACATTCTTTATGGGAGCACTGCTCCCACAGGTGTGCTTAGTTTCTGTTCAATCCACAGACTATGCATTTTTTTCTTATACATTAATATATATTGAAACACATAAAACCAAGTTGTAGAGAATTTAAGGATGCAAAGATTAGCTCTA
The DNA here is from genome assembly GCF_030028045.1 of Hippopotamus amphibius kiboko. Classification (NCBI taxonomy): domain Eukaryota; kingdom Metazoa; phylum Chordata; class Mammalia; order Artiodactyla; family Hippopotamidae; genus Hippopotamus; species Hippopotamus amphibius. Next base: position 70,081,677 of record NC_080189.1, on the reverse strand, counting down.
AAAAGTGGTTTTTCATGGAAGAAGTGTTTTACTCCCATCTATTCCACAAGTAGAGAGACATGGCAGTGGAAAGGCATCTGTCAGGAGGAACCTTGAAGCCTACCATTTTTCAGAACAGAGTGTAAAGAAATAACTGTCATTAGATGGGAGAAGGTGAGGTCAGACAAGCTGAATCAGCTGAGTTGGGGACACTGCTTTGGCTCAAACCACATGACTCTATAGACATGCAGGACCTGATGTGTTTCCAGACTACTGCTTTTCTTGGCTTGACAATGAAATATTTTAATTTCCCCCACTTCTACAATTTTACAAATTGGATCTGCTGAATTCCAGAATTTTAAATTCATATTTTTAGAGGTGAACAGATAATTTTTCAATTTCTTATTAAAATGATATTGGCTGGGAGTTAAATACCTTCAAATGTATAAATGCAAATTCAGAAAAAAAGACATTGTGTTAACATTATTCAAATTCCTTGACCCAAATTCTGTTTCTATTTTTTTCTGAATAACCATAATATGAGCAAAGACTTATGTAAGAATATTTTAAATGGTTATTTTTAACAGCAAAAATTTATAGAATACTTTATATTGAATATAGTCATAATTAAATTATGCCCATCCAGGGCTTCCTAGGTGGCGCAGTAGTTTGGAGTCTGCCTGCCAATGCGGAGGACATGAGTTCGATCCCTGCTCCAGGAAGATCCCACATGCCGCAGAGCAACTAAGCCCGTGTGCAAAAAAAAAAAAAAATTATGCCCATCCATACCAAGGACAATTATATATTTTAAAATCATGTATTTGAAGGATAGTTATTGATGTGGTAAAATGGTATCAAATAATACTTAATAAAGAGCAGGATAAAAAGCTGGTACAGAATGGAAAATTTTTTTTACAGAATTAACCAAAACCATATTTGTAAAAATATAAAAACATTAGTAGTTCTCATTTCTCTCCAGAAGGTGGGCATAGAGGGAACCTACCTCAACATAATAAAGGCCATATGTGACAAACCCACAGCAAGCATCTTTCTTAATGGTGAGAAACTGAAAGCATTCCCTCTAAGAACAGGAACAAGACAAGGATGTCCACTCTCACCACTACTATTCAACATAGTTTTGGAAGTCCTTGCCACAGCAATCAGAGAAGAAAAAGAAATAAAAGGAATCCAAATTGGAAAAGAAGAAGCAAAACTGTCACTGTTCACAGATGCCATGATACTATACATAGAAAATCCTAAAGATGCCACCAGAAAACTACTGGAGCTCATCAATGAATTTGGTAAAGTTGCAGGATACAAAATTAACACACAGAAATCTGTTGCATTTCTATACACTAACAGTGAAAGATCAGAAAGAGAAATTAAGGAAACAATCCCATTCACCACTGCAACACAAAGAAAAAAATACCTAGCAATAAACCTAACTAAGGAGGGAAAAGACCTGTACTCAGAAAATTATAAGACACTCATGAAAGAAATCAAAGACAACACAAACAGATGGAGAGATATACCATGTTCTCGGATTGGAAGAATCAACATTGTCAAAATGACTATACTACCCAAAGCAATTTACAGATTCAATGCAATCCCGATCAAACTACCAATGGCAATTCTCATAGAACTAAAACAAGAAATTTTACAATTTGTATGGAAACACAAAAGACCCTGAATAGCCGAAGCAATCTTGAGAAGGAAAGACGGAGTTGGTGGAATCAGGCTTCCTGACTTCAAACTATACTACAAGGCTACAGTGATCAAGACAGGATGGTACTGGCACAAAAACAAAAATATAGATCAATGGAACAGAATAGAAAGCCCAGAGATAAACTATGATCAACTACTCTATGACAAAGGAGGCAAGAATACACAATGGACAAAAGGCAGCCTCTTCAATAAGTGGTGCTGGGAAAACTGGACAGCTACATGGAAAAGAATGAAATTAGAACACTCCCTAACACCATACACAAAAATAAACTCCAAATGGATGAAAGACCTAACTGTAAGGCCAGACACTATAAAACTCCTAGAGGAAAACACAGGAAGAACACTCTTCGACATAAATCACAGCAACATCTTTTTTGATCCACTCCCTAGAGTAATGGAAATAAAAACAAAAATAAATAAGTGGGACCTAATGAAACTTCAAAGCTTCTACACAGCAAGGGAAACTATAAGCAAGACGAAAAGACAACCCTCAGAATGGGAGAAAATATCTGCAAACGAATCAATAGACAAAGGATTCATCTCCAAAATATATAAACAGTTCATCCAGCTCAATATCAAAAAAAAAACAAACAACCCAATCAAAAAATGGGCAGAGGCCCTAAATGGGCATTTCTCCAAAGAAGACATATGGATGGCCAAGAGGCACATGAAAAGCTGCTCAACATCACTAATTCTTAGAGAAATGCAAATCAAAACTACAATGAGGTATCACCTCACACTGGTTAGAATGGGCATCATCAGAAAATCTACAAACAGTACACGCTGGAGAGGGTGTGGAGAAAAGGGAACGCTCTTGTACTGTTGGTGGGAATGTAAATTGATACAGCCACTATGGAGAACAGTATGGAGGTTCCTTGAAAAACTGAAAATAGAGTTTTACCATATGACCCAGCAATCCCACTCCTGGGCACATACCCAGAGAACACCATCATTCAAAAAGACACATGCACTCCAATGTTCACTGCAGTACTATTTACAATAGCCAGGACATGGAAGCAACCTAAATGCCCATCAACAGATGAATGGATAAAGAAGATGCAGTACATACATACAATGGAATATTACTCAGCTGTAAAAAGGAATAAAATTGGGACATTTCTAGAGACATGGATGGACTTGGAGACTGTCATACAGAGTGAAGTGAGTTAGAAAAACAAATATCATATATTAACATATAGCAGAATATAGAAAAATGGTACAAATCAACCGGTTTGCAAGGCTGAAATAGAGACACAGATGTAGAGAACAAACATGTGGACACCAAGTGGGGAAAGTGGGGAGGGTTGGGGGGGAATGAATTGGGAGACTGGGATTGCCATATATACATTACTAATAAGAAAAAAAATACCAAATTGCACACTCTAAATATGTGCAGTTTATTGTCTGTTGACTGTATCTCAATAAATGTTCTTAAAAGAAAAGTTCTCATTTCTGTGGCAGAATACTATGTGATGTTTAGTTTCTTCCAAAAGCTTTTTTATATTTTCCAAAATAAACGTATTAATTTTTAAGTTATAAAGATATTGCAAGCACTTCCTTGGTGGTCCAGCAGTAAACAATCCACCTTGCAATGAAGGGGATGCAGGTTTGATGCCTGGTCAGGGAACTAAGATCCCACATGCCCCAGCACAACTAAGCGTGCGTGACAATTACTGAGCTTGCACACTTCAACTGGAGAGCCCACATAGGGCAAAGTATATAGCCCACAAGCCCTGGAGCCCACGCACCATAACTAAAGAGAGAAAACCCTCACGCAACAGCTAAAGAGGAGCCTACCAACGAAAGATCCCGCATGTCTCAAAGAAGATCCCACATGCCACAACTAAGACCCCACACAGCCAAAAAACAAACAAAAAAGATATTGCATACATGCTCTTTCTGAAGAAATCCAAGTACACAGAGTAAAAAGAAAAAAATTCTCCTTCCCCTTTCCTTCTGTCGCCCCTGCCCAAGATATGCATATCTTTCAATATGGAAAAAATGTTAACTTTTTATAATCAGATTTCCTTTGGCTTTTGTATCACGCTTTTTCCACGCCACAGTTATAAAGATATTTCCTACATTGTCTTTCAGTGCTTTCATTGTTTTAACTTTAGTTTTAATCTACCCAGATTAAAAATTATATGTTTAACATACACTTTTAATCTAGCCAGGAACTATTTTAGTATGTAGATGTGTACTACTGTGTAGCCTGCCTTCAAGAGGGCCCTCAATTCTCCCCACTGCCTGGTAGTCACAGCTCACGCAGTCCCCTTTCACATTGTACCAGGGTTGGTCTGTGTGCCCAATAGAATGTGACAGAAGGCATAGTGTGGTAGGTCACTTCAAATATTAGGTTATTAACTATGCCTTCCTTCGTGCGCTCCCTTCCTCTCAAACCACTCATTCTGGGGAAAGCCAGCTGTTCTGCCATGAAGACTCTCAGGCAGCCTAAGTAGAGGACCCTGTGGTGAGGAACTCAAGTCTCCGGCTAAAAGTCAGCAAGGAACTGAGGTCCGCCAACCACCGCTGTTAGGCTGCACCCCACAGGCCTGCAAACCCTGTACTTGCCCAGCCTCAAGATCAAAGAACGAGCCGCGAGGCAGCTAAAGGGACATCGGTGGCTTAAAGGATAGGGGAGCTTACTTGTTTGAAGCAAGGTCCTAGAGCAGAACACCACCGTGCGTGCGGCAGGCAGCACGCAGGACACGAGGGCAAGAGGCAGCAGTCTCTTCAGTACCGGGACGGGGAGGGGGAGGGTACCAGTCATAGCGGAAGTGACGTCAGGTTGGCGCATTAGTTGCCAGGGAAACCAGCAGAGGGGCACGCCCCTTTTCTAGAGTGGAGTAGAGTTCTGATCTAAAGATTAGGATAATGACCAGTTGGGGCCTGGGGCAAGGAGGCATTTACTGATTAGACTCTATGATTAGGAGGGCAAGTCAGTCATGTGAGTAGGGTATAGGTGAGGCAGGAACTGGCTGAGCAGGGGAGGTAGAGAGTAAGAGAACAGCCATCTTGCCTGGCCTGACCATACAACCGCTGTCAGCTTGGAAGCAGATGCTAGCTACAGCCTTCAGAGGACTGCACTCCGGACCAATAGTTTGACTGCAACCTCAGCAGAAGCTGGGCTCAAAGCCACCCAGCTAAGCTGCTCCTGGATCTGGACCACAGAAACTGTTATGATAAATAAGCTGGTAAATGTGGGGGTGATCTGTTGTGTAGCAACAGGTAACTAATGTAATTACTTTCATGATTAGGACAAGTTTTATTTTTATAAAGAAAAAGAGACACTTGTCTTTCAGAGAAAGAAAGGGCTCTGGTTTGAGGACTAAGTTCTTGCTGATAAGCACCCACCTCTCCCCCCATGCTTGCTAACCTGAAATCACTATCTTAAGTTCTGTTTGGGAAAAATATGATGCACTAGAAAATGTCAAGTATTTAGTATTCTACAATTCCTATAGTTTATGGGTTAGAAAATTGATTTCCCAGATGTTTATTCTATAGAAGTGCTAGTTGAAAAAACTTTTGAACTGTAGAAACTTACATTCTCATTATAATTTGACAGCAGAATATAGGGAAAAAATAGCGTCGGTGTGGGACTTAGAAGTGGGACTTTTAGTTCCATCATGGTCACTAACGCTAAGATCTTGGACAGTTCTGCTTTTTTTAGGTCTCAGTGTGGACACTGTGGAAATAGTGGGGCAAAGTCAAATATCCTCTAGTACAGGGCCCTTCACGTGTTTTTCTCATGATCCCCTAAAATGAAGGGGGACATACTGACATAAAAGTATATATAAAATACAAAGTTGACATACAAAATTTTTATCACAAATTAAATGTAATTTTCAATATTTTATCTTCAAACATATATGTCAAAACATCAGAGATGAAGATTTAACTTACAGAGTGTGCCTGCTACGTATCCTAACTGGCAGTCAGTACCTGTCAAATCAGTTTGCCAAATTTGTTTGCAATGAAAATTATTTTTTCCCTTCAAATGTACACATTAAATATGCACTCTCTGCTTTGACTACCATTTAACTTCATAATTCTAATTTTTAGATAGGCAGAAGGGTAGGTAGATGATGGAGACTTGCCATGAATTGATGGACTGGAAGAAATCAGATGCCCTTCCCTTCGGCTTCCTGCTTTTCTCTCGAGGGACTATGCTCTAAAGGCAATGCATTCTAGAATTGTCTTTGTTTAGTACCATGTGGTTTTCATCTCCAGGGTGGTATTGGGGTAGATGAGTTAATAATTTTCTTTTTTTAAATAAAACAGGAGACGGGCAAATATGACAGGACACACTAGAAAGGAAAAACCAGTGTGAAAGAGGAGCACTTCCCAGCAGAACAGTTTTAGGAAAGAATATATATGTGCATCCAGGGCTATGCTAGTCACTTCAAGGGGCCATAAAGCTCTTTATCCTATGACTTCCAGTCATTCTTGGCTACAGTTATTCTGTCCTTATTATTTCCTGCGTAATGAAAATGACATTCTCACATATAGATAATAATTATTATTAATAATATCTCTTCACGGTATTAGTGCTAATGTGCCTGTATTTGGGGGTTGATTTCTATTTCACTACGAAGATAAGTGAAATGTATTAGTCACGATGATAAAAGCAAAAGAGATGTTTTTATAGATAAGAACCATTTAGCATTTTGGATGGAAAAAAAGCGTAACACTGGAATGTCATATGTATAAGAAGTCAGGACAGTAAAAAATAAAAACTCTGAAAATATAAGCCCAGATTTTTAAAAAGCCATTTATTTTAAAAAACTGGTTTGTCAAATCACATACACGAGCAGATACACAACTACCAAAGTGGCCCTGTAATAGACACCAGTGGGGCGTTCACCACACAGTACCTGAAAAATACAGCTAAAAAAGAGGAGTCTGTGGAGTATTTAACTTCAGATACCTACTGGACTCCCTGTTGAATGGCTTTAAGTTAGCATATAGTGAGTGAGAGGTAGAGTCCCAAGTATAATCGCTGATGCCTCAGGGCTCCATTTAAAAACAAAACAAAAACAAAAACCATTTCCCCTTCTGCACAAGGGAAGCCTATCCTATTTTTTTTCCTTTGTGAAAACAGAAGCCAAGTTTCTCTTCTCAAATGGTTCAGCGTTCCCAGTAAGAGTGTCATGTGGTGACCTAGGTGTTGTGCTTCTTGAGCCGTCTAATTTTCTTCACCTTCAGATTCAGATTCTAGGAGCAAAGAAAGAAAGTCAGGTCATTTCTTCTGAAACGCCTTTAAATAAGGTCATGAGAGAGTTTCTAATCTATCCCCTTCCTGCCTGAAAAAGATATTTTTGACTGGGCAGCCATTTACGAGAAAAGAGAGTCATATATGAGGGCAGAGAGCAAACTTCCACTTCTTTTTGCTTTAAACAAAATTGCCTTTCTAAAAATGCAACATGCTCAGAAATATTGTGGGTGACTATAACCACCTATATTTTTCTGGATCATCGATTTTTCATGCTTAGTTGGATTAAGTCTCATCATATTGTTCTTCCAACACGTATTCCCATTTTAAACACCAGTCAACTGGTGTTATAAAAATCCATATAATCCTGTAAGTGTGATTAAGCCAAATTTAATTTTTTTCCTTTCACATCTGCTGATTATTTCTTCCTCTTTGTCCTCCATTAGGGATAATTTAAGAGGTTTCATTTTGTTTATCATGCAGAAATTTTCATTGCCTTGATTCAGAAAGGCAGGCTAAGAGGTGGGCAAAATTTCTGATATGGAAGACACCTCAAGAACTTTAGTTTTAGGAAGGTGAGAAAAATCTGTGGAGGAGGCAGCTATTTTGAATTACAGTGAGAAAGGATTTGCTAAATGGCCACTGGAGTTGTTAAATGGAATCATACCTTCTTCTGCATTTTGTAACCACTCAACAAATTTCTTCATCTGGTCAAGGAAAACACTTTTGCCTTTGGCAACATGTGCTTCTTTGTACCATTTCAATATCGCTTCTTCACTCAGCACATCAGCTGCAATTTCAAATCAAAGGTTTCAGAGTTACTACATACATGTCATGGTTTAAAGCAACTTCATGTACTATAGTTTAATAGAAAGCAATCACTTCAAATATTACAGCTCTTTTATAAAAGAAATTCATGTTGAAACTTATCAGAAGACAAGAACCAAGCTCATTTCCATACAGCACAGTGCCCTGTATTTTAGTAGTTAGGGTAGTTAATACTTTAGTGATGATGATGGGACTGGGACTTGGAAATCTTACAGTGCTAATTTGCTGGTAGGAAACTGGGTTATTTTGTGATTTTGCCAATGAATCAGCAATTCCAGCGTTTCAGAACACTCTGTGTCCTGCCAGCTTCAAACACATCTTGATTAGGCTGCAATCTCAAATGGCTGGTCTTTTAAGGGGATTTGCTTCAGAAGAAAAAAAGGGCAAATGAAAAAAATGTAGACAGGATGCAATAATAATATTAACAATTAAATATAAAGATGACCTCCCAAGTGTATCATGGGAAAATACACATATAATCCAAAGTTCTACACTTACTCTATCACTAAAGTCCTAAATTTTTTTCCCACAGCACAATATCTAAATCACATGAGTAATGTTTTCCTTGTATACTGTTAAGGGAGCAAGAGATGTGTTAGATACACTTCCTGTAGGTTTTTCACAAAAAAGTGTTATCTATTAACTATCTATTACCTAAAACTCTAAATTCCACAAATATGCCTTGATATCCTCAAGTCACCATTAATTTAGAATATTTAATGTTAAAAATAGAAAGGGAAATATGAAAAATAAATAGCCTACATACTTTGCCAATATTCTAATGGATTGTCTGTTGGGATTTCGGAGTGGGAAATGGGATGGAAAATAGATAAAAAGGATTTATTATTGTCCCCAATGCCTGCCCAATCCATTGCAAGTGCTGATAAATCATTCTAATGATATTTTTGCAGTTAAAATATACCTTTAACTTACGAAAACAAGAGAAATGATTTGATACTGTTTTCATTCAAAACATCACTGATCTTTTCATAACAAAAACCTGTTTTTTTAAAATTAATAATTGGCTCTTGGATTCAACCGAAGAGACTAAATTGACTAAAAATGCACATGATCGGTTTTAGAAAATACAAAGTTTGTTTATTTTGACCATTAAATACACTACATTTTGCAAAGGAAGAAGGAAGTCTGGATTTATTCATTCATAAGGACTAGACATAAAAATCATAACCAGGAGCCCGAAGGAATTACTCTTAACTTCTAGTCTTTTAGTTTCTTATGTTTCCAGCTCCACACTCTCCACTCACAATGATGAAAGAACTTTCCCACCTCTTGCCATCAAAGCCCAGTTTTCATAGCGATGAGGAGCAGGTGCTTTACAACTCAACGAAGTGACTTGTTACTGGGTAAGACTGCTTTGCAGAAGTTTTTCAGGAATGCTAACTCGCTCAAACTTGGATTTTAAAAGTCCCTTTTATATAATTTGTTTTCATGACATCTTTAAGATGCCTGTGATTTAGACCACTAACTTCCAAACTGGTTTGATCATGCTCCCCTATCAGCAAGACAGTTCGGGGTGTGTACACCCAACACATGTATACTTTTTGGTTTATAAATTATACGCATGTACTATATAACTACTATTGTTAATGTTATAAAACAAAATATAGAATTAAATATGTAAAGGGAAATTCTATTTTTTCTCCTCACCTTAATGAATCATGTTTGTTTCAGGTTTTCCTTCTGAAGACTGAGAGCTCATTCCTGTGTTTTATTGCCCCACAGAGGCCAAAAGAGGCCATGCAGCTACTAGAATCCTTGTCAGTGACTGTGCTTGTGAAAGGGACAGTACACGACAGGTAACATCTATCAGATGTATTGTCCACTGAAAAATTAGACAAACTGTGCAGAGCTGAGCTCTTAGAAGAACCTAATTTAGTAATAAACACCTGCTGCAAGATTAAGGGAATAATAGTACCAGGGGAATAAATAATAAAGAAGAGACAGAAGCAACGACACAGGGCAACTTTGAGGCACAGCATGAACACCAAAAAGTTTAAAAAATTTAACTTTTGCTTAGAGAAAAGTCTAATCTGAAAAGGAAGGAACTCCTCGACAAAGGAAGAGAGAAATTTTTGTTTTTTCCCACTAAGGAAAAGCAGGGAGAGGAGTTCATTAAAACTGGGAGACGAAGACGACAGAGTGTTAGGATCACCCCAAAACGCCTACTAGGAATATGGAGGATCGGTAAAAAGCACAGTAAGAAAGGAAGACTTTCTACAACTGCACAGAGCTCCCTCACATCACAGCACATTCCTCTCCCTTCTGTGTGGCCAACTTCCGCATCACCTCTGGGGAAATACTTGCATCCCTTGAGAGCCTTCCTTTCTCTTTCTCCAAGTCAGCTTCAGCTCTGTGTTAGGGGCCCCACCTCGGTCATCTTTCCACTTCTTATCAGCATCTATCGGGATGAGCCACTGGCAGGGGACTATGATCCTTGGTTTCCTCCTACACTCTGCAGTCCAGGAAGTCAGGGGCTATTTTGTTCATCATTGCATTCCCAGCATTTAACATAAGATTGGCCATCTAGTTTGCACTCAATAAATGCAGAATGGACAAACTGATGAACTTGATAAGAAAAACTAAACATGTCCCAATGTATAGAGTTATAATTCAAAAGTTGGGTTTTCATGAGGGTCAAAGAGACAATATTGTAAAAGTGGTTTGAGAACTGCAAAGCTTTAGGTAACATTCGTTATTTAAATATTTAAGTTGAAAACGATGTCACTTGGAACTTAGAAAATTCAGTACTTTTTATTAGCAGTGTCACATAGGGACACAAGTCAAAAATAATTTACCTTAAAAAGCTGGGACCAAATGGTGGGAAGGCCAATAATCTTTTCTTAGAACAAGAGTAAGAAACTGCTTTTAGAAAAATGTGCCGTGAGGAACAGAATTTAACCTAAGAAATATCTGCAAACAATAAGGCCACAATAGAGATACTAATGGTACTTGAGAAGGTAGTTTTATATTTTTCAGACCTACATGCCGAGGATATGGTACTTAGCTTCAGGAAGAAAGAAAATTATTTTAGAAAGTGAATAATGTGATATGTGAAAAGTAGTGATGGATTTACTATTTTTCTTACTGTCCCAGAAATATAAAAATCTAGATTTTAGTACAAAAAGTAAAGCTTCACTAAGTGACCACTTTCTCCTTTCACTGCTGAAAAGCATTAAAGTTTATTCATTTTTATTCCACTGTTCTTTATATAAAATATCTAAAAATCTTTTAATAATGGCATTCATTTAAGTAATTAGGTTTTCAAAAGTGACATCCGATTTTCAAAAGGGATATGAGGAATCACATCCCCCCATTTCTGTTATCCTCAAGTCCGGAAATATAGGAAGGTGCGTATATGTAATAGAGACATTAAAATGGGAAAAGAGAAATGATTTCCATTACATTTTTGAAAACCTGCTTGAAAGCAAAATGTCAAGCGATCCTTATCACTAGATAAAAGAAACAAGACTATTTAATATTTGTAAAATGTGTATATGTAATTAATGAAAAGTATAACCTTAACCACATTACCATAGTTCATGGGATTTGTCACTTCTGACATTCCATACCCTTTAGACCAGTGGTCCCAGACTGACAGTCACAGCATCACCTGGAAATTTGTTATTTGCGGGTCCAATGCTGGACCCACTGAATCATTCTCCCCGGGGAGTCTGCTTTAACAAGCTCTCCAGGTGAGTCACATGCACACAAGCACTGGGAAAGGAGTGCTTTACTACGCTGTCCTCAAGCCTTCCTAGGTGTATGAAGTACACAACAAGAGCATCCACATCCTCATTAAAAACAAATGAAATATATGTCTCCAGGTGCACAAGTGTTTGTTGGATGAAATAAGGTCAAAGTGAAAACAATTCAAGAAGGCAGGTAAACACAGTAAGTCTCCCCACTGTGGTATGGAACAATCATTCCTCGGGGAGTCCATCTTCTCAAGAGAAAAAAATGCAATTATTTTATTCAGAAAAACAGCCTATGCACATAATTTTGTGGAAGATTATGAAATTACCAAGAAAATGACGTTGAGTGTTAACTCTGCAGTGATACAGTTTAGGTATCCATTTGTAAAAGTTTCCTGATTTCATTTCCAAAAATAATTAAGTCAGCATAAAACTGATGCAGACACTTACCTTCCTGCGTTCCCTTGGGCCTGCTCAGAGTCGCCCCACAGACCTTACTAACCGAAACAATCTATTTAGAAGCTGGCCACCTAGCTAATCAATGGCCTAAAGAAGAGCTAACGCCTCTTCTTTTTACTTCTCAGTGCCCACTTCTTGGTTATTTTATAATTTCAGGTCACTGTTTCTTAGTGTTTGGGGCTGAAGAATAGGAAATAAAGCAACCAGTTTTGCTAGCCATTAGTAGCAGTTGTAAAAAGTATAATGCAGGAGGATGTTGGCATTCATTAATGATTAAAATGAGACATTTGAAGAACAGGATTTTAATGGTTTATATGCCACCTAAACGCCTTTACTGATAAAATGTAGTTTATTTTTTGTTTTTTTGAATTAAGTATAATAATGAAATGAGGGTGATGCTTTAGATGAGGCTCAAACAACTGTGTCTCCGTGAAAAAAAGGATTTGGTAAGAGACACTGTTTGGGTGGGTTGGCAATTAAACGACGTGAGAGGAAATTATGTGTTTGGGTGGTAGTTTATAAACAGTTTGCTTTTCTGTAGTGGAAAATATCGACCACTCATGAAGCAGATGTGAAATGTATCCCACAGGCCTCTCTACCAGTGTAAAGTGGAGCCGGCTGTGGCCGGTGCGGACAGAACAGCCACTGGCTGGGGTGGGGGTGAGGGGGCTGCTTCTCTTTCTTGGCTCTTCGCTGACACAGGCGGGTTGGCCATAGGACCTGCAGGTTTGGTTCTGATGGGTCACCCAGATTTAAGACATTGCTATCTCCTGACCTTCGGCATCATTTAAGCCCTACTCTTAGGACATTGCTATCTCATGACCACATCCAAGAAGGCCTAATTCAGATCTGGCCAGAGAAAAACACCTTTACTGAACTTCAAATGGGGTCTGGCAGTCATCACAGTCTCCCACGGATATAAAAATTGTGCCAAATACCTTAGTGCTGAGAAAGCAAAATAGCACCCAAACACTTGTGGGCAAGATGTACGCATTTGAAGAATCTGGATAGCCAATTAAAACTCTTTGTGAAATGTTATTAAACAATTTTTAAATAGCTGGTAATCAATAACGTAAAATTTTTACATTCAATGTAAATGCCCAAATTGTCATTCAAAATAGACAAATTCAAGAACACATCAAAAAGAAAAGAAACATTTGGCTGGTATTAATTTATACTTTAGTTTTTTCTGTGTTATGCCATTTAAGATAGCAGTAACTTCTAATGAACATTTCATAGTGTTCAAAATGTATCATTTCTTAAGTGCTCCTTTCCCCCTGCCTCATGAAACTGCACAAACCTGGACCAAAGAACAGTCCCGGATCCTTTTTTTATATACTGTAGACAGGTATAGAGATTGAGATCAGTTAAAACCCTAATAGCATTCATTTTTAATAAACTGGCAGTGCCAGTTGTCATGGCAACCTAATCCTTATAAATACAATGAAAAGACAGTAAATATGAAAATCTAAAAATAGCCATTTCCTTGGAAAACAGGAGAATGGCTGGGCCAAATAACTAAAATACCAAGTGAAAAGCTAATTATTTCAGTAATTTTTTAAGTCAGCCTTATGGCACCTGAAAAGGCATGAACATGCTGTAAACATTAGGTAATCGTTGCTGTTAGAGTTCATCCTTACAATTCAAAAACAGGCCTTATTTTCCATAACTACAGTCTTTTTTTTTTTTTTAACCATCCCTCCCACCAAAATTATTAGTTCATCACCAGTCCGGTAGCAATTTCCACCAATGAGAAGTGCACAGGGGCCTAATCAGGCTGGTTCCTGAGGCCACGCACATCTACGGTGTTTACATCTGGTCTCTCTACATAACATGGCTGCCTCACTAAAACTCTAAGATTACCAGAAATCCATGTCCTCACCCCCACTCTGGTCCTCAAAGAGCTTCAACAAAACACAGAAACATAGTGACAGAACAACATGGATACATACCTTTATAAAAAAGAACCACGATCTTCTGAAAGGCTTTCATGAAATGGATATTGTCATAACAGTATTCTTGAACCTTCTGGAGGAGGATCAGCTCTGACTGGCCTTGGGAGCTGAACACAGCCAGGAGTGGAGCATATTGCTGGAACGGAAGTGGGGAGTAAAACCATTCACTTTCGTGGGAGGTACAGGGCTGACACCACATGAATCACAACAGTAATCTGGAGATTTGCTTAGAAAACCTTCACTTTGAGGATTACATTATAATAGTGTGTCCAACCAAAATGAATTTTTTATCCCAGCACCTTATCAGGTTTCTCTCACTGTACCCACTAGAAGGGACCAAATAGGAAATTCTGATTATATTAAAGATAACTGCTATGCTACTGTGTCTGTGTAATGGACATTGTGAAAATGAGACAGACTTCCTCAGTTCCCAGTGTTCGCAAGGATGCTGTGATTCCTGCACTACTGGAGTGTGGCTCTGCCATTGGAAGAGTGGGGGTCTCCTTCCTAGACCCTCTCACATGTCAGCTTTATGGTTTTGTTCGCATTGTTCCCTTCATCCCAAATGACTTGGCTTCCAGTTGCTGATGTCTGGCTATTGTTTTCTCTAAGACCTACTCAGCTCAACACTAAACTCCTCCTCTGAGCCTTCCCTGAATGACTTAACCTGCATAGGCTACTCACTGCTCTGTTCTCCTAAATACTGAGAGTTATCTGAATTTATATCCTACCTAGTTTATATTAGGTAGTTGTTGACTTCCCAATTCAAGTGTAAACTCTGAAGGCAGGCTCTAAGTTTTCTACTTGTCTTAATATAGTTTTAGAGGGAGAGGATAATAAAAGCAAAAACATATGTATCCCTACATAAAAATATATAATTTACACAATCAGTTGATTTCTCCCACCACTCACTTTTCAAATTCTAATGTCAACTTGTAGTTTACCTAAAAAGTACTCATTAAGAATTTTTGTCATGTAGAATAAAAGGAAAACCAACAGTTAGACCATATTTCTCTTTAATTTAAAATATTTAATCTATGACTGTTTTGTGGACTTTCTGACACTGTTTTTAGTAAGAATTTAACCTTAGGTATTTCATAAGCTCTTACATCTGAAACATTTTAGGTAGTGGCAAATTTAAAAAGACAAATATTAGGAAATATATATTTGGCCTGAGTCTGGGCAAATTGCAGTTAGAACCCATCTGTCACACTGTTAAGAGCTTCAGCTGGTCTGCAGCCAAGACTGTGTCTTGTTGTACCTTCAGGTGCTTGAGAGCCTGCTCAGCAACGAGTTCTTCCTTCTTGTTCCATTCCACAGCATTCATTACACAGGTCCACAGAAGTCCAATCACTGCTGTTTCCGGAAGATCATTCCTCTTCATTTCTTCTTTAACGTAGAGCACCACCTAAATTTCACGAGAACGGGAGTCAGAGGGTAACAGGCAGATGGGGACTTCCTCTCTGACTGTGCCTGGTCAGCAAAAGGTTTGGGACAGCCAAATAATTCTGTTCAGTTCCTCCCCTCCTGGCCCATACTCTCAAGCTACCAGAGGGAGGAGAACACAATGATTTGTTCTCAGAGCAGATTTATTTTTAGTCCCCAAATTAACAGGCTTAGCTCTGGCCAGGAGCTGCTGGATAACAGAAAATAAGAGACAATCTTGGTTTCTTAGGGGTTATTCTTTTACAGGCAGGAACCCATTTTGAGTCCAAGAGGGCAGGCATTATTTAAGCCAGTTTGACTTTCTGGAGTTTGTAGAAGTCAACAGTGTTGTGAATTTTTACTTCCAACCCTCAACTTTAAACCTGTTGATGAAAAATGTCTTGAGTTTGCACAAGGCACTCTCTACAATTCATTCTTTAATTATCACTTTTGATGATCCTCATGCCTCATGTAAATAAACTGTAAAGTGCAAAGACTTTTTTTTTTATATGATACATACCAATGCAGCGATACTCAGCAGGCTATTTTCCCTCCAGAATTACTTTTAAATATGCAAATGTATCCTAAAACTTGATCGTATGGAATAAAATCTGTCCAACAATGTATTTTATATTAAACTTGTTTGGAAAAATCTTTTGCCTTTTGAAATAAAATCACAAATAGAGGTGAGGGCCTCAGAAGTGATTAAAACCATAATATAGTACAAGTGTACTACTTTTTGAGTAGTACAACTCTTTTTCTCCCTTCTGTTTTTTTAAATGAAAATATTAATACATTGCTTTCTTTCCTGTTGGCCTGAGGTACAGAGGATCAGCTGTGAGGTAAGCAGCCTTTGTTCCAGAACAGAAGGAAATGGAAAGTCCCAGCCTCCCAGCTGGCTGGGTAAAGCTGCAAAGAAAGGTGACATCTTGGTACCTAAAAGTATCACAGTGTTATTTGGTTTGCTTTTTTTTCCCCAATGGAAAATCATGGTTAGAGAAATTTTTGCTTGGAGAAAGGTTACTGAATATATTGCTGACCTTAATGCCATGAGACTTAGGACCAACACCTCCGCCTGCTGGACGGCATCAGTCTGGAATTCTCTGGTCTTAAACCACAAAAGGTACCTTGTAAGGCTGTGAGCACGCAGCGTGGTGAGGGTTTGGGACTTGGGAGTAAGTGGCAAAAGGAAAGGACTCTTAATGCAATTTTTGAATTATCATGTAAAAGTTTTTAAAATTCAAATAGGAAGTTTTCTTCAGGCACGACTTAAAAAAAAGATAGTCATTGCCACATGAAATATAGCTATTCAAAAACGTAGTATTCACATTTTGCAAATACTCAGCTATTATGAGTGGGATCCAATGAGCCACTCGTCCAACTGGCCTTTACTCATGACACGAATGCACAATCACCCCTTTTTTGTCTTAAAATTAAAACCTATATACGTCAACCCAATCCAATACTTAACCATATTATGTCATCTGCAATAAAATGGGAAATCCACCATAAATTGAGGTATAATGCTAGTGGACAGTAAATCTATTCAACAGATGAAATATTTTGACAACCATAGCAACCTGGTGAATAAGTCACTTGTGTGGAAATAATCATTATTTTCTGGAACATCCTGGAGGAGTCTGAATTAATACTTTGAGATCATTTAAATGGTATGAAAAGGCCCTCAAGTTCATAGCAATAAATGAAGGGAGGTCTCCTTCAGGGAGGTAAAACTTGTGCTGAACAGCCTACATCATCCATCTCGCTAAACGCTGTGGCAGTGATGTAAGCCCATGGTCCCCACCTCCTTGATCGGGCATTCCTGGGAGAGACGCTCCTGGAGCTCCTTCTGCAGCTCCTTCCTGGTGCCCAGGGACTGCTGGACCCGGAGGAAGTCCGAGAGCTCCTTCAGACCTGCATCAGTGAAGTATTTAGCAAAATGATCCACGCTCTGTCTGTTAACTGGAAAGAGTTCCTGAGAGAGAAGAGAGACTGTTATACAACAGGCCATGCACATTTTAGCAGCATAAAGAACAACATTTTCATATTAAAATAGCACTTAGAATATCTGATATGTGGAAGAAAAGAATAAGGGTTGATTTTTTCAAAAGAATAAATCTCGGATATATTTCTTGAGCATTTGCTAAGGCACCTTCCAAAATTAGGCAGTTTGACAAAGAAAGAGAATAAAAAAATGCTAAGCAACTTACATAAACTAGATGCACTCATTTGGAACTGCTACTTACTTTCTCTTTTACTTTAATCGAAGCCTAGGGTGTACAAAAACAGAGCTAAATTTGCTACATTAAGTACAAATAAGATGATAACTCTGAATAACGTTGGGATTATTTCAAACTGACTAGAAAAAACTGAAATCATTAATCACACTGATTCCTTAACTATGAGTTAACAGATAAAAGCCAGTTTTAGTAATGCTGAAATGATTTGAGATAATATGAGAAAAACATTGACTATTATCATCTCAAGGACCTCTATTCACATTCTGAGAAAAATTATACACATTCTTCTAAAATACTAGCTCAGAGCTAAAGAGAATTTTTGTTATATCTCTTAATGGTGGTGCCTCTAAATTAAGTTCATGGCGAGATGTAACCTAAACCCGCCCTACCAACTCTTTGATTCATTACATAATTCTGTTGGAAATTTTTAAAGAGTAATATACCATGGCTGCTCTCATATTTTTTACCTCATTTCCATTTCACCTTACACAGCTTGGCAGAGTCTCAGGAACACTTAGTCATGTTCTAATCCTGTGTGACTCCAACACCCAACTAAGAAAGTAAGGCAATTCTCAAAGCTCTCACATTTTTCAGACTGCTGCAGAGTCTACAAAATAGACCTAACTTTTATGATGGTTAGATCTGCATATATATATGGCCAATGGCTATGTGGCTTCAATACATATCTCAGAAGAAAGATCTGTAACAAGTTTGCCACCAAGTATACGGACACAGCCAGATGGCTTCTGTCGTGACTCAAATTTCAATATTCTCCATATCATAATCCTATAATTTGCCTTGTTGAGTCATGAGTTTCAAAATGTCAGGAGAGAGTCGGTAGGAGCAGCTATCAAACGCGTTCATATTAAAGCAAACATTTCATACCTGACTGAAATTTTGTCACTGATATTTGTTCTAACATTCAAGAGGTCTTTCAAATTTGGTGGGGGGCGGGGGACTACTTTTAATTTTGAGTTTTTTCTATGAATCTAGATGTGGAGGGCATTTTGCTTATATCTGTATAAAGTAGACATTTTTATAGAAAAAGAAACTGTCTCAAGGTTAAGCAACTTGACACAAACGATGCAGCCAGAAATATTTAAGGACATAGCTGTGTGATCCCAAAGTCACTAATTATTCTGTTACTCATGCCAGCATTCAATGTTCAATTTTGGAAGAATGTGCCGACACACTTTGATCAAAAATTATGTTCAGAGTAATACATAATCAAACATGTTACTGATCGTTTTTTATTTATTTTTATGAACTATACAGTCCTTATGAATGATACATAATATCTTGAAAATTATTATTCAGATTAAACTGAGGTGAAATCAGTATAAATCATATCATGACATTTACTAAGTTGAAACATAGTTTTTGCATTTGTAAGAAAAATCCTACCCAGGTACAAACCTCCATCACCTCATCCCTAGATTAAGGTCTCCCTACTTCTGCCTTGCTCCTGAATCTATTCTCAAAGCAACAGCCAGAGTGATCTGTTAAAACCCCCAAATCACATTATACACACTCTGCAGAGACTTTTCCAAAAAATTCCCATTTTACACAGAATAAAAGCCAAAGTTCCTAGACGATATGGGACCTGCTATGACTCTGCACTGATCTACATTTTTGCTCTTACTAAATTCTCTCTCTTGCTGTCCCCAACATGCCATGCCTCAAATCCTTTGCATTTCTGTTGCCTTTGCCTGGAATGCTCTTCCTGGAGATATCTAGATAGTTTGCTTCCTCACACAAACGTCACCTTATCAGAGAGGTCTTCCCATACCAAACAGACACGTCTCAGGGCTTCCCTACTTAGTTTTCCAGTTTTTATTATACTACATATGTTAATTGTTTATTTAGCTTATTGCCTGTTCCCCTGCAACAGAATGTAAGCCCCATAAAGGCAAAGGTCATTTGGTTGAGTTCTATCAATATCTTCGGCTTCTAGAAAAGTTTCTGGCCAATGTCTTGATCACTGTTCCCTTTTCCAGTGATGGGGGAATGATGTCTCCCATCTCCCCTCTTCTCGGAGTTGCTATATATTTTTCTTGCTTCTGTATTACAGAAGTAGGTAATTGCTTAACTTTGAGAATATGCTATTTTTTCCCCCAAATATGCTAACACAAGGAATTTTGTTATATGCGTTAGTGAACCAAAAATTTCCTCCTAGCTGGTGGAACTGAACCTCTAGTTCCTCATTCATTTTTAAGTCAGCAAATACTAGGCAGGCACAGCCACCCTGTCCTCATGGAGTTTCTGGAAGAAGCTGCTGCCTATGCTTTTCATGCTCAAAGCATACGTAGGCAAAGAAACCTAGTAAGAACAGTTAAATGGTATGTGTTTTTCAAACAGGAAATATATTAAAAAAATTTTTAATGAAGTAACCTAATTAAGTTAACCAAGCTCTGCCTATTGGCATCTTTCAGGAACCATGCTTTAAGAAATAGCTGAATCTTTTGTGGTTAAGTTGTAATAGATTGTATCTTTGCTCCTATTAATTCACCCCTCTCTCCCTTGAACAAGTATTCAGTGAAGCCCCTCCTTGCTGTATCTGTCTTCACAGGTGGAGAAGTAGCCCGTGAATGGACTAAACTTTCCTATCCCACTGCCAGGCTCCTCAGTGACTTCTTTTGGCCAAAGAAGGTGACCTTTTAAAGCACTGGAATGGCTTACAGTCACCTGTGTTCCTGTCCTCTGCCACGAGGACAGAATGGCCCAGGTGGGAGCTGCTCCTTCAGCCTCCGTCCCAGAATGAAAGGGCTGGGGCCTGGCCAAGATACAGACTCAGGGACAAGAATATATTCCTTCATATGAACTTCCACCCACATCAGCAACCTTTTCATATGTCTTCTGTGACTTCTATATACCCTTCATTGTTAGAGAGTAGGTCCCATGAAGGCAGGAAACTTTTCTATCCTGTCTCTACTGGCTCCACAGCTTCTAGGACTGTGCCTGGCACAGAGCAGGCACTTAATAAATATACATTGAATGAAAAGTATTATCCATGGCAGAAATTAACAAGAATCTAGACTTAATTTTTCTTCATTATATTCTAAAGACTTCCAAGACATAAATAGGGCTATTTTAGGTAAACTTCAAGAGATAAAGGAATTTTAAGTCATTGAAAATGCAAGTTTACAATGAGCCAGATTTGGACTTGCCCCATGAATCAACACCCTTGCACAGCAGAACACCCTGGAAGAGAAAACAGATAAGCAACTAGGTAAAGAGAAGATGGCAAGCGTGTCTTGCGGTTTTAGACTTTGTCCTAAAATTGTAAAAGCAATTTCACTTGAAGCAATCTCTGTCATCTGCACAGCTGTTGCTTCTGGCAGAAATAAATTACAGGGAGCAGACAGAATTATGAGGACAAAATATTTTTCTTGATTTTGAAAAATACAGAGAGGTAAAAATTAATCAAGCAATTGTGATAATGGGAGCTTCAAAGTACTACAATTAACGTGCTTACTTTCTTAAATATCTAAGTATTTCCAAGGAATCTTGGTATAAACATGGAATCTTGTTTAAACTTTTATTTTGTTAACAAACTAACCTGTTTTCGAGATCAGTGTCATTCAAAGGCCCAAGATAATCATAAATGTCTAATTAGGTGGGATTGATGTGATATGAACTTCCACCCACATCAGCAACCTATTCATATGTCTTCTTTAAATTTCATATTAAAAATTTTAATTTCTATAGTTATTAGCTGCAAGAGTTAATTTTGATAAATGTTATCACTATATTAACAGACTTCCAAATTTGAAAGTCTCTGTATTCTCTATGACTCTTTAATTTTATCATTACATTTATTTATGCAACAAAGATTAAAATGGAATTAGTTTCTAACTGCCAGTAATACAGAAATAAAAGGAACCACAGAACCATGTTCCAATTCCACACAGACCCAGGCATTTCATTTGTGTTTTACATCGCAATTGACAGAGCCAAAGCAGAAGCATGAAACACACAACCCTTTGCCCAGACAACACTTACAAGTAGCCTCTTGTCTAAGTTGGCTTTTCTCAAAGAGGAGGTAACAGAGTTGGCATCTTTTTCTGCCATCCATGCTTTAAAAAGCTTGACAGCAAATGAGGCTGCAATGCCTATTTAAAAAAAAAGAAAAAAAAAAGAGCGAGTAAACCTTTTATAAGAAAAACCACTTGCGATGATGTACAATGCAACATTTCCCATTAGGTGCCCTGAAATGACTAAATAACTCAAAGACTTGATTTGGTAGAAAGGAAAAAGGGAAAACTCTCTAGGTTCTATACTATTCATTACTCAAGAGAAGAATATTTATATTTACATAAGAATGGGAAAAAATGTTAAAGTACTTTTCAAAGTTGGACTCCCTAATTCCAAGCTGTTATAATATAAATTTATTTATTTTCACCCCCTTCAAAACCACACTCAAAGCCAAGGATTTTCTAGTGTTTTGCCTCTACTTCGCCCTGTGGTTCACCAGTATTTCATGTTTATAACAGTGATCTTGAAGTACAACAAATAAATCATGAGCCATAAAACCGAAATGTCAACATGTCAACTAATTTGCTGATAAATGATACCAGCGAAAGAATATTAACAGTGACAGGTATAAATAAATAAAGCTATAGATGAACATGCATCATTTACTTCACAGTTTTACTTTTTGTGAAAAGCATTTTAAAGTATTCATGAGTTAAGCTATAAAAATGTCAGTGTTGTTTTAAGCTGAAATCTTTTCTGGATATTTTTAAAGAGATTTTAAAAATAGCCACATTAATCAGGAATCCACTCAAGTACATACCCATATTTATAACAGGATTTATTTCCAACTATAAATAACCAGATAACTAATAGACAGCTTTTCCGGGAACACTCCAAATTTCTAAATTAATGTTGCATTTATTCAATGAAGGGTTAAAGAGTAGCTGAAATATTAAACTGATTTTTCTGAACTGAAGGCTTCACTATTGTTGGTGGTCTAAGCAGTGTCTATTCCTCTTCTCTTTCCTAAGAGAACTCCCATTTTGCTCATGCCAGGTGACATCTATCTAATAAGTCTAAACCCTGGCACCACCTTCTCCCACAATTAGTTTAGTGACTTCAGCTTAAGCTCCACTGGTCACTGCATCCCCCAACTACTACTACTGGGCAGGTCATGTGGCCAATTTCAGCCAATCAGCTGAAGACAAGATAAATTATCCTGTGTTCAGAAGTGCTCGTCCACTGAACCTGAATGAAGACGCATGTGCCATAACTGCACCAGACTTCTTTTAAAGACTAAGGAATCCACCCTTGGAGTGAAGTCGATGCTATGGTAATGGAGGAAGATACCTGAGTCCTGAATGACATTGCTGTTCACCCTGAAATCTCCTCTACTTTTATATTTATTGTTATATAAGAAATAAATGTCCTTGGCAGCGGGGAGAGGGAGTGCAAGGGGTGGATAACTTAGGAGGTTGGGATTAACATATACAAACTACTATATATAAAATAGATAACCAACAAGGACCTGCTGTATAGCACAGGGAACTATACTCAGTATTTTGTAGTAACCTATAAAGAATAAGAATCTCAAAATGTGTGTGTGTACATATCTATGTATAACGGAGTCACTTTGCTGTACACCTGAAACTAACAAAACACTGTAAATCAACTATACGTCAATAAAAAAATAAAATTAAAAAAAAGAAAAGAAAAAAACGAGAAAGAAAGAAAGAAAAAGAAAGAAAGAAAGAAAGAAAAGCCCTTGTACACATATTTGAGTCCTGTCTTTCAGTTACTTTTAGGTAAATAAATTTAATTGATATATATATATAATTTATATAGACACCAACTTTACCCACTTTTTCCTTTTGAATAGCAGAGAAACTAAGCCCCCCAAATTGTCTATGACAATAAAACCTGTGTTATGACCTGGAGAATTTTATGTTGTCAACTCGTTCACCTGGATTTTTAACATTGTCGTTAGCTCAAAAGGTCAATATAAAATTTAACATAAATTTATGTAATTAAAAATAAAAATAACAGATCTTGTAATCCTCATTGTAAAGAAATAAAGTATGCTTGAAACTAAGAGTCTAAAAATCAGCCTCAAACCTATCATTTTGTATTAAAAGTGGCTCTTGGTGGAAGGATTGGAGAAATTTCTCTGTACTTGAGATTCTACTGAGTGGATGGTCCCCCTCAGCCATTTGTTGGGTGGTAGTTTGTGGAAAAGGTATAATTTCATAACCCTCTCCTGTTTGGGAAGCAAAAGTTTAATACTTTCATTTCTAGAGATGGTGAAATATAAAGAAAAACCATATGACATATGCTCTATGTCATTTCCATAACAAAGTTTTCTTCTCCTTTCCTACCCCAACATTTTACCATAAAAAATTTAAACATAAGAAAAGTTGAACAAATTAAACAATAAACACTCATTTACTCACCATCTAGATTCTATAACAGTTGATATATTGCTGTATTTGCTTTATCACGCTTCTGTGTGATATATACTGTGTATAGTCTATCCATTAATCTTTCTAATAACTTAATTTTTAATGCATTTCAAAAGAAACTGTATACATCATTTAGGTTTTTAATACAACCGGGAAGGCAATTATTTTCTGTTATAAACACTAGGAATAATCTGATGTAATTAATATTTACTGTTTATATTTTATCTTGTTTTCCTAGTATAAAATGTCTAGTACCATAAATAAAACATGAAAGATCATGACTTTTCTTCAGGAAAATACTTTAAAGTGCTATAATATTAACAATATATTAATAACAACTAGAGAGTTTGAAAACTATAGAGAATCTCTAAATAATATCATTTGACTCTCGATTTACTATTCTTTTCTCGGTTATGAGAAAACTGTTAACTCATTTCACTGCAGGCATGAATGAGACTGGACTTCACATCTGTAGGAGTAAATCCAAGTTCTAAGAAGAAACAGATGTTTTCACAAAAGCTCTTTTAATTTATTTTTAAGAAAAAAATAACTCTTTGTTATGTGTTGCATTATAACTTGAAAATCATCCTCCTACAAGAAAAAAGCCCACTTTTGTATAACTCTATAACCAAGCAACTGCATGCATGCCCATCAAACTCTTAAGGCCTTAAAATTAAAGCAAAATTCTGATGCAACCATCTGGACTTCTAAAATAGACATAATGAATATCTTTAAAATGCAATCAAAACAAACATCTGAGCATAAGATCTTGAGGGGAAACAGTTCAGAAGAATGGCCTGAACCAGCGAAATAAAGTACAGTTCGGGGGGCATTTGGGAATGTGAGGGGCATTTCTGGCTGTTCTACTACATGGAGGCGGGTGTTTTAGGCTGACATTCTGTGTTTGAGGGCAAAAAGGTTAAATGTCCCACAAAGCACAAAAGAATCCCACACAATGAAGCATTGTACCAACAAAATACGCCAGTAAGCATCTATGTTGAGAGAAATGGTTTGGACCAGATCAATTTCAGGGTATCTGACCTAGGCATTGTGTCTTGCACCAAAAATTCTAGCTTATTAATGTTCTTTATTTGTCTCTGTATAGGTGTGCATATGTTTTTCTCCTAATTTCTTAAAATAAACGTGTACAATTCTCTTATTGTTTGAAGACACACACACACACAGTCTCTCACATGGAGGATGGACGGGTAGTAGAGGACACTAAGAAGATGTACTGGTATTTTTCTGTCTTTGGCTTTTCTTTTCACATGTGACAGGTAGGAAAATGAGCATAAATACCTTCTTTGACTAAGCTGTCAGTGAAGAGACTGGTGAGGATGGTGGCAGGAAGGGTGCCGTTGCCCAGCAGGATCCCCGACAGCATTGCCAACTTTGTCTGCTCTGTTTCAGAAAAGGCTTTAAGGAAGAGGAGAAGCTGTGGGTCAAACAAAAGAAGCCATGTCTATAAAGCAAAGGAGTAAAGTAGGAAAATAACAAACAATGTACATCCGCGGTTAGACGGCACACAACTGGTGGGTCACATGAAGCACACCTCTTACTCAATGGGGACACACACGTATGTTCAGTTATAAATTGGGTGCTACAGAAAGGGACTTTATCAGGATCGTTCCTTTCTTCCAAGTTCACTTACAACATAGCTATAGATAACATTCATGGGAAGGAAAAGAGATATTTGGAGAACAGTGTAAATAGGTCACGTAAATAACTCACATTTGACTTTGCATATGACAAAGGGTAAGTATTATACAGCATTTTCTGAAATATACCACTGCCTTTCATATGTTTTTCACTTCTTTGCATGCTCTCCCCAAGCCTTCCCCCCACCAATACATCTACCCATTTTCTTTGGGTTATAACAAAAAACAGGAGTCAATAAGCTGTGATACCTAACATATACTTTTCTGAGTCCACAGCATGTAACACTTTTCAAAACAAGACTGCTGAGTGAAAAAAAGGCTTTTCTAGGTTCTTGATGCCTCTTAAAATGAGATTCAAATTAGGTATTTCTTAGATCATACAGTTTTACCAACAGCTCTGGTGACGAGGTAATGATGGATGTAAGATGAAGAAAAGTTCCTAGTGGAGAAAAGGCCTCTGTTGTGACTTGGAAAGAACGATTTTGTAATGAGAGGGTGACAGTGTTGTTTGGGTCTTTCTGGGTCACAATGCTGCTATCCTCTTATCCCAGCAGTAGGAAAAGTGACAAAGTAGCAACCCCAGAAAGGCTGAAGGGAAGCCAAAGCAAAGGGGATTACATCCCACTTCCTATTTTGAATTCTAAGAGTATCCAGGCTTGGAGAATGCTCTCCTCTTTCCTAACCTTTCTCCATCTAGCGCTTTGACTATATTATATTTATATTCCATGGCTATATTCCCTGTTTCAACAGATCTTAGGCATGTTACGGAGATTCCCCAGGGCCCAATATCACTATCGGGGCCCTGCTGACTTTTTCATTACTCTGCACCGACGAAAAATCACTGGCATCAATATAGGTTTATTAAGTGCTTTACAGCCAATGAAATTCCATTAGCTCTGTGCAGTGGGTAGGGCTATATTAGTTTACCATCCCCAACAGTTAAAGGATTATTACATTACAGAGAGGTTATGAGACTCTCCAAATAGTTACATGATGAGTAAGTGGAAGAACTGGAATCAAACTTGTCCATTTCACTCCCAATTCATGCCTATTAAAGTCTCAATGATTTAAAAAGAAGTCACTTTCTAAGTTCACAAGAAAAGAGGGAGGGAGGGAAGGAGACACCAATGATTAAAGCTCCAGGGAGCATCAGGAATGGGGTAAAAAAACTGACAAAACCGTAGATACTTCATATCAATCTGGCCTCTTCCTCTTATTATCAGAATAAGTAAGATTCACATAAGTAATGAAAAACAGCCCCCAAGATAAAACTATTAACACTACTTGGTCAAACACATGAATAGATATATTCATCAAAAAATTCAATTATAACAAAATGGTGCCAAATATCTTTTCTTAAAATTAATATCCATATTGCTCAATTATATTTACTAATCAACATTAAAATCAGATGCTACATGTGTTGCAGCAGAATTTTCTTTAAACAATGGATACACTGAAAAATAAATCATTCTCAAAAGCACATTCATCAAATGAATCAAACAGAAAGCTTTCAAGGTACAAATGAACTGGCAGAAGAAAACCATGAGTGATATTATCAGGTAAAGTGATAAGATATTTAATGTATCTGAATGCTCTAGCATCATTTTGGGGGTCAAATCTATTCCTCTTGTTATTTTCTAAGCAGCTAGCAATATAATGGATCATACTTTTTTCCATTTAAATGTTTTCATGTTTAAAAAAGTAATACATGCTAGTAGAACAAAATTTAACAACAAAGAATAATATAAAAGTGCGAATAACCTCCTCTTTAATCCTACTTGCTTAGAATTAATGATATTAACAGTATGTGTCCTTTCAGATTTTTAAATGCACTTACATGTCTACATTTTATAAATAACTAGATTTATATACACATGCTTTATTGAGTTATACATTGATAATAGTGGACCAGATAGTCTTCTGAACACTTTATTTATGTGTATTAATACTTACAAAAGTCTTGATCCTCGCTTTAAAACAAAGAAATCTGAGTTACAAGGAAATTGACTTGCCTGAGGTTAAACTTCTACCAAATGGTTGCTTTTTCATTTAACAATTTATCATAGACATTTTCTCTGATCAATTTACGCGGCTATGCCTCATTCTTTAAATGACTGCATATTATCCCACTGTATAGAGAGACCATAATTTAATTAACCCGTCTCCCACCACAAACCTTTAGTTTACCTCTCAATACTGTGACGAACATCTTTATACATATAGTTGTATGCATCCAGGCTGAAAGGTTCTTTTAAGTGTGAAAGTTGAATCATGGAGAATATAAATTAAAAAAATGATTTTACTGTTTAAATGCTCTTCATTATGTACAGAACCATTTTGAACAAAGGGAGGCAAGAGTAGGTAAGCAGCAAAGTAGATGCTGCAAAGTAACAAAGAAACAAAGTAGGTGATTCCTTTATTCGCTTGGTTTATGATTTAGGCAGATATCTAAAAACAGAAATGATGACAAAGCAGCATACAAATCTGCAATAAGTTTATGTAGTGACTACCTCATATAAATACGGAGGAACTACAAATTAGAAGGAGGAACACGTTGCAATTTTTGAAAAGAGGCTTCTTTAATAAGGTGCTATTGTTTATTTGGCTACTTATTAGAGCCCAATCACTGTGTTAGGTACCTTACAGCTCATCTCATTTATTACTAAAACAACCATAAAGTATGTAATTTTATTGCAGCTATTTTATAGATGAGAAAAACCACTGAGATTTACACCCAGACACCACTTCCAAAGATGTGCTTCTACTCCTTTTGCTAAACTGCATCTTCCAGAATTAAAGAATTTTACGTAGTATTAGCTGCTGTGCTGTGCTCTTGCACAAGCTTTAACTAATTACATATTCTATAATAACTATTCCTTTGAACAAAGCATGCTGGCTTACATTAAATATGAAAAAAAAAATTCTAGGCTAATTGTGCTTTCTCTCTACAGCTATTAGCTAATGATCTGTCATACTCATTCCTTCATTCAACAAACGTTCATTAAAAACTTAAGAGGTCCATGGTACTTCTGGACTATCACTGTAAAAGCAAAATTTCTGTCCCTCTTCATTTCATCATTTTAGCAAACAGAGCATTACATTTGAATTTTTACCTTTTTCATTTCATCCTCAAATGCCTTTTCCAAATACTTATATCTCCTGATGAGTTTATTGAAGACCTAAATACAAACGAGAACCAGGCAATATTACGTAAACAATTTTAAAAGGCAAAAGAAGGAGGTGTAGAAACTCATCCTAACTACAAGGGTCTACGCTAATAAAAACATGTAGTTAAACATTCTCATCCTGTGATATGAGAACTACAAGCATTTCAAAGGAGTTATTATGACCTGAGGGAAAAAAAGAGGATCAAAATGCACATGTAGAATAAAACAAATTCATTCAAGAATGTAACCGGTAAGAAACCAAAAATAACTGTGATGAAAATGAAATGAATATAATTTTAAAATTGTGTGATGTAGAGACAAAATAACTGAAACGAACGGGATGATAGATATAATCACTTAGATACTGGATATGATGGAGAGGAGATCAGAGTTCAGGGGAAATTATACTCCAGGTGAACATGAACATGATTTCAGCAGATGAGTAATAAAGATTACTGGCCCCCACAGTCCAGTTAGTATTCTCAAGCAGGGTCTGCAACTGTGTCAGTGGAATCCTGGACTGTTTTTTAAGAGAAATGATGTTTGTTATGGACTGAATGTTTGTGTTCCTCTTAAATTCATAGGCTGAAGCCCTACCTCCAATGTGACTATTTGGAGGTAGGGACTTCAGGATGGGGTTAAGTGAGATCATAAGGACTGATGCCCTCCAATGAGTCAGGAAGAGAGACCTCACTGGGACCTCTGCTGGCACATTAATCTTGGACTTCTCAGTCTCCCAAACTGTGAGAGATAAAATTCTGTTGTTTAAGACACCCAGTCTGTGGTATTTTGTTAAGGAAGCCTGAACAGACTAATACAATGTTCTTATTTAAATGTGGATTTTATAAATATTATTTTAATAAGTGTGGAAATGACTTCTGAATCCAATTTCTTTCTCTTATACCCACATGATATACTCTCACCTAAAACTGTGTTTATTCCTTAATGGGATCAAGGTGGAGTCCAAGAGTAAAAACTATAGTGTTGCCCTTTAGAAGGAAAGAAAAGTGACCCAGGCAGGGAATTGATATGCAATGAGAAAAAAGAATACTGTATTTAAGTCCTACAAATTTGATTTCTAATTGACACTAGCACTCATATATTCCTTAGTGTGACTATTATCAGGAATAAGAATTCTCCTTATCCCAGAATGATTATCCAAATCCCCACAGGTAAACGTCTACATATGAAAGCAAAAGTCATTATACCACCAAAGTACTCTCCAATGAACTTACAGCTTACAAAATTAATTTCCCCTCAAATACCTCTCTCAATTTAATCTCTCTCACTGACTACGCCACTAAGATTTTCTGTCAGTCTATCAGTACACAATAATGTTTAATTAACTTAGAAACAATAATGTATCAAAAGGTCTTTAAAATATACATATTCCATATGAAAAAAAATCACAAGTAAAAAGGAACTATCGTATTTAGAAATAATGAAGAGGCTAAGTCTATACGGATCTTTTTAATTTTATGAGAATAGTATAGTAGAGTACTGATTTTTCTTCCAGGTCGTCTTATTTTTCTTTCCCAGTGGGACTCAAATAGCAAATAATATACCTTATACTTGCATTAATTTAATCCTAACAAAAATTCTCTGAGGAAGATAAGGCAGACGTTCACATCATTGTTTGGCAGACCTAGAAACTGCTACTAAGTATTGGAGCAGAAACAGAACTCAGAAATTCTGATCCTTAGTAAATTGCACTTATCTAATATACCAAAAGGCGAGTGAGAATTTTAAAAGAGCAGCTTTTGAACTGAATAGATCTGCTTCAGTATCCACCTGGCCCAAGGTATTTGTGGCTACCGACATACAGGGTAGAAGCAAAGGTTTAGAGAGGACAGATTAAAACATGGTCCACTGAACCCCACATGCTTAACCTTTGGGTCCATTTTTAAAGATTTCCTTGGTTTTTATCTGTTACACATTTCTTAAATATAAAAAAGAGAAAGAAATATCTTTGCTAAAATAGCATGTGATAAAATAATTTTTGAAGTTTAAATTCTTAATGGCCACATATGCCACATTACTTGGCTTAGCGTGCCTTACAACATTTTAATAAACAAAGTAAAGACAGTTTCTAGCACCTGAAATCACATAGCTGCCAGGGATTCCTATGGCCTTTTTTATACATTTAATGAAATGTATAAAACAAGAAGACATGTTGACCTGGGACTTGCTTTCATGATTTAGTTGGGAATACAAACTGGCTTTTAAGAAGAGTCAGTGAAAGAACCAGAAAAGAAACCAACCCTAAGCTGGCTGGTCACAATTCACATATGTTCAGCTTTGAAGAAAATATCTACTAGGTTGTCCCATTTTACACTACCACCACCTCCTGATCTTCACCAGGGCCTAAATATACTTCTTAATCTTCACCAATGTAATGAATGCAAAAGGAAATCTCAGGATATTAATTGAAATTTCCCTAATGAGTTTGAACACATCTTCCTTTGTTGGAGAATTGTTTCCCCTTTTTCTTTAAATACCTATAAGTCTTTTCCTTATAGGTTGTTTGTCCTTTTCTTATTGACTTACAGTTCTTTATTTAATCTGGATATGAATCCTTTATAGGTTTTATGTATTACAAGGGTCTCCTTGCCTCTTTCTTTTAAACAGCTACCTGGTAGTCTATTAATATGAATTGCCAAACTCTATGGACTGAAATATATTGTTTTCATCCTTTGATATTATTACAAGCAACACTACAACAACTGCCACTGTTTGTGTCACTTTACACACATGTAAGCATATCTGCAGGATGAAGTCCTAGAAGTAGAATTGCTGAATCAAAGGAATGTGTAGTTTTAGTTTTGAAATATAGTGCTAAACTGCTCTCCCTAAAGCTTGAAGCAGTTTATACTCCACCAGAAATTATGATTCCCCATATCTCTTATAGGTGAAAGGTAAAAAAAACTCTGCTGTTGTGAAGTTTTAATGCCCACTGCCTTATTATGAATGCAATTCCGTATCTCTTCATATGTTTAAGAGCTATCAAATATTCCTATTTAAAAAGTGGCCTGTAGAATTTTTGAACCTAAACTTTTCCTAAATCCCGTTCAAATGTTTCCCTCCCAACACAACAATCTCTCAGTGACAGGCTCTACCTGAGCATAGTTTCGGATGGTTTCATGATCTTCATTTGCTGAAAACACACAGTGGTTGGTCATCTTCGTCTTGTCACCATCATCTATGCGTGTTCCTCCAGGGGCTAAAAAGAGAAAGGTGATGACCATTAGGACAATACTGAAATCAGAAGAGCATCTGCAGAAGATAACAATTTCTGCACACCAAGGAAAACAATAAAAGTAGACATCACATGAATCTTCATAGAATGATGTGCATGTGTAGATGCACAGAGATTTTTAGAAGATTATCATTTTAATAAGATTTTGTTCAGGTGGTTATATTTATTACAAAGAGCTAATTAAATCTTGTGCATAAATTAACTGCACAAAAACAGACTCCTGAAGGAACAGACTTTTCTAAAAACTAATTTACTTATAAAAGATGCATACATGTTATGATTTGTTTACATTTATAACATAATGCAAAGTGGTTGTTTGATTTTCTTTTCCTACCATAGTGTATGAGATTGTTGTTCTACATACTTGCCTTCACTGGATCCTATCACTATAAGTCTGGTTCTTTCCAAAGTATATCCTTAACCATGGCAGATAAACAGTCATATTTGTTCAGTGAATTTAACTCAATTATTCTCAATGCAGTTCCTAATGTTTCCCATATCAGGACATGGTTCACTTTTCAGGCTTGATAATATTTTGCTGGACACCGGTTCACCAATACTGAACTGCCCAGATCTGGCTTTTACAGTAGATCTTGCTGGTTTCAACTTCAGTAGGTATGAAAAATGTTCTCTCCTCCACGAACTGATTTATCCACACAGGGTTGAACAGTATACACTCTAACCCCTTGTCATTTGTGTTTGATCACCCAGCGGTTGCACTGGCTAGGAAAGAGTGTATTTTATTTTCTCATCTTTTTCCGCATGGCCTGTACAGTATCATGGAATAAATGGATAGAACAAAAGAACACCTTTTTTGTATTACTCAACTTTTCTCATTCAAAGGCTCCTCCTGTAAGTTTCAGTGGCGACCATTACAAACATCAGTTGATTAGAAGACCAGAGTCAGAACACCAGGTATTTTTGTTTTCAGATTCTACTTTAACAGAAATAGGGTAGAAATTTGAAAAAGTCAAGTTATATATATAATATCTATTATATACTCAACAAATGTTTGTAAAGTATATACTTGCATAGGCCACTCTATTTTATTGTTCTGAGTCATATTTCAAATCTTTGGATGAAATGAGAGACACAGTCAACTTTTTATTTTTCTTTTTTCTTTTTTTTTTACAAATTCCAGCATACAGTTTCATAAGTAAATTAGTTTTTAGAAAAGTCAGCTCCTTCAGGAGTCTATTCTTATGCAACTAATTTATGCACAAGATTTCATTACCCCTTTGTTAATGAATACAAACACCTGAAACAAAATTTTATTAAGATGGTAATCTTCTAAAAACCCTGGACTAATGATTCCTATCTCACAGAAGTTATATAATTGAAAAGTCTAATTTTGAAACTATAGGCTTCTCTCTTAAGATGTAGGATTTAAAATTTTCATTCTCCTACAAAACAAAATATTTGTTACACATTAGTAATACTGATACAGCTCACATTTAAAATTTTGTTCCCTGATATTGAGACTAAGTATTAATTGCCATTTCTAAAAATTTTGGTGATCCTGCTGTTTTTCTCAAAGTAGAAGTAGAAGAAAAGTAAAGTACTTCTTGTATCTACTCTTCAAAGGGTACAACTGAAAAAACCAAGATAACTGTTGTCTCAAGAACAACACGGGAAGGTAAATATTTTTGTGGGTATAAAGAAAATTCTTACATACTCCCTTAGTAAACAAAATGTTTACATAAAAAAACGCACCTGGCTGACTTTTTCTTTACATCACAGGTCTGGCCTCAGTAGACCTCTGGGGCCATACTGCCTGTGCTCATAAGTCGTACGGAACATTGTGCCCTGCCCTCTTCTGGGTGCATGGATGTGGCGTGAAATGGTATCTAGGCAGCAGATATAAATTTGGTGATCATTAGAGAGATGGCAAATGAAGCCTGGAAATGATCCAGAGAGTACAGACAACTGAAAACATATGTGGGGGACAAGTATGGAAATCTAGGCGTCATGTGAGAAAAGGCATTCAGAGGTAGGAGGGAGTCTAAATGGTCTCATGTAAGGCCAGAGAGGAAAACATTTCAGGAATGACGAAAGGATCAACGGTGATCCAGGAAGGCACTAAGAACTGAAAAGGGTGCTTTGAATTGACTGGTGAAGAAGTCATGTGTGACTCTGGCAAGAACCAAAACCGACCGAAGACTATTCTTGCAGAGAACTTACCAGTGTATCGATAAAAGTATATCATAATTAAGAAAATTTAAAAAGCCAATAAGCACATCAGGAAAGGTTCAACTTCACTATTAATTATGGTTTTCATTCTTTTTAGAATCATCTAAGGTAACATAAGACTCATGGGCACGAAAGGCAACAACAACATACTGCAAAGTAAATACAAAACAGCATGTAGAGTATCACGTTTGTATAATATCATCCCATTCTCAAAAGTTCATGTTTTTAGGTCAAGAGATTTCTAGAAAAGGATTAACCAAAGTATTAACAATAGTTATCTCTGGATATTGGGATTTGAACATGCTACACAGAGCTTTTTACACTTGGACTTGAATTATCTACAGTGAAAAATTGAGACTTTCATAAACAGTAACAACAAAATAAACCTGGTATCCAGGGGAAAACAGCTGTTCAGATCAAAACAGGGCCTGGAAGTAAATAGGACCATGTACCAGCACAGATAGATATAAGAGCTCAGAAGGAAGAATTAAAGGGTAGCTCTACCTAAAAAGGTATGCATACACCCTGTCTTAAAGTAGGTTGGCTTAAGCAGCATTTCTCAATGAAAGGCACTCAAGGCATGCTGGGCAGGGCAATTTTTCTTTGTACTGAATGTTCTTTGCATAGCAAAGTAGGTGGCATATCTGGCTCCACTTCCAAGTCTTTGTAGCAACCAAAACACTTCTGCACATTTGTCAATGTCCCCTAGGCAGTTGAAAATCACTGGCCTAGGGATCTGACAACTTCCAGTGATTTATGGTTACCATAGGGACTAACTGTGAATAACTGTAAAAGGAAAAATGGGTGTTTGTGATACCTAACAAACATTTAGAGCAACACATCATACCACTTCAAGAGTATTCTGAAGCTTTTCCCCTGATTGCCCTGCTCTATAAGACATAGTTTTTATTTTGCTTTTTAATCTATCTTTAATAATTTCCAAACTTCTATCTTTAATCCTTTAATCTATATACTCACAATTATAAGGATTTTTTTAAAACTGGACTTAAAGTATATTTCTTAGACATTTTATTTTCTATAGATGAAATGAATTTTAATGAGATACTGGGAATTCTTTTTAAATTTGTTGACAGTTAAATCTCACTGCTCATTGTACCAAAAAAAAGGGGGGGGGGGTATGGAACTCCAAAGAAAGGTGCTTTGGCAACTGGGGTTTAATGAAATACACGGGAAGGAACTAGATGACATACACAAAGTTATGCTCTACTGCAGAAATCACTCCTCCTATGTCCACTCTAGAAATAGTCAAAGATTAAGGATGAATTAGAAAATTGGCTTTTACCTAAAGCCAAGTGGCCAATTGTATTGTATGTCAACAAAAGTCCTCAATGCTATGCCTCTCTTAACCAACAATCATTTCATAGCCGCGTTAATACCATTCTAAATCGTAATCTAGGTAAAAGTTTTAGAGGCTTCCATTTGTGTTTTTTTTTTTATCAACTATCATAGATGTAAGCTTATAAAGATTCTCTCTCATAAGAAAATATTTCAATAGACTTGAAAGTACATAATACTACAAGAAGATGCTCTAATGTATGGTTTACCGAGCATACTGCCAGCCACCAGGATATCGAAGAGTGTGTCTGCATAGCGACGATAATCTAATCTTGAGCCTGTAGAGTCCAGAAACTTGGCTACAGCTTCAAGGTCGTCACCAGCTTCATTAAGTCCCTGGACGAGTGTATCCCTGAAGACTGTGGGTTCGAATTTCTCTTTTTCATCTAAAATAAATACAGTATACAATTATTCCTTTACTTACACATCATATTCCCAAATGCAACCACACATTTCCTTTGTTCACTGGTTTTTATTTGATAGTACGATTATTTGAAAGTTGAAGGACGATTAAGTTTTTCTACTAGTTTCCCATGTTAAAGCCCTTGTTTAAATATTCATTCAAGGAATTTCTTTCTGTTGAAAGGGCCACACTAATACATAAAAAAACTGATGATTGATCATTTGTGTCACTTATAGGATAGGCCAATGTAATCTACTAACCCTATCTATCTGATAAAAAAAGAAGTATAACAATCAAAACAAAGTTTTTTTCCATTTAGGATAGAAAAAGAAAATGATCCAGGAAGAATCACTTAAGAATAAGGGAGAACATATAAACAAACAAAATAAAGATTGGGAGGAAGGAAATAAAGAGGGGTATCTCTTTTTAAATTTTTTTAATCGAGATATAATTGACATAATATTATATTAGTTTCAAGTATACAATATAATGATTTGATATTTGTATGTACTGCAGAATGATCACCATAATAAATCTAGTTAACATTCATTACATACTCACAAATTTGTCTTGTAATGAGAACTTTTAAGATCTTTCTTAGCAACTTTCAAGTATGCAATACAGTATTTTCTTAAACTTTTTATTTTATATTGGAGTATAGCCTATTAACACTGTTGTGATAATTTTAGATGCACAGCAAAGTGACTCAGACATACATATGCATGTATCCATTCTCCCCCAAACGCCCCTCCCATCCAGGCTGCCACATAACATTGAGCAGAGTTCCCTGTGCTATACAGTAGGCCCTTGTTGGTTACCCATTTTAAATACAGTAGTATGTACATATCAATCCCAAACTCCCTAACTATACCTTCCCTCCACCCATCCACTCTGGTAACCATAAGTTCATTCTCTAAGTCCATGAGTCTGTTTCTGTTTTGTGCAGTATTATTATAGTATTATTAACTACAGTTATTATGCTATACATTACATCCTCATTACTTATTCTACAATTGGAAGTTTGCACTTTTTGACTACTACCTTCACCCCCTGACCCAACCAACACCCCCCCCCACCCCCACCCCCGGCACCCATCAATCTGTTACGTATGAGTTGTTTTTTCTGTTGTTGTTTGTTTGTTTTAAAGATTCTGAGATCACATAGAATTCATCGTTCTTATTTCATTTAACAAAATGCCCTCCAGATCCATCCATGTTGTCACAAATGACAAAATTTCCTTCTTTTTATGGCCGAGTAATGGACATTTAGGTTGTTCCATATCTTGGCTTACTGTAAATAATGTTGCAATGAACACTGGGGTGCATGTATCTTCTTGAGTTAGTGTTTTCATTTTCTTCCCATAAATACCCAGAAGTGGAGTTGCTGAATCATATGTAGCTCTATTTTTAATTCTGTTTTCTACGGTGGCTGCACCAATTTACGTTCCCATCAATAGTGTTCAGAGGTTCTCCTTTTTCCACATGCTCACCAACACTTGTTATTTCCTGGAGGTATTTTTTTTTTTACGAGATAAATTATTCCAGAGTACTTAAATGTTTAATAAATCTCATGAGCTATATGTTTATATATCCAGCTTCAGAGCAGATGTTCTCAACCCTTCTTGGTTTCACGACCCCCTGACACCCTTCAAAGTATTAAAGATTCCAAAGAGCTCTTTTGTTTATGGAGGTTACATCCATGGATACTTACTTTATAGAAATTAAAAAATAAAATTAAAAATATTTATTACATGAAAAATATCAGTGAGAAGAGAGGCACTGTTTTACACTTTTGCAAATCTCTTTAATATCTGCCTTAATGGCAGACAGCCCGATTCCCAAACGTGCTGCATGCAATTTGCTACAATATCACACAACCTGTAGCCTCCTGCTGTAAATTCGTAAGAGAACGTGTAAAAGAGGCAAATAATATCCCGGTATTTTATTATGAAAACAGTTTTGATTCTGTAGATGCCCTGAAGTATTTCAGAGGATTTAGGAGCACAGATATTATGTAACTTTCTCTCCTCAGCAGACTCTAGAGAGACTTATGGAAGACCAGTTTGGAGCAAAATCTTAAACAAAGTAAAGATCATATGCTGTTGAAAAAAAGTGAAGATTGCAAACTAGAGGTCAAAGTTTAAAAAAAAAAAAAGACTATTAAAGGCAAAGGGTCTAAGATCCGATTCAAAGGATTTCACCTTTTTCCTGCATTATGAAGACTGAGTCTGCATATGGGGAGAGAGGGGCAAAGGATGAACCCAGAACTTAAAAAAAAAAAAAATCCTATCATAAATGTCTTTAGAGAGAGAAGCAGATAGTGCAACTGCAAAAAAAAAAAAAAAAAAAAGAGAATGCTATAAAAAAAATTTCATGAAGAAAAAAAGAGTTCCTAGAAATGAAAAATATGATAGAAAAACTTAAGAACTCAATTGAAGAGTTAAAAGAGAAAGCTGAGAATAAGTCTTGGAAACTAGGAAAAAGTCAACCACCTACAAAATAGGAGCAAAAAGATAAGAAAAAGAGCAGACCAGTCATATATCTAAATAATAAGTGAATTAAAAGATTAAAAAAAAAAGGAAAGGAAAAGATTTTAAAATGTCAAGGAGATTTTACAGTATTGAAGATCATGAGTTTTCCAATGAAGAACTGTCTGAGGACCCAGCACAAGGATTGAAAGTGGATCCACAAGATTCATTCATTACTGTGAAACTTCAGAACACTGGGAATAACGCAACTCCGAAGTTTCAGGGGCAAAAAACCAAATCACATATAAAGTATCAAGAAACAGAATGAATTGTCCAACAGAAATAGCAGAAACCAGAAGATATTCCTTCAAAATTTTGAGGAAAAACAATTTTCAAACTAGAATTCCAGTGTTTGGTCACACTGTTGAACATAAGAAGAGAATAAACATGTTTTAAGACACTCAAGGCCTCAAAAATTGTGTTTCTGATATATTCTTTTTAAAAACGATTGAAATAGACACTCCACCAAAATGAGAGAATAACTCATGATTTCATGATCTTATTAAGTCATGAGATCAGAGGAAAAAAGAGAAAAAAAATCTGAGAGACAGACAACAGTACTCTTCAGGATAGCAGCGAAGGGACATTTCAAGCATTTCAAGTTAACAGCTGCACAGGTGGCCTAGAGAGCAAACCGAGTGGAAGACAGTTTTTCAGTACAATCATATGACACAATATGATACAAAATCAGAATTCCTTCAATATAATATCACTGTTAGAGCTCCTAAACTGTTTATATTAAGAGACTTACATAACAAGAGAAAGGGTAGCATTAACTAGTTTTAAGGTACAGAAAACTAAGCAAAAAAAATAAAAGATTGATTATTATTAAACTCATTAAATTCAGAGAAAACGATGTTCTGAAAAATAAATCAAATAATAGTTTAGCTCTGAAGAACACGGACCAAGTCACAACAATGTAAACCCTAAACAGGAGTCTAGCTAAAACTGTGATATAATGAAAGGACAGAGAAAGAGGAGAGGTTTGCAGGTGGGTGGGGGCGTGAAAGAGCCAAATCTTTATCTCCCATAGGAAGAAAGACATCTGTTGGAAACGCCTCCAACAGAAACATCAAGAAATAGCCAGGAGTGTTATTTGGCCACAGGAATGCAAATACTAAAAGAAGCAGTTAAAGAGTAGAAAGAGTTCCACTGGGGAACAGACTTGCTGCTGTCATAACATGTCTAGAAGAACTATTTAAACCATGTACGTGCATGACTTTCATACAATTAAAAACTACATTTAAAAACCAGACAGCTGCTGCCTGGTTTGTACAGACTGCCTACCTATGGTCTAACAGAAGGGATGTGTTGTAAGGGGTTAATACCATAGCCTCAGAAGCGGAGAAGAATGGCATTCCCAGTACCAGTCAGAGTCATGCAGCATAAGATACCACGAAGACAGATGTAAATTAACTTGAACACTATTAGTCATGAACAAGAGATAAAAGTCCTTTTGATGCCATAAGCAAAACATTATGCAGCCAAGAACATGCAAATGTTGACTGCAGGAAAAACATAATTAGGGTCTTGTTGTGTGTGAAGCAGGGGAGGGAGAGAATGCACACCCCAGAAGCACAGATCATGGGGCGTGGGAGAAGTGGGTAACTGCGACCCACAGGACGAACTCACTGGCAAACATCATCTCCTACTCGGGATCCAGCCAAAGGGTAATTCTCCTCCAACCTTGGGAAAAAGTTCTCTCTCCTTTAATACAAAAGCATGAGAAGTAAAAAGACCACAAGCTGCTTATTAAGTCTTGTGACCAGCTCCCAAAATCAACTGAGGCCATCTGCACAACAGCACCCAAAACGCCTTGACACTGACTCAGGTGGTAGAACAGACTTTGGTGGTTTGAAAATTATAAATTCGAGGCATTGATATAAGTTGGTCAATAATGTAAAATCCAGACTAAGCTACAAACTCATGCAGACAGCTTTGTTTTGAATCTAAGAGACAACTTTAAAACTTTTGTTTTTATAGAGGCCCTTATCCTCCAGTTATACTTTTCCGAAAGACTTGCTAAGGAAGAGGGAAAGTAAAAGGAGGAAGACAGCGCGTCACAGCCAGAGATATTTCAACAGTGCGTAATGATGCACTAGGTCAAATGATCACGTATAGCTTTGGAATCTTAAAAAGTCATGATGGTCTAGGAGGATTAATAATTCTCTTGCAGGATGAAAAGCAAAACTCCCATTTGCTAAGATAAGTGTCCACCTAGAGGAATACAAAATTCCTGTACAGGAAAATGGTAAGAACACTAATGGAATTTTGGGGAAACGACAATATTTTACCCATAAGTTCTTTTTCATCTGAAACAACCAACAATATACATGATTTGTATTTCATGTGAGGACAGTGTAGCAGAAATACCAACAAAATCCTAATGAAAATATGCCATTGCTTCCTTGAATTTCCGTTTTGCAGGTCAAACCTCCCTTGAGGTAGGAAGTACACAACTAGGTGTCACATTTATACTGTGTTGGTGAATCACAAGTGTGACACTGAAGAGTTAGTCATAACCACCCTTATACGACATAGAGAAACAGGCCTATTTCTGACACTCAAATATGCCTGTAAGTTATCTAGACACGTTGCTTTCCCTAAGAACTATGGTAACTGGTTAAGACAGCATCTTCGCAACATGTTAATTAAATGACAAATGGCATAATCTACCTCCCTTTCTGAAGGTCACTGAGTTACAGTAAATGAATAAGAACGATCATGGGTTTTCTAACTATACACACACAGATTTACTTCCATATATATTTAGAGATTTACTTCATTAGTTCCGAACACCACTTACTACAAATCTAAGAGTGATTTAATAAGGCCAAAACAGATCTAAAGCCTCAGAGAGAAACCTGAGTACATGGTCACTCTGGATTCCCAAAGTTTGGTCATTTTTTTCCTTCCTATTTTCACTAATTTTAATCCAATTTCTCCATAAAATTTAGAGGGAGGCCAGTTCAATTATTAACTATTTCACCTCACTAAGCATAACAATGGCCCAAGGGGAGGAGCATTCATCCTCTCAGATTCCCCCAAGTCACACTAGAAAACATAATTTCTCTGGAGAAAATATTACAAGCAAGATGTGCATATTTCATAAAGGATAAGTTCTAGATGATGTATTCTACCAAAATGTTTACTTATGACGTTAAGCAAAAAGAAGTACATTTTTATACTAACTTGGCAGGGAAGAGCATTAATTTTGCTAGGAAATAGTTGCAAACTGAAGACAGAGCTTCAGAAAACAGCCTATTAAAATGACCTTGAAATATCCTCTGTAGATTCTTTTCCTCTGCTCTACAAAACTGCCAACCATTTATCTGAAGTCAGCCCCATCATAATAGCAAAAGAAAAGCCAAAGCACGATGAAACATCAGGAGGCAATTCACTATAACGAAAAGCAGAAAATGAGGTTGACTCCATTTTTTTTTCTTTTTCCCAGTCAGCAGTTTGGCCCAAAATGGCTCAATTGCTGTTTTAATCCCCAACAGACCTGAGTTATATAAATCTAGATCAACTGACAAATGATAGATAACACATTTCTGGGTGGCTCTCTGTGAGTACTCCTGCAGCAATCAGATGCAGGCACAATCTTGCCCACCAAATGAATCAGATGCAAACCAGTTCAGCATTAGAGGCAACCTTTCCAGTTCAAAACTGAAGACTGACTGTAAGTGCCAGTTTACTCGTTGAATCATGCCTGCTCTTGCGCAATGCATCCTTGGGCCCTCTCTTAGCGTTGGAGCTCAGCTACCGTGAATCAGCGTCATACTACGAAAGCTGCCCGAGCTGGAGATCCACGTCTGAGATTAACACATTCCCTCAGTGGGCAGGTGGTGGCAAACCTTTCTTCACCTCACAGTGGGGCATACATTAAATATTATCACATTACTAGGCGTAACAATACCTTAACTGTAATTAGGTTTCTGATTAAGTCCTTTGGAAATCAGCGACGTCATTTATTTTTTTCAAGACTTTTCAACAATGACACAAAGAATGCACGCTGGTTGCAGCACCTTGCAGTACTATCTGCTTCCAGATTTCAGTCCCCATTGTGTAGTGGGGACACTGTGTAAGAGGACTAAATATAACAGAAGGAGCTGGTTCAGGCTATACTTGTAGTTAGCTTATGGGGATGAGTCAAGGAGGCAAAAAATAAAAATAAAAAAGAAGAGGACAAGACAAATATTGTACACAATAACCATACTTTTTGGTTTTTAGAATATTTTTTAATTTTCATTTTTTAGTGGGAATGTGAAGCTTTCTGGCAGGCAGCATTTACGCTTAAATTTAGCCTTACTGCTATCTAGTGACCCTTGCAATCTCTTCTAACTCAGATGATCTATTGTATTGAGAATTCTTTTCTTTCTACATGACTACGCTTGTTACTTACATAGACACAGCATTGCAAGAGAACCTCAGCTACAGGCATTGACTGGAAATGCCAAAGGCACGTGATACAGGTTATCAATTCAACAATTTAGCACTTGATAACCACTCCATGGCATTCTGCTTCATAATCAGCTATGAGGGCTTCAAAAAGATATTCAATCATCCTTTATCTTTACATATGATACTTCCTTAAATATTTTTCAGTCATTGTCCTCAGTATCAGTCAACATAATTTCATATCATGTTTCATATTTTAAAAAGTTTCCCTATCAAGTTTTGGCTCAACTACTCTTAAAACCAAGAGGATTTCTATATTATGCAAAACTGATTAAACATTATAAAAGATTTAAAAATTCCTTACACAGAAAGAATAAGATGAACATAACAAAAAGAAGTCACTCAGAGAAATTTTACCAGTCATCATCAAACTGGCTATATCACTACTCCTCCCACGATAAAAGACACTTGAAAATATCCTGAGTTTTAAAGACACTTAAGGCAGTGAATTTAATTTGACTTTCTAAATTCTGAAAAGGTTAAAACTCTCCAGTATCTCTTTCCCTAATTTTCTCTTAGTTTTACTATCTTTGCTTATGAACATATTCTTAAAAAGACAAAGAAAGCAAAAACCAAATGCAAATGCTGATTTCAAAAATATTAAAGTTTATCAATTGCCTTCATAGCCTCACACGAGAGTAAGGCAACCTGCACAGAAATAACCGTCCTGATTTTGTAGATAAAGACACAAAGCTCAGACAAGTTAAATGACTTGTTCAAAATCAGACACCTAACTAACTGGCAGTTCTGAGGCTTGAATACAGAACTTCAGATTTTACAGTCAGAGCTCAAAAGACAGGCATTAGTGAGGTTAGGTGAAAACAAGGATCCTAATTTTTTTTTGTGGAATTAAGAAACCCCAGCTAAAACTGGAGTCCGGACAAGCCTGTAGGGGGAGCTCTTACACCCCGCCATGCATCATCAATGACTCCAAACCAGAAAAGACTCATGCCTTCTTCTCTAGTTTCCAACAGAATGGTGTTGCCTACTTTACCATCCAGAAGAAAGAAGAAAACTTCTCTTCTAACCACAGCCCAGCCAATCAGAGACTGTACCAGACCAACCCATGAGAAGCCTCCATACTCTGGACTCCCAGCTTCCTCACATGGACTTGAGTTATTACAGCTCCTCTCAACTCCCCTCTTTGTCCTATAATAGCAAGTTCCTCTTCCTTGTTCTCTGATTTGCCCCACAGTTTGCATATCCCAAACTGCAATTCCACTGAGCTATTGCTGGAAGAAACTCACTTTTGCTAGTAAAATAACTGGCTGTCACATTGTTAAAATTGACACTCTTCAACCTTATATTTTGATATTTTGATTAGAACTTTAAATACACATTCCCCCCACCCGGCCGCCGCCATACACACACACACACACACACACACACACACACACAACACAACCTACCCCTTTTCCGAGTTTTGAACCGCTGGCCTGTTAGCACTGGCTTCTGATGCTTATTCATAAAATTTCTGAAAAAACAAAGAAAATAAAGCTTATACACTTCAAATAAGCAGTTCATATAATATACAGCTAATAAGCATGTTTGAGCTCACCCATACTAAATATACTTTTAAAAATGAGATAACTGTAACTACTGAACTAGCAAAACTTTTAAAGTTTAATAATATCTAGTGTTGACAAAAGACACAAGGAAAATAACCACAGACATAAACTTTGGCATAAAGGATAAACTCTATGCAATACTTTTGGGAAGCGTTTGGTGAATATCTATAAATATTTACATGTGCATAACCCATGGTCCAGCAATTCCTTTATAAGGAATTTATTCTATAGTTGTACCCACACAAGTATGCAAATATACATGCGT
This sequence comes from Hippopotamus amphibius kiboko, assembly GCF_030028045.1. Lineage (NCBI taxonomy): Eukaryota > Metazoa > Chordata > Mammalia > Artiodactyla > Hippopotamidae > Hippopotamus > Hippopotamus amphibius. The sequence continues at coordinate 70,036,853 of NC_080189.1, read as the reverse complement.
GTATATAAAAGGATTTAGTTGTAACATTGTTGGATGCATAAAAAAATAGAAGTTGAATACCGATAAACCTATTTAGTTCAGTAAGTTATAATAAGCCATCGCATGGAACTACGAAGCTTTACGAAACAAATTATATCCAAATGTACTACATATGGCCCTGGCTACCTCTCTGATTATGTTTCCTACATCTACTTCTTCCTATCACTCACTGCTCCAACCACTTTGTTTCTTCCAAAGGGCCAAGGAAGCCATTCACATGGCTTTATGCTCTGCACTCACACAAATGCCTCCTTTTCAGAGACCTTCCCAGACCATCCTGACAAACAAGGCTCCTTGTCTCTCCCTCCCTCCCTCTTTCCCTCTCCTCCCCGGCCCCCCCCCCCACCCCAATCTAGCTCTATTTCTCTTCATAGCTCACAGCAGGCCCTGTCATTTTATTAGAATCTGTTTGCCATGGCCTATTTCCCCCAAGAGAGTGTAACATCCATGTGGGTAGGGACTTCGTAGGTTTTGCTGAATACTGTATCTTTAGGACCTAAAGCAATACTGAGACTAAGCATTTTAATTTAATAAGTAATTGTCAAATAAGCTGTTGCACTGATATGGAAAGACGTTCAAGGCAAATTGTTAAGGGAGAAAAGCAAACTGAATAAAAGTATAAAGCATAATTTTTCGATTAAAAAGGGGGTACGTGTAATATTTAGGAACATTTAAGAATGATAAAAGAAACCATTAGTAAGGTTTCTATTTATTTAACCTCAGAGAACGAGTATTTGGGTATTTTTAATTCTCCTAATGGATTTAATACATAATTAAAAATATCACAAATTATCTTTTAAAAAAGTGAAGAACCTGCTCTAAAAGACCTTCACAAACTGAGAATAACCTTGCTGGCATAAATATTACAATCTGAAAATATGTCTAAATTGCCTAAATTATGAAGACCAAACAATTAAGATAAAGTCACGCAAATTACTTAATTATCTTTCAAAAATTTTTTAGATTGTGATTTGAAAATGTCTAGATTTTCTCCATTACTTACACCATTAAATAATCAAGAAAATTTCCACCATTAAACAGTAAATTATTTAATTATATCTCAAAGTTTTAAGAACATTCTCAAGAATGTGGAAAAATTATTATTCAATTTTATGTACCAAAACTTTCTTCCCACCCCATGAAAGAAGAGAAACTTCTATTTTCACGTAGAAAGCAATCTTTTTATCACTGAAAACTTGAATCACCATTTTTAAAGTGAACCTAAGTGAAAATAAAGTAACAAAGCCCCAACGTAATTTCTTTTATTAAGTAGACAGAATTTTATCAATCTTATAATGTGAATTTACTATATCCTGCTTTGAGATATAAAGGTGACTAAGCCAGATTCCAAGCCCTCAAGGAATACAGAGCCCAGCAGAGATACAATACAAACATTTACAGTACAATGTGACAGGTGAAACAGCAGGACACACGGAGACCAAGTGCAGAGAAGAGACTGATTGCTGTGTGTGTGTACAGGGCAGCAGCTGCACAGTGAAACAGCTACAAATGCAATAACCTCAATCAATGAAATCTCATTTCATTTGAGAGATGTTGGAAATACAGTTTCTAATGCATTATTTATATACACTGCAAAACTCTTTCATTCAGAATTTTCCCTGTTGGCATTTTCAACAGATTCACTCTAGATCAGCAAACATTTCCATTGGGCCACAAGTAATCAATATACACAGGGGTGTGTGCACGTGAGTGTGCGCTCATATTCTCTTTAATGTTCCCATACCTCCCAAAACATAACAAATACCATACAAAATATTTTCTTCTGTTAGCAAAGAAAAATATCTGTCAAAAAGTTTGGGTCTCGTACTGAGATACAAAACCAAAAATAGAGCCTGAAACTTCTCCAGTAGGTGAACATGCAAGGAAGCAGTTACCATTTTTGCCAAAGATGTTTTTATTTTAGAATTAAAAAATATTTTTAAAGTGGGAGCCCCCTCTAAAAGACTTATCTTAGGGTCTAGAATACAAACACATAGAATTCCCTAATAAACTCTACCTTTACACCTTGTTTCTATTTTCCTGCTAATGGGGAATTACCACCAAACACAGCCTACCTAGGTGAGAATTACTGTATTTTAAAAATTCTTTAGCTCCGTTTACTTTCTTTAGTTCTAAACACAAAAGTTTGTTTCTTCATAACCCAGTTATGTGGGCTTTTTTTATACAATCTCAATATATTCTACGTGGAAAGTAAAAGAACACATAAACATTAAAAAAAAGTATGCAAAGATTTTGACATACACAACATCAAAATACAAACAAAGAAACAAACACAAACAGAGACTCACCTACTGGTATTGAAAGATCAAATGAAGATATTCTGTTCACCAAAAGTCTCTATCGTTGAGCTGTTACTATTTGGAGCAGAGGCTTGGCTTCCCTCTAAATTTAGCTCTGGGGCTACATTATAATCTGCTCCAGTGAGGGTCAGCCTTTATAAGGCACTCACTGAAACCCTGGCCGAAGAAGAGCAAGGGCACTTTGACTAAGAAACGGTGCTAGCTTAAACCTGGGAAGGTAACAAAGCAAGAGTAACACAGGCAGGTCTCTTAGGCCACTGTCAAAAGCTCACTTTTATTAGACTGCATTACAATTTACAGGTTGAAACCTACTAACATCATGATGATCGGGCTTCCATAAAAACTGTAGCCCAAACACTCACAGAGAAAATCAGCTCATGTCCCACCAAAACGGGAAAACTCCATGGTTTAAAACAGTGTTAAAAAAATTCTATGTAAAACAATACAAAACGGATTTATGTATTCCATGTCATCTAAGAGACTAAATTTCTTGGATATTTTAGAAAATAAAAGAGGACCATAAAAATACTAAAACAATCCAATCGATCAAACATTAGAAACCAGGTACTCTATTAACGAAACAAACATTTTTGAATCAATTTCTACTGAAGTCTAAATGGAAAGGTTTAATTGAAAGATTTTTAGGTTTAACATATTAGGTAAATTTCACCCCACCTCACTTTCTTAATCTCCTAACTGCTCTTGTGCCCTTTTCATATTCCGTCCCTTACTCTCAACCAGACTCTGGGCCTAAGTGTGCCAACAGGCCAGCAGCACTGAAGGGTCTCATGGCTATGGTAGACTAATTCTGCCACATGCCCTACCCACCTTGAGTAGATTGACACCTTGCATGTTGTCTTCCCTTATATTCTTCTTTAATTCTCTCCATTTTGGAAAGTGTCTGATTTATCAGAGAAGGACATACCTTCTAGTTGTCCCTACTAGGGAATGCCTGTTCTCAACTAGTAATCAAGAGATTTGGCCTGATACTCTATTCTTGCCTGTAATTCTGGCCTGGCTCATCTTTGAAGTATGACAACCTGCCTCATGTAAGGCGTTTAGTATTACTAATGCATGCTACACATAAAATAACTATGCCATTCGAACAACCTTGACATTATAAATATGGATATTCTAAAGTGGAGTCAATCTTTTTCTATAAAAGGATAGAAAGGAAATATTTTAGGTTCTGTGAGCTACACAGCCTCTGTTCCAGCTACCAGTTCTGTTGTTACCGCTTGAAAGCAGCCATAGGCAATATATAAATACTGGTCATGGTTGTATTCCAGTAAAACTTTATTTACAAAACAAACAGTGGATCAGAATGGGCCCTCATGTTATAGCTGGCCAACACGCATTCTGCAGAGGTATACCTGACAGGACTGTGACCGTGAAAATGTTCTATACCTGCACTGTCTGGTATGGTAGCCACTAGACACATGTGGCTATCGGACCCTCGACATGTGGTTAGTGTGACTGGGGAACTAAATGTTTAATTTTATTTAATTTTCATTAATTAAAATTAAAATTGAAATAGCCAACGTGCCTAGTGGCTATCATGTCAGGCAACCCAGTTCTAAAGCATTCCCTATGGCTCAACACACAAACTTGATAAAAAGGTGAAAATACACTCAAAGAATCGGAATTCTTTAATTAATATTTTTCAAACAAAGCAACTCTGCAGAGTATTTTGCCCAAATTTCAAAACTATGTGGCTACGGCAGGAAAGAAAAGAAAAAGTACCAAACTTCAAAGTGAAACTCTCTGTGTACAGTCAATATTACTTAAGACAATGGGAAGAAAAAGACCTCCAAGTCTAAGATAATACAAATTATAGGGCAACAATATTATCCCCAAAATATAAAATGTGTCCTAAAGATGCAATAACACCAGCACACAAAACTCAAAATATAATTGAGCCACTTTACTGCCACATTCTCAGGAAGTACTCTGTGTTTAAGAGCAAGTTTCAAGAATTACCTTTTATTCTATATTCCAAATGGGTATAATAATTTACCATAAAAAGAACTAAAAATTGCCCATAATTATAAAGTATTCTCCTTTCCATTAAAGCTAAAACTGCAAGAACCTACACCATAAAATCCTGTACAAAAAACTGTCATATCTCGGGATCATTTGGGTTGATAACATTGTAGCATCATTCTCTCAAAAGGAAAAAAAAATTAAATTGCTCTATTAAACTTTAAATTATGAACATTCTAAAGCAATAAACTAAACATATGCCTATAATAACACTATACAATTTGTTGCCCAGAGTAACATTAGCTTGTTCAATATCCTTATCATGATTTTGTAAACAGCCTCTCTGGACTCAAAATCACACAGCCTCTACAACAAACTTCGCTATATCTCCTAGAAAATTCTATGTAAGTTTCAGTATTTATAATAATTGAAAAAACACTGGACTCCCCTGGTGGTGCAGTGGTTAAGAATCCACCTGCCAATGTAGGGGACACGGTTCGATTCCTGGTCTGGGAAGATTCCACATGCCTTGGAGCGACTAAGCCGGTGCACCACAACTACCGAGCCTGCACTCCAGAGCCCGAGAGCAACAACTACTGAGCCCACACACCATAACTACTGAAGCCCGTGCACTTAGAGCCCATGCTCCGCAACAAGAGAAGCCACTGCAATGAGAAGCCCACTCACTGCAACAAAGAGTAGCCCCTGCTTGCCACAACTAGAGAAAAACCTACGAGCAGCAACAAAGACCCAGACTGGTCAAAAAATAAAGAAAATTAAAAAGAAAAAACATCAAAAATTTAAAATAATAGCTTAGCTGCAAAAGAAAAATGTTTCTAAATAAACAAACATTTCTTCCTTTAATACAAAAATATTACTGTTACATTCATATCCTCTTCACTCATAATTAATGAAATAAGAGAACAGAAATATCTTTCTTAAAAAGCACAAAACAATAAACTATAGTTCTCGCCTCAAAATTTTGCAATGACAGTTTGCAGTGAGTGACATTAATGGTAGGAACTTAAATCGTGCTAAGCAATGACCTTATAAGAGGGATCAAAGCCCAAACGAATTGTGCTGCGGAAAAAAGTATACTGAGTTAACTATGTTCATCTAAATCTTCCTTAAGAAGACATCAAAGTATCATGATTAAATTTTCGTTATAATATTTCCAAATTTATTTCGCCTCAAACTTTATCTTATTTTTGAATATTGATTTTTTGCTTCCCTTTTAATAAAAATATTCTGGAAGTTACATTTTAAGTATCAATGTATAACCTCTTCATTGAAATAAAGGCAATTACATAATGTCACTTATTGCATCTCAATGAAGTTATTTTTGAAAACTTTCAAGTATGAATTAACTCCTAAATAGTTTCAGTCTGCTTATCAATTCATGCCATCTACTTAATGGACTCCGTAAGCAGTCCCTGGGGCAAGCACGTCCTTCTCTGGGCCCGTCCACTCTTCCCAGATGGAATCTCTCCCAGGTCCTTCCCTTCCCCCAACAAGTGACCAGCCCCACTCAGCTTCCCAGATGGCCTGATCTGGCTGATGTCATTCTTATGTCTCAACACTTTGCAAAATACAAATGCACCTTCAACTACACACACTGTACATACTTCAGCTTTTAGAAAACTCATTCCTCAAACACAACACTTCAGGGTATCTTAATAGCAAATTGTCCTAAAACCTCTGTTCTAGTTAAGACCCTTAGAATTTTGTCTACAAGACAACAGGATAGTGATAACTTTGCATACCTATGATATTTCAAGTTGTAAATTTGGAGAATTTAGAGGAAATGGTGGCATAAAACAGAGAAATACCCAATGATTAAAGTCTAGTTGTGGTTTAAATATATTTATTATTACACCTGTAAATATATAAATATTTATATTTATATATAAATATATAGTTATATTGTGTATCAGGCATTGTAGTAGAGCAGTGGTTTCACTCCAGGGCTAATTTTGTTCCCCAAGGGACGTGTGGCAGTGTCTGGAAATATTATTGCTTGTCATGCTGAGAGAGGAGGGTGCTACTGGAATCTAGTCGTCTGAGACCAGGGATGCTGCTCAACAATCTACAATGTTATAGGAGAGACCCCTACAACAAAGGGTTATCTCGCCCTACATTTCAATTGTGCCAAGGCTGGAGAACCGTGTATTAAAGAGGAAACAAAGGTAAGCAAAGCCAGAGATGGCCTTGCTCTCAAGAACTGTAAATTGTGCACACAGGTCTAAACACATCAGAGCAGCAACCAGGCAGATATTTCCTTTAATGACTTACTTCTCTTTGCCAAACATTAATATCAATTTCAGACAAAACAAGTATCACTGAGTAGCTCTGCTGGAGGGTAATGATATGTATGTTTGGGGGCAGAGGGTATGTGGGAAAATGCTGTACCCTTCTCTTAACTTTGATGTAAACCTAAAACTGATCTAAAAAAATTCAGTTAAAAAAAAAATCAGCAGGGAGTGGTGTCAAATGCCAGAGAGCAAGTCAGTTGATTACAGCTAATTTTGTATCAAACACAAAACTGATGGCAGAGTTTATGAGTTTATGACTACCAGTACAAACAGAAGATTAGAAGATAAGTTATTATGGGGGGGGGGGGATTGAAGTCTATTCCTTTCTTCTCAGCATTTTAATCAAGGAGAAGAAAACAGAATCTTCTGGGAAAAAGAAATAACACCCTAGACTGGTAACCACTGGGAGAATGTTGCTTTGGAGCAATGGCTTGAGAAACGGGAATGGACCTTCAGGAAGTTCAAAGGTGGTGATGGGCAGGATTCCAAACGTCTTCTCACTTGTGAGTTCTCTCAACCAGGCCATTCCTGCCCCCATCGTCCCAGGAGGGGACCTGCCCAAGCCTGTCCAGCAAATGAAGCTTTATTTGAAGGGTTGCACACACACACAGAAAGTTACTTTCCACTCACATATCTATTTCACAATGAGGAGAGCATGAACTGGCTAGAAATGCCCAAGCCTAGCCTGGGACTTCATGAGACACAGTACACTGATAAGATGGGACTGCATTCCCATATTTTAAAGGACTGGATTACACAAACTCAAATTGAGAGAGAGGGAGAGAGAGACAGACAGACAGACCAGTGTAGAATTACAAACTTTTGAGTATACTTATTAAAAAGGCTTAAACATACAGAGAATCATTCATTTGCATTCATTTATTAAACATTCATCTAGCTGGTACTGGCCAATAGGAATGCAGAGGGGACCAATCAAAAGAGATACATAGACGAGATGCACAGTACTCACTTTCTAGCAGGTGGAGGTTTGACCCAAGCACTGCACAAAAAATTCTGGCAGTGTGAGTTAAGAAGTCATGGTCTCCAGCATGTTAAAATACATCACATGATGAATCTGAGTTGCAGTTGTGTTTATTAATGTTTTAATAATTAAATGTGTGTTGTGTTTTTGTTTTCTTAACTTATAATGGATATCCATGAGTCATGGAACACTTTGAAATCTGAAGAACTAAACCTAGACCCTCATCAAACACCCTGATAAGGCTCTGAGATGTTATGCCGCTTGCCTGAGGCCAGGCATTCCATTCTAACCTTGGTGACACAGCAGAGATCAAAAGAGAAAACTCAGGCCCTACTCAGGGCCAGAACCCATCAACTGCCTCCTCGCAGTGCACTTCTCCAAAGAACCAACCCAAGCTGCTGGGTAACCCATGTATGTGATGCCTGACGGCAGCTTCTTCATTAGTTGCCTCATGAATTTTATGGTTTGGAGTTAGAGAGTGAAGCATAAATATTCATTTTTAACATCTAGTTCAGCACTTGGATAAACTGAATTAGCATATGTTACCTCCAAAATGCCAAATAGTTCGCCGTGGGGTTCCAGAAAGGAAAAAAAACATTTGTCCTTAGCGAGAGGATTTAACAGAAATCCTGCCTCTTACGGACATGTAAATAGTAGGAAATTTATGGCTCCACAGTTTCTGTACTACAGGAGCCACTTCTCAACTTGTTTCCTGCCGAAGGCCAACGCTAACGTAAACACCATCTTCATACTCCTCCACGCCGATGTGGCATCCTTTCCTCTAGCCGGCAGCTTCCTCTGTACCAGCAACATGGGTTTCTCCTTCCTGTTTACAATAACCCCATTCTATTACCTCGTATACTGAGAAAAACATGTCATGTTCTCTTTTCTTTCTTGGAAATGATCACAAATCCAGCAAGCCATTGAGGTTGGTATGAAAAGCATTAAAGTCTTTTGTGTGGATATGCAAAAAAGAAGAGGATGACAGTAGAATATTATAGTATGTTATAAAACTGCACGCCCCATAGTGGCTTATGATATAATCTCCATAGTGCCAAGAGTTAATATTCCTTACTATTACTCACCTCTGGCCAGTGGTTTTCTTGAGATTTATTTAGAAGTCCTCAAAATAACAGGACATTCACAATTTTTTTTTTAATTATTTTTTTGGGGGTACACCAGGTTCAATCATCTGTTTTTATACACATATCCCCCACAATTATTTTTTGAAAGTCCTCATCTAACATAAAAATAAGTTGAATATGAAAAGAGGAAACATAATTCTACATCTCCCACAAATTTGTTAGTATTGTTTTCCTACTAATATATTATTTCCATAGTTAAGAGAATTAAAGATAACAAAACAAAAAACACCAAAAGATACACCTGAAATTAAAAAACCAAAAAAGAACAATGACAGCATTGTCTCTGGCTTTTGCCAAAAGAATGGTTCATTCAGGGAGTTACCTAAACCTTTTATTTTCAAAGCAGTTTACAAATATGACTATCAGAATATTTTTTTGGCACTCTTCACTCAACACGTGCCAAATTTAGAACAGGCCAAATTATTCCAGTTGGCAAAAGATACTTGCTGAAGAGACCCACGGCCCCAATACAGACATCTGAGTGAGTTAAGAACAAAAAGTATTCTTGCGTATACTGCTGATATCGGTATACTGCAGATTTTAAAAATTTTGAAATTCTTCTAAATTATCATGTGTTTTTTTTCCCCTAAGAGATACAGACGAAAAATGCTGTGGAAATTCTTAATGACAACAACAATACGCATAAAAATGATTCACATTAATCTGATTATTGAATCCCCAAGTTATATCTCTCAGGTTTAACTATTTCAGCCATGGCTTTATTCCATTCATCAATAAAAGCAGGAAAAAAAAAATCCGAAGAGTCCAATTGGAAAAAAAAGTCAAACTGAGAGAATAAAATTCCTTTAAGGCACTGTATAGATAAACACAGTTTCATGGATCATACTTTATTTGCAAAATACATTTCACAATTCCCTACTCATTATTTTCTAGCTGTATTGGCTATTGATATTCTAGCTATTTTGGACAATTTCAGATCAATTTGTATTCAAGGGCAAAATATCCTAATAAGTATATGATTTTTTCTTCCATGGTTTCTTTTTATGTCCATTATTAACTTTGCTGCTACCACCAATTCTGAAGACACTACTTTATAATTTTCAGTTTAGGCTTAAACGTGATGTCATAAGCTACTTGAGAGCAAGAACAAACCTAGTGTGCTTTAAAATATAATCTACCACTTCTACGGTTTTAAAAAAGTTGACATATTGAGGAAGACGTACCTTTGAATGAAAAAATTTCTAGTTCCGAAACAGTTGGCCAGAAAATTACAGCCAATATTTATTTTATAAATATTTATAATACGTTATAATATTTTATGGCATTGTTTTCTTGGGGGTTATTTTCCCTGGAATGGTCTCCAATTTCTGCTTCGCCTGCCCAAATTCACCAATCCTTCCAGATACTGTTCAGAATCTCACTTTCTCAGGTCCAGAATGCTCTGCCCATTCTGGAAACTGCACTTGTGACTGTACTGCTCCAGCTGGGGACTGGAGAAGGCTGTGGGGGGAGGGGTCGGGTAAAACGTGCTAGGCAGAAATGGGTGGATTCGGTAAAACGTGCTAGGATTCGGGTAAAATGTGCTAGGCAGAAATGGGTGGAGGAGGGCATTCTGGGAGCAGGAAGCCGGTGGGTGGGTAGGGGAGTAACCACATTGTTCACATCAGAGCTGGAAGACTGGAAGGAGCCAGACAGCCACTTGAACAGGCAAAGGGAAGTTTTCGAAGGGGTCTAACCTGTGGGCTGACAGAGGCAGGCTGGGGCTTTTGGATGATGACCTTACTCCCTAGGGGTTCAGGGGCTGGCTGCTCTCCTAGAGGATAGCGGAAGCCTCTTGAGGACAAAGATCATGTCTTATCATTTGGGATTTGCTGAAAACAACAGATGTACACCAAGATCCTTCTTATTAATATAAATAAAAGTTAATTCTGAGACAGAATTACTAGAATTATATCTTTTATGAAAGTCTCCCTTGAAAAATTAATCTCTTCCAAAATGTAGGAAGATGGGCTTATGGCAAATACTAATGTCTATACAATTTTACTCTAAAATGATTTAACTAGGCCTGTAATTGTGTTATCCATCTTTTTCTCAACTGTAAAAACAGGTAGAGTTGGCTGAAAAAATAACAATTTCTATATGACATTTTCGAGTTCACAGGGTATCCTCAAGGATCCTTGAAGTCACCCTGTAAGTTTGGTTAGTATTCCCGTTTTATATATGAAGAAAGTGAAAGCAAGAGAGATTGCCTTGGAAAAGCCATCTCATCACCGCGTCTTGGTTTTCCCACTCTAATTCTCAGAGCTATGGCTGTGCTTGGCTGTCTCCCAGGGCTCATCCATAATCATTTCCTACCAGGTCAGAAGAGGCTACTTAATGGGACTGCTTTACTCCAAATCAACAGGCCAGGAAGAGATTTTACTCAGAGGATGATGAATGTAGTTTTAGGGGTGCTTTGTCTGCTGGGTCTTTCTAACACAACCCTGCAAAAGATAACCAAATAACAAGAGCTAAAAACACCAATTTTCTAGCTTAAATATATTCACTGGGAAGGCGAATGCTACCTTTTCCCTTCTGAAACAGAAATAGCTTTCTATTTTTAATTACTGGAACTGTTTTTACTATACTCAGAGATAAGAGGCACCAGCCTAGAGTTTTAAATTCCATAGTGACATAGCTAATATAAATATATATGAGTTGAAGTTGGATATATACTCATGTGTGCTTCAACATTACCTGGCAATGAGATTGGATTGGCTACAATGCCCTTAGATGTTGTGAAGGCTTGGCTTTGAAGCTTAATTAAATATTCTTTAAAAACCCTTCAAACAAAATCTGGGAAGACATGTTATAAATGATACAAAAATAATTCCATGTTGGCCTCTGGAAACATTAACATTTCATAAGTCTGAAACATCATAAAAGAAATGTAAACATCAAGACACACAAGTTACAAAGTTTTAAGAATTCAGAAAGTAGGTGTCAAAGTAAGCATTTAGTTAAGCAAACCCTGAGGGAGGACCTGGCAGGCACACCTGAATGTGGTCCTCATTTTCCTACATTGAGATACTTACTCTAACTACACTGATATTCTCATGACATTACCAAAGTACCCCTTTTTTGGAAATGCCTTCTGACTTGGTTTATGAGACAAAGAAGAAAATCAGTGTCTCCACTTCATTCATATCTTGATTTTCTCAGTCAAACTAAATATACTGGCACCCCTCATTTAGACTTGTCTGCAAACTACTTCGTCAGGGTCCAAAAAAGACGCAGATTAGCTGTCAGTAGGATATTCATAAGCCTGTGACACAGCGCTGAGATATGCCACCTACCTTTTCATTTTGTGAAGTTAAAATGTGATGAACAGTTTATGGAAATGCATTGTTCACAAGACAGTCTTTTGCAATTTAGGTGTAACTGTTTTAATATTGAATGGATAACTGCATGAGCTAAACTCCAAGCAAAGGGAAAGAGCATTTGTATCCATATAGCTTTCTCATTTTTTTGTTCGTTTGTTTAAACTGCAACAACAGTTTCTTAGGGGCTGTAATACCTCCAAATCTTCCTTTTTAAAACTTCATTATGGAAAACCTCAAACATATCAAAACCAGAGGGAACAATCTAATGAAGTCAATATACTCATTGCCCATCTTCGACCCTTAACAACATGGTAAATTTTGTCTCAATATTCTTAATCAGTCCCTGACCCCTCACCGTCACAAAATTATATTCAGCAAGTCTTAGATGTCCTATCATTCCCTCCTTAAATAATTCAGTACATATCTCTAAAAGATAAGGGAATCTTTTAAACATATAAACACAATATTAGTTTCAGACCTCAAAGAAAATAAAATTCCTTGACATTATCAAATATCCACTCGGTCAAGAAATGTACCTAAGAAAAGAAAGTCAAATGTCAAGGAAAACATTATGCCAAAAGTTACAACAGTCAGAAGTGAGCTGTTCCCCTGCAGTTCTCTTAAAAGCACAGAGACGGAGGTCAAGGGCTTCAAAGAGGGAGTCCAGGAATGGTTTGCAAAATTTGTAATGTGCATATGAACAATTTTTCTTTTCTTGGTTGATAGCATTCATCAGAACGTCAAGCAGCTTGAGACCGAAAACATTTAAAGACCTTTTGCCCTTGGTTATGACTGTGTGCTTAGTGCCACATCACCTCACAGTGCCAGGAAGGATTAGTCAAGTAGGGAAACAAATCCACCTAAAATAACTTAGAGATCAAACTGAATTCAACTCAGCATGTACTAAGTACACACTAGGTGTGGGTCACAACCTTGAGAAGCAAAGGTAAACTAATCCTAGTTACTTTATCGTCTAGAAGGAGAAGGAGCCAAATACATGAACAAAAACTGAACTAGAATGTCATGGAAAAGGTGCCCGCCTTAGGTTATTTTCATAGGCTCCAGATGAAGAAGCAAAGATGTTAATTTAGGGGTGCGGAGCGGGGGGCAGGGGGGCAGTGGAGACCAGGGCTCATAAGATAGGAGAAAATTAGAGCATGTCAGCAACTGTACCAGCAACTCCTGAGGAAAGACTGTCCTTATCCCCATTGCTGAGGGACAGGAATAAACGTGTTTACTAGGGCCTGTATTCCCTTCCTGGATGGGGTGGGAGAGGTGACCATGAAAGTATCTTGAAAGTTGACACTTCATCAGATCTGGGAAGGAGAGAAAGACTCAGTAAAGAGGGAAGGGAGGTCATTCCAGGAAGAGAAAAGCAGGAACAAAGGGGTGGAAATTACCGGCCTGTTAGGGAATCAGCAGTGAGGTGACCTTAGAGCAGAGTATGTGGGAGGGGCTGGCTGACTGGAAATGCCGGCTGGGACCAGAAGTTGGAGCCTCCCAGACCAAACCTGGGCCTCTATTTTGTGGCTGGTGGAGAAGAACCGGAAGCAGGAGACCAGAGCCTCTATTCTGCGGTCGGTGGAGAGCCACTGACATGTTTTAAGTGAATCAGTTCTGTCTTAACAAAGTATGTCTCATCCACGGGTGGATGATGGGTGCTCTATTGGTTGTGGTGACTTGAATGAACTGGATGGGAAGCAGGTAACTTAGGAATCCACTGCAACAGGCCAAGAGAGGTCCAGGGTGGTAGCAGCAGAAAAAGGGATGAAGGGGACACACACAAAAATTCCAGACATTTCAGAAATCATTATTTTCTAAAAGGAGAAGAAAAAAACAGAGGCCAAAGCATCATATAAATCCTAGTACATAGTGTGGAACTGTGTGTTAGTACACTCTCATGTCTGTTAAAAAAAAAAAATTGAAAGTATATACATAAGCTATAAACACATACACTTTCTCAGGAAGGGTATCAGAAAAATAGACACCATGGGTTGTAAGGCATGGAGTAGAAACTGGGGAAAGAGGTGGGAGAGTCTTTTGCACCTTTGGCATGCTGAACCACATAAACGTGTTATCTATTAGCTAAAGAATATATAATTTCCCCTTCACTGCCAGCCACATAGATAGAGAATAATGAAAAGAGAAAAAGGTTTGGAGACAGATCTAGGTTCCAGTTTTGGCTCTGATACTTCCTAACTGTGAGGCTGTGGGCAAATTAACTTCTTTCTGTTTCTGTCCTCTTACTTTCAGAAATAGGGGTAATACTGGCTAATTCCTAGGTCGCTACAACAATGATTAAACTAATCCTATACAAAGCATCTGGTAGAATATTTGGCATGGACTAAGGACCCAGTAAGTAGTGGCTATTTTATTACCAACAAAACTTCTTTAATGTGAATACATTCTTAATACAAAAAAAGTTCCTCGATCTAGCCTAAGGTAAGTAAGCTCATTAGCTAATCTTATTCCTACATTAAATATTAAACTGTACAAAACGATTAATGTAATCCATCTGAAGAACACTATCCATTACATATCTGTTTCTAGAAATTTAAACCTAACATATTACTTATACGCATTTCTAGGCAGATGTTTGCTTTTTTACGTTAAATGTCACTGACTCTAGATTTACTAGATGTATTCTCAGAGGACTAAATATCAACGAGGGGCTATAAGCTATAAGGCACCAGGAAAATAGATAATAAGTTGCTATCCTCGAGGAACTGACAACCTCAGTGAGACAAACAGGTGTGACCTTCAAGTAACCATGGCCCCAATTTGGCACAAGAGATGGAAATACTGGCAATGAAGCAGCCAATTCTGTAACATCCCTTGTAAGATGTTAAGTCACACGGTAAGCGAAGGTTACTCCGCAAGCATTTTCTTAGGTTTGTGGGTTTCTTCTTCATGATGCTGTAACTGTGGCAATAGCAGCATTCTAAGTGTTACAAAAGATGGGTCACTCAAAAGCCTTACTACTTGTTTGAACAGTCACATCATTATTAAAGCATTCCCAAACAAAAGTGTCTTTGTTGTACATTGAGATGAATAATTTCAAACCATTTTCATGTGAGATGTTCTGGCTCAGATCTGCCCCAGCCTGTAAAGCTGTGAAGATGAAGCCTTAGACAAAAAAACATCTGGGACTTGGGGAAAAAAAATTTGTTAAAGGCAGGAAATAATGATGAACATCTTCCAGGATTTCAGAAGTGTTAGTGAATGCTTCCAAGAAATGAAGGCGTAACGCCAGAGGAAAATACATTTCACTTCATATATGGCACAGTGGGGAGAAGGAGGGGGGGGATGCTTAACAACAACAACAACAAAAACATAATTATTCAGATATTTCTCTTTGAAACAGACACATCTTGGCAGAAACATTAATACTAGACTGCAGAGAAACAAGAGTAAATACTAATTTCTAAACAAGCTTTCACTGATGCTGTAAATAGGTTATGGATATGCACCCGGGAGGAATGTCTGGCTTCATATGAGCAAGCAAGTCCTGTTTCTGAGCCACAGGAGGGTGCACACTCGTATTTATCCCCTAGCTTCCTATAGTGAAAGCCTGAGGCTACATATTACAGTTGAATGAAGCTTGGATTAAGAGGCTAATCTAATGCTATATATAGACAGCAACACCAATTTAATCTCCGCCCCTTCTCCCTCCCCTCCCTATTTCCATAAATCTCAAGATCTGAGTTATAAAGAGACTGGAAACTCTAGCAGAGAGAAGAGGCCCTTCCTCCCCCCTAACTCCCGGCTGTCTCTCATAAACGAAGTATTAGTGCAAGTGTAAATTGCTTCCAAACATCGTTAACGGGCACCACAGAGCGATCAGATCAGCTTTTCTTCTACAGCTCCTACAGAGGCCAGAGGAAATGACAAGTGGGGGTTGGGGGGTGGGGAGGGTAGGTTGCCAAAAGAGAACTACCTTCTCCAGAGACTATTCTCACATGCGTTCACCTCGCTCGTAATGAGGAGCTCTCCCCTCCACTCCATCCCCAGTCCACAGCCTTAACCCTGGCTTCCCCGGGAGTTACCTCTGGCGGTGCCACGCACGAGACGAAGTGCACCCGCCACTTCCCACCGCGTGGCCGGCCCCTGCCTGCTCTCGGTCTCCCGGGACCGCCAAATGTGGCGAGTCGCGGGTCTTCGCTCCAGGTCACTGATACGCAGTATAAGCGATGGTAATGGGGTGGTGGGGAAGCTTCCCCATCGGGAGGCAGGAAGCCGCCCCAGCAGGCACATGCTTCCTCCGGGCCAGCTCCGGCCGGGGGGGGAAGCTCCCGGTGGGGCTCTGGCTCCGGTTGTCGAAGGCTCCCCGTCTCCCCTCTGCCCTACCTGGGTTGCTTCTCACCTGTCCGAGGAGGTAGCGGCGACGCGCGAGGCTGGGGGCTGCGGCGACTCCGGCAGCGGCGGTGGCAGCGGCGGCAGCGGTGGCGGCAGACAATGGAGGAGTGAAGGACAGACACATTGACATAGACACACGGAGCTCGGCGCAGCCCCGCCTCCCACGCCGCCCCGCCTCCCAGCCCGCCTCCCCCCCGCCCCGGCCCGGGACGCTCCACTCCAGGGGAAACGAAGGGGGGTGTATAGCGAGAACCAGGAAGATGCACGCCCGTAGCAGAAACTGCCGAACACAGAAATTCCAGAAAGAAAATTTAAATATTGTGTGTCCCTAAACAGCTGAGCCGGAAAGGATGGAGGTGGGAAACGTGTGAGAGGCATTTTATTCCCTCCCCCCTCTGATTTTCTCCATTTGGTCGTTCCTTCCCAGGCTGCTCCAATGGGAGCGTCTCTCCACCGCCTCTTGCAGCTCCTCCTCCCAGCCGGGCCAATTACGCGCGGGGGGCGGAGACTACCGCTGGGCCTGCGGAGACCGCCCCCCCGGTTCGCCCGAGCTCGCCTGCTGCTCGCCAGCCCCCGCGCAAGGAGGAGAGGATTCGCACGCTTCCGCGGTTGGCTACTTAGTGTCCCCAGCCTCAAGTTGCCTAACCCTGCGGCTGGCGTTCCTCATACAGATACGTCGTTTCTTTTGAATACTCCCAAAGAAACAGAATAGCCGTCAAGCTGGCGGAAGCAATGGTTCACATAATGAAAGGCGAGCTGGCCCAGGAGGAGAAGGAGCTGCTGGAAGTCATCGGAAAAGGTGTGGGTGCTGCGCTGCTGCGGGGACGCTGCCTGCCCGGCCCGGGAGGGGAGGGGGGGCGTGGCGGAGCCCGGGCGGCGCCCCCGGCCTGGCTGACGGTGCGCTGCGGTTTTGCAAGGTTGACATCCCACCACCGGGAAACAGCACTCCTCCCTTTGGTCTGGGCCCGGTTGCGGGGGCGCAGAGGAGGGGGAGGGAGAAGCGCAGCTGGGACGAGAGCGGAGGTTGCAGACGTTCGTCCCCGAAACCAGCTGTTGGAAGGGTGCACGTGTCCAGGCTCCGTCTCGGGTGATAATGAGCGACCCGGGGTGGGGCCTCAGCATGTGCATTCTTCAAAACTTACAAGGTGATTTTGACCACAGTCCGTCTCTGGGCGAGAGGGGCCTGGAAGTTTCGGGTTCTTAGACCGGTGTCTATAGGGCCGTTTCGACTTCCGGAGGCCGATAGATCTGGATCCCTTGGCTGTCCCCGCCCCCGCTTGGGGGGGTGAAGGGAGCTCCTACGGAGAAGGGTTCTTTATAAGGGCACAAAACGAGGTCTGTAATTTGCCGCCCTGAGGCTTCTGAGTCCAGGGCCTCCCTGGCTTCCTTCCAGAAGCCCCCGGCCGCCGCAGGAACTCGCAGAAAAGCGAGGAGGTTGGGGAGGCGTCCACACCGCTCTGCGCACTTCGCAGGGCTGCGATCTTCTAATCGCGCTCTTCCACGCCTTCCCTTCCATACTCCCAACGCGAGTCCCCCTTCCGCCGCTCGGGGTCCTAGGGAGGGAGACGAAGGCCCCGGGGAAGAGCCAGAAGCCATGTTTTCCCCTCAGTCCCCCAGTGGACGTCCCCAAAGAGTTACCTGTTAAGTCCCGTTACCTGGCAAGTGATGACAGCATGACTACATGGCTTCTGCACTGTCACTGCGCGGGGATACGGATGCGTGGGAACTGCGGGCATTGTTCGTGTGGCTGTTAAAAGCTCAAGAATGAGCTTGCCCTCGAACGACAGAGAGGCCAGTCATTGCAAGTTAAAAGCTTCCCAATTTCCAGTCTTTGGTTTTTCTAAGTAGCCTGGCTGAGATCTGGACCTACAGAGAGTGAGGCAGATTTATTCTATATACTGACTAGGAAAGTCTGAACGTAAAGGAGAGAAAAATCGGATTGGAACGCAACAGGTGCTGATGAGCTGAGCTCACCCCATCTGATCTCAACAGTTTTAACTCAGTCACAGCTGTACATTTGCTATGATGTGTTCTTTGCCTAGAATTGTGGGCCTTGGAGTTGGTGCAGATTGTTTGTTCTGCACGGTTCTCACTGACCTATTTGGCACTGCAGTCTTTCTCTTCTGCCTGTCTCTGGTTAATTTCTCCGTGCCTTTGGTGGCCTTGCGATTTAGCTCAGCAACCATGTGAGTCACAGCTCTGTGCCAGGTACAATGCTGGGCAAAAAAGGAGACAAAGGATCAACTTACAGTCCGCCCGGGATACAAATTCTGTTTTTGGCAGTCCAGAGCTATCAACCTTTCTCAAAAGTGTAAACAAGTGAGCAGTTTCATAAAGTGGGTCGCTGAAAGGGGCAGGTGGTGTATGTGGGGGCGGAGGGGGGGAATCCTTGGATACATTACTAGATGTCCCGCTAGTTTTTATTTTTAAACATTAAATGAAAGAATTAATGTGAACTTAGCCTGGTTAGCCTGTGATTTTTTTTCTGGGCCCACATCGTGCAACAAATTACATAGTGTTTCACCTATTTAATTGGTCCAAGCTGAGGAGAAAAGAGGTGAGATGGGCTTAGTATGGGATGCAGTCTTGTCAAGTTAAAGTCTGTGGAATATTACCATACTCTTAAAAAAAAAAAGTAATGGGAAATAAGACAAAATAACAACCGTATCCAACCGTTACTGTTATTTTGGGCCTGGCATAGTTCCTAGCACTTTACATGTATCCATGCATTTAATCTTGATAAGCTAGGAATTACTTTTAAGCTACAACATTATGAGAGACAGTATGAGATGGTAGTTAACCTTTCAGGTCTGATTTGGAATCCTACCTCATTCATTTGCTGGTGACTTGGCCTTGGACAAGTTACTGTTTCTGAGCTTTAGGCTCTCCATGTGAAAAATGGTATCCAATGAGTTAGTATGAGTAATGTATTTAAAATACTGTATTGGCTGTTGTTATGGTAAATATGGTAGTCTCTACTTGATAGACAAGAAACCAAGGAACTGAGAAGTTAAATAGCTTGACCAATGTAATACAGGTAATAAGTGGCAGAGCAGAGATATCATATGGCCCACAGTCCTAGAAACATGCTGGACTTGAAAACAAATTAAAGAAAAAATGAGAAAATGAAACCAGCACCATAGCAGTCCATACCATATCTTATACACTTTGAGAGACAATTTAATTGCAGCAAAATATTATCATCTGTCAAGTTAAATTAATTTTAATTGTAAATGTTATTGATTTTGTAGTTTTTGTGTGCATTTAATTCGTAAAATAATTTTTGGCTTATGGTTGAATGAAGCTCATAAAAAAGTTTATGTTTGTACTCATAGAAGCATTTTTTTTTTTTTACAAGGAGGTGGGTAGAGTTCTGATTTTTTTTCCCTTTGGTACATCTCTCAACTTTAAGAAGCACTGGCTTAGTCGGTACTAGTACTTGGAACTAATGATAAATTTCCAGCCAAGTGTGACCTATCATCTTGGCCAATCTGAAATAAACTCAGCAAATTTTTGAGCGTCACACTCCTGCTAATTACCACCCTTCAGAAGTTAAGCAGATTGTAAGTGGGACTTAGGGTCCAGAGAATACCGCACATTGCTACTGGATACTTTTAGAACAATTTCTTCTGAGTGAATTCACATTCTAGGTATTCTACAGGTTGTTTATTTGTTAGAACGCCAAGAAGTTCCAGATGAAACTGAGAAGCTGTTTCTCACGTATCCATTTAAATCATAGTCACTGACAGCATCCATTTCACAACGTTTCAGAAGAGAAGTGAAATCACTGAAGCACAGTTAACTGGGTTATATTGCTTGTAAATTGACCCATTCTTCTACAGTCTGATATCTTTTACACTAAACACTGAGGAAGCACTATTTCAAAATGTATTAAGCGTTCTTTAAGAATATAAACCAGAAAGTCTTTTGTGACTTATATTGGTTAGTACTTGAAATCCCTGGGATCACTGTTGCAGATTTCACAAGAAAGTAATGTAAGACTTACTTTTTTTCACCCAATATTTGTGTAAAAGGAGCTATGAAACAGGCTTGGACAATAAGGTTTATTCTACCAGGTTTTTTTTAGAGTATAGTTAAAGTACACTAAATGGTGCATATTTAAAGTGTACACTTTTTAAAAAGTCAGTTTTGACGTAAGTATACAGCCACAAAACCTTCACTGCTGTCTACACAGTGAACAGTTCCATCATCCCCAAAAGGTTCTACCTTTTTGGGTATGCCCATTTATAAGCTGTAACTCCCTCCATCCCTATCTCCAGGCAACCACTGGCAGATTTCTGTCACTATTGATTAGATTTCTCTATTCTAGAATTGTATATAAGTGGAATTATACAATAAGTGCAGTAAACATTCCCTTTTTTTTTTTTTTTGCATGATGTTTCATTCAGCATCATGATTTTGAGGTTCATCCATACTATACCAATAGTTTGTTTCTTATTTTCTTCTTTTATTTCCTATGTACGTATATACCACTATTTACTTACCTGGTCTCACTGATGGACGTTTCAGTTGTTTCCAATTTGGGACTATTAATCCTGCTCTAAGGTCCTGTGTAGTTAAATAATGTTATTTCTACTACCTCTGGTATATAGGAAGATTGAAGTCTATTAATAGTCACTTATAGCCTGGAGTTCAAAGACAAATTTATATTCAAATACATACGTAGTTACCATTAACTATATGGCTGGGCAGGTTTTCCAACCTCTGTGGGCTTCATTGTCTTCATTTACAAAACAACAGCTCTTTTAGATAGTCTAATTTTTATGCAGTAATTCCTAATCCTAACTTAAGGACATTTTGTTACAAAGTCTAAAAATAGATACACGTTGGAGAATTTAGAAACTTTACACTTAGAGTCACTATTTCAAAATATATGTTGTAATTAGAAGTCTATTTTTAAAGTACATTTATAACTGTGATTAAATCTGTATCCATATATTATTTTTAAATTCAGACACTTTATTTTATACAGGATTTTACTTATACACAAATGTTACAGCAACTAACAAGCCAAATGGTTTTGTAAATACTTAACTTAGATATAGATTCCTCAAAACATTCCTTTTGGGGGATCCCACTAAATGACTGAAACTCATACGTACTCAGATCTCATGACTATCTGATGGATTACTGGAAAGAGAAAATGTCATGTTTGTTTGTTTCTCCCCTTTTGTTTGTTTTGGCTACTTCTCTTTGTCTTCAGTAAAGACCAGTGGCCCCAAACTAGATATTAGAAATGTCAGAATGAATTATATTATGCTGCTCTAGATATAAATAACAAAAGCATCTAATATACACTGAGGTTGTACTCTGCCCCACACCAAGATAAGCCCTTAGTCCTAGGAACCCTATGGGGTGGATGTTGTTATTTCTGCTTCCTAGATGAGAAAACTGACTGTTTTATAGGAACTTGTTCAGTTTCACAGTGGTCCTGAAACGGCTTTGGTGTGGTACAAGAGAGGGTGGTAACAGTGAGAATATCAGTCTTGTCATCATCTCTTCTCAGCTAAAATGCTGGTCCATCCAAATGAGTTATCTTTCCCACCCTAATGGAGCAGGTGGGTTGTGTTTTCTTCTCTGGAGCAACTTGGAGAAATTCTCACAAGGGAAACAAATTATTAAATATTACTTTTGTCAGTTATCAGTCTGTTCATTTTTGTCTCCAGTGAAGATAAATGTTGGCTCATTTCCTATCCCCCTTATAGTAGCACATCCCCTCATCTTAAGAGTTTCTTAAATCAGATTTAACATATTTCTTTCCCGAGTAAAGCAATTAATCTTTTAAACTTAATTGCAAGATATTGTTTGAGAGTCTACTATGCACAGTAAGGAATGACAAAAAATAAAAATCCTTCTGCATAAACTGTATGTTTCCTATTTCCATGCTATTCTAGACCTTCTGTAGTTTCCTGCTAACGTCATTAAATTAGGAACTCCAAATTAGAAATCATCACAGGTTTTTCCTCTTGGGGGTTTTTGCTCATCTGTTTTCCAAAATTTGTTTTCATTCTCTAGACGTGCAAATCGTTTCAGAAAAATTTTCCCATCCTGGTCCCTGCATTTCAAAAGACTAACTGGTATTCCATGGTATGTGAGTGAACGACTCATCTTTTTTTTTTTTTTTTTAATTGCCTCGTGACTGCACAGAATTAACGTACATTGTTAGCCCCATGGAGCGAGATGTTTTGTAGAATTATCCGCCTGTTTTCTAATCTGAGTCAAGTGTTTGTGATTGTAATCCCTGTCCTCCCCTAACATATAGCAGGCTTTGGCATGGTCGCAATCCCTGTAGTATTCTCCCTTTACTGCATAAACATCCCTTGGTTAGATGGAAAATAATTTCAGTTATTCTTCAGTGGATAATGGAGTTCAGCTGAAACATCTTCCTCTAGTGAAATTGGGGTGCAGGAGTTTGTTATGTTTTAACTCCTTCCAAAGATGTTGAAAGTCTCTGCTGAGAAGTCACAGGTAAGGATAAGCTTCCCTGTAGAACTTGTTTGCATGCTGGAAGGCTTTCCCCTCTCCTTCTGTAGCCATTCAGCCAGTGATACCAGCTGCCCTCAGATGGCGTGCAGAATCAGACAAATGAACTATTGATAAAATAGCTGCTATCATAATTTGGGGCCTTGTAGATTACTCACTTGACATTTCCCCAGCTGAGCTATTTCTCTATCAATTTAGGAGACATTTCTGGGTCTCCCCTCTGTTGGTGAGGAGCACTCAGACCATGTGTCTAAGAAGCAGGTTGGGTAGAAAGAAGCAGGTGAAGTTCGATTCTGCATTCCACTTTTAGCTCTGGAAGAATTGCAAAGTTTAGCACATTCTTGAACTATAAATTTAAAGAGAAGAAATAACTCCTAGTTGAGAATGCTTCTATTCTTTTATGTCCTTTTGGAGGAGAGGCTTATCTCATCCTTTCTCTCTGAGAACACGCAATTTCATTGTCCTGTTCCCTGTCACACCAGAAATCTTTTGGCAGAATATGTGGTTGGGTCCCACATATCGTCATTTCACATTAATGGTGATAATAGCAACATTCTCTCCTGCAACTACTTGCTTCTGTGAGTACACTTTACAGAAAGCTGGAAAACCTGACGGTTGTGGCCCAATTACAGCTTATTTACAAATTTACAGAGACTGACCTCCAAGTTTACATCAGATGACTTTCATTATGAGATTCTGAATACTGACCATATGGCACTTTTATATAGCACCAATCTTTAAAGATATGTTTACCTCAGCATTTCCAAACCAAGAATTCTATTAGAAACATGCCATCAATTCACAGGACCTAGTGGTGACAAGGTATATAAATATAGTGGTGACTGTATTTTGAACAGTTACTACATTGACTGCAATTTAAGCTTTAGATAGTGGGTTGGATTAGATGCCCTTTAAGATTTGTTTCAGTATTAAAAGTCTTACGCTTTATGATTGTTGTATTACTGCCAAAAGGAAAATGTGGCCAATTTAATATACTCTAAGGCCAGTGGAAGTAAAAGCAAGATGGACCTATTTTAGTCTCTGTGAATCTGTTCTCTGGGATAATTACTTTGTGGAATAAATAGTATGTGCTTGATGCTTTATTTCTTAACCTAACCTGACTCATCTTAGTTTTACAGATAACCGTTTAAAGTTTGTTTCCTTGATATTAGATTTTTTTCTATTCTAAAAATAAGTAACCTTTGCACTTTGTTTCTTTCTTTTTTTTTTTAAGGTACTGTCCAAGAAGCTGGAACATTGTTAGCCAGCAAGAATGTTCGTGTCAACTGCTTGGATGAGGTAAAATTTAAAACCTTTAATAAAGTGTTTTACTTCCTATGAGAATGGATAACATAAAATCTAATAATAAGAGTTGTTTTCTAGCGTTTGTGCTCAAGTTATACTAAGCTCTAAAGCAAATGTCAGCCGACAGATTGCAAAAGACAAATAAGCATGTAAAACCATGTTTAATTTTACTGGGAATCAAATGAATGACCATTAAACCGATACCACGTCATTTCTTGTGAAGTATGGGAAACTAGACTTTTGTATGCTACTGGATTAGATGTAAATTGGCATCACATTCTGGAGAAAATTTTAGAATATTTCTCATTTTTAAATGTGCCTTCCTTTGATCCAGCAATTCTACTTCTAGGGAGGGTTAACTGAACCTAAACTCAACTTTTGCAATCCAGAATAACTTTCTGAGATGATGGTAGTTTCTCTTCCTAGCTGTCCAGTATGGCAGCCATTAGCACATGTGGCTAGTAGATATTCTATTATACAGGACAGTTCTAATACTAGAAAGTTAACTGAATTTCAAATTCTCATGCAGGAAAGGAGGTGTTTTGTTAACACTTTAGCCGCACATGGGTAACAAAATTAATATCAGACAAAATAAAGTTTAAAGCAAAAAAAAAAAGGATGAAGACTTTTTTATAGGTTAAGTTTAGAATCTACCAAGAACATACCAGCCTTTAGCCTTCGCTAATAAGCTTATAAGCTTTGAGGTTGGTAAAGAAAAGGTAGAATTCAAAGGAGAAATTTGTAAGATCACAATAGCATCTTTTAGAAAATGACAGATAAGTAGAAAAAAGTCTTCAAGAAATGGAAAATTTGGATAACCTAACAGTCTGTGTACTGTATATAAGACAGAAACAGTACATCTCCATTTTACAATGAACACTGTTGAAAATTGGTCTATGTATTATACTACTTTGTAAAGGAAAATTTTAGCTAATTTTAAACAAGTTCACCAAATGCAATGTAACACTGAAAATAAACAAAAATATGTTCCAGATAATAAAACATACAACCTCAATGCTTTTTAAAATTCTGAATAGTTCTTGGGTAAAAGAATAAGAAGTAGAAATTGTCTACTATTAACAAATGAAAACAAAACATTTATCAAAAGCTACTATTTATCAAAAGCTGTGTCATGTAGCCAAGGCCATATTCAGAGGAAATTTTGTAGCATTTATTACTGTACTTTAAATCTTTGTGGTGTTCTGAGTTTTCAACTCATGAAATTAGATGAAAAGAGTAAAGTATACTCAGAAAATATAATAAATGAATTAAGGAAAATAAAATAGAGATAAAAATTTTAAAAAGCCATCAAACACAAGCAACAAAAAAAATAAAAATAGAAATTCAAACCTTTATGCTTCAAAGCACACAATCCATAAAGTAAAAAGGAAACCCACAGAATGGTTTTACAAATCATATCTGGTAAGGGACTTGTAACTAGAACGTATTAAGAACTCTTACAACTCAGTAATAAAAATGACAGATACCCCTATTAAAAAAAATGGGCAAAGGATCTGAATAGACATTGCTCCAGAGAAGACATGTGAATAACCAACATGCACATGAAAAAAAGACTCAAAATTAGCTGCCAGGGAAATGCAAATCAAAACCATGAGAGGCCACTCTACACCCACTAGGATGGCGATAATAAAAAAGATGGATAATAACAGGTATTAGTGAGGATGTGGAAAAACTGGAACCCTCATGCTTTGCTGGTGGGAATGTAAAATGGTGCAGGTGCTCTTTAAAATGGGTTGACAATTCCTCGAATGATTAAACATAGAGTTACCATACGACGCAGCAATCCCAGATACATAACTAAGAAAAATAAAACATGTGGCAAAACAAAAACTTGAACATGAATGCTTATAGCAGCATTATTCATATTCATAACAGCCAAAGGTGGAAACAATCCAAGCACCCATTAACTGCTAAGTGGATAAACACAGTGTAGTATATCCATGTAATGGAATATTATTCAGTCACAAAAAGGAATGAAGTCCTGGTGCATGCTACAACGTGGGTAAATCTAAAAAACATTATGTGAAGTGAAGGA
The DNA here is from genome assembly GCF_030028045.1 of Hippopotamus amphibius kiboko. Taxonomy (NCBI): domain Eukaryota; kingdom Metazoa; phylum Chordata; class Mammalia; order Artiodactyla; family Hippopotamidae; genus Hippopotamus; species Hippopotamus amphibius. The sequence continues at coordinate 70,010,527 of NC_080189.1, read as the reverse complement.
AGCCAGTCAAATAAGAGTGAATATTGTATGATTCCATGTATAGGAGATGTGCGAAATGGGCAAGTTCATAGACACAGAAAGTAGATTAGTGGTCGCCTATGGCTGGGTAATGGGATGGAGGAGGGGGAAATGAGAATGACTGCTAATGGGTATGGTGTTTCTTTTGGTTTTGACAAAAATATTCTAAAATTGATTGTGGTGGTGGTTGCACAACTCTGAAAATACTGAAAACTATTTAATTATAACATTAAATGAGTGAATTATGTCACAATGAAGCTGTTAAAAAAGAAAAGATAAAACAAATGTTATCGATTTAAGACCAAAAAAAATAGACACAATTTGGAAAGTATAAACAAGAAAATAATATGTTTAAACACCAAGGAGGTGAGAACATAACTGCAATTATAAGAGAAATTGTCATAACTTTTTAAAGTCAATCATTTGAAAACCCATATGAAAGTAGTGATTTTTTAGAAAAATAAAAATGAACATATTTATCTCATAGAGAAATAGAAAAACTGGGATAATTAAGGAAGATCAGCGTAAATGTATTTAAGTGACAACTACCTTCTAAAGCTGCAAACCTGAGTAAGCTTTACAAACCATTCAAGGACCATTTAATTCTCATTTTATACAGATTGTACCATTAGTTCATAAAAAGATGGGAAGATGCCCAACTCATTTAATAAAGTTAGCATTATGTTGATGCTAGAATAGGAAGAAGCCCAAGCAAACTGTGAGCTCAATTCACTTTGTGAATACAGGTGCAAAAACACTGTATAAAATATTAGCAACTTGATACAGCAATGTATCAAAAGAATAATAAGACTTAACCAAGTAAGGTTTCTCCAAGAATGATAGGATGGTTCAGTTTAGAAAATCTTTCAATGTAATTCACTATATTATAGAATAAAAGAGAAATATGATCATCTCACTAGATGTTATAATGCATTTGATAAAATTTAACTGCCGAGGGTAAAAACTCTTTCAACAGGTTAAGATAGAATGGCTCTTCTGTAACTTGAATAAGTTTGCAGAAACCGTCCATAAGCATTGGCATCCTACTTAATGTAAAACATTAGAAACACTCCTATACTTAATGTTTAAACTTTAGTAGGAGCACCAGGATCAAGACAGGGAGGTTCCCGGAGAGTCTGTGAATGAGCTGCACACCGATTTGGCCTCCTTGGTGTTCCTTGAACCCAATGCTCCTCTCCCCCAAAGAGTTTTATATTTGCATTCTCTTTACTGGAGCATTCTTCCTCTAGTTATTTACACATCCTTTGTTCCCTCCAGGGCTATGTTCAAATGCCACCTACTCAGAGAGACATTTTTGACTGTCCTTTTAAAAATAATAATCTCTTTTTACCTTCTGGCATTCTCTCTCCCCCTTCCACGATGTTGTTGCCCTATAGCACTTATTCTCACCGTCTGCCTTGTCACCCCTACTAAAATTTAAGTGCCAGGGACTTAGACTGTAGAGGCATGGAACTTCTTCATTGCTACCCACAGTGCATTGATGTGTGTCTGACATATCTTAGGCACTTAGTAAATATTTTCTGAGTGAATGAATGTTGTATTTGATATAGAGTTGTAACTTAGTAGACTAATATTGATGAATTCTTTGATTTAAGAATTATGGGAGAAAAACATTAATTACTTTTAGGGTCATCATATCTAAAGGTTTTAAAACTACTGAAGTTTTAATTTCCTTGTCATTTTCCCATTACTGCTCTCAAGAAAATGACTGCTCCTACTAAATTGCCTCTTGTATAACCTCCCTATAATTCTCATAGCGACAACCTTCTGATAATATTGATGACTTTGCTCATAATAATAGTCTAGAATCATCAAGAACAATTCAAATTATGTTAATAGTCTAAGATTTGCTGAAAAACAGATTATATGTTTTAGAGAGGTTTTCATACAAAACAGCTTTGAAATTCTAGCACCCAGAGAGTCTCTCCTGGGTTCTGAGAAAATTTACTTACAGGGAACAGCTCATTTATTTATCCACTCTAGTGTTAAGTATTCAACATATAAGGTTGGGTGTTTCATTGGATATGGGCAAAACTTATGGAAACTAAACAGTGTAGCCTGGTGTAAATACTACCAATCATTCCTCCAAATCATATAAGTGATCAAAATAGAAATGTGATTTTGGGGATCATTGTTTTACAAATGAGAGTACTCTAATACACATTTTCCACATCTTGTTTTTCTTACTGGCGGTAATTAATGGAAATTTCTTTAATTCAATAGATACAAATGTATCCAATTAGTAACATCATAATATTCCATGCTATGGATATACCATATTCAACGTTCCCCTTGATAAGCATTCTGTTTGTTTTAAGGTTTCTCCATACTTTGTCCTTTTCTTAAGGCATTTATATCTGCTTATCATTTGTTTCCCCAGGAGTTAAGTATCTGTAGTAGAGATGAGAGCCCTGATAAATTTTAGTTTTGGTCCTTGCCCTGGCCATTTTACTAGTCACGTGAGGTTCAGCAGTTCTTCTCTGAATCTCTTTGCTAATCTGTAGAAAACCTCAGGTAATAAAACCATCGTTTTTCCTCAGCAGTTTATGGAAGATCCGAGTGGGGAAGTGAGTATAAAAATGCAGATTATAAAGATGACTTTGTTAATTCATTTTTATCTTCTGTTTTAATTTAATTGCAGGAATTGTTCATAGGTAGGGGGAAAGGTAAATAACTACAATTAATACTTTTTTTCCTTCCTGTTAAAGAATGGAATGACTCCCCTAATGCATGCTGCATATAAAGGAAAACTTGATATGTGCAAATTGCTTTTACGACATGGAGCTGACGTAAATTGTCATCAACATGAACATGGATACACAGCCCTCATGTTTGCTGCACTTTCTGGTGAAGTTTTAGCATTTACTCTAATATGTTAATAATAATTACCTATACAAATCTGTTATAAGTATATGTATATTTTTAAATTAAGTACATTTTTGTTATAGCAATTTTAAGACCGTGTCTTATGGAAAGACATGGTGGGAATTGGTTTTCAAAAGCTACAGTGCATGAATATGTTATATAGTTAATTTAGTGATGTTTCTTTAGTTATTTAAACCACTTGATTCTTTGTATTGACAATATATCTTGTTTAGAAACATGGAGCTAGATCTTGTTTTTGTTTTTCGTTTAATAAATTTACTTATTTATTGGCTGCATTGGGTCTTCGTTGCTGAACGCAGGCTCTCTCCAGTTGTGGCAAGCGGGGGCTACTCTTGGTTGTGGTGCATGGGCTTCTTGTTGTGGTGGCTTCTCTTGTTGTAGAACACGGGCTCTAGGTGCGTGGGCTTCAGTAGTTGTGACATGTGGGCTCAGTAGTTGTGGCTCGTGGGCTCTAGACTGCAGGCTCAGTAGTTGTGGCACATGGGCTTAGTTGCTTCAAGGCATGTGGGATCTTCCCAGGCCAGGGATCGAACCCACGTCCCCTGCATTGGCAGGTGGATTCTTAACCACTGTGCCACCAGGGAAGTCCCTAGATCTGTTATTCTTAAAAGTTAGCTCCTTTGCTGTTCTATAGTTTTATATTTTGAAGTAATATGAAAGCTTCTTTGTTGTTCTCTTGCGAGAATAGCTGCTATGATAGGGCTGTTTGCTTCACTGACATTTACGTACTAAATATGATGACCCACTTAGAAACCTACTCCAATTCATGTTTCTTATAATTTGCTGAATAAAGACAATTGGGAAATATCTAAAATTGAGTGGAATTATCTGTACTTGTTACAGTTTTTTAAGAAAATAAACATGTAACATAATATAATCATGCTTTAAAAGCAGTAATTGTATTTTTATATTCCTGGAAAAGGAAAGCACTTTGAAGCATAATATAAAATATAGACTGCAAAAAGGGCAACATTGCTTAATTTGATTACATAAAATCTTAACATTGCCATATATAGAAAATACCATACATAGCGTTAAAATATAAATAAAAACTAAGGAAAATAGTTATTACATATCCTAAAGGGTCATATCATTATATATTGAGTTCTTATAAATCAGTTAGAAAACAGCAAATACTAGAGTAGAACATTAGAAAATTGAACAGAGAACAAAAGAAATACAAGTGGCTAATAAACTTGTATAATAAAACACTGTCACCAATAATCAAAGAACTGCAAACTAGAACAGCAAATGATAATTTTTCACTTAACATCTTGGCGAAGGTTAAGGAGGAGTGATGATGGGCAGCCTTGGCGTAGAAACTTTTGTGCACTTTTTGGGAGTGCACGTCAGCCCAACCTTGCTGGAAGACAGCCTGGTAAAACACATTTAAAATATACATAACCTTTGATCCTACAGTGTTTTCCAGGAACTGTTCCTAAGGAAATCATAGTTAGTCTTACAAAAAGTAATGGAAAATGCTGTTCACTGAGTATAGTTTATAAGAGCAAATTATCTGTAATGATTCCTTTAGTGAAAGCTAGATCCTCAACTGTCAGTAGTTATCTCAGGCCTGTAGGTATGAAGGATGGGATGAGTTAGTAGACAGTAAGGGGGAACTTTTATTCATTTTATTTTTTCTGTCTTTGTTTTTCATTTTTTTTGGTTTTGACTTTATATACTAAGCATTATTCTTTTTTTTTAATACTATGCATTATCATAGGAAAAACATACTTTTGTTACCAAAAAAAGTGATACCCAATTACATACCATTTTTGTATTGCGTGATATGATTTCTAGAAAATAAGGTTGGTTTCTATGTGGGTTCTGAAGCATTTTACTTTTTACAATAGTTATGATTTATATTTTGGAAAAAATGAAAATGTCCACAAGATAGAAGCCTAAAACTAAGCAGGGAAAAAAAGGGTGCAGGTTATTTAAAAGGGAGTATTTGAATTTGGCATTCCTTAATTTTAGCAAATATGTTTCTTTTTAACTCTAGGTAATAAAGACATCACATGGGTAATGTTGGAAGCTGGTGCTGAGACAGATGTTGTTAACTCTGTGGGAAGAACAGCAGCTCAGATGGCAGCGTTTGTGGGTGAGTTCTTATGGCAGTTTTACATTAGGTTATGCTGAAAATTTCCCCCATGGAAAAAAATACCACTTTGCTTCTCAGAGTGTAAATACTGTCATGTTTAGTTTTTAAAAAGCAAATGTTTACAGTTTTGTCTAACTTAATGAAACACCTAATGACATTTTGGAGAACATGAACAAGCTATTTTGAATTTCCACTCTGAGATACAGAGTGTGGTGAGGCCTTTTTGTCACAGTCAGATGCTTGAATGAGAATATTTTACTTCTCTAAGAAAGTGGTTTAACCTAATGTTTAAGAATAGGAACTGTGGAGTCAGTGATCCTGGGTTGAAATTCCGGCTGTACCACCGAATAGCAAGTTACTTAATGATCCTGATCTTCAGTTTCCTCGTGGCAAAATGGTTACGGGGGGCGGGGGGGGGGGGGTTATTGAAAGGATTAAATGAGATAATAGACCTAAACAGCTTTACATGTGGCTCTCAGTAAGTGCTGTTTATGATAATTATAACATTGATTAGGAAGGAGCATTAAGACCATATACAGCTGTTTCATTATTATCCTCCTCAACCACAAACGTTTATTGTGTGTGCCCAATATTTCTTCGTGTGTTAATCCTGTTACTTGACATAGTATAGGGGGATTAGAAGAGAGTGGGAATGAAAATTGGGCATTTTGTATTTTGGCCCCACTGAGTTGGCAGGTAGGAGAATCCATCAATAGGAAAGCAACAATAGAAACAGCTCACTTATTGGGAATGTACTAAGTAGCTTTGTGAGGCCTAATGATTCATTAGACAGATGCTTAACATGCACAACCTGTAGACCAAGCATCACTCTAGATGCTTTGGTGAACAAGACAGAGGGTGTTAATGCATTCATGGCACTAAGAGGCTAATAAAAGCAATGACTGTGTGAAAATATATTCCAATGGGTAACTTAAGGGTTCCACAGAAATACATCAAATAGAGGGATCTTCTCCCCCATTCCATGGGAATTTCAAGAGGGAAATTACATTTAAGCTAAGATATAGTGGGAATTAGTCAGATATGGGGGACAGTAACTGTATACGGTGTTAAATTTTATGATTATATTACTTAAAACTACTAATAGTAGATACTGTTGATTAAGTCAAATAGTCACTGAGTCACTTTATGACAGCTCTATGAGAACAAATATTCTTGTTTTATTTTAACTCAGTTTTAGGAGGATTTGAGAAAGGTATGGCCTGTGCAAACTTCAGAGAAATATTTATCTCCCACAGTTAAGGGCTCCCTGGTTGCTACCATCTCACCTCTCAGCTAATTTTGAGGCTGTAATGAGAAAAGAGCACTAAACTAGGAATCAGGAGACTCGTATTTCAGTTCACGTCTGCTCCTAATTAGTTTCAAGATCATAGGCGAATCCCTTCATCTTCATGTCCTCAGCTTTCTGATATGTACAAAGAAGCCAAGGAATTAGATAAATCCAAAATTCTATTTAACTCTACAAGTTTTCGTTATGTCCACAATATAATAAAACAGAGCTCAGATAGAGGTTAAATAACTTTCCCCAGATCACAGGGCTGGAGATGGAGGAGCCTGTGCTTTCAACTATTAATACAGTGCTTTTCTTTTTCTCTTTTTCCTTAATACCACTATGTTAATAAAATCTAAAGTACAGTTGTCCACAGTTCCATTCTAAAGTGAGGGTAGTGTTTTCATTCCATTTTAATCTATTTAGGCTAATTTTATAGGCAGAAAATTACATTGCACCCTTTCAAGTTAGTCTTATTAAAAACTCATTCTCCCACTTATATTCCCCTCAAGCAGATCAATACGTATACATATGTATTCACATGTGCAAAATTTTTTTTCATCTTTAAAAAATATGATCATACAAATATACTCCTTGCACCTTGTTTCCTTCACTTACCAGTAAACCATGGGCGTCCCTCCCATTCTCAGTTAGGTAGCTGTTTGCACATGTGTACATGTGTTTCCTCAATGTGACTGGCCTGGTCTTGTTAGAGTATATTTTCTTTCTCCTTTTATTAACTTGAAGAATGCTTTTCTATTCTACCAGTGTGTACTCTCCATAGTAGTGTGTTCGCAGTGCTGCATATCTCTCAGTTACTATCTAGAAATAAGGACAGAACTATACCCTGTGCCCCATCCTCAAGGTATTGTATTTGCCCCTTTAGCAACCCCAACAAGATGAAACGCTTGTAACTCATATCTTTCTCCACATTCTCTGTGTTTGCCTTGTCAGGCAACAGGACTTCCCTCTCCTCCTCCACCACTACCACTAGCTGTGGACTTGGCTGAGAGTCTAGAATTGTTAGTGCCAGTATGTCATTAGAGTGTCATTCATGGTATGTTCCTTCTCCTTCAGCAGTCCTCACCGTCTACAGTATAATTTCTCCGTCACACTGTCTCCACTCATTGGGATTAACTATCTCTGCTGCCAGGGGCTGTTGTTCTCCACTCTCTCCTCTCTTTCCTCCTTGCTCCATCTTGAGATCTCTGTTCGCATTTAGGTTTTGGTTACAGGACCTTCTCAGATGGTATGTAGGTTGTGTATTGTTTGAAACCCATCGTAACCAAAACTGACTTTTTCTCTGCAGTGCGAGTCATATCTTGGCTAGTGTCGTGATTCTTGTATCCCTGCTCTGTTCTCTCCATCATAACTTCATGTGTAGAAGTTAGGCCACAGTTTTCTAAATCCTGGTTTTGCAAGTGAGAATGTGATTTATTTTTCTTCATCAACTTTTCGTTTCTTATTCTGGAACTGTGTTTCAATTTCAATTTATCCTTGAAAGTAAAAAATTGTACTCGGATGTGTCTGGTAGTGTTTATGTTCTCATGACTCCTGCCCAGGGCTGACTCAGTGAGCGCATTCAGCCTAGAGGGTTCAAGTGCAGTGATGGTAATAATGGAACAAAGTGACGTACTGCTCCCCCCCCAGCCCCCACCCCCAGCACTTATTTTCTATTATCAATAGTACTATTTTATTTGCATGTATTGACAACTCATAAATTTAAAAACGTATAAAACTAAATATTTAATGGTTTTAATTATAAAAGTTTAAATATAAATTAAGTAAAAATTTATAAAGATAAACTTTATATATGTATATCACACTAGCATAAATTATTGGCAGATTATTTAAAATAAAATATCAAAATAACTGAAGCACTACCTAAAATGAGAAAGATTAATCTTGGAAAATAAGTAAAGTAATATTTTTTTTCTTCTCACGAAGGTGTAATTTTAAGAAACCCCTAGTCCTGTGACAATGTTGTTGTTACGTGGCCAGTATTTTTACATACGGATATTTCCAACTGCTCACAAGGCTTTTTCTGAATACACTAATTGGGGGACTGATGAGAATGTATGTGTGTTTACTTGCAGTATATTTGCTTAATTGTCATTTTTCTCTCTTCTTAAAGATTGTGTCGATAGAGATGATCATTTTCTGAACAGAGCACTTCATATTTTTAATATTTCCTGTTACTGTTTGACTTCTCCTCAAGATAAATATAATGGAGATTTCTGGTTTTAAAAAAAAAGAAAGAAAAAAAAAAGAAACTGGTGTTTCAGCACTTAAGAACAGCATCAAAGACCAAAAATGATACTGTGATCACTACTATAATTTCCCCTTAAATCATGGATGTTGTTCTTTTATCATTTGTTTAATTATTAATTCTCCATCCATTTCTCTTTTTTTCCCCTGGATCTGTTTTTCAGCTCTCTCATCTCTTCCATAATGATTTCTATATTCTAGTTTTTCTCTGTTTTGAGATATTTCATCACTTCATCTTTTACATTACTATTTTAGTCCTCAGTAGTAACCAAAATTACCTCTTTCAGTTTGTCTATTAACCTTTAAAAACGGAATCTTTCTGTGGTCCATGAAAGTCTCTTTACATACTCTAATTGATCTGCTTAACTTAAGTGTTCTTCTTGGGTGGTTGTGGTCATGGCCAGCCTCAAGGGTCCACCCGGCCCACAGTGCAGTCCTGCTGGTCACCTGTTGTTGGCAGGATCGAGCACATGCTCCCTGGATCGCGCACAAGTGGGCAGAGGCCACGTGAGCCACGCAGGGTGGACCCCTCTCCGGGAGCCCCGGTGTCTGGGTCTGCTCCCCAGGACTCTCCACCACCAGTCTCTCGGCCCTCATCAGGCAGAGAGGAGAAAGAAGTCCATCCTCCAGAGATCCCGAAGAGCCTGCACCTGCAACTGTGCCCTGCAGGCATGGCCTGCTTGCCCAGGGTGGCCACTTTCTTGCTCCAGAGGAGTAGTGGAGAGGGAGCCAGGGAGGGAGAGGCAGCAGGAACACACAGTCAGGCCACCAGCTTCTCCAGGGAAGGTTTTGCTTTTATAGAACAGTTTTTACCTCTGGAAATGGCTTGCGAAGTGGCACAAGGATCTGTAAGGAGCCATAATATGGATTCCAAGCTTACAGGAGTAAAAGCTTTTTCTCTAATTCATTTCACAAAGAGGCCAAGCTTTTCTCAAATTCAACGGGAGGAAAGCTTAGCTTAACAATATGAATAGTAATTATAATGATAAAGAAACTTTATGCAGAATAAATCTAATTCTGTATAAAAAAAGCCAGATGTGATTAGGGAAGAATGAACATCATTTGTGTAGGGGTGGAAGAAAAGACACTTAAATTGCAAGCAACTTTTCTTAAATATTTAGGGACAGTTTTAAGTTGAACACTGCTTTTTGTTGTTGTTATCCACATAATCTGCTTATGTATTGTGGATTCTGTGTCTTTAAAAGGAGATTATTTCTTTATTCTTTTCTTTTGTTTGTTTGCTTACAAAGGCATACTTTATCAACTTGTTGTAGGTATACTATGGTATAAGAGAAAAGGTTTTTGCTGAAAAATAAGGATTAAAGCCAGTATATTCCCCAAAGTCATAAAGTTATAAGTCATATTTACCAGTTCATTTAGTCCCATGTGATTCATTCCCATTGATCTGGATGAAATAATCAGGTCTCCCATTAGTTTTGTCATTTGTTACCCAGTCCAGTGATATTATCGAAAGGCTATCAGAAATTTATATGTGTTAAAAAGTTCCTATTTAAAAGGAGATTATTTCTTCACTTCACAGAGCATGCTTTATAGATGTTCCCCAAAAGCTCCTCCTCCTCTGTTCTCCTTTCCTAAAAATTAAAGATGTTGATACATGTTTCCTTCAGAAAACAGAGCAACATAATAAAAACAATGGAAAATGTCTTATTTTGAATGATAAAATAATACATTTCTTATTGTTCTATTAAAAGGTCAACATGACTGTGTGACCATAATCAACAATTTCTTTCCTCGGGAGAAACTGGATTATTACACTAAACCCCAGGGGCTGGATAAAGAGCCGAAACTGCCCCCAAAGTTGGCGGGCCCGCTGCACAAAATTATCACCACAACAAATCTTCATCCTGTCAAGGTGCTGTAGCATTTTTTGTATTTGCTTTCTATTTAAGTATTGCTTCAGAATTTAAACTGCTCTTAGTACATAGGATCATAATTGTCTTGGGTTGCTTTTTGTTGATGTAAAGCCCTCTTGTTCAGTTGATACAGTGAAGAAGTGCTCTCATCTGAAACCCAGAAGAGAGTGAGGGACACAGAGGAGAGCAAGAGGAAACGCTAGACAGAGAGAGCGGTTCAGCTGAGGCCGAGCTTCTGCCTCATCTCACAGTGAGGTCTGGACCCTGGACCATGAATGGCTCCAGAGAGGCAAGGGAGCTAGGCTTTCAGATGTCAGTCTGTCACTGGCTGAGGTCTGTCCCCAGAGGGAAAGGACAGCCAAGTGAGATGGCTCTCTTTGGATGAAGGAAGTTCCCTGAGGAAGGAGGCAGCTCTGAGCCCACAGCAGCCAACAATCCAGCAGCAGGGACCTGGTACCCGGGCCTGGTAATGAGGATCTGGGTGGGGGACCAACACCATCTACTACAATGATTATCCTTCCAAGAAGTGTTCTGAAATACAGTCATGAACACATTTTTTCCATGCAAGTAGATATTTGATGCATTTAAGTCACACAGTTCTTCCAGTAAATAGTCAAATCACACAGATTTTCAGACTTTGTAGACCAGCCCAGAAGTTCAAATGGCTTAACTGGGAAACTTCAAGGACTATTCTGAACTATTCCCACAGCTATTTTCTGCATATTTTGTATATGACCTTTTTGTTTGTTTATAAAATGATTGTTTTTCTAAAATTGATCCAAATGAGTATAATTTTTTCATTGTCATCACAGAAAACTCCATGTGTGCTACAATGATGCTGTCCTTTTTCAAACTTCAGTGTCTACCATATGTCTTCATTCATAGTGTATAGATTTGATAGTAATTTAGAGCTGATTGGTGAGCAAGACAGTATGTTGAGTCAAAAATTAAAGTTTTTCTTAATACAAAATGTTATTATAAACTAGTGAAATAGATTTCCTTAGTTTGTTACAAAAGAATCTGGAATATCCTGATCGTCATTAAGTAAGTGGACAGCTCTCATAAAGTAATTCTTCTGAAAACTAACACTCATTTAAAGATATAAGTTCCAAATTGTATATAATCTTATTACTTTATTGCTACATCCTTTTGCATACAGTCTTTGAAGCTCAAGGAACAGGCAAATCAAAAAAACACTTTTCATGTGGCCCTTCACTCAAATTAATTTTTTGGACCATCTAGAGAGATGACAGACTAGTAGATCCTTTCCCATACAACAGACAAGTGGTATCCATTCTGTTTTTATTTTTCAAAACTCAAATGTTTTACTTAACATTCTGATAAAACCTCTAGAGGCAACACTTGTGATCCTAATCAGGCAAAAAAAGAAATTAAGCCATGAATCAAGTGTTTGTGTTTCTAGTGGACATTTTCTAGGTCCTAGAATTTAACCTTTAAAAAAGATTTAGCCTCTTCTGTTTCAGTCCTTCTTTCCCTCCAAGCACGCGCAGGAAAGAGAGAAGTCTTATAAACAGTGACTCCCTCTCCGTGGCGCTCCTTCTGTTAGGAGTGGAGCAGGCTGGGGTGGGAAGACAGGATTTTTTCCAGAGATACAGTATTTCTCAGTGGAGAGAACGTGTCTGGTTTTACAAGGCCCTTGTCATTCCCCTTCTAGCCTGAGCTTTACAGAATAATCTGGGTTTGATTGATTTGAAGAAGTTTCCGTGTGTTTCTGATTAACTGTGTCTTATATCTGTTTCCACCATTTGAGACTGCAGTCATCTCAATTACTGTGATTATTGAGTCTATGGAGTAATTTTTGATGTTTGCACAGAACCTAGTCTCTCAGGGTTAAGTATCCTAAGACTTAGTGTACCTCCAATTATCTTTAAGGGCACATATTTTGAGTAAATTCAATTAAGGGTATATTTATACAGACAAATTGAACACTATATTTTTTAGAGCATTTGATCTTACAAGAGAGACTATTCTATGATTATAGTACCTTCCATTAGACCACACCTTGCTTTTTGGAGGCATAAATAGTCTATTCACTTGAAAACCTTTCTTTTATCCACACTTTAGATAAAAGCTGTCCAGTTGCTTTTGTGGTGGCCCATTTTCATTGCTTTACCCCTATTCAAGCTGCCATGGATCTTCATAGGGTGTATTATAAAATAGTAACTAACAGCCACTATCAAATCAAAGACCTTTTAAAATAAGCACAGTACAACACTCGATCCAACAGTGCACCTTTTCACTGCAGTGTACCTAACACAGATACATTTGCATGGAGGTTAAGTGGCTGCTATAGCAATAAGAATGTTTGTTTTCAATAGGAAATTGGGGAATTGTGCTAATGCCCAGAATACAGACATTATAACGGAGGAAAACAGAGTCACAGGAAAAATGACAATAGAGTTTAGCAGGGTCTCTAAGTGGTTAGGAGACAGATGTGTGCAAGTGATCCTCTCTTTTGATTATTAACATGATTTTTAAGCCCAGAATTTATTTATTCCTCTTCAGTAATTAATAATGATTCCCTTCGTAATAAATTCATTATTTTATAATGCTGCAGGGATTAAAGGAAGGAAACTAATTCAAATATGCTTTTGTGTGAAGCTAAGTAAATGCTTCAGTGAGCTCATGGTTAAGCTGTGGGTATATATCATTTTTTTGTTGTGTGTACTGCTGTATGTTGTAAAATAAAGTCTAATATCTTTAACAAAAAAATCATTCATCTGGGTTCTATTTGGGATTTTTTTAAAGAATTCTCACATGTAAGTTTAGATCCTATGCTTTGATTACAAATGCTGTATACAAAATATTGAGCAAACAGCTTCAATTGATTGCAGTTGACAGCAGAAATATAAACAGGTAATTAATGATAAATGTTATGGTAGGGAAAGTTGTCAGCAAATTTATAATAAGGATTCTGATTATACTTATTTCATGAAATCGAATAAATTATTATTGAGTGCTATATTTTAAGTAAAATACTAGGTTATATATCAATTTAGTAGTGTCAAAAGTAAGTAAAAATCTTAATTTAACAAGAACATTTAATTTATGTTATATTTTCAAGTAGGAAGCTCGGCATGGGTTTTACTTAAGGTAACAAATTATCTTTTTTCATGTCTAAAGAAAAGGATCTAATTCATGAGATCTCCTACCTGTTGTTTCCTAAGATTACCTGGGATAGGTATTTAGCAGTAACACGTAAGTTAACAAATACTGAATGACCTTCTGCTCTGAGAATACAGTTGTGCCTATGTTACACACGTTTACATTGCTGTGTCTCATTTTAGATTTTTACAGCTGTCCTGTGCAAGCCTACCACAACCAATAAAGAAAAAAAAATACTCCTTATTGTACTAAATTTGGGCTAAATCCGTGCATATATGAGAGTTGTGGGATTCATAAGGCATCAGATTGGATAACTCTCTAATAATCCCTTTTTAAAGCTATTTTGCTTTCCTCTTTGACCTTTTCACATTGATGATTAGAAGCATTGTTAGGAAATTTTCCACAGAGATACGTAGTCAACCAGTAAGTGATACACTTTTTATTTTTAGACTTCTGTCTGTAAAAATCTCATTTCCTTATAATTAACAAGAATGGTTGAGAACTGTGGTTTTCCTAGCCATGAAATCCTAACACTCAGTAACGTTAACTAAAAGTAGGGGTTGCTCTGTGATTTGATTCTGTATGTAAAGAGTGTGCAAATATGCCATACTTAGCTTTAGTAAAAGTGCTTTTAACAGAGATAGTGACACCATGATTCCAAGTGGCCACCTAACACCCTGGTTTAGCTGGATGGTAAATCACTTGATAACTTTGATATACAGAGTTCAAGAGATTCCATGATCTCAGCATCCTTCTGTATTAGTTTTACAATTTGATCAGTGGCACTTTGCATTCTAATTTGAATTAACATAGTAAATATGTGATCATAAGAAAGACTTTATTTGGTAATCAAAACTGACCACCTAATTTGTACATGGAAAATCTCTCATGGAATTTTTAAGATTACTGGGATTTCTTCTAGATTGTGATGCTTATAAATGAGAATCCTCTGCTGGCAGAAGCAGCAGCTCTGAATAAATGCTACAAGGTGATGGATTTGATTTGTGAGAAATGTATGAAGCAAAGAGACATGAATGAAGTACTGGCTATGAAAATGCATTACATCAGCTGTATCTTTCAGAAATGCATTAACTTCTTAAAAGATGGAGAGAATAAATTGGACACTCTAATCAAAAGGTACTGTTTTTTACCCATGTCAAGTCTAAAATACACTCAAATGTATAATGTCTTACTATGTGAAATCTCATTCTGGATTTAAAATTTAAACATTTTAGCAGCAGCTGTTATTGTTGAGATCACATTTCATCTGCGAGAAACAAGGAGCACTATTATAACTAGACTGATGATTCCATTCTATACTCTTTACAATAATGCATTTGTTATCCCCAGTTATAGGTGAGAAATCTGAAGTCTGGAGAGGTTAAATAGCACGTGTAAAATCATGCAGCTAGAAAGTAGCCCAAGTCCAAGTTTGAGGATACGTGTGCTAAGCTGTAATTGCTGCTCTGGATTCCTGACAGTGCTCAGAGTATTTCTGTTCCTGTACCTCGGAAAGCTGTGTGTTGCCCTTGTTCTCTGGCTACTGGGAATCAAATTCGCCTATAGTTTTACTAAGAAAACAGAACTAAGTCAGAAGGGTGTGACTCAATGAGAGTTTTCATTCTTTGTTCAAATAACTGACATGGTAATAATTAACTAGCTAATCTGATAACAGTGTTTAGTATGTTTTATGTCGGGAGTCACTTTTATAAATACATCTCTGGGTCCCTAAACCTGATAAGGCCTGGCCCAATGTGCAGGTAGAACAGCAATTTGAGTTGAGTCTGTCCTCATGATGTGAAGACATAGTGAAAATCTTAAGCAGCAAAGAAGAAACTACTCAAAGTTCATGGGTTCAGCTGGGAGGAAATGCTTAGTAATTCAATTCCAGTTACTTTTTAAAAAATATGTTTCAGCTTGTTAAAAGGCCGAGCTTCTGATGGCTTTCCAATATATCAAGAAAAGATCATTAGAGAAAGTATCAGAAAATTTCCTTACTGTGAAGCGACACTCCTCCAGCAGCTGGTGCGAAGCATTGCTCCTGTTGAAATTGTAAGGCTCTTCATAACTAAGTTAACTCTATCAGTAAGACCTGTTTACCATATTTTGTACAACTAAAGGCATGTTCTCTTTAGCATTATTTATTTAATAAAGACATAACTTTATTACTTTAGAAAAATTTCAGAAACAAACATGGAGATAGGTTTGCCTGTTAATACTGTTTCTGTTTATCCATTTCCCCTCTCTCAATTCTCTTCTTCCATTTATATGTTCCTGGTTTAATAAACAGGATATCCTTATTTCGGAATATAGATTGTTACAGTGGATACTTACGTTCTTAATGCCTCTGTGAAACCCTTAACCATGGGTACACATGCACTGTGAAATATAGATCCACACTTGTTCACGTGTAGCATGTGAAAAACCAGTACAAAATCCCACACTAGATGAAAGTAGAAATTGAATGTCTCTGTTGATGGGTTCCTGTCGGGGGGATGTGAAAGGATGAGTCATGAGAAGGCTCATTGTGTGTCCTGCTAAACAATCTCAAAGTATGTCCCAACTTCTTATGTTCTAGCTTCATGCCTCTGATTTTACACATTTTCCATACGTTAAAAAAAGGAATCTATTTATACTTGCCAGTTATGGGAAGTAAATTTTAACTTTATTATCTGCTCTTTAAATTATTCACTGCCCTTTTGTCATATATTTAAACAGTATGAAAGACCCTCCCTGCCTTTCCTATTTTGAATAGGTTTTAGTTCACCTTATCTACACCAGTTATGCTTTTATGCATTTCAATCCAATCCTTTATCAGCCTTTGTCTATTAGGCAAGAAACTGGTCCTGACACTATTCCCATCCATGGCTTCCTCCCTCCATCGGGCAATGTTGGTTCTTCTCTGCCTTCTCTAGGCTGTTATATCATTCTCAGTCTGAAAAATCAGGACTAAAAATGGGTTCCAGGTACTGCTTTATGCATCAAGACTTCACCTACTCAGAACTGTGAAAGAAGAAAGACCTAAGCACACAAGATGATCTCATGAAGTTCATGCATTGATTTATTCCTGAGACTCACCGTGATTTCACATAGAGATTCTTTCCCCTTGCTCCTTAATATGCTTGGCTATTTGGTGTTTAAGCTTTTGGAAGATTAAAGTTAGCAAATTATGAGGGTGGTTTATCAATTATGAAAGTGTTTTGGCTGTGCATGTCAAACTCCAGCCAACTATGAATTAAATAGATAAGGGTTTATTTATTCACACATACTCAGAAGCCCAAAGGTAGGCAGACCAGATCTGGTGCAGTAGCTCAGAAATAGACTGGGGACCCAAACACTTTCCCCTTTTTCCATGGAATATTCTTTAGCCGTATAGATTACCATACACATGCTAATGACCTCACCATAGCAAGGCATCTAATGCTCCTCCTGCAAGCTCACATTCCTGTCCTAGGAGAGCTGGGAAACACAAGCTCTCCCTGAAACCCAGTGCTGTGCCACGTGACCACTCTCAGTGGCACAGGTGGAAGTGAGTATTTGGGAGAAATGGGTATTCTGTGGAAATGAATGTTTTTGGCTGGTCTAAACATTGCTGCTCTGACAAATTTATGTTCCTATTAGCAAGGAAGTTGGGGGAATGGCCATCAGAGAAGCAATTAACAGTGGCTGCTGTGGGATATTTCCAGCACTAACAAGTATAGCTGACATTGTATCTTCAAGGGAGAAAACAGAAAAACTAAAAATAGCAAGCTGGAGTACTTTTTTAAAAAGTCAAAGCAGGTCAGTGTAAGGCTCAACAATCTACCCTGGCCCTCTATCATAAAATAATGTAGTTAGAGTGTATGGTGTATGATTGATGTTTATCCTAGTGATCTGAGTCATCAATACAAGGTTTAATAATTAAGATAAGATAGTATCTATTTAATGCACTTTAGAAAAATCTCTCTCTTTAAAAATTTTTGTTCTTTAAGAGTTACGTAATCTGCTCTCCGAAAAACTTTGTCTGCAATGTTTGTGGTTGTGAATGTCCCAGAGAGCCACTGTTTACTGCCTCATAGCTTCCAGTAACCTGCGAGTTCATAAGCCTCTGAAGCGGTGTCAATCTTGTCCTGTGACATGGTGGTTCTCACGGCGGGCTGCCACGAGGGTCACCTATGGTACTTTCCAGCAGTGCAGATGCTGGGCCCTCCTGTGCAGGTTTTGTTTCCCTCTGCCTACTGTGAAACGCTGGCTTCCACCTGTCACAAAGTTCTGTAGGAAGTGTGAGGCGTGGCTACATTTGAGAAATGCTGCTCCAGCATTGTAACAGATAATACTGTTAGAGATATTTTGCTTTATCAGTTGACAGTGTGTTCTTTAACTTCTGGAAGGCTAGCTAATGTCTCTGATTTTATAGGATACATTGAATAAAACATCCTGTTTGTTTTTAGGCTGAGAATCTTCTATAGGTGGAGCTCTGGTGCCTAAACAGATTCATATTTAACAAAGTAGATGACAAGATTTTGTAGAGCAAGAAAGAATTCTTGTTACTCAACTATGATACGAAAGATTTCACGTGGTTACTCTGCTGTACCGTCAGTTTTTTCTGAAGCAGTAGTTCATATTAACAGCCATACTTGTAGCAAAAAATTCTTTAGTTTTACCTCTGGTTATATCTGTGAGAATGTCATTGTTTTCTGATTCCCACAAAAGTCCCATTTTGGGGGAGATTTTGAACATGTCTCGGTCACTTTTACAAAAAAATATTTCAGCACAAACATGTAATTGTTGTAAAATCTGTTGAATATATCATACTCTGTGGGCCAGACTATTGTCTGATTACTTTTGAGGCAAAATAATTTTATCGATTAATAAGTGTTCATTGTAACATTTAAGTACCAATAATTCTCAAACTGTGTGTGTTTCAGAATTACCTGTAATAATGCAGGTACATGGACCACATCCTTAGAGATTCTAATTTAGAAAGTATAGATCAATCTGAATTTTTAACAAATTCTCTGGTGCACACCATCATTTGAGCACAGCTGCCATAGACATTCATTCCTGATGAAATTATTAACATGTCTAATATCTGAGGCTTTATTTCACCTGTTTTTTTTCCTCACTGTTATACTATCTTCATTACAAAAGAGAATTCTTAGCCTTTGAACATGAAAGGAAACTCAGTCATTATTTGTTTTTAGGAGAGCAAGGCAGTTTCAAAATGAGTGCAGTGTAAAACAGTGTTCCAGGGTGGCATTTGTGAATCTTTGTTATGTACAATTGGTAAGATAATAGTAAAACAAATATTCTTAGGAAGAAAAAGCAAATACAAATGAAAATTTAAACTATGAAAGTTGGCAAAATTTTAGTTGGGAATAAAGAAGCACATTTGAAAAACTCAGAAATAAGAACTGTTGTGAGAAGGTAAGATAGTTCAGTACCCTGTAATTGCTCTAAATAGATCTTAATAGTATTATCCCAGGCAGATAAATATTTAAATAGGTCTTAATAGCATTATCTCAGGCAGATAAATATTTGCCCATATAATTTCCTCTGTAAAAAAATTTCATAAATCCTCTTTAGCAAGCCATTCTGATTTTCAGTAACCATATGAAAATTTTCATATTTTTGGTTTTTCTTAATACCCTAATGCAATCACATGTATGTCTCTCTTTTTTTAATTAATTTATTTATTTACTGGCTGCTTTTTTTTTAAGAACTTTTATTGAGATACAATTGACATAACAATAAACTGCATATATTTAAAGTGTACAATTTGGTATTTTTCTGATTAGTAATGTATATATGGCAATCCCATTGGGTCTTCGTTGCTACTCCTGGGCTTTCTCTAGTTGCGGCGAATGGGGGCTACTCTTTGTTGTGGTGTGTGGGCTTCTCACTGCGGTGGCTTCTCTTGTGGTGCATGGGCTCTAGGCGCGCTGGCTTCAGCAGTTGTGGCTCGCGGGCTTAGTTGCTCTGAGGCATGTGGGGTCTTCCCGGACCATGGCTCGAACCCGTGTCCCTGCATTGGCAGGTGGATTCTTAACCTCTGCACCACCAGGGAAGCCCTGTATGTCTCTTTAATTTTAAGAGCTTGGAACATTTCAGTGATAAGGGTGATAATTTTTAACTATTAGAATTGCAGACCTGCATCAAGTAAATAGTTTTAAAAAAAAGTCTTTAAAACACTTAAGTTGCACTAAACTTTTAAGAATTAAGATAAACATTTGTGGTGTACCCTGTAAATTGTCCCTCAGAATATGTAAATTGTCTTAATTCTCAGAAGGAAATTCCACTCTGAGTTCATTGCCTTCTATCTGAAATCTTTGTGTGCTTACTGAATAACCCTAGTTAAAAAATACGTTTATTCTAGAATAGGGCCAAATTTTTTCTGTCTGGATATTTGGACCCATGACTTACCTGCCGTGTACTTTGTGTAGAGAAAAGGTGTACTCAAAAAGGTATTTGTCATTTTGTCATAAAGTCTGTGCAGTCTCTTGCCTTTGATCATTTTGTCTCTTGTTCTCCAAGTGTTTTCTCTGTAGTCTTTCAATGGTGATTTCAGAGGTTTTTTTCTCCTCTTCTTTCCTACTGTAGGGTTCTGATCCTACTGCATTCTCTGTACTTAGCCAGGCCATCACTGGTCAGGTGGGTTTCGTGGATGTTGAATTTTGCACTACCTGTGGAGAAAAAGCAGCAAGCAAAAGATGCTCAGTGTGCAAAATGGTAAGAATGAAGTTCTTTTAAGTTCGTTGACATCTGGTTTAGATTTCATCCAAGTTGGTAATTGAGTTTTAATATTCTGTAAATATAATAGTTGACATTAGTTTTCTAATATATTATGTGTAAAGTATTATAGCTAATATTTTAAAATAGTTTCGGAAGAGATCTACAGGATAAATGTGGTTTATCCTGTGCCCTCTCTGTCTTCTGTCAAACTCCCAGGCTGCCCAGCTTCTATGCTGACCACCCCTGAAAAAGAAAGAATGTGAATAAATGAGTCAATATGAGAAAACAAGAGAAAAATTGCCCATAGGGGACTGAGACTGGTACAGATATGAGAACCTACAATGGAACAATTCATAAATAGGCACTGTTGACTTTAACTACAATCTCTTCGTCAGCTGTTTGTTGCAAAACTATAACTCCCTTCTGACTGTCACCAATCTTTAAGCTTTCTGGACTGCTACCCACTTCTGCCAGAATTATGTTTATAAAAGGCATATCTGAATGGGTTTTCTTCTCACGTACAAATATTACCCACACGCATGCGTCTCTGCCTTCACTTTACCCTGTAGATTATGTTAATTTCCTCGTGTTTTTAAGGTTGAAATACTTCAGCATATCCTTCTGTAACCCATTGTATTCTGCTATTATCTACTCCTCCAGTTTCATTTCCTTTAATTACCTCTCTGAACTTCAGTTTCCTTATGTGTGAAACGGGGCTAGATTTGTGAGAATTAATTTAGACCATTTATATTGATTAACTGTTACCACGTATAAAAACACTCCAAAATTCATTGCTTAAAATGACAATCATTCATTTTTTTCTCTCATGTTTGTGGTTGACTGGGGCACTTCTGTTCCATGTGTCTCTCATCCTCCTTGGACCAACAGGCCAGGCTAAGCATATTCTCATGGTGATGGCAAAGGTGTAAGTAAGCAAGTAGAAATATATGGGGTCTCTGGAGGTCTAGCCTTAAAATTGCCATGTTGTCTCATTCCTCTGGCGAGGACAGTTTGCATGGCCATATTTGAAGTCAATTCTCCTCCCCTTCAGTGAAAACAACTTTGAAATCACATGGGCAGAGTGAAGAGGGAAGAATTGGGGCCAGTAATACAATCTATAACGCCATCTATGTGTCAGGACATCGCACTGTACTTGGCATATAATCTTACAAAAATCTAAGCTCTGTTTCTACAAACTCATTGCTGTCCTTGAACATAGCATTCACTTTCCTATTCCTGCATTTTTATGCAAGATGTTCCATCCACTTGGAGTGTTTCTTTCCCGTTTCTCTGTCTACTGACTCCCTCTATGTAGAGTGAGTCACTGCTTCCTCTGTGCTCCCATTGGTATTACATCCTGTACCAGGATATAAATCATGTTGTTGGTTATCTGCCTCCCTCCATGCTGTCCCATCCTGTTCTGGCTCCTCTGGGACAAGAATTGTATCTTCTTTGTCCTTGTACAATAAATCATTTGTTAGAGTCTTTGGTAGACCATGTGTTATATATTCATTATTGTTAGAAAGTGTAAGCTAAAAATTACAAAGGTAAATCAATACACATTTACACATCATGGTTTTAAGATAAAGCAGAGAAAAGTTAACCTGTTTACAGCACAGTAGTTGGTTTAAAGTCATAATTTAAAAATTATGCGATTACACCTCTTGAAAATAAACCTGCAATTGCCTTCAGGTAATATATTGCGATCAGACCTGCCAGAAGACACACTGGTTTGCACATAAGAAAATCTGTAAGAATCTCAAGGACATTTATGAGAAGCAACAGATGGAAGCTGCCAAAGAAAAGAGTGAAGAGGAGAACAGTAAGTGTATAAAAACCGAGATCATACTGGTAGTGAGAGGGGAGAGGATGGATCAATGATATTAACACAGGACACATAGGAACTGAGGCTTCTCAGGGGACCAAGGAAACTGGAGGTTAACCACCATAAGGATCACAGTTAAATGTATGCCTATTTTGGGCCCCTGGGATAATGTTCAAGAGTGTAGTCAGCCTAGATATCACTAGAAAATGAAAGATAAAATTCTGAGGAATGTTGTTTATTCCACATTCTACTTTCTGATTCATGAGACTGCCCGGGAACAGTGTACTCGTAATGAGTGGTTACTTATATTTTGTTCACAAAGGATTTTGAGGTCTTTGAATAAGAAAATAATTAAATTTCCTCTAATGGCTACCCGAAGATTTTAAGGTTGGAAGCCTTTAAATTTCTTAATTATGAAACTTCAGGTGAAATTACAGAGTAAACTTGAAAATTACAAATTAACTTGCACAGATTAAATGCCTACAAGTGTGATGGCAGTGAATTCCATATTATTTTTCCTCTCCCTCCCTCCTGAAGTGTATGACTCATTTTCATCAGAGGCAGTGAGTTGCTTCAGCAGTGATTCCCACCCATATCGGGGAAGAGAACCACCCACGCCCCAGCATCCCACCCAGAGGATATATCCCACTCTCTGGGGAGTAATAGTTTGAAAAGGTTGCCCAGGTGATTCTGATACTAAGCACATCCATCTCCACCCCTCAAGGGACCATGTCCACGTTACCACCTGGTAGAAAAACACTATTAATGGGAATGGATGATTTGTCCAACACTGAATTCATACAGAATTTGTATAAATACATCATTAAGAGAATAGTCAGGCTCTCTGACTGCTGTGCTTTCTCCTGTTTTCTGGACCAAACTTTTATATCCTTTATGTTGAAGGCGGTGAATAACGGCTGGTCATGTAATAAAGAAGCCGTATGGGAGGATTGCCAGTAGCATGGGAGCTCCTGGTTGTCAGACATCAGCATGTATCACACACTGTTCTGCACCTTTAGTCTCCACAAATGCAGGATAGGCGTTCTTATGCCCCACTTTACGAATAAGGAAACAGCCTTGTACAGGCAGTTACCCTAACGAACGACGTCAAGCTAATTCATGGCAAAGCTGTATTTGAACGTGGGTTTTGCCAGTCAGCCATCCTGATTTCAAGGCCCGAGTTCAGTGCCAGTTCTGTTGTTCTCCTGGCTGGCAACTATGAGCAAGTTAACAAACCCCTCTCTTCTCAGTTTCCCCGTTTGTGAAAGAATGATAGGAAGGATCAGAGAGAGAATACGAGGCAGGCCTCAGGGTTGTTGCGCAGATGGAATGATCTAAGACACATAAAGCCCTTAGAAGAGTGTCCGGCACACAGTAGGAACAAAGTGACTGCTGTCTTTTTCCTTTTTATCAGATGGCCAACTTGCTGTCCATCCTCATTGTGTTAATGAGGAGCAGCCGGAGGCTGAAAGGGGACTCCCCCCGGAGGACTGCCCCGCGGAAGAGTCTGTGGAAGGGGGGAAGGAATCTCTGCAGAGGGACGCTGGGCTGCAAGGCTCAGGGGATACTCCTGCAGGTCGGCAGGTATCCGAGGAGTAAGCGCCAGGGCCAGGTGCCAGCGCGGACAGTGCTCACCCTGGGAGGTAGCTGGAGAACTCACGTGGCTGTGTCCTTGCCTGCATACCTGCATGGCACGGTGACAGGATCCCACATTTCATGGAATACGGGCTTTCCAGCAGCGCTCTGTCTGCCATGCCCTGATTTCCCACTGATTCTGTTCTATAATTGGACAGATATTCCTAGAGAGAAAAATTTTTTTTCAAAATATAGGAGAAACATTTCTATTCCCTTTCTGAGGTAGGCTTCCCCGCCATTGTTCTCAAAGGAAAATAAATCCCCTTTTAAAGAAGAAATATAGTCTCTAGGGAACAAATAGGCAAGCAGAACAGTTGTAGGAGAGAGGAGATTTTCAGGAAGGAAAAATTTTATAGCCCTAGAGATGGGTAGTCAAAAGAATCATAACTTATATATAAATAAAATGCATATAAATAGCATTTACAATAGTGAAGTTCTACTTATTAAGGTGCTATGAAATGAAGAAAAGCTACATGTTAAAGGATCTAATTGTTGTTTTCTTATAGACTTAATCCTAAGCAGTCTGAACTTTATATAGGTCCTGCAGTGACGTTTTATCTATAGTATTTGTACCTTCAGAAATGTCAGATCCCCCAGGAAGAACTAAGGCATAGCCACAGTTATCTCAGCATGTACATTAAAAAAGATGTTTGATGAAATTGTCAATTAAACAGAGGCTAAATATACTGTGTCCACAATTATTATAAAACCAACTTATGTGCCAATTTCCACTTGAAAGGCTCTTACCTTCCTGTAAGCTTTTCATGTGGAGCTTCCTGTCCACAAACTGATTTATAACTGTCATTTATAGACTGTCCTGGCATCAGTTTTTAGTGTCTGAGTATTTAAATAGAGCTAAAGTATGAGATCTGAAGATACTGCTGTGTTTCAAAGTTCCTTGTGCTGATTGTAAAATAAATTGTGCCTACTAATAGAGCCAACTCACATCTCGTTTCATAGTTTTTTGCTGTCAGGGGCTGGCAAATATTTAAGAAATATTAGGGAACTTAAAACATTTTAGGAAACTTAGCAAATACTGGAGAACACAGTAATCATTATTTTAATATTTACAATTGCAAATCAAAATGGCTAGAGTTCTCACCTCGCTTCACTGATCAGATTCTCCTGTCTTGCTGCTTTTCCTCTTCCTCACACTCACTCACTTTTCTCCCAGTCCCAACACATGCATCTTCCGCACACCCTGTACCGTGCTGCTCTAGGAAGACTTAATGTGAGTAAATCACTGTTGAGGGTTAAGTGAGTAGGAATTCTGCAGGCAGATTTTACCTGAACTTGTCAATCATGACAAGCCTCCCTTCAGTCATTAAGGTACCTTAAGCTACACAGTGATAAACATTTATCTTTGACCAGAAAAATGGTCCTCCCAGGCCTTCCTCTTCCACAAGTTTGTTCTTTAACCTGAATTCCCTGATTTTTGTAGTTTTGACTACATTGTACACTCTTAAGGTTTACCATCAGTGTAGTTTCTCTGCAGTCAAAAGATAATAAAAGAGCTCTAAAGACAAGCCATTATTTTACAGGATGTGGTAGATAATCCCTAGGCTCTTAAAAAGATGACTAATTTTAGTCATCCATCGTGTATATGAGTTTACTTGAGTTTTAACATCATTGGATATTAAACTTAATAGAAATTCTCAAAGTAGATATTCTTGCAGTGTTTCTATCTTCTCAGGATCATCTCCCCGGCTTCTGAAGCAAATCAGTCCCCTGCTTGAGCAGGAGCTAGATGTCTTCCAATTCTTATGGTTTCCAACCAGGCCAATCAGAGTACTTTTTAGAAACTTTACATTCCTGAAGCCAGAGAGTGAGGATTTTTGTTTGTTTCTCCCTTGGGACAGTTTTAAATTACAGGGATACAGTTCCAGAGCTGCTGGAGCTGACATGTAGAGGTACCTGAGAGAATGCAGGCACTGAGCAGATACAGAAAAGAGAGGGACTGAAGGAGGGAAGTGTTAGATCCATGGGGCTCTGACACAGTCTGCACTGGGTTTGTGGGGTTTGGTTACATGAGCATATTTCTCATTTGGCTTTCTATAATTCAGAAACAGAATTATTAATACATCTTGTGACAACTAGAAAACAAATGGATCAAATTTAAAGAGTTAAATATATATAGATATAACTAAAAGGAGAATGAAGGCACATAAATTAAAATCATTGAGATTTATATGCTCTTAGGAAAAGTACAAAGGCAGGTCAAGTTTTGGATTAGATTATAGTTATTTTGGTTGGAAAAGAAGCTATCAGTATCAGGTGTTTTCACATCTCTTTACTGATGTTTATTTTGGAAAAACTCGTATTTGCTTAAAATTGTATAGAGATTAATGCATGTTTATGTAAACTGAGATAATGCATCATTTGCATAGACGAAAAGCAAGATCTTAGTTTAGTAAAAAGCAAATTTCTTCTTTAGCAGTTAAACAGGAGATTCCCCTCCCTCCGCCAAAAGATGGCTCTAGCCTAGTTTCTATGTCCTTTAAGGACAAAATTCTAGTTTTATAAATCAATAAAGGTATCTTTTTAAATAGTGATCTTAATTAGTCAGGAATAAATCAGGTGGCTACGTAATTGATCAATTATTCAGGGCAAGGCAGGTAGCTAGTTCATAAACTCACATAAAACTACTTAATTCCAGGATGATTCCAAATGGGTAAGATTTAAATGTGAAAAAAAATTATCAATTCCAGAAGAAACCATGAAAAAATTCTTAATGACTTTGGCGTAAAGAAGGCCTTCCTAAAATGTGACACTAGACTCAGAAGCCACAAAAGGAAACAAATTCAGTTACGTTAAAAAAAAAAAAAACTGAACACTTTTGCTTCTAGGAAGTTGGAGTAGACGTACTTTTCCTTACTCCTAGATATTACATATAAAACAAACAGAAGAGGACACATTGGCTTGGCCCCTCAGGATCGAGGCAGTGACACTGGCTTTTTTCCTCTGGGTTTTCTTTTTGCCTCGTCTGTTGCAGATTTGAGGTGGAAGAAGCCAGCAACATGGAAACGCCAACTACAGACAATAAGCTTCAGCCAACAAATGCCTGCTCTGTGAATTTTGGACTCAAAACTGAAATATCAAATCATACCTGAATTTCAAGTCTGCACCAGCCTGCCCTACAAATTTTGGATTTGCCATCCCCCAGAATGTCATGAGGCAATTCCTTAAAATAAATTGCTTTCTCTATATATGCGTGTACCCAATTGATTCTGTTTCTCTGAAGAACCCTAATAATAATAACATAATAATAATAGTGTCCTAGTTTGAGCTGCTAAAACAAATTACCGTAGATTAGGGTGATTTAAACAGAAAACATTTATTTCTCACAGTTCTGGAGGCTGGAAGTTCGAGATCTGGGTGCCAGTGTGGTCAGGTTCTTGGTGAGTGTCCTCTTCCTGGTTTACAGAGGGCTGCCTTGCTGTGTTCATATGTCAGAAAAGGCGGGCTAGCTCTCTGGCCTCTTAAAAGCATGCTAATCTCATTCATGAGGCTCTGCCCACATGACCTGATTACCTCCCAAAGGCCTTACCTCCAAGGACCATCACATTAGGAGTTAAATTTCAACATATAAATTTTGAGGGGACACAAACATTTGTTCTGTGATGCTAGGTATGGTTCCTAAGGGGCACAGCTGCTCTTGAACAATGTGGGGGTTAGGGGTGTCCACCCTCCTCGATATCCAAGTATAACCTCCCTCGGTCCTCCATATTCTTAGTCTCACATCTGTGGATTCAGCCAGCTGTGGAGTGTGTAGTACTGTGCTACGTATTTATTGAAACAAATCTGCATGTAAGTGGACTCGAGTAGCTCAAACCCACGTTATTCAAGGATCAACTGTAATAGCTGACATGTATTGAGCACTTACTTTGAGAAAGCCATTCTACCTAACACATTACATACATGATCTAACTTAATCCTTGAGACTCCATGAAGTAACTATTATTATTATTTTAAATAAGAGGAAATGAAAGCCTAGAGATTAACTAACTTGTTCAAGTAACATAACTGGTAAGTGGAAGAGCTAAGCTAGACGTGTCTGATTCCAGAGCCCCTCCACAAGTCTAGGCATCAGTGTTTTCTGTTTCCTACCTATAGGATCGCCTGATGGATCCTGAAATAAACATGCTTTCACTTGAGCCTGCTTGAATGGGTCTCTGTTGTTTAAAACAAAGAACTTAATTAAAAACACCCTCTCCATTGTGTGTTCCATTTTGGTAGAGTTTTAGATTATTTAAGTCAGGATCACGTCTTCTGTTTTGTGCTTTTCTCCAAATGGCATTTAATATAACGTTTTCCAATCATGGCCACTAGTAGCCCTTCTTTCTTGAACAAAAAGTACCCAGTATTGAGGAGTGCATTTTAAAGCAAATCTTTTTCTTCATACAAATGAGATCTATTCCCATTAGTTCTCAAAAAGGAGATTTGTTAGTCATATTTTCACAATTGGAATACAGTTTTCATCCTTTTCAGGGATTGTGAGATCAAAAATAAAATGTCAGACTACACATTCTTTTACTGTTTGTTTAGTGGTTAACCTGGAGATGACAATATCCCATCCTCAACTTACTGTAGTCTAATTAAAAATTAATACTGCTTATGCACTCTATGAGCCATCTTAAATCTGAGCCACACTTCACCGTTTCCATCGTGAAATGGGTTGTTGCTACGCATGTTTGGCGGGTCTGATAGTACCCAGTTCATGATGAGTTCAGTTCCTTTCTAGAATGGATGCAGTAGCATACCTAGAACTGCTGTTTGACCAGTGACTAGCTCGCTGCTGCTGATGCCATGACCCTTGAAGACTGCACTGTGACACCTCTCAGCTTGCCAGAGGCTTCACAAGGCATCCTTACTTACAACAAATACTTCTAGCACCATGGATTAGGCTGGATTATTGTATTACTTAGCTATTACTATGGAGCAAATGACCCCAGAATCTATCAGCTTGAAGCATCAATAAGCATTATCTCATACAGCTTCTGCAGGCCAGAAATAGAAGCAACTTAATGGGGTGGTTCTGGCTTGGGGTTTCTCAGGAGGGTGCCGTGAAGCTTTCAGCCAGGGCTGCAGTCATCTGAGGCTTAAACTGAGTCTGGAAGATCTGCTTGCAAGATGATTAATTGAGTCTGGAGGATGGTTTACAGCTCCCATGGCTGTTGGCAGAGGGCTTCATTTCTTCCTTGCTTCTGGAAGTAGGCCTCAGTTCCTCACCACATGGATGTCTCCAGAGGACAGCATAAGTGTCCTCATGACATGGCAGCTGGCTTCCTGCAGAATAAGTGGTGAGCAGAGAGACGGGAACATTTCGATTCTTTCTACGACCTAATCTTGGAAGCAACATGCCATCATTTTTCCTTAAGATCAGCCACTCACCCACATCAATACCAGACGTGTTCTTTTCTTCAACTGCAACTTTCTGCCAGGGACCATACCGGACTTTGCAGCTTCTGGCTGTGCACAGAACTGTAGGTGCCCACCGGGGAAGGAGCACAGATTCTCAGTGACAGCTCACTACTCCCTCTAGGGTTTTCATCTCTTGCTTGTTTTTATTTCAGCCCCACTTCTCTGGTGTGCCTGGGGTACAGTGTGATAGTGTCTAGGCACCATCAGAGAAGGGGAAATGTCACTCTGCTTTTTAGAAGCTTTTGACCTAGCGCTTCAGCTTAGCTAGAGAAGATCAGCAATGCGTTTTAAGTTACCTTACATGTCCGGTTCTGTGTCTCAGCACCTGGCAACTGTGGAAAGCTTTTCTGTTTTCCCTTCCCCCAGCAGAGTCAGAGTAGGCCAACCACAGATCATAAGCCCACACCCAGAACTGGCATATGCCTCCCAAGGTGAGCGTGAAAGTCATGTGATGTGGTGTAGTCATACGATGGAATACTGTACAGCAATGAGAACAACAGAATTATTGCTGTTAGCAACAACACGGTCAATATTACGATTTTACAGAATTTTACGATTTTACAAATGTTGAGTTGAAGAAGCCAGAAAAAGTAATTCAGCTTCTATGATTCCATTTGTATGCCTTTCAGAAACAGACACAATTATTATATGGTTTAGAAAGCAGGAGGATGGGTAGATAGTAACAGGTCATTGACTGGTAACAGGAATGAGGAGGTTTTTAGTTTTTAGAGTGCTGGTCATGTTCTGTTTCTTGCTCTAGGATGCCAGTGACATGAACATGTTCATTTTTTGAAAATTTGTCGAGCAAAACACGATTTGTGTACATTTCTGCATACGTTTTACTTCAAAAGAAACTTAAGATAAAATGTAGGAATTATTTTTCTTTGGTGTTTCTGTTTACATTCAAATGTTTCAAATAACATCATAATAAATACATAATATGCTAATCACAGAAAAGTTTAATATATAACTGAAACTACTAGGATTTCTAGAAACCCCAGGGGTTATCTCAGTGTAACTGTGAGCATTTGGGCAGGTTCTGTGTCTTTCTCTTCAAGGTATTTTTCCTCTCGTGTTGGAACCGTGTCCCAGTTCAGAAAGGTAATAGCCATTGCCGATCGCTTCACGGACCTTACAAAAACAGCATCCTCTGGGTCATCAAACACAGTTCTGCAAAAATGGCAATTATGTCAGAAAAAAAATCAATTAGACCAAAGTGAATGATTAATTTAAATGAATCAGTGCCATATTTTTCTGTTATTTGTAGTGTAGTACCACTGACAAATGACTTTCAGGACAAGTAACACTATTTTTAAGTATATATTGTTTGTTTTTAAAATCGAGTGAATATATTTGGGATCAGCTATAATAGGTCTCATATTCATGCATTCATGTTTCAAATCAGTGGTTAAATGAAATGATTAAAATGTTTATGTAGCTATCATATGCATATTAGTATCTTATATACATTTTATTGGAAAGTTATAATTTCTCAACATTATGCTATAATTTGTAAAAGTGCCTGGAGATAATATTTTTCAAGACTGAATCCAAAGAAGAAAATTCCTAAGTGCAAAATTAGAAAAGAATGATGATTTTTAAATTCATCAATATTCATAAATTTAAGATGTTTTTCATAGTTTTATGAATTATTTCTTTTGAAAATGTAAATTTCAGTGAATATAAAATGTTAATAGTTGCTCTCACAACATATTTAGGGAACAGTAAACAAAGAAGTAAAGACATTCATTTATAATATCAGGTAATTCTTAAGTTTTACTTTTTTTATGCTTACTTTTAAGATTTTGTGTTTTTCTTTTTTAACTTTTTTATCTAACTTCTCCCTCCACCTCACCCCACCTCTTCATTTAATTTAGGTTATAATAATAATATTAGAAAATCTAAATATGTCAAATATGAATACATAGTTTGAACTTATTTATCATAGGAAGACATGGCGATTTTTCCATCTATTGAAGAGTTAGTCATTTTTTTAACCCATTAAAATCCATTTTGGGAAAGGGGAATTATCTAGGGAATCAACACAATTATGAAATAATCTGATAATAAAAGTAAAGTTTAAAAATCACTTACTTGTCTACATTATTCGCAAATGCAAAGTCTAAAAAAAAAATTCTAAATTAGTATTTTTCAAGTGTTTATTAGCATTTAAAAAAAATAAAATAATGCTATAAACGAAAAAGTCCAGGGTATAGCTCTCTGGTTTTTGAGCAGTCATTTAGATAAATAGTTCAATCCGTCAAAATTGCTGTGATACCTAACCCCAAACTGAAATTTTCTCTCAGATATGGTGCCTTAGGTGTGTCTAAGGTTTTGAGGCAAATTCTTTAATACAATACATGTCTCAGAACTCTGAGAACAAAGTGCTCAATCAATTTAGTTACCAGTGGAATCCAAGTGGAAATTTTATAAGTAAGATACTCAGTCTCATTGGCGGAAATGGATCCTTTTTCTTTTTTCAAATACGCACATACATCTGTAAGTGGACTAAAAGACCAAATGAGGAAAAAATATTTAGGGCAGTTTAAACCACTTGGATTCTTGGCATTAACTTCAAAGAAATAGAATAAACAAATCCTAGATCACAAGAATCTACATCTTCCCTAGCTTTGGAGCTCAAAGCTTGGATTTCTTATGGTATCTTCTAGAGACTGTCATTGCTTTGTTTATCCCTCTCCAGGAGGCCCAGTGCCAGGCTAGTGATGGAATGTACCGGCACCTGTTGGGCCACCAAAGCCCACAGTCTGAGCTCTTGCCAACCCACAGGCAGCAGGGAGCACACAGCGTCTGCCTTAGGAGATGGGTTCACGGCATCGGTCCCTTCACAAGCAGCTGACCCAAGTCCTCCTTGTCTTCTGATCTCCCCAGACTCTTCCTACATTTTTAATTACAAAAAGCTCACATTTTGCTTACGATGAATATAAACAAGAAAATAGTAAAAAGTGAAATCTCCATTACTCTGCATTGTTACTCCACAATGTATTTTTTCGTACTCAAAATATATCATGGAATGATTCTATAATCCAGTAGTTCGTATTGCACGCATGTGCCGTAAGTTAACATTCTATGAGTGACCATTTAGGTTTTCTATCTTTTCTATTACAAAAAAGATTTCAGTTAGCACTTTATACATATATCTTTGTTCGTGTGTACAAATACTTCTGTAGGAGAGAAATTTCAAATTTAATTGCTCTGTTGAATGGGTTGCACATTTTATATGTGGGTGGATACTGTCATATTGCCATATGACCTTTCAAGAAAGTTGAACCAGTTTACACTGCCACCAATTACGTATGAGTTGTTCTCTTTTCTCCCCTCAACTTCACCAACCTTTTCCGTGTTTGCCTATGTGCAGGATGAAAATTGTATCTTATTGTATTAATTTGCACTTACTTGCTCACTAGTGAGGCTGATTGTTAGACATCACATTCATTTCCTTCTATAAATGTCCATATCTTTTGTCACTAGTTTTCAAATTGATTTATAGAAGTCCTTTGAGATAATGGGCATTAACTTTTGCCTATTATATGTGTTGCAAATATTTCTTCCAACTGTGTCTTTTAATTTTGTCCCTGGAATTTGAAGAAACTTCAAGTTGTCCTTGCTTCTCAATCTATTTGGAATACAGTTGATTTCTTTCTCAATTTAGGGTTAATAGTAAAATCAAAATGTGATATTAAAATTCCTTTATAAATACTTTCAAGTATAGTTTATTTCCAGTAAAAGAATTTAGAGTCTTTAATGTAAGGACAAATATAGAAACTATAAAACTATAAAGTACAAGTTTTAAAAACTTACATAGTGGGTTTTAGTAATTTCATTACAAATGTTTGGTTTGTAGAAAATGAGGAGATTGATTAGGGGAGGGTTATAGTCAACCTTTGAATTAAGGGTGCGAATTAAGAAGAAAAAATGTTAAGTGCAATTAAATACTTTCCCTATCCTCTAATTTTGTTTTTGGAGTTTTGATATGAAAGAAATGTAAAACACTAAAGGTAGTAATCTGTTATCCTCCTCACACCTGAAAAAATACTGTAGCCATGAAAAACAGATGGGGTGGCCTTATATTGCTTGTTGCTGGGTGTTATCAGCTATTTTTAAGTGGAGATTTTCTATCCAGAGATTTCCTTTCCTACCACAGCATGGCTTACCCCCACTAATCCAGTAACATTCAGTTTGAGCATCAGCTTTTACATGAACTAAGAGAAAAACTAAGGAAGTGGCTGACCAATAGAATGGTTCAGCTTATCATGCAGTTGATATATGTCAGATCAGGTGTTGCAGTGGTTTGCATATTAACTATCGTAACAGTGAAAGGAAGATATTACCCCCTTTTAAAAATCAGAAAGCTGAAGCAAATTCATGTCCAAAATAAAACCTGTAATTACTAACAGAGCTGGTGTTCAAATCCAGGAGAATCTGATTCTAAAGCTTGTGTTCTTGCCTCTGCACTGGTTGTTCTCTAGCAGGAGTATGCATCACAATTACCTGAAAGGCTTGTTAAAACATAGCTTCCTGGGTCCACCCTGAGTTTCTAATTTAGTGGGTGTTGTTTGGGGCAAGAATGTGCACCTGTAGCATATTACTAAGTGCTGCTGCTGCTGCTTGCTGCTGATGATTTGGGGACCACACTTTGATAGCCACTGCTCTACACTACAGCCTTCTGCATCCAGAACATGTCCTCTGGGCATTACTTCTATTCTATGGGACGTATAGAGGATAAAGGGACACACTGAATTATACTTTGTGGAAACAGTCATACAAATTGAGGATTCTATAATGTAACTGGCCTGGTTTCTTCAAAAAGTCATGGAAAAAATTTGAGACTATTTTAAATTAAGAGACTAATCTGCCACAACAACCAAATGTAATTGTGAACCTTGACTGGATTCTGGTTTGAAAAAGCAGCTGTATATACATCTTGCACCAACTAGGAAAAAAGTTGTCTTTCCTAGGTGTGATAATGGCATTGTGGCTCTATAGGAGCATGTCCTTATTTTTAAATTCACAAACTAAATTATTTAGGAGGGAAATGTCACGATGTTTGCTACTTTTGCTCATTCTTGAGTAATAATTTAGCTGGTTGCAGAATTCTTGGTTGACTATTTCTTTTCCTTAGCAATTTAAAAGTGTTAGATCACTGTCTTTTGATTTGCATAATTGCAGTTGGGGAGTATGTTGTAAGTCTATAAATTATTCTTTTGTAGGTAATCTACATTTTCTCTCTGTCTTAACATCTTTTTGCCTTTGGTGGATATTTGTTGTTGTTATATGTCTTTGGGTTAATTTTGTCTGGCGAATCAAGGGATTTATATCATTTATCAAATTTGGAAAATTCCCAACCATTAGCACTTCAAACATTACCTTCTGTCCAATTTCTCTGTTTTCCTCCCTCTTGATTACAAAATTTATTACTAAATATATGTAAGAAGTAAACATTACTTCCAAAAGTCTCCTTGTCTCAACAGCTAATTAATATCTTCTACTTCTTTATGTTGCATTCTGAGTAATTTCTTCAAAACTATTTTCCAATTTAATATTTTCCCCTTCATTTCTAGAAAATATATTTGGCTATTTTTCAAATGTATGTTGTCTCTTTGGCAAAATGTCATGAGGAAAAGGCTTTTGTCTTTGCACCATTGCCCCCCCCCCCCCGTGATACCTAATGGTACAACAGCCACCTTACAACCATAACACATTCAGAATAGCACAACAAAAGATAGATGTTTTCTCAAACACTGAAAAGATCGTTGAACTTTACACTAGCCTTGGACACTCTGTACTCTTTGTTGTGTGAGAAAAGTAAATTTCTATTTGCTCAAGTCACTGTAGTTGGATTTCTGTTACATACAAGAAATTAAATTCCAACTAATGAAACGTTACTGAAGATATTCAGGTTATACTCGCATGTGATCACCGTGTATGAGAGTAAAACCAAATAACAGTGCTTATTTCTGAGTGAAGGAATTGCAGATGATTTCTACTCTTAATATTTTTCTATATTATCAAAAACTTATAGCATTAATTGGTGAAATTGTCCAGGGTCAGTGGTAATAATAACAATTGTAGCTTATTCACTGAGCCCTTTCTGCTGTGCTAGATACTGGGGTAAGGACTTCAGTGTCTTACTCTCATTGTTATCACATTACTTTAATTTAATATATGCAAATGAAGAGGAAAGTTGCATATTTAATTAGGCTGATAAAATTAGAAAATATTTATTTCATTGTATAAGTACTTAGCTTATGGTAAATCGAAGTTATAACCAAGTTAACCAAAAGTTTGAGGAGTTTTAATTTCATTTTTTCCTTTTTTCAAAATACCTGAAGGTACTCTCTGGGCTGGTTTTTGCTTGAATGGTGATCTTGGATCCCATGAGGCATCTACTTTTCCTCTGAATGCTATTGATTGAACAATATGAGCCTTTTTATGGTTAAAAATCGTAATCATTGATCTTCTTTCTTTTTCTGTAACTTCTGATAAATGCAAAAAGTTATGTTATTACATAACATTATAAATAAATATGCAGTGATTCAAAATAGAATTACTTTAAAAAATGAATTTATCCTATGTTGTATGTGAACATCCTGTCAAAATTAATTTGTAAAAAGGCTACCAAGTTATTTCAGTAGTCTTACAGGTGTTCAATATATGTCCCTCATGTCACAAGGTACAAATCAATCCTGTCACATCCCAGACATTCTGACACATCACCATGGATGATTGAAATTGCAGCTGTGCTACCTCCCTTCTTTTCCTCAAGGCCATGAGGAAGAAGAGGAATAAACAAAAGGTTTTAATATATCCTCATTAAGATGTTACTCAGTTATAAATTATTAAGAATGTTCAAGTCTGTAGAGAGCTAAGTAGATAGGTAATAAAGAATTTCTGGGTAAAAAAAAACTCAAAAAATGTAAAATGTAATGCACTAAGGTTGATTTTTC
The DNA here is from genome assembly GCF_030028045.1 of Hippopotamus amphibius kiboko. Classification (NCBI taxonomy): domain Eukaryota; kingdom Metazoa; phylum Chordata; class Mammalia; order Artiodactyla; family Hippopotamidae; genus Hippopotamus; species Hippopotamus amphibius. The sequence continues at coordinate 69,974,388 of NC_080189.1, read as the reverse complement.
TTTGTGGCTTATATAAGTCAGACATACTAGTTTATTTACAGTTTCTAAAGATGTATCATGAAGTTATTATTGATTATATATTTTAGTATCTATATACATACATATTTACAGAATTTCAAAGAGTATGACTTTTAGAACTTAAATAGGCCTTAAGAGATTTAGTCCAATTGTCTCAATTTTGAAATGAGAAACTAAGGGTGCCAGGGAGGCAGTGACTTGGCATTTAACACGTTACTGTCAAAAACTAGAATCAGAAGGAGACCTGTGCTCACGCTCAGTTAGATGGCCTTTTCTATCAAGTGGTCAACAGACATGAATTCCTAAAACAGAGCAAATTTCAAACAGCAAATATTTCAAAAATAAATAATTGAAAATTTTTCATTTACAAAGACAATTATTTTCAAAGATTATCAGTATTTTAAGCCACTGAGTTATAAGACTGACTCTCCAATATTTCTCTGCAAGAAGAGATTTTCTTACGATTTCGGTCCAGCAGCTCTACTCCTGGAAGGTGGTAGATTATATATAAACGGTACAGGTTATATTGGCATAAAGGGTTTTGGAAGAGAGCTGCAAAGAAAGAATCCAAATTAAGATGTCAGATTTTGAAATCGCTTACATTTATCACTTGATAAAATATGAGAAATTGAAAGATTAATGTACAACAAAACAGTATGTACAGCTCAGCTTCACAGATCAATGGTTACAACCAAACCCTTACTTATTCATTGCAGGACTTACTTTTTCTATCTGTTAAACTCATTCATCCAGCAAATATTTTCAGAGTGCTTACTATCTACTAGAAACTGTGCTAGGTGCTGAGCACATATCTTTGACCCAAATCTGCCACAAATGAGGAAATTTTTAACATGTCCATAAATTAATCAGTAAAGGAAGAACTCGATATCAGCTTTCAAGGGTTCCTGATGCTGCTTTTTATGAAAGTATTTGTTCATTTGGATCTCTTCTTCCAGTCACAAAGGTCGCATGGGTGTCTGTGTGGAGATGGGCAGAGATGTGGTACACTGTTCTATTATAGTTTTCTTGTCGGCTTCACACCGTTGCACCTAGTTCGGAACATATAAATGCCAGTAGCAACCTCAGGTCTCAGCAGGAGCAGAGGTGAACAGTTGCGGGTTTTGCATCTCATCTGCCTCTGGACAGGCACAGGGGACTTGGATTTCCTTGTGCGCAGGTGCTGGGACACCTAATGAACCATGCTCGCTAATACAGTGGCTGGAGGTGGGCAACATGCTGATGCGGAAGGGCCCCTGGCACTTCTGACATGACGTCCATTAGGCATCAGCATGTAGGTACTTTTTTAAAAATCTTCAGCTAGAAGTATTTTATTTCCATGTAAAAGGTATTTTTCCTATTCTTCTTTAGATAATAGTAAATAGGGTTATTTCAATACAATGTGAAATAAAACTTTTATAATTTGCACTTGGATATCTTTAGCTATTGGATTCTGCCTACATGGAATTTCTAGAAGATACTAGAAGATACATCGAGTGCGGCAAACCACTAGATGGCAGTAGCAGAAAGCTCCAGCTATTTGACAACTACCACTCGACAAAATGAGGCTCATTTAACAAACATTTAAATTTAGGAGTACTGCTGTAGCATTTGACTAGTTATAAAACACAAAGAGGTAGATAAAAGCATAAAAGTATTAAGCATTAGAAACCCAGAAAAAACTGGGTTTATATTTATATTTATAAAGAAGAGTTTGCAACATAAAGAACCCCGGGGGCCGGGGGCATGCTTGAAAGACAACAAACTGTTTAGATAAAAACTGACGAAGTTAATCAGCTGAATGCTTTCTCTGCAGGTAATAAAACATTCTGATATTTGTTGTATAAACACAAACTTTTCTGGCTAATAAAATTGTTATATATAGCTATTCCCTGTGGAAAACATGAGCTTTAGAGGGACTTAAAGCAGGCAATGGAAGACACCTGGTGCATAATAAACAAAAGTTACAAGAGGAAAGACATAAAAGAAAATATAGAGCCAGGGGCAACAGGAAAATTTAAAAGAAAGGAAATATGTGTGTATAGGAGGAAATGAGAGGAAAAATGAAATGGATATTTTTCAATATTTCTTAAGTGACAAAACTGGTTTGAATTTCAATCTTAAAAGAGAAGGAATTTAAAGTAACAAATAATTATAACTACAGGACAGGGAACAGAACAGATGTATATTAAACCAGTCATAAGGACAGATTTTAAAAGATCCACAAGGATCACGCATTGTAGTTTGAGCCAGAAAAAGAAGAAAAAAGGTCACCCTTCAAGGATAAAAAAGCGAAACAATTGTTTTTAATGAGAGTTTAGGAGGGAGAAAAATTCACAAATGCTTGAGTGCAGAAGTCTGTTCTGTGGTTACTGTCTTGGAGAATAACATCTGACACTTCATAACCCTATCCTACATTATAGCTGCTGGGAGTAGAGTCTGCCTTTGCATATGATGTTAAGGGAAAATGTACCAACATCTTTCAAGGAGGTTTACTTTTGATACCCTTCATGTTCTCTTTTCCCTCTAAGAACATTACTATTTAATTTCTTTTCTTGGTTTTCCTTCCTAGTGCTTAAATAACTATGTAAATTTTTAAAACTTCTGGCTTCAGGTAAATCACCAAATTTACTACTATTACATTACTTATTAAAATGGTGTCATAATACTAAAAACTCCATGTGCTTATTGTGGTTCAACATTCACCTCATCGTAAAGTAAAATCTAAGTGACAGCAAGTCAGAAAACTGGGCTATTAAGCCCAGTCTCTGAATAAATTAACTTAAAAAAATAAATAGAATTAAATAATTTTAAAAGCATTTCATTTTTATTATTCTTCACTTTTTTTCTTACTCAAATTTTAGAAGGAAGCAGTCTTACTTTTAATTCTCTTTTTTCCCCTCAATACTATTAAGCATTTAACATTTTGGATTTATGAGTTTTGGACTGATGCTACTAAAATTACCATAAATAAAGTTTCTAAGATATGATATTGGTTTCCTGTGTCTGAAAGTTCTGAAAGCCTGCTATGATGTATGGGTACATTCCTTTAGAAACTATGAAGTGAAATTGCTTACACTTTCACTTTCAATAGGTTAATACTATTTAATCCACCTTCCCTCTAGGCTACTTATAGAGTACACCTCAGTGGCGCCAGCACTGTCTTGCTTATCTTAATTTGGGATTCTGAGTCTAAGCAATTTACATCTACCCAATAATATATCAAAATGTTTCTACTACCTTACTGCACAAGCTTGAGTTACATGAGTCACATGTGTGAAGATGCTACTTACTGAAACAGAAGAGGGAAAAAAAAGTCATTAAATAATTGGCTCGTTAATTTTTTTTAACTTTTAAAGCAAAATTTAAAAATCACTATTTAAGTGAACTTGAATATTTTTTAGAACACCTTTGAAGAAAGCTAATGTAATTAATAATGTACCAACATATCCATTTTAATAGATGGGGAAATGATATAGAGAAGTTAAAAGCAGTTCCATCCATGCCCATACAGAACAGCCTGTGGAAGGAAGCTCAGCTTTCAACAATCAGACGGAGGTTCTGGCTCAAGGTTACTCAGTAAGGTCAGCATCTCCATTGTTACCATCTCATTTTAACTAAAGTCTCTGGGCCACAGCATACCACACGATTATACTGAATATGGAAATGATCCCTGATTTTTAAAAGGCAAACTTGGACTAAAGCAAAGGTTAAGAGAGTGAGAGATGCTGTTTCAGAACAAACAGCAGTGAAAGACCCAGTTGGCTCTTTTTATTGAGTGGACTGTTCTATTGTACTGTTTGGGAGGAGTGGTCCTACCTTGACGGGCATGTCAGGGTAAAGAGTCTCAAATGAAGAGACCATTGAAACCACAGTCCTATGCTGACTTCTCAGCATCCCTCTTCACTCCCTGGCTGCTTGCCATCAGCAGTGGACTGCAGCCAAATGAGGAAGGGCAGGACATGCCTAAGAGCAGCATGTGTAAAAAAAAGGAGACCTTCTCTTTGATGGGGCACTTCCTGTCTCCAATGGTGAGTCCTTAAATCTCTGCTAGGAAACAAGTCTTAACAATTATGGAATGTAGGAGTTCAAGTATCCTTTCCAGTAGTGGGGCTTAATGAAACAGAGAAAATTTGAGAGAAATGAGGAGACTACAGATTTAGGAACGGGAGAATGGGTTAAGCACTCTGTTGCTGCTGGTGGTGGTGGTATTTCTCCGTGCTGGGAAAAAGGCAGGGAGATTGAAGGTTAGTGAAAGTGCCACAAAGCAGGTCTTTGACACATGCAGATTTAGAAAGAGTTTGGAGGAGGGAAGGGACAAGGAAAATGGAGCCAGAGAGGGAGGGTGTGGAAAGGTAGACTGCCTGGAGAGAAAAGGTGTGGCCCTCCTGACTCAGCCTGGAAGTCAGGAATTCCAGTTTCCAGGACCTCACACTCTGCAGCTGGCTTAGGCCTCCCTGAAGCTCTCAGCCATGTGTCTCCGGCGCAATCTCTTGGAAGTTCTTCTCATAAATGCCAGTGGAGGGTGCAATGGGGAAGTGAATTAGAGGTTTACCCTCCAGGCTATTTTCTCACCCTCTGAAGAACTTGTAATTGAAGTGGAATAATAATAATATTTTAGCATTTTATACAGTTTTACAACTTGAATAGATAAAATTTTTTATACTTGAAAGTGCATGGGTTTCTCATTTTAGTTAATGAGCTGAATCTAATCTGTGACTGTAAATGAGGCTCATAGAAACTTCATCTGGGGACATTACTGCACAAATATAATTAGTAGCTAGTAAATGCTAACTTTTTTTGTATAATATCTTTAACCAAAATGGGGCAAGGGTTTGAACTGTGCATATTTGCTACCAAAAATTTTCAGAAAATGCTTTTTTTTGGGGGGTCATTGGACACAGCATTTTCTCCATTTCTAAAAATGATCCCTCTACAAGATTCTCGGAACAGTTTATAGTTATAGAACTTGAATTACATCACTATGATTTTAAGTAGAGGTCATTTAAAATGTTGTGATAGGCAATGATATGGACCTTATACTATACCAGATTACATAATAGCCTTTCAGAGAACTAGAAAAGGCACTCCTGCACCCCACCTCAGGGCTGACACCATTCTGCGCCCATATATAGGCTCAGTAAGGCAGAGAGGGGCTGAATTTCAGACTCCACTCACCTCCCCCCTGCAACCAGGCACTTTTGTTTAAAGCATAACCCTGTTGACTATGATGGGGCAACCTTGATTGCTAACCTCCAGATCTTGCATTGTAAAATAAACTTGCTTAAATTATTGAGTTCTTACATTTAGCAAATTGTCCAATTAGGTTTACATCGAGCCCCCCAGCCCCGAAAGAAATATTTCGGCTGAGAGTTACAAAACTGTAAGCTCCATAAAGGTCTAGATAGGGTCTTTCTTGTTTACTTCTGTGTCTCCATCTAGTAGTGTCCTTAGTCACATGATAAATATTTATTGAATGAATGAATAAATGACAAATATTTATTGAATGAATGAATGATAAACAAAAGAAACAAGGCATGAGTATAAGTTTCAACATTCCTTTGTAGTCTGGTTAAAGCTCTGAGCCCTGCATTTCTACCATTAAAGAGGGAATAATTCTAATCACATCATTGGATTGCTATGAAGATTTAAATGAGAATATAATAAGAAAGCTTTTTCTCAACATTCAAACATGTTGGTATTGTAATGATTATTATTTAAAATGTCAGTTTTTAAAATATCTATTTACCACTCAGCAGAATTTCTGGACTGTGTGCATCTTAATTCATTATCTAATTTACATAATCCATAATAAAACAATTTTTTTGTTGTTACTCCTTCAAACCAATTAATGCTTTACGGAGTTAGCTTAATATTCGAAGCAATCCTGAGAGGTAGCTATTAGCCCATTTTACAGAAAAATGAAGGTAAGGGAGAGTTCAAGATCTAGCATAACCAGTCTGTTAATCACAGAAGCATTTGCTCAGCACAGAAGGGCCAGGTGATTCAAATATGCATGCCAATCCTGATAAGTCTTTCACAGATCTTATCAGATCTCAAACATGAGTACTGAATTCCTGTGAACTTGGGGTAATTTTAAGAGTTGGGTTTAAAAGATCTAGCTATAAGCACTTAAATCATTTCTCCTTAATGCAGTAGGTGTAACTGATTAACACTCAAAATATTTGAATATTTCAGTAACTCTCTATGTATTGAGCTGATTAGAATCTCCACCATCAACTCCATTTTACACATATTCAAAACTGTCTCTGGCAATTCTGAGAAATGAATGGAAAATAAATAGGGAAAAATCATTTATTTTATGACATCGTGTAAAGAAGTCTCCAAATTCTGAAGTTTCACGGCTCTGAGTCTTTTCCCTTGGTCTACCTAGAAGCATTTGTTCTGAATTTCAATCATGTACCAGTTTATTTACCCTTCAATGCCATAAGCTTAAAACAAACAAACAACAACAATAAAATGCTATATAAGTCTATTGAGAGTGGGAACTGTATATTATTTACTTTTCCAACCCATCTCACACTTTCTTCAAATACTGAGGCCAGTTCCTTGCTGGGTATGATTCAATACACATGAATCATTTGCTGTTCACCCAATGGGAAGCTTACGTTAAATCATGCTCTTTTTTTTCAGCAGGGGTTGGGGGAGTGTCAGCTTTATTAATATAATTCACACATTACACGGTTCACTAATTTTAAGCATACAATTCATGGTTTTTAGTATATTCACAGAATTGTGTAACCATCACCACCTTCAATTTTAGGACATTTTCATCACCCCAAAAAGAAACCCCCAACTGCCACTCCCCAGACCCTCATCCCCCCAGCCCTGGGCAAACACTAATCTATTTAAAAACAGCTGCCTCTCAGTGTTGCTATCTTGATAGATGTGCCCATCCTGGACATTTATATGAATACATGGAATCATATAATATGTGCGAAAACTTTCTTTTGAGGTAAAACCCAAAACACAGATTTAAACATGTAATTCCTCTTTTGTCACTTTCACCATTTTCATTTGGCATGCCATATCATTTCACAAAATTTTTTTCTACCTGCTGTTCTTTCAAAAACGTATTTTTTAAAAGAATAAGGTCTAGTCTCATTTTCAGGAATATCTAAGTAGTTTTGTTATAAACACTGATCTAATTTAAATTCAAAAAGTGAAAAAATGTCCTGTGGTATCACTGTTTTAAGTTATGGCCATATAAAAGTGCAAATTAATACTTAGGGTCTTCAGATTTAGCATTCCCTTTAATTCCTTTACTGTTGCATCAATGCTCGTTAACTCATTGTGGTGTAGCAGGAGTATATGCAATGAGGGCAAATAGCGCAGGCCTAAAAAAAATGAAAATATTTGATTAAGATTGTAAACATTTTTAATGCTAATGAAACATGCTAACTAAACAAAAGCAAAGACTACATTATACCTGGTGAAAGGTGGAATTATTAATAATATGATGACTTATTAAGAATACAACAAAGCATAAGAATTCAAATAATCGATTGTAATTTGAGAGTATAGAGTCAATTTCTTTCCATTGTTTTTTTTCTGCAGCAATGACTTTGCTTGATTTTGAAGGGGTTATTTTCCTTATCCTTATTTGGTTTGTTTTGTTTTGCCAATGTTGCTTAGTTTATAATGCCAATCAAGGAAACAATTATTCAAATCAATAACTCCCCCAAACTGCTAAACTAAATATTTTCTTTACACAGCCAAATATTTCTTTTGTTTTATTGATTCTAAATTGCACATTTTCCCCCATTTTTAACATAAGTGAAAGTGGGTTTGTGTCGACATCATAGTTGAATTGACAAGCTTTCCTTTCTTCATGGAACAAGGAATCGTAGTGGATCTCAAAATTTATGATATTTCGACTCTGCAACATGTGATACGGAAGAAAAATGTTTTGTACTATACTGCTTTATACCTCATGATTATAGTATATCATGTACTTTTATACCTGGCTTGAAATTGTCAGTTTAGAGATTGTTGCAGATACAGAATTAACTCAGAGTGAAACAGAAATTTGGCTGGGAAAAATTATAGCCTGTGAAAACATTTAAGACTATTTATGAAGTCATTATTTTTATTAATGCTCCCAAACATTGTTAAAATTTGCTTCCACAATATCTAGTTTGTGTCCAACTGTGCAGTAGAATGGCAAAATTTCTATGTTAAAAAATGATTATTTTATGTCTTGAATAAGACACATGACAATATTGAGTTAAAACCCATAATCAAACAGCACATCTTAAAGTGTACATAAGAACTTTAAAAAAAAGTTTCCATCATATATGTTCAACAGAAATGTTAAAACAGATTGTTGCATGCCATGAGCAATACCATAGTTGAAAGTTATTTAATTGAAAATTGATTCAATCAATAGAGAAAATTTTACATACCTTCTATATCAAATATTGCATTGTTGTTTAGATATAGTTCTGCCAGACAGTAGTTTCTAGTTAGAAATGTTATTCCATGGAGCTGAAAATGAGAGTTAGAGAGCAATATACTTTCTACAATAATTACATATAATTATACATTCACATATAAATTTAATAAGAAACATAAGAGTTCAACATTTGATATTTTTATTAATTTTTTGCAACCTTTTTATCTGGGCTATGAGTTTACATTTGGATTGTCTTTGAAGGTACATGTGATAAAAGGGGTGTTTTTAGCTAACTTAATACACAAACTTCTCTTACCACTTCTCTGACAAACTCCCTGCATGGTTTTCAAAGCCTCTGGAATCTGGCCTAGTCCTCTTGCTCTAACAACCTTTCCTACATTTCGGCTCCATATAGTCACATGGGATTTGGCTCCATATGTCCACTGATTCACCATCACATATTATTAAGTGCCTATTATTTGCCCAGGGCTCTCTCCTCAGATAAATGCTGAGCCATTTCTGCATCTGTGTGTGAGTTATGATTTCTCTTTGCCTGCATGGCTTTCCTTCCTGGTACATTTCTGATTATTCTCAAGGATCTGCCCAAGGCTGGCAAGACCTCTCCAACCATGCCTGAGCAGGCTGCCACAAGAAGTTTCCACTGCTCCAGAGACTTGTTAAGACCGTTCTTTGATCTCTTCGCATCTCACTGCTATCTTCCTGCTCTGTTTTGACTCACTTTTTGTGTCTCTAAACTTCCACCTGCTCCAGCACTTTGAGTCGGATCTCCTGAGAGATGGTCTAATTCTGAATTCTCTTTCTTTATGCCCCAGTCTGTGAACCATCTCCCTTCCTCAGGCTCACTGTCCTTCGGGTCAGCAGATCTCAGTTTAGCCGAGGACTCTGTAATCTGAATACACACAGGAGGTCAGAGGTCAGAGCCAGTGCTAACAGCTCAACCGGCACCATCAATCGGCACCATCCCCAAGGAGAGGACAAGGCACAGCATAATCCTGTTATTTACAGCTCATCTTTTTTTTTTTAATTTTATTTATTTATTTGGTTGTGTTGGGTCCTTGTTGCTACGTGCGGACTTTTCTCTAGTTGTGGCAAGCAGGGGAGACTCTTTGTTGTGGTGCGCGGGCTTCTCATTGTGGTGGCTTCTCTTGTTGTGGAGCACGGGCTCTAGGTGCGTGGGCTTCAGTAGTTGCGGCACATGGGCTCAGTAGTTGTGGTTCGCGGGCCCTAGAGCGCAGGCTCAGTAGTTGTGGCGCATAGGCTTAGTTGCTCCGCCACATGTGGGATCTTCCCAGACCAGGGATCGAACCCGAATCCCCTGCATTGGCAGGCGGATTCTTAACCACTGCACCACCAGGGAAGCTCCTGATGTTGTTTTTAATAAGGCCCTTCCTGACAACCCCCGTGCCCATGACCCTTCCTTTTCTTGTCCACATCCAACACTTCCTTTGACTTGTGCAATTACTTGATCACTAGTTTTGTGTCTTCCTTAAGGAAAGAAACTATGTTTCCTCAGTCTCTTATTCTTCCCACCTCTCCATTCTCCTAACAACATGGTGAAGTTGCATCTTACTTTTAAGATTAGATTAGAAATTTGTTGTACTCTAAGAGCTGGAAATAGTCAAAAGCACTCCTGAAAATTCCTGAGATGAACCATTAAGGGACATGATAGTAGTATTTAACTCTAAACTGAAGTCAGAAATGTTTCTGTTAACCTGAAAGGAGAATCCCACTACTTTTTAAAAAACATTGACTTTATAACCTCGATAAAATGTGACAGATTTGTTTGAATTATGAGGATGAAGCAGGGTAGACTCATAGGGTGGGGCAGGTATGTTCTAAAAGCAGCACTTAAGTTAAATGTAACAATGCTAACTTTACTGCTTAAAACAGGATCTAGCAGGGGAAGAATCTCATGAAATAGTTATTGAGCAGGTGCTTACTAGTTTATACAGTGTATACAGAAATATACGCTCATGATTGCAGATTAGTTTTACATATTTATTAAATAGAACTGTTTTGACCTTTGATGGATTGATTCAGGGAGACAGAGGCCAACCTACCTGATTTAGTGAGGATTTACTCATGCCCTCTCATATCTCAGAAAAGCTATTTTAGGTTTGTAGTCAAAGTTTAAAAATGATTTCTTTAATGGATTTTCTTTAATTTTTAAATTTTTTATTATATTTGCAACAATCACAAATTATGAGGCTATAAAAGGCACATGTGCTGCTCATCGCACTGTCTCACAGTCTCACCTGCACCTAATTATGTCGGCACCGCTGCAGGAGAACCACCAGTAATTTCACTTCAGCTTTGTTAAGTCACGAGGGGAGCCATGTTTCCCCCAGGTAGGAAAGACCATTCAGCATAGTGAGGGGTGGGTCCAGCTGGCTTCCTATTCCTTTCTACTCTTCCTGCTGCCCTCCTAACAGCAACTCACTACCTTCCGTCCTTCTCCTCACCACTCCCTGATCTAATGGTAGCCACACCTAACGTCAGCATAGAAAGAGAACACAAGGACAAACAACGACTTTTTCTTCTCTTTTTTTTCCCCAGTTGCCTGCCCAGTCACACATCAACAGAACATTACTAATTAGTTGAGGTTTTAATTTCTCTTGCATTATGCATTAACACAGAATACTAATAAACTCAACCAGTCCATCCTGATTATAGAATAATAATTTTACCAAGAGCATTAACATCTTTGGGCCATGATTCCTGGGATTTTAAGATTGCACTATGTGTTGGGGCAAAGGAAGGAAGTGAAAAGAGATAAAGCTAGATCATGAGGACCTTGGGGAACTATTAAAAGATTTTGTGCAGAGAAGTGTTAAAGCCCAGTTTTATTTTGAAAAAAAAAAAAAAAATGACAGGGAAGAGTGCTGTTTAGAAGAGATAGTAAGTATAACAGCAAGAGATGAACAAAAATGGTGTTATGCTAATTCAGAAGAATCTATGGGTCCCAGAGTAGAGTAATTACAGTGGGAGAAGAGCAAAGTAGAGGGAATTGAGAAATAATTCCAAGGTAGAAGTCACAGGACTTAACAGACATTGCAATGTACCAAGCTGTCGAAGTCAAGATCTAGGAATAGGAGTTGGAAGACATACTTATTGTTCTGACACACAAATCATTGTTAAAGTAAAATGTTATTATAATTATCCATTTAGAAAAATCTACACTGTTGATTCTAAGGATTGCCATAGCATTTATATTGAATGTGACATTTCATAAATCATATATCTTAGCTCAGGGCTTGGCACATAGCGAGGGTTCAATAAACGATAGCTATCGTTATTTACTATTTAACCATTATTATTTTTTATAGAGCTGAGAGCACTTACATTTAAGGTAAAGTTCTTAGAAGTAGCCACCGAGGTACTAGTGGGTAAAATTTTATGCCAGCATGAATTTAAAATTAAGGAGGCATTCTTTTGGGGCAGGATTTCTCAACCTTTACAACTGTTGACATTTGGGGCCAGATAATTCTTTGCTGAGGTTGGGAGAGTTGCCCTGTGGATTGTAGTCTGGTTGGCAGCATCCCTAGCCTCTACCCACTAGATGCCAGGAGCACACACACCCCAGTTGTGAAAATCAGAAAACTTCTCCAGACATTGCCAAATGTTCCCCTTGTGTGTGTGAGGTGGGAGAGAGTTTGCAAAGTCACTCCTGATTTACAGTCAAGGGGACAGTCATAACTTTTAAGTGCTTATTATGACCCAGGCACTAAGCTAGATGTTTTCACCAACATAATCTAATATGATTCTTACAATAGCCCATGTTATTTGTTTTATTCCTTTATTTACCTGGGAGGAAACTGGGGCTCAGAGAAGTTAAACAACTTTCTCAAGATAACAGAGCAAGGGTTCAAACCCAAGTCTGTCTGACTCTCAGATCAAAAGTTGGCATATAGTATATCATAATGTGGTTCATTAATTTGGAGGAACTTCTGTATAAACCATCCAGAAGACATTAACTTGAATACACTTTCAAGTAATGGAAAATATTATTAATCTGAGTAATGGAAAATATGGGGTAATTGAAAATATTCCATAAATTCATTTTTTCCTACTATTTTAGCAATAACCAAAAACATGTTTAAAATGTACCCAAAAGACTGTAAGTTAGTACAGCCACTATGGAAAACAATTTGGAGGTTCCTTAAAAAACTACAAATAGAACTACCATATGATCCAGTAATCCCACTACTGGGCATATACCCAAAGAAAACCATAATCCCAGAAGAAACATGTACCATCATGTTTATTGCAGCACTATTTACAATAGCCAGGACATGGAAGCAACCTAAATGCCCATCAACAAATGAATGGATACAGAAGATGTGGCATATATATACAATGGAATATTACTCAGCTATAAAAAGGGATGAGATGGAGCTATATGTAATGAGGTGGATAGAACTACAATCTGTCATACAGAGTGAAGTAAGTCAGAAAGAGAAGGACAAATATTGTATGCTAACTCACATATACGGAATCTAAAAATGGTACTGATGAACTCAGTGACAAGAATAAGGATGCAGATACAGAGAATGGACTGGAGAACTCGAGGTATGGGAGGGGGCGGGGGGTGAAGGGGAAACTGAGACCAAGCGAGAGAGTAGTACAGACATATATATACTACCAACTGTAAAATAGTCAGTGGGAAGTTGTTGTATAACAAAGGGAGTCCAACTCGAGGATGGAAGATGCCTTAGAGGACTGGGGCGGGGAGGGTGGGGGGGACTCGAGGTGGGGGGAGTCAAGGAAGGGAGGGAATACGGGGATATGTGTATAAAAACAGATGATTGAACCTGGTGTACCCCCCCCCAAAAAAAAAAAGTACCCAAAAATATTTGGCATGAAATGGGAAAAAAGGAAGAGAACTGTAATAATCTCTAAATATATACATACATTGCAAAGTACTAATGTCTTCTGGAATATATATATATGAAATTTATATAGATATGTATAAAATTACCTTATTTTAAGCAATGAAACAGGCACAGAGAGGTTGAGTAACTTGTTCAAGTTCACACATCTAGTATAAGTGGAACTGAGGTTTGGCCCAGGCTCCAGAGTCCTTGCTGGGAACCACTGCACTTTATTAGCATCTAGGGTAGGAAGCTGAGATGTCAGTCAGGCTCACTCCTAGACATAGCTGGGTCACTGGCTTGACTTGCTCCATCCACCTGATATAATCTCAATCTCTCAAGTGGTCTGGGTTTCTCTCAAAAATTGTTTCAACCTGGCTACCCTACCTCAGGCTAGCTTTGGGTCCCAGGCACTGTCTTATCATGTCTCCACTCCTTAGGAATTTTTTTCCTGTTTTATCAAAGACTTTCCAGCAGAACCTACACAGATGCATATGATTGCCAATCAATACAAACTAAAAGGACTACCCAATGCTGGCGCAAAGCAATATCATATGCAAGTAAGTGCACTTGCTCTTGGCTTCCTCCACCTTGCCTCTCAGCATTCCTTTTTCTTGTCCTGGCATCCTCTGAACCCTTAACACTCCAATTCATGCCCTTTCAACATGCTCTAGAGTCCCATTTCTGCAGATTGGTAGAGGTAAATGTTATATTGATGATAAGGCTCAAGATAGCCATCCCAGGGGTGTTTCTTTTAAATTAGAGGATTGTGATCAATGATTCTCTAATTGTTGACTTTCAGGTCAGTTTGATTAGCTGTTGTGGTCTGAGAAGACTTCTGAGTGTCCCTCAAATTATGTTCCATAATAACTCCCTATGATACCCTCTCATAAAATCACCTTTAGAGATTATGTTCACTAAACCCGAATAATGCATTCAGTATAAAGAATGACTTCAAAAAATTTCTATTATTGTGAAACAAGACTCCAGAACTCTAGACTTGGAAGGAAACTTCAGAATTATACACATGAGATTGTGTAGGGTGAAGAAAATGACTTCTGGTTAAAGGTTTAGATTGTATACACATATCTAATTTTTTCTATCCAAAAATTCATCTAAAATGACAATAAAAGAATTGTTTTGAATGATGTATATTCATAAGGATAGGGAGAAAAGAAAATTAGACCACAGCAATACAGTTCTGAAATCTGGAAAGCATATGGTCTAGTGGTAACAGAATTAACAGAAATAAGAAAGCCAAATTCTAAACCAGAAAACAACCTTATATTTATACCACAATATTCTAAAAAGCCTCAATGACTGGAATTGAGGGTAAAGAGGAGAGGATTAAGTGAGCAGAGCACTACTGAAAGCTTTCTAAGAAGCAATTCTATTTCTCAAGAATATTCCCAGTGTAAAACCACATGGCAACTGGACCTCTCCTACCACCTCAAAAGACTAGAGGTTTACTCCCTGGATGGGATAAAAAACACAGTTCCTGGACAAGTAGACACTAGAGAGAGGTAAAGACAGAGTTCCCACTGAAAACTGGAAGATTAAGGGAATGTATGTACACTATGTGTTGAGTGTTCCCAGCCCTCTTTCTCCAGCTTGGCTCTCAGAATGTGGGCAGTCAGGTCTTTACAGTATAATCTTCTTATGTATAAAGGTAATATAATAATAACATTGGTTAGGTGGGGGGGGGGCGGCGAGAGGCCTTGGAAATTAAAAACATGAAAGCAGACAATGTTATGCAATATAAAGAGTTAGAAGAGAATGTTGAAGAAATCTCCCAGAAAGTAGAGCAAACTGACAAAAAAAAAAGAAAAGAAAAAAAGAAAATAAAAGAGAAAATAAAAGAAAATTAGAGGACCAGTTCAGTAGTTCAATATTTGCATAGGAGTTCCAGAAAGAGAGAACAGTGAACATAGAAGAGAAAGAAATCAGCAATACACTTCAAGGAAAACTCCCCAAACTGAAAGATATGAGTTTCTAGATTGAGATTTCTCCAAGCTCAGCACAATAGATAAAAACAGGCCCCCACCAAGGCACATCACTGTAAAATGTCAGAACACTATCCTCCAGACAGAAAACATGCACATAGACATGCACACAGAGATACACACACACACACACTCACACACAGGCCATATTCAAGGATCAGGAATCAGTACTCAGAACGACTTCACACTCCTCAGTAGCTACACTGAAAACTAAAAGACTAAATATCTTCTCTCTAACCTACAATTCTATCAGCCAAATGAGCCAAAATATTGGTCTAAATATGAACACTGAATAAACACAATTGCAGACATAAACAGTCTTAAAAAAATTACCACATGGAACCCTTTCTCAGAAAGCCACTGGAGGATGTACTTCAGAAAAATGAAAGACACACAATACAAGAAACAAGACAGAGGCAAAGGGAATTTCCAGGATGGTAATGAAGGGTGATTAAAATTGTGCACACGGGTACACAGAACAGGAAGTCCAGAGTGGAGCAAGTCAGAAGATTCCAGGCAGACTTCTTCAAGAAAATGAAAGCAATTGAATGAATGAATGCATTGAATAGATTTGGTCAACTGGCAGAGAGCTTGGGTAGAGTAAGTAATAGTAACCAATATAAAGTATATTTGTTTGCTACTGCTGCATAACAAATACCACAGACTAGGTGGCTTAAACAACAGAAATTTATTTCCTTATAGCTCTGGAGGCTAGAAGTCCAAGATCAGGGTGCTGGCAAGACTAGTTTCATTTTGAGGTCTCTCTCCTTGGCTTGTACATGGCCACCTTATGATACCTTCACAGGATTTTCTCTCTTTATGTGCACATGTCTAGTCCCTTCTTCATCCTCTCTCTCTCTCTCTCCCCCCGCTCCCGCCCCTTTCTCTCTTTCCCTCTCTCTCTTCTCTCTCTCCTCCTGTATCCTAATCTCCTCTTCTTATGAGGACACCAATCATATTGGATTAGGGCCCACCCTAAAGACCCCATTTTAACTTAATTCCCTCTATAAAACTTAATTACCTCTATAAAGGTCCTATCTCCATATAGTCCCATTCTGAAGTCCTGGGAGCTAGGGGGCTTCAACAAATGAATTTGGGTAGGGGGGAACAATTCAGCCCATAACAAAAAGCTACTTGAAGAATCAAACAAGTATAAAATCCAGGGAAGCAGAGGAAATACAATAAAGGAAAAACAGATAGAGGTTAATACATGGCTTAGTTCTGAAGAGTGTAAGTTATAATAACATAACCAGTGAATACTGATTTAACCAAAATTACAATACAGCCACATCAGGGCAATGGGAAATGGAAAGTATGCATGTATATGGAAAGTATGGAAGTGGGGGCAGGAAAGACAAAGAATTCAGTCCTTATGTTAGCAGAAACTCAATAGCTATTGTCTAAAAGAGAAAAATTAAGAAGCAGCAGAAATACCAGCATGTGACTTTGAGATATACAGCTAAATAACAATAGATTAATTTAAAGAACTGAAAGTTGTTGCATCTGGGGACTGACAAATAAGGACAGAGTGTGCGGAAATGTTGCTAATTTACAGAATTGGCTAACTCCTTAAACTATTATAATAGGCAGACATACAGCTCTGTTAAAAACAGTTTTTAAAAAGAGTAGGTCCTTAGTATTCCTTCTGTGTTTACTGCGTGTGTTTCTTTGTTCAGTACTTCACATATGCCATCTCATTTCTTCATCATGACAACCCTGAAAGTAGTTATGAAGAATAAATATCCCTTATATTAAATATGAGAAAACAGAGCTCTAGGTAAGTTATGTGATTTGCTAAATATTATCAGCTGATTAGTGACAGGATTATAACTATACCTGAGATCTCAGTTCAGCGTCCACTTATGATATATTTCTTCTGCCAGGAATTTTTATGTAGATATTGGTGCTATTCTTTAGATTTTCATCTTTCTGAACTTTAATGAAATATACGACACACTAGTCGTTATTTTTTAGCTGCACAGCACTGAATCCTCCTGCCCACAAGTCAAGGAATTCTTCATCTAATGAGCCTAGGTGGGAATCTGAACCCACACCCCATTAGGCAAGGTACTTGCTTTTCTAGACTTCCTGGCACGTAAGATGTGGACACATGACTAGGCTAAACCAATCTGATGCACCCACTCTGAACTTCAAATCAAGAATTAGTAATGCAAAGAAGTGGAGCCAGTTTAGTGTTAGATCTGGTGGTGGCAGAGGAGACAGCAACATTTGTTCCCCATAGCAGTGGGAATGGGGGCAGCAGGGATGGTCACAGGGAAAACAGCAGCACATGCTGGGACTTCTCTTGCTGAATGGCAAGTCAGCAGTATATGTGGTTTTGACCATGGCTCCTTTGATCCTAAGAATTTTCTACACTTGATTCCTAAGCTACCTAATATTTACCCAATATCATTCTGGTATATTACCTTCCTGCTTAACACTGCCAAAGCAAGCTTCTGTTAAGTGAATTTCTGTTTACCTTAACTAGCACCTCTGCAAAGAAAAGTTCAACTTGGCAGACCTAGCTGTGATGTTAAAAAAACTGAAACTGAGAAAAACAAAGAAACAAACCCAGAAACTGATATTTTTGAATAAACAAAAACATATCAGATTAAGGAAAATATTATCAAGGTACCCTCCCCAAACTTATAAATTATGATCAATTACATGTCATTTGTGATTCCCTGACAAAATGGAAATCTGATATTAATGAGGAAATATTAGGATTTTTATTCACTCATTTTTCCATTCAACAAATATTGTTGAGCAGCTACTCTGTGCCAGCACTGTGCTAAGTTTAGGGGTATGGCTATGAACAAAATAGACAAAAATCCCCATCTTTTTTTCCTAGCAGGGAAAAAGAAAAACAATACTACAATAATTAAATTGTATATTTTGGAATCAGTTGTTACGTGCTATGGGGGAAAAAAAGCACGGAGGTTGGGGGTGCCAGTAGGGAGATGATGTTATATTTTAAATGGGTTGGTCAGGCGAGACCTCATAGAAGAGGTAATATTTGAACAAATTCTTGATGAAGGGGAGGGAGTGGGCCACTAGAATATCTGAAGGAGGAGCACTTGGGGACTAGCCAGTGTGTAGGTCCAGAGATAACAGGGTGCCTCGTGCTGCTGGGTCAGAATCAGTTAGGGAGAGAAGAGGTAACGAGGGCTGAGAGGTAAGCAGGCAGGCTGCTTGTGCAGAGCCTTGTAGGTACTGTAAGAACTTGGCTGAAAGTAATAGGTAACCATTAGAGATTCTGAGCAGAGGAGTGACATGTGTTGACTTAGGTTTCCACAGATCACTTTGTTTACTGTCTTGAAGGATTCCCAGTGGGGCGTGATTTTGTCCCCCAGGGGGCATTTGACAATGTCTAGAAATATTTTGGGTTGTTACCTCTGGAGAGAAATCTGGCATGTAGTGGGTAGAGGCCAGGGATGCTGCTAAACATCCCCAGAAGCACAGGGCAGCCCTCACAAGCAAGAATTATCCAGTTCAAAAAGTCAATAGGAGCAAGGTTGAAAACCTGGGGGCAAAGACGCCTAGACCGGAGATTAAAGACATGATAAAGTACTGAAAATTTCTATAATTATGTGCTATTTCAAAGGGTATATTATTGCATGTTTAAATATTGAAATCACGATATTCTCTAAATTTACTTAAAACTCTAAGTATAAGTTGGGGACAATTTTAATAACATACACTGAATTATATAGGAGAAAAAAAAGAAAAATTTCAATACACTTTCAGGATTCCTAAGTTCATTTTTGTGGTGTTCCTGTCCAATAAGTGAAAACAATGCATTCATTTCTATGTTAGTTTAAAATACGTACAATATTTGGAAATAAAATCTATACTTTAAAAGTATTTAGAAATAACACTTATTTTTAATTATTTGTACTTATATACAATACAGACAGACTTTCATTCTCAAGTTTTCCCCTCTTTATTCCACGTTCTTGAAATTCTTATATATGCTTTTTTTCCCCAAAATAGGTTACATTTCTTGGTTAAATCATTTAAAATCATAATTAGATATATGATGTATATGAATTTCACAACCATGCAATGAAGTCTTATTTAGGTTATTTATGTTGATTTACTTTTTTGAGAAGGTGTTAAATATTTGGCAAAATATAATTCTTTCAACAAAGTTGACATAAGAGATGTAATTAATATCACCCTGAGGTAACAGAAACACGAAAGAGCCCAAAATTGTATGAAGTGCATAATAGTTTGTTTTATTCTTTAATAGCTCATACGCCCTACCATGGAGTTTGTGCTGCTCTAAATTGTTTTTTGGAGCAAGGTATTGTTTGTATAAATGAATAAACCTCACTGAAGGAACCAACTAAAATTTCATGAAGCAAAGCATGTCAAAAAAAATGTACTGCCTTTTCAAGAGTTCTTTACAAATATTTGAAACTGTATATTAACAATAATTATTTCCATTTTCAAACTGTGATTTGCTAATTTTGTACATCAATAGTCCTTCCTAAAATATATAACTATGTGCTCTTTACCAGAGTCTCAATATGTGCTGCATGTCTGGGAGATAGGAAAAAAATAACATATCTACATAGCATAGAAGAATGAGCTCACAATCTTTCCTGAAGTGATTTTGCTTATTTTAGTATGGAAAATGTTATTTTAAATAAGTATTTTGATTACATTTTAGATGAAGAAGTTTATAAACAATGACTTTACCATAAGAGGTATTTTTATTTAAATTTAGTTTGTAAAAGTTGTCAACTCTTCAGTTTTTGCTACATGGTGGAAACTCAGATTCCATTTTGAACAGTTGCTTGGTGAGGCATTATATACAGATTTCTCATCAAATGCTTACTCTAACCTGTGACAAATGAAATATACAAAAGTAATGCTAGGTCTTCCAGAAATAGAAGGATACTGGTGTTGTGACATCAATATTATGAGCTCATTATTAAACATCTGTAAAAGAAAAATTTTGAGGTAAGGCGCCAAAACACAAATAGATCAAATGTATATAAACCATTTGAAACTGCAGTATAAAATGCAAATCACTTAGATTACTCGCCTGAGCAGACCCAGCTTATTAGGAAAGCTGGAAAAGATGAACTGTGACCTGAAATTCCCTCAGTCAGGCTCGCTAAAAGATGAGACAAAGCAGAGTCTTTAGAAGGCCTCAGTTAATACACACCTAAGAACAGCTGCCTCCCACTAATTACATCAGCCAGGGAGATTAGAAAAAGATGACCCAGAAAGAGAGGCGCTGCAGAACTAATGAATATCTATGCAATACAAGGAGAACGCAATCCCTCGTAGAGCATAGTGAAGGAAGCAGAGTAGCCAGAGCAAACCTAGGAAAGCTGGGGCATTGCATGTCCTTAGAAACAACTTGTACCTATTTAATTTGCTGGTTCAGGGTTGGACTAGAAGCTCCAGTTTTATCATCCACTACATAATAATGGGGAGAAGTGTGCACCCTTCATGCATGTTAGGCTCCGAACATACCAAACTACATTCATTCATTGTCTCTGCAAACCACTGCTTTCTCTCATTCCACTCCAGGCAGTCTGCAACCACAATGCCCTCACCAGGAGTACAGTCACACCCTCTGCCTTTCCTAATTCTATCACTAAAGCAGGTACCATCACATTTATTGTTATATTCCATCAGTAGCCTAATGCAAGTACAGAGAAAACCATATTAGATAGGATGCTTTGGGCTCCAAGTAACCTCTAAGCTCAACTCAAACTGGCACATAAATTAGAACATTTGTTATCTCACATATCAAGGAGTCCAGAAGTTGTGAGAACTTCAGTCTGAATATCTCAATGATTCTCTGAGCCATGCTTTTCTCAAAGTGTTGATACATCCACAAGTTGGTAGGATGGTTCCTGGCTAACTAGGCAGGCAAGAAAACACCCAGAGGAAACAGGGGAACTCTCTTTTAGTGCTCTCTTTTGGGAAAAAGGAAGACTCTCCCAGAAGCCTCCCAGTAGCTACCTCCAATGTCTCTATTACCACAATTGGGTTATGAGCCCATTCATTGACTAGCCACTCACAAGGAGGATGGGATTATCCTGATTGGTTTAAACAGTTCAGGCTCCATCCCTTGGAACTGAGAATGGGGCCACCTACCTGAATAAAAAGAAGTATGTACCAAACCCTAAACCCAGATTCTGCTGTATAGGTAAAAGAATAGAATGGATAATGAATGGACAACCAATAATGGTCAGTACATGCATCTCAACAAAGTTGTTGATTGAGTAAATGAATAAACAGAAAAGATGTGTTCATTTTATTTTACTATTTTGTGCCTTGGTTGTTCCTAATAGAGGGTAGCCTAATATAATGTAAGAATAATGCTGGTCACAAGTTTAGATCATTGTAAACAAAACATTACAATTCTAAATATTTGTATTCCTTCATCAGTGTTGATGTTTTTCACCATGATTCTCCATACCACTTCTATACTGGCATAGTAACTTCTTAGTGGTCCACCTAGTGTAATCTAGATTTTTAAAGAAAATAATCAAAGTTTTACGTATGAATTTTGATGAAGTACTATCATAGCTAATATGCCCATTAGAGTTTTCGATCCTGAATAAGACTTTAACTTTTCATGGAATGTTAATACTCAGGCAACTTAGCAACCAGTCAATTATTGATCAATAGAAAAACTCACATTAGCTTATTCACTCATCTCATGACCACTTAAAACTTGATATCCTTTCAGAATTATATGGAATAAATAAGTCTATTTTTAAAGAACAAAGTTAAGTGATGGTTATTTGGAAAATAATAAATAACCAAACACAAAAAGAGAATTTAGCCCTTTGTTGCACCCTTTCCCCACCCATCCCCTTTAAAAACAAAAGAAAGTACAATAGCTGACAGTGTTTGCAATCCCTTCCTATCTACATAAAGTATCTATAAGTCAATTGTGTGAAAATTCAATGACTGGCTGAAGGTGGGATGGTATCCACTACAAGAAAGCCAAAAACTATTACAAAATCCCTAATTATATCTCTCCCTTTAGACATATTGCCAACATTTGTACATTCTTTCCTTCAAAACTGATCACTGAACACCGCAAGGAACACATGTGAAAAACAAAGATTAGTCACTTTTTTGCCGTGCTTGATGAGTTCCATCTTTTTCTAATCAGAGGTCACACACTGTGACCCAGGATAATTTTTGGCAGAGTGTTTAAAAGAGTTTTGAACTTGCATGCCCTTAAGTAGTGTGTGCACTTTCCATTTCAGTTGTTAGCTGCCTGGGCCTTGAAGGTATTTGTGTTTGCTCTCCTAGAAATTATTTCAAGCTTATGAAACTTACGCTTGCACGTAATGCTAGAAGAACTTTCATTTTCCATTTTCCACTTGGTTAGAAACCTAGACTGAAAATACAATGTAATATTGAAATACTTTCATAAACATGGGTGCTTAAAGATTCAATGCTGTGAATCTGGACTATTGCTTGACAAGCCGACTACTGCTGAAAACTCAAATTATTATTTTTTAATCAGCTGGTGTTTGAAAGTTTAAATTTAAAATGCTGAGATTGGATCATCAATTTATAATGAACAAAACACAAGCTTTTGGAAAGTCGAACTTTAGAAAGTTGAGAATGACGGACTAGCTAACTGCAACGATTGTTTTGGCTTGAATTTTGGTTCAGTTCTGCTCTTTGACTTGAAGAGAGCTTGGCGCTCCACTCAGGGCCCCACTCAGAGCAGGCAGTGGGAGGGCGCTGCCAACTAAGCCCTATCCTCTAAGAAAAGCTTCAAGGGCCACACGCCGTGACCTTGAAGAGCATTCCCTGCAGTTGGGGACATGCTGGCCTAGTGCCTGGCACTTCCTGAAGAAGCTAGATGAGCTTGGGTGGCAACTGGGAGGTAATCAATCCTTCTTACAGCAGGACAAAGGTGTGTGAGTTCTGGGAAACACATGCAGGACCATTGGAGGCATGCTGATCTAGGGCACTTTACAAAGGATTCTCCCCAAGCGGACCGTTTGCCAAGGCCAGGAGACGCTCAGTTGTAAGTACCACTAGGATACAAGGTGAGGAGAGGTCAGGAGTGGCCAGTGAAGAGGAATCAGAGCTGGAGAAACCTAGCAGGGGAGCTTCTGAATAACCATTAAGAGGAAAAAGTAAACTCTGAACATGTTAATACTAGAGGGTGCAAATCAAAGGAGAACTTTGTTTTCTCTTTGCCTTTCCTCTCCCTCCACAACCCCCATCCCATACCAGCCCTGGAGAAGGCTGCGGTGGAGGTGAGAGGCAAGGAAAACAACCAACCACACTCCCCTTGCTAATGCAGAAGGCAGGTGGCCATGTGCAACAGCCCTAGCTGGATAAGAGAGGGGAGCAGAGGGGTGTCTCATTTATGAACTAACGTATTCACCTCCGCATTCTCATTTCTGAACTGAGACTGTGACTGTGGCTCAGAATGGACTGTAAGCTTTTGAACTACATAAGACAGGTAAGACGAGTCATGAGACTGCCCAAGTTTTCTTCCAGGAAACTGGGGAGCAATAGCTTCCACTGAGCAGTTCTGAAAGCACATGGGAGAAAAAAGTAAAGTTCCAGCCTGATAACATCTCACAAATCGTGCTATTCAGTGTGCCAGTTATATATATATATGTATAAAATATAATATATATATATAAAGTGTCTTACCTAAATTAAAGTTAGGAGTATAAAATATTAATACTTTTAATGATCAGTTCTATTAAAAACATGAGATTAAGTGAGCAATTTAATTATAGAGCCATTTAAGGTCAAATATCATACTACCTTGTTATGATGTAGCCATAAGTATTTTAATTTTTTAAACCCGGAAAGATCAATGACCTCTGTCAGTTCCCTGGAAAGGAAAACAAAAAGTGAACATTAGCAATGATTAATTCATTCACGGGTAAGGCGGCTTATGTAGCATGACTGTGGGGGAAGTGGAAAGGCCTCTCCCTGTCCTTTCGAAATTACTGGCACACTTATATGCGCTGACTTCCTAAATTCCGTCTTTAAAACTTCATTCACTTGGGTTAAGATTTTTGTCAGCCAGTTAAAGCGCATACTAAAAGGAGAGAATTTTTATCACATTAGTAGAAATGTATACCTCATTATGACTGAATTTATTGGGACCTTCATTTTAAAAGAGTTCACTGAGGAGAGAGCAGAGGAACAGAAGTAAGTGCCGAAGACATCGGACTTAATGTGGGAAACACCACTGGCTCCTGCTTCAACAGTGCCTGCAGGGTCCTTACTTTGAGGTTGACCATATCTTGGCCAAACTGGATTTAAGACATGGAAATTGCAGGACACCGAGGGACAGAGACTGGGTAAAGTGTTTTATTCTCCCTTTGTTGTTTATTCAATATGGGGTCAAAATTATTACCCATCCTTCTTGACCTGTGCAGGACTCTAGCTGTCCATGGGGTCGTGAGTCTTGTTGCTGATGCAGCTCACTCAGTGAAGGGGCAGACGTGGGGTGTGGAGGGGAAGCGCTCAGCAAAGAGGGCACAGCCTCTGCACGTAGGTGGCCCTTTGACTGCTGTGGGCTAGAATATTCTGACCGCTTTTATTTCTCAGGACAGAAATTGTGAGCCCAGGCCAGGTATATACACATTTTTGTCTCTATTAAACACTTACAGAGCACACTTTGTGTGCAAGGCACTTTTCTAAACACTTTAAAAATACTATTAGTTAATATTACATATATTAACTCATTTGTAGCAACCTCTTTCACAAATATAGTTAACCTTTTTTTTAACGTTTATGAGAACATATTTTTTAAGTCATGCAAACAACGTTTCTAAACAAAAGAAACCCTTCTCATGAACTTTTTACATTGGAAAACTCCAAACCTAAAACAAGTTGAAGGAATAGTACAATGAGTGCCTTCATAATTTTTAATATTTTGCCACATTTATGCTCACTCTCTTATCTATATATACAATATATCTATTTGTTTGTTGATAATTTTCTCGGAGAGTCATTTGAAAATAAGTTGCAGACATTATTGCAGGGCTCTGATGCGTAAACACTTCAGCACACGTATCCCTCAAATAAGGACACTCTCCTGCAGAGCCACCATACCATTATCATACCTAAGAAAATGGAAATGGAATTCAACAATGTCATCTAATACATCTACTATTCATATTCAAATTGTTCCTGTTGCCCCTACATTTCTTTTATAGGTTTTTTGTTTGTTTAAACCCAGAATCCCATCAAGATTCATGCATTGCATTTTCAGTTGGTATAACCCCTTAGTCTTCCTAAATTTAAAATAGTCACCTTCTCTTCTTTATTGCCTTTAACACTTACTTTCTGAAGAGTCCAGAATAGTTGTCTGATAAAATGTCTCACATTCTTGATTTGTCTGATTAAATTCAAGGTAGATAATTTTTCAATTACAAAGGTGGTAATTATTGCATCACATCAAAGGGAGGCACAGTGATGCCACTTTGTCCCACTCTTGGTGAAGCTAAGTTCAGTCATTCGGTTAAGGCTGTATCTGCAAGTTCTCTCTATTGTGAAAGTACAAACTTTATCATTTAAAAGTAATATCTGGGGCAAAACTCTGAGTGATTTGACATTGTATATACTGCAAAATGATCACCAGAGGAAATCCAGCTACTGAATCCATACAAAGAAAATACAATATTATTCCTGTACATTACATCCCCAAGACTTATATATGTTACAACTGGACGTTTGTACCTCTTGATCCCATACACCTATTTCATACCCCACCCCCAAACCCCTCTCCCCTCTGGTAACCGCCAATCTGCAGAGGACAGATGAGTGGTCCCCAATAACTATTTATTTGATGGCTTTGGCTTTGATTAATAACCTTTACCTGAATCAGCAGATTTGGGATTATGAAATGGTATTTTTTCTAATGTTCTCATTCTTTTTACATTTATTAGCTGGTATTCTGTAGAAAAAATATGCCCCTCCCCTTTCTTTCTCTCATTCCTTCTCATCTCCACCCTTCTCAGATTTGAAGAGTTTTTTCTTAATCTTTTCTCACTTTTTTTTAATTCTCGAATTATTCCAAACAGAAGACTTTTCAAGCAGACCACCTTGTCCTTTTGACATGCACCATTAGTCTTCAAGCACTTCCCTGGCACCACAAAATGTTCTAGGCTCCTTCAAAACTAGTAATAGATTTACACACATAATGCATTCTCCTCTTTCACTGTAGATGTGTAGCTAATTTCTGGGATGGAGCATTGAACCTGGACACAGTTAAACTATTGCATTGGACAGCAATGATAGTATGTTAGCTTCCTTATTTCCTATGAAAAATAAAGCAATCATTACATGATAGCAGAGAAACTCAAGCCCCACTTAAAGTATTTCTCCAAGGATTCCCAAAAAAGTTATTTTAATACATTAATGGATTAAAATATCAACTGTGTCAAATCACTGTCATTAATTTCCTTGTACTAGTAGTACTAGTGCTGAACTTTCTGCTATTAGATAATGTAATAAAGTGGCTCACTTTTCAGGGGACTTTAACTCATGTCAGAAGGGTTTATTCTGCATATAAACGTGTCCTAAATCAATAAGGGGCTGTTACATTTTAAGGTGAGGCCAATGGAAGACACTGATAGGAAATTCTACTACTGATGATGGCAATGACTCGTGCTGACAATAATATGTCAGCTCTGTTGTTATAGTATATGTGCTCCATGATTTCTCAAGGAAACATTGATAAGATGCTCTCTTATCAATTTTCCAAAGGCAACAAAGACTTAGGCAAATAACCTAGTTTATTGGCATCTGGACTGAAACATTTTTTGTACCCAGATGGATTAAATGATAACTTAGTATTCTTAGGATACAAAATGTTTTATCCTTTAATTGATAAGACCACTAATTACCACTGTCAGAAGATCAATATTTCTATTTTTTCTAGTTTTTAAAGCTTTTCTTATTATCTACTTATCCTAGTGATCAATAGTGTACAGCTGTTAAAATCATGCAAGACTTAGAGATGCAATCTTTTGAAGGCAAAAAATATTTATTGGTATTATAAAATGAACTGATCTATAAAAAGGTTCAAAGCATGACCTTAAGTTTGTCAGAATTACCTACCATAGTTGTTCCATTCTAAACAATATATTTTTAAAAATCTCAAATTTGTCAGCTATTTATTCCCTTACTATGAAGAGATTCAGGGCCATTACAAAGATAAATATTATTCACAGCACTAATAAACTAAAACATATTAATATATAACAAAATAAATATGTTTATTAATAAAGTATTTCCTCAAATCAACAGAGATAAAGTGATTAACTTTATTGATAAAGTAGGACTTTTTTTTAAAAAGTAGCTAAGTTCTGAATATTATGTACATGTAGAAATATGTTGTCTATTTAAAACTAATACATGGAATTCACAGAGATCAAAAGGTGTGAAGGAGGGGAAAGAAGAGTAGGAATACGAATACCGTCATTGTTATGAAAATGCTAACCATGACTACACAAGTGGCCCTTGTTGGCTAGTAAAACCTAGGCTGACAGCATGCAACCCAACCCATACTTCCTCTTCCACCTGGGTTCTATCTCAGGCACTGTGACTGCTCCGTAGAAGAACTCACTTTGCTGTCTGCCACCTTGGGGAGTTGGAGTGGAATGAAAGGAAGCTGTTATATAAGGGAGAAGTTTCATACTTACCAGTAAAATTAGTACCAAGGTTGTTAGCTAGGGATTATAGTATAATAGAGATTATTATTATAGTATAGTGGTATAATAAGTCATTATTCTCTAATAATAGTAGTAACATTAACTGTACTAATGTTGATTGAGTGCTTTCTGTGTACCAGACCCTTCCCTACTTTCTACTAACTCACCTAACCTTCACAACAACACTGTGAAGCAGGTAGTAGTGTTATATGCAGGCAGTAGGTTTGCCAGATAAAATACAGGACACACAGTTACATGTGAATTTCAGAGAAACAACAAATGTCCCAATGTAGTGTGGGACATACTTATACTGAAAAAAAAATTATATTCATTTGTTTATCTGAAATTCACATGTAACTGGATGTTCTACATTTTTATTGGCCAAACCTGAAAACCGTAACAGAGAGGCTTATGACACGCCCAAGATCACCCAGCTGGAAGAGACAGAACTGGGATTCAAACTCAGCCTGACTCCATAATCTTTGTTTTTATCCATTTCAGGATCCTGCCTCTCCAATAGAGACAGTGGACGCCAACAAGTGTGTGCTACTTGCCTGTCCACAGAAGGGGAAAACAATGGAAGAGAACATTTGAATCTATGAAACATAACATGATGTTCCTCTATTTCTTACATAAAGTACACTTACTTTTGAGAAAGAAACAGCTCAAAGACATCAGCATCCCTCTTGTGGCCACATATCTTGAGTTGATCTTCAACTGCCTGATAACATATAATTAATCTGTCAAGCCACATTCCACTGAGCAAAAATACTGAGACATTTGCAGTCAGTAACAATAATGTCTACAGGAAGATCAAAAGAAAGGTGTATATGGAGGCAACTACTCTAAACTGATAAATTCCAACACTACAATTATACATTATTTAATCATTTTTGTGGTTGAATTTCATTATCCTTAATCCTGGGCACAGATGTGTAAATAAATTTTAATCAAGAGAAAAAAATATGTACGTGTTCATATACACCAAAACCAAGTTTTCGACTCTCCAGGAGGACGAGCGATTTGGTCTTTAAATCTCTGTAAATGTTCCTTGAAGCTGAAGGACTGATATTCGTTCGGCTGTCCATATTTACAGAAGGCTCTCAGTATCACGGCTGGAGGTGGAGGGAGTAGGGTGTAATGCCCGCTATCATACAGGGGCTTGGCACCCTGTAAGTTCTCAATAAATGTCAAATGAATGCGTGAATAAATGTCACCTTCTTCTCTCTGCAAAGCAACAGGGTCTTCATGTTTCAAGAGTTACTAACATACTTGCACCATGGAAAATTCTGGTGAAGAAGCAATTTTTATTCCCCATAGGTTTTTTTTATTTTTGGAAAATACATATCCAACAACAGCTATGTAACTGCTTTGCTTCGACTTCTTAAGGTCCTTTACTAAATTACAAAATAACATTTATAGGCCACATGGCCTAAGATGGTATGGAAAAATTAAAGCCCATCTATAATTTGTCAGTGAAGGAGCTAACAAGACACAACAAAAGTGGAAAGTATAATCACTGCACTTCTGGAATCTGACAAACGTTGTAATTATCAGAGGCAAAACAATCACCAAATTTCAGCTGGGATTTGTTGTGGGTGGTGAGGTTGTAATGTCAGTGAGTGATTTATGAAGTTTTGACAATGGTTTTGTTATTTAGTAAAGGACATTAAGAAGAGTTAGATTTAGTGGGATGAACAAATATCTAAAGAAGCGAGGAAGACAGATATCGCAGGGATGGAGAGCAGCTGCTAAGTTATATCCCAAACTTCCTTTGTGACCTGTTACATAAACTGAATCTTGGGGCTCGGAGAATTTATTGGCTCAGATATAGGCACTTCCATCATGGTATTTTTGTGACCATGATAAGTGGGCTGAATCTGAGGCTTAGAAAAACCCACTGAATAGGCTTTGGCATCCACATCTGGGTATTTTAATTAAACATCTAAACCATCAACTTCTGCTATATGCAGTCAATCTCAATTTCGCCGAAGTGTTTGGAGTATTAAAGCCTGGTCAAAGTAGAATTAAAATCTTGCAGCTATCTATTAAAATTACAAACTTGCTTTTAACTTAATCCCACAATTTCACATCTAGCATTCAGAAATACACCAGTACATACACACACATGCAAAACATGAATATCATTGCTCATCTCATACATACATTGTCTGTAGTTGTAAAATATGCCCCATTAATTGGAATATGGGTTAAATTAAGATGTAACTTCACAACAGGACACTGTTCAGTAGCTCAAAAATATAGAAAGATGGATATCTAGACCTATAAATATATTTTTAAGTAAAAATGCCATTGGCAGTATAATATCTATAAGTGTAACAATATTTTTGTTACCAATGACATTTATATGCACACAAAACACACCCACACCAAACTGTTAACACTTGAGATCATGAGGGACTGTCACTTATTAAGCAATCCACTTTTCAGTTATGTTTGAATATTTTGTGATAAACACATATTCACTTAGTAACCAGAAATTAATACACATTTTGAACATTTTAGCTATGGAATGAATATTTTAGGATTTAAATCAAATTTTGAAAATAAAAAGATGAAAAGGGAAATTGAAACTATCGTCATAATATGTGAATCACTGGTGTAATTAATTATTTATTTACACAGCTCTTTATCATGGCATATTTCCTTCCAACCAAAAACTTCATATGAATCTGGTAACAAGACAGTGTCAAAATGCCAAAGAACTCAAACCTATGCCAAGAAGTTTCAAGTTTCAGTGAATCCATGGTGGAGCAGTTCCAGTTCCCAAACAACTTCACTAACGGCATATTCCTTTCATCTAAAGTAGCACAAGAATTCTTTCCCTGGACTATTTTTTGAAATTGTGGTAAAATATACATAATATAGAATTTACTGTTTTAACGCTACAGTTTTGTGGCATTAAGTGCATTCACATTGCTGCGCAGACTTCAGCACCATCCATTTTCAGAAGTTTTTCATCTTCCTCAAATGAAACTCTGTACCCATCACACACTAACTCTTCATTTCTTTCCCCCTCTCCCCTGTTCCTGACACCCACCCTTCTACTTTTGGTCTCTATAAATTTGATTTCTCATATAAAGGGAATCATGCAGTGTTTGTCTTTTTGTGACTGGCTTATTTCACTTAGCATAATGTCTCAGAGAATCACCTATATTATAGTGTGTGTCAGGATTTCCTTCCTTTTTAAGGCTGAATAATACTCCATTGTATGTATATACCACATTTTTGTTTTTCCATTTAACTATCCATGGACGCTTGGGTTGCTTCCACTTTTTGGCTTTTGTAAATAATGCTGCTATGAACATGGGTATACAAATATCTGAGTCCCTCTTATGCTTCATTTGAGTATATCCTCGGAAGTGGAATTGCTGGATCACATGCTAATTGTATGTTTAATTTTTTGAGGAAGTGCCATACTATTTGTCACACAACAACTGCACACAACAGCATTCTTTCATATGAACGTTTCTAAAGTAGTAGGTCCAAACAGATCATTCAGCCATTTATTGAACCACAAATTACCTGGTTCAGGCTGGGACTAGTTTAGTCTATGACTAGCTAGTAAATTTAGCAATTAATCAGGTAAGGTGCCTATTCTCTGTGAGTAAACTTTTAGTAAGAGAAGGAAGTATACGCAATGTTGCAAAAGGCTGCAAATATTAAGGGCTAAGAGAAAAGGAAAATATGCTCTGGTGAATTCAGAGGAGGAAGAAAATACTGTCAACCCTGGGAACTCTGAGAGGATTTGAGGGCAGCACTGACAGTTGGGCTGGGTCTGAAACGGTGAGCAGAAATTAGACACAGATATTGATGGATGGGCATTTTAGACACAGGGGTAAGTACACAAAGGAGAAAAAGCACTGGAAGAACGTGTCAGGCATTAGGGTTGTTCAGCCTTTGGCTGCAGGGAAAGGCGCAGGGAAGGCAACTGTGAGGAAACAATTTTAAAAAGGTGGATTGGGGTCATATTATTTGTGCTAACTTTGAAATTTAGGCTCAGAAGTATGCACCTACTGCTCAAACAAAAGCTTTATAGGTCCTAAGAGCTCTAACTTAAAATCACTTATTACATGTAATCTGTAATTTAAATTTAATTTAATTTTATATGAGATATATATATATATACTTGAAATATATATACTAAATGCATAGTACAATCTGTGTAAGGAAGTCCAATAAAAGTTCTGATTTTTCCCATGACAACTATATCAATGCTTTTAAGCAATATCCAATATCAAATTACTTTAAAATCGTTTTTTCTCCTTCTTTTTTGGTGTCCTTGTTTTCTTGGGCGGTGAAAGAATGCGCTTAATAACTATTGGGTAATTCATCACTGGACTCACTTCTGGGGCAATAGAGAAGTGTTATAGGATTTTTAAACAGATGTGACAAAGCAAAATCTCAGGAAGATGACTCTAGCAGCACCATGCATGATGCCCTGGGGTGCAGACAGAACTGCAGACAGGAAGCAAGGTTGCCTCTGGAAAATCAAGTCAAGAGCTGATGAGCCTGCCCCAGGACAGTAGCAAGTGGGAATGAGCAATGAACAGATGTGGCATGTGATGTACAGAGAGAATTGTTGGGCACTGGCAAGTAACTGGAGGCAGGGACGTCACAGGTGATGATCATAATGTGATGACATGATGCTGAGAAAGGTGACCGGGAGGGAAGACGCACGCAGTTGAGAAATGCTGAAATGGAGGCACTGGTGGAACATACAGGTCGAGGTGTCCACCAGAAAGCTTCAAGTAGGAGAGCGGATCTCACCAGAGATATCAGGGTTAGTATGTACAGCCTGGCCAGTTGGCCGGCACAGAGGAGAGAGTGAGATCCAGATAAGATTATCGTGAGTGTCTACATTTAGAAAGAGAAGGAGAGAACCAAGCTGGATAAGGAAGAAGATGAGGGATTGTTATAAAGTTAGGATGAGAATCAAAAAGACAGTGGAAGCTGAGAGAGCGGATTTCAAGAACATAGAATTTGAATCTGCAGTGTTGCGTAGTGTGGTAGATGATACCACTCAGAAAAGATATTCAATTTGGGGAGCAATTTCAGTAACCTGATGAGGAGGCGATGTTAGCTTTCAAAGTAAATGATTGACAGACCAGGAAAATAAAAACAACACAACACAGAACTTGGATGTAGACATTTCTAGAATAGAAAGAATAAAAGCAGCTTCTTCCACTGCGGGTGGCTGGGGATTTGGGTAAAACAGAACAAAATGTCTGAAAATTGTGGGATTATTAACTCCTAGAAGCATGAAGACTGTATTAAAATCTATAGAGGAAAACATCCTCACTTTGAAGATTTACATACTGTAATGATAGATAAATTCGTATATTTGCATGTAATACACATGCACCACAATTTAGGATTTAGTGTACAGTTATCAGTTCATCAGAGAACTTTTAGCCTAATTAATCATTACAGCCCTAGCACTCCTAGGCAAATGTGAGAGCTCAAGAACACCTTGCTAGGTCCTAAGTGGCACAACACAATTCTGACATTTTTTTTCCACTCAAGTATTTTTTTTAGCCATTACCTTAACTGCCCTCAACTCTGCTTGTATTGTCAAAGAACTTTTCCTCCCCAGTGTGTTGATCTGCACTTTAGGGAAACATTTCAGTGTTTTAAATTATATATGTGTGTGTTGGAGAGTCAAGACTCCAAATTTATGACCTTATTACCTAATCTCTAAACTGCCATAATTATATATGCAGGAGATATTAAGTGGGAAAAGGTCACTATAAATCAGTTAGTGTGGATCAGGGGCACTCCCCAAACCCCACCCGGGAGATGACAGGCATCTAGACCCAGTGAGGGTTTGGCTGGGGTCTGCCATTGCTCCATCCCTCTGCTCTGGACCCCAAGAGTGCATCTGGCAGCCTCCCTCCCCAGCCCCCGCCCCGCCCCCGAAATGCTCCGCGGTCTGGGGAAGGGGAGATGCTTACTCTACGGCTGATGTCCAGCGCGGCATCTGCCGCCTTCGCTAGGCTCGCCGTGTGTCGGAAGCCCCGGGGCAGATGGTTGGGGTCCCGAGTCATCAAGACACCGGGGGACTCAGCAGCACCTGTGACCAACCCCGCCTGGCCTGCGGCCGATTGTTCTGACGGTTACCAACAGTTACCGTAACCTCGTCGACTAAAAGCCAATCCAAAGTAGGGAAGATTTGAAGCCAAATCCTGACTTCTGTGACGTCTGCACGTGTGGCCCTGCTGCACCCACCGCGTCGTACCTCAGATACAACCGTGTTTCCCCTCCGCGGGGTGCTGCGTGCCGTGGGTGCCGGAGAGACGGCGATCACGTATGCCAGAGACCACGAGTGTGTCAGAGGGCCCCCGCCCTGCTCAGCGAGTAATAATAATGTTATTGAGATCCAAATAGCAGAACATTTAGGTTTCTGAAAATGAGACGGGTCTGGAAACCACTGGCCCCACTGGAGAGTAGGGGTGAAGCAGTGCCTGGCAGAGTCCTAGTGGAGCTTAAGGCAAAAGGAAAAAAAAAATCGATACTGCTGATCCTTGACATTTTGTTCATCATGTATGTTTGGCATTAATTTTGAATTTCTAAAAACATTGCATTAAGATTTATTTTGCTAAATTTCTAAAAATATTGCACTGATTTATTTTGCTAAGTTGAGCCACCATTTGGCCAATCTCTTCCAATCTTGAAGACTTTAGACTATCTCATGATCTTCTTTATGAGTTTGGTTCTCCTCTAGCTTGGGAAACTTTGGAGGCAGGATTCTGTCTGTGCCATTGCTGTTTTTTTTGCCAGGACCTAACACACTGCATTTAATAAATGTAGATTCAGTTGAATGGATTCGTTTCTTGGCTCCAAATTTGAACTTGAAATCTAGGAATTAAATGTAATTTTTTCAAATGGGTCAAGCTACTTGCATTAAAAAATGCTGCTATTGGAATAGAATATTTTAAAAAGTATCAGTGAAGAAATTAAGCACACGCTAGTTTTAGTACTTCTAAAAAGTATTTGAGCCTGTTGGGGTAGGTGGGTGGGTAAAAGTCCTCCTAGTTATCATGGAGAAAGTAATCATCTGAGAACTATTGTTTAAAAAGTTTTTATCCCAGAAGTAAAAATCACATAAGAGGAATGGTCCACTGAGAAAAGGTATAAAATAATTTACTAGCCTCTTGTCTCCCGCTTTTGCTGTTAATGTGTTACACCATTTTGATATCACTTATGAATATGCCACATGGAAAAGTGGAAATGCATACTACTTGGTCAATTTTGTACATTACACAAATGTGAGTTTTAGAACCATATGTAAAATACTTTCAGAGCCCATCTGACAGAAGTAAACTACTAACCAGTTAATTTCTACTAAAATCACATTTAAAGATTTTATTCTTGATTAATTTTTAAAATCTTTTTACCTTATACCGATTAAAACGAGGAAAATAGATTTCAAAAAGAACAACTATAAAACTCCTAGAGGAAAACATAGGCAGAACACTCTATGACATCCATCAAAGCAAGATCCTTTCTGACCCACCTCCTAGAATCATGGAAATAAAATCAAGAATAAACAAATGGGATCTCATGAAACTTAAAAGCTTTTGCACAGCAAAAGAAACCATAAACGACTAAAAGGCAACCCTCAGAATGGGAAAAAATAATTGCCTATGAAACAACGGACAAAGGATTAACCTCCAAAATATACAAGCAGCTCCTGCAGCTTCATATCAAAAAAGCAAATAACACAATCCACAAATGGGCAGAAGACCTAAATAGACATTTCTCCAAAGAAGACATACAGATGGCCAACACACACATGAAAAGATGCTCAACATCACTAATCATCAGAGAAATGCAAGTCAAAGCCACAATGAGGTATCACCTCACACCAATCAGAATGGCCATCATCACAAAGTCTGGAAACAACAAATGTTGGAGAGGGTGTGGAGAAAAGGGAACTCTCCTGCACTGTTGGTGGGAATGTAAGTTGGTACAGCCACTATGGAAAACAATTTGGAGGTTCCTTAAAAAACTACACATAGAACTACCATATGATCCAGTAATCCCACTCCTGGGCATATACCCAAAGAAAACCATAATCCCAAAAGAAACTTGTACCATAATGTTTATTGCAGCACTCTTTACAATAGCCAGGACATGGAAGCAACCTAAATGCCCATCGACAAATGAATGGATAAAGAAGATGTGGCATATATACACAATGGAATATTACTCAGCTATAAAAAGGGATGAGATGGAGCTATATGTAATGAGATGGATAGAACTACAATCTGTCATACAGAGTGAAGTAAGTCAGAAAGAGAAGGACAAATATTGTATGCTAACTCACATATACGGAATCTAAAAATGGTACTGATGAACTCAGTGACAAGAACAGGGAAGCAGATACAGAGAATGGACTGGAGAACTCGAGGTATGGGAGGGGGCGGGGGGTGAAGGGGAAACTGAGACCAAGCGAGAGAGTAGCACAGACATATATACACTACCAACTGTAAAATAGTCAGTGGGAAGTTGTTGTATAACAAAGGGAGTCCAACTCGAGGATGGAAGATGCCTTAGAGGACTGGGGCGGGGAGGGTGGGGGGGACTCGAGGTGGGGGGAGTCAAGGAAGGGAGGGAATATGGGGATATGTGTATAAAAACAGATGATTGAACTTGGTGTACCCCCCAAAAAATAATAAAAAATAAATTTAAAAAAATAAATAAATAAAAAAAAAAAAAAAAAAAAAAGAACAGCTCTGTTCTTAGGAAACAAACTCAGAAACTCATTTATTATAAGGGCTTCCTGTGTTCCCTCTTCAAGAAAAATTTACAATTTAACTGATGGCAGGGACTAAAATAATGCAAATTTAAAATGGAATGGGAAAGATGGGGGTTAGTGAAAGCACTTCTTGGATAAAAGGTTCTTCCTAGATGTCCTCACATTGGTGATCTACCAAAGAAGTAACCCTAAGCAGGCTAAGCAGAGAGAACTTTTGCCTCCATTTGGTGGGATTATAGCCTGAGGAATCCAGCCGGAAATTTTAAAAATTTGTCTAAAATGTACATTCTCCTTTATAATCAATCTTGTTTTAATATAAAAATAAAGTGGCTCCCCCTAACCCCTCTCAAATCTTTGAGTAATATTTACATTGAAGCAAGACGCCCTGCGTTTATCCTGTGGCTTTGCCTCCCTGGCGTGCTGCCATTGCCTGCAGGCATGTGCATACCCCAGTTTGAAAACTCTATCATATCATGTATGTGGATTTGTGTAAGAAAAAAGAACCTTGTGGTCCAAGTCAGGGCATGTGGAATGTAGTCTCAGCTCTGACATTAACTAGTTGTTGGCCATCTTCAAGTCACTTAGTGGCTTTGGGCCTCAGTTTCTTCAACAGTAAAATGAAGAAGTTGGAAGTTTAGTTCAAAACATCCATTATTTAATGACGCTCTCCCAGACAGGTAATATGTATTGTTCACAAAGTAAAAGATCCTTATTGAGATGTTGACATGTAATTATTTCTCAAGAACAATTTCCTAGTAAAAAAAAATGTGTAAGAAAAAATTATGCATGTAATGGCTATCATTAAACCTACATAATTAGAAACAAATTCTCTTCTTCCGAATTTTGTCTTGAATAATTCCAGTCCAAATGTTACTTCTCTAAGTGAGTAAAAAAATTTATTAAATGAAATAATCATTATCACCATTTCTACTGTGTAGAATGAGCATAGAATGAGTCATATATCAGTTACAATCAAATCATAGTCATATATACAAAAAGATATATCTTTTTATGATATATAATGAGCAGAGCATCAACATTTTCACTGTTATACCTTTAGGTAAAATAAAATACCATTTTAATTGACAGCTACAGAGTTTTGTTTGTTTGTTTCCAAAATGAAAATTACAATAGAATGTTGAGAATTCATGGAATTCTACATGAGTCTTTCATGTTACTGCACATCTTATGAGAACAGGCACTGATTGCCTTTGTTCAGGACCACACTGCAAAGCATTGTAAAGGATATCTGTAGAGTGAACAGTCTTGGAAGACAGAGACAGTGTCTACATCCAGAGCAAAGGGTAGGTGTTTTGTTTGTTTGTTACTGTGCAGCATAATAAAGATCATATCTCCCTCCTTTATAATAAAAATAAGGTCAGACAGGCTTACTACCCAATATAAAAGACTCAGGTTCCTTAAGCTCAGGTTTCCTCTCCTATAACAGAACCCACTCTATGTGGCCACATCACCTGGACTAGGAATTGTGGCTCAGGGAATTGGTGCAAATATTGACAATCTGGCTATGCTGCTGCTCTGGGTAATAAACTGTCCTTAGTCTCTAACCCAAAAGTCTCATATTTTCTGCCAGTATCTGTGAAAATGTAGCTGGCTAACTTTTTCTTCTGCTTATGCAGGTTTTTGTTTTTTCGTTTTTGTTTTTTTTTTAATGGAATGCATCCATGTAATGTATTTTTCAGCTTTTATATTTCTCCTTATCATCTCATGATCCTTCATCTTTTAAAGTCAGCTACTGAATTAAATTGCTGCATCATGTTCTACTGTAATGTATTTTATGGTTTATTTACTCATTACTCTATTGATGGACATTTATGTTGTCCAGTTTTTTGCTATGATAAACCATGCTGTATTGAATGTCTTTGTGCTCCTGGGTTAGTATTCCATTAGCTGAAATTCCTTGATGATATTAATGAATCATACATGTGTCCCTGTTTTTTGTAGGATGATATCAGTCTTGTTGAATTTTGCCAATCTAATCTGGGAAAATTTTTATCTCAGTGTTTTCATTTGTATTTATTTTGTGAAGTTGTGTCTTTTCAAATGCTTATTGGTCATTTGTATTTTTTCTGTGAATTACTGTTTCATATTAATTGCTTAATTTTTAATATGCAAATGTCAGTGACTGTAAAGAATTTTCCAGATATTTCTCAAGTCATCTTATAGCATCCTGCTAAGCTGTCTTCCTTTGCTCTCTTCTCCCTGGCTAATGCCTGTTACCTTTTAGACTGCTTAAATAAACCTCATCGCTCTATCTCCAAAAATACCCCTTCATTGATCTCCAGGGTCCATGCCCAGGATGCTATCACCTGATGCTCTAAGTGTTGCATTTTTTGAGTTATCAGAATGGTGGTGGGTTCTGAGCTAATGGGGTCTCTCCTCAACCCCATGGCATGTTTAGTTGTTGGGTTTTGAAGCAATATTGCCCGTATGTAATATTTCTTAAATTCTCAGGAAAGTAGCCATTTCCATTTCATCCTTACATACCTGTTTTCTCTCAAAATTCATACATAATCCTCTAAATACCTCCTTGTATAGGAACGGGAAATGGTTCAGGTTTAGAAACACACTATCCTGTCTGGGAAAGCTAGAAACCTCTAGACAGGACCCCAGCGTAACCAAATAATATAATTTTCAATGCCAAACCTGAGCTTGCTTCAATGTGATTTCACATCTTCTCCCAAGAACTCCATGTCTAAGCTCTGTCCATCTCCACACATAGCTACCCTTTGACTATCCCTTGTGCCTAGGGATTCACATGTCCATCAGGGTCCTAGGTATAGAGTCTGAAAAAGGTGAGAGAGCAAGAACTCCAGGTGGATTCATCCACTTGTCCCGCAGTGGAGTGGGTGGGAGTGGTGGGGAATGCATCCAGTGGAAGACCTGAGCAGGAGCCTCTAAATCATGGAGCCTAGGGCAGAAGCTCCTTTGCCTGCAATTAGAGGTGGTACTGGGTGGAAAAGTCATACGAGTCACAAACACTAATTTCCATTATAGGACTTCATTGTGTGATGTCATTGAAGTTACTAGCCTTTCCCTCACTTTACTCAGTTTAGACTTGATAAGTTATTAATAGAAGTTCATCTTAAGCTGAGACGTCTTGTTAGTGCTGTTAAGAATGCCGCATTTTATCACACACGTGATGTAAGAATCAGGCATTTCAAGCATAAATTCTCTCTCTCTATAAACGTGTGGGTATGTATACAGGTGTGTATATATGTGTGCATACACATGTCAGTACATGTGTGAGCATACATGTATGCGTGTATATATTCATATACATATATACACACACACGCGCGCGCACACACACACAGCAGGCAAACTCTACGATGTCCCCAGTGATCCCTACTGGTTTTTACATCCTGTGTAATTAATCTTCTCCCCTTGCATGTGGGCTGGACTTTGGACTCACTTCTGATGAATAGAATATGGCCAAAGGATGGGCTATCACTTCTGAGAGCAGCTTACTTAAAGACTGTGGCTTCTGTCTGGGGCACCTTCTCTCTTGTTCTCTGGCCCCCTCTGAGGTAAGCCAGCTGCCGTGTCGTGAGCTGACCTATAGGGAGGCCCATTTGGCAAGGTATTGATGTCTCTGGCCAACAGCTGGAGAGGACCTGAAGCCTGCAATGGTCATGTGAGCCAGCTTGGAAGTAGATCCCCCCAGTGGAGCATTGAGATGACCTTAGCCCTGCAGCCTCGGGGGACACTTGGTCAGAGTCACCTAGTGGAGGCACACCCAGATTTGTGACACTCAGAAATGGAGATAATAAATGTTTATTGCTTAAGCTGTAAAGTTTTGAGGTAATTTGCCATGCAGGAATGGATAATTATACATACATATGTATATTATTATGTATTACATATAATACGCATATTACATATAAATAGAGATTTAAAATACTCAGAAGACCAAAAATATACATTTCTTTGATCAAACTCAGTCTTTATCAAAATAATTCTTGATACCATATACAGTAAAAACGACAAAATTTCTATCTGACAATTTCCAGATTAATATTTAAATCTGGAAAGATTTACTCTTGGAATGTTATCTGCATGCAACCACATGTTAAATGTAAAAATAAATTTAACTCTTTTATTATAAAAGACAATAATTTAGTTGGAGGATAACTTTAAGAGGATTTTTATTAAACTACAACTTAATCTAAATTGAGTATTGACTATTAAAAAAAGCCATTTGCCAGAATGAACACTATTACCAAGTCAATAAATATTTCTCTCATATTCTTACATGAGAACTTTTTCACATGTGCTATATATTTAAAAAAAAAACCACAATGGGATAGTGTAAAGCACTACTATTTTGTCAAATCGGAGGTGTTCCTTTGGAGCTCTATTAACATATAGGTTTCTCTGAGACTCTTTCTAACTCAAGCATCTGAAACTGCTCGGATTTTCTTCTTCACACTCTCAAAATTTAAAAATTTCCGAACAAGGACTCATCTTGGAAGTCATTTTTCTTTTTGGCCTGGATTATTTTTGTAGAAGATCAGTGTTAGCAGTGGCATCCGGTATTCTTGGAGACAGATTCTTTGTTGCTCTTATCTATATACTATAGTGGCAGAGAGAGACTCCTAAACAACCTCCAGGAAGCCTGAGTTACCATATGTGGCCACACCTGGGCCATCAAGCCATTTAAAGTGCATTTTCAG
Organism: Hippopotamus amphibius kiboko; assembly: GCF_030028045.1. Taxonomy (NCBI): domain Eukaryota; kingdom Metazoa; phylum Chordata; class Mammalia; order Artiodactyla; family Hippopotamidae; genus Hippopotamus; species Hippopotamus amphibius. The sequence continues at coordinate 69,932,900 of NC_080189.1, read as the reverse complement.
GGGGCTTCCCTGGTGGGGCAGTGGTTAAGAATCAGCCTGCCAATGCAGGGGACATGGGTTCTATCCCTGGTCTGGGAAGATCCCATATGCCATGGAGCAACCAAGCCTGTGCTCTAGAGCCTGTGAGCCACAACTACCAAGCCTGCGTGCCTAGAGCCTGTGCTCTGCAACAAGAGAAGCTACTGCAATGAGAAACCCATGCACCACAACGAAGAGTAGCCCCCCCTCACTGCAACTAGGGAAAGCCCGCACACAGCAACGAAGACCCAACACAGCCAAAAATAAATAAATTTATTTTAAAAAAGAAAAATACAAAAATAAAGTGTATTTTCACTGCATGAGGAAGCTACTTTAGATAACGTGACATCCTTCATTTATGTATTCATTCATTCAGTCAGGCACTGAAATTGACTGGGTCCCTACCATAAACCACACACACTGCCGGGAACTGGAGGATGTGAACAAGACACTTTCCAAGAAACGGGTGTCAGGAAGCAAATCCCATGTGTACCCACAGCTTTTAACATAGTTTAATTGTAGTTGGTTCTACTTGGTATTGGCCGACATTCAAGTAGATCGTTAAAACTATTACTATTATTTGCTTAGAGCCTGAAGTGTTTCAATTACCTTTGTACATAATCCCATATTATTGACCATATTAACTGTGTGCTCTTTATGGCCTTTTTTCAGCTGCTAGGTTTCTCCTAATGATGCTTTCATTACCACCTTTTCACACAAAGCAAATAGGAGAGAAAAGTTCAATAATCATTTTAATTAGAGACACTATGTATCAAAAAGTAGTTCAGAAGAAATCTTTTTCATAAAAAGTACAAAGGCATTGAGAGGGTTTGTATTGCAAATGCATCTAAAGTTTCAGAAAGTAATTTTTGTTTCATGAATTCAATTTAGATTATAGCAAAGAAAAAAATTTTTTTCACAATTAGGGTATACTTTCCATGAAGCTTGGCAATTTTCCATAAATTTGGATGGGAAAGGTAGATTAACAGCTAATTTAGGCTCTGCCAATTCTTCATCCTTTACCTAGAAATCTGGCTAAAGCAGTAAGAAGCAGAAGTCAAGCTGAAGGCTACTAGGTTCCTACCACTTGTATAGGTGATGGCTGTGGGTGGCTCTTGCAGGCATGGACTATTAAAAGCAGGTGAGGGCTACTGGGCATATACCCAGAGAAAACCATAATCCAAAAAGAAACAGGTACCATAATGTTCATTGCAGCACTATTTACAATAGCCAGGACATGGAAGCAACCTAAATGCCCATCAACAGATGAATGGATAAAGAAGATGTGGCACATATATACAATGGAATATTACTCAGCCATAAAAAGGAATGAAATTGAACTATATGTAATGAGGTGGATAGACATAGAGACTGTCATACAGAGCAAAGTAAGCCAGAAAGAGAAAAACAAATACCATATGCTAACTCATATATATGGAATCTAAAAAAATGGTACTGATGAACCCAGTGACAGGGCAAGAATAAAGATGCAGATGTAGAGAACGAACTTGAGGACACAGGGTTGGGAGGGGGGGAAGGGGAAGCTGGGACGAAGTGAGAGAGTAGCATAGACATATATACACTACCAACTGTAAAACAGAGAGCTAGTAGGCAGTTGCTGCAAAATATAGAGAGATAAACTCGATGATGGGTGATGACTTAGAGGGCCAGGATAGGCAGGGCGGGAGGGAATCACGGGAGGGAGGGGATATAGGGATATATGTATAAATACAGCTGATTCACTTTGGTGTATCTCAAAAGCTGGCACAAGAGTATAAAGCAATTATATTCCAATAAAGAGCTTAAAAAAAAAACAGGTGAGGGGATAAAGCAACAAGAGTGAGAGAATAGAACAAAAAGGAGGAGAGAAAGAAAGGGGAGAAAAAGGGGACAGAAGAGAAGGTGCAGAGAGTAGGAGAGGAGACAGGGTAAGGAGGAGAAATGAGGGAAAAGAAACAGATACAGCTGAGAGGGAAAGGAAGGAGAGAAGCAGAGGGAAGAGACACCCCCATGGTTAGGAATTGCATTGCCATTTAATCACCTTCATCTTTTGAAAAGAAATGTCCTTTGTTTGGGGGCACTGCTTCATTCCCAACGCTGTGACCCAGCGAGGCTAACAATCATAGTCTCTAAACTCCTGGCATTGAGGGTAGGCACATGATCCAAGACAGGCTAAGCAGAATAATTGGAACTAAGGGAAAAGGAGAAGTCCATTTCTTGTGGGGAAGCTGTGCAGTAGAAGACCTAGAATTAATATCACGTGCTGCCTCAGTACCTGAAACTGGGAGGCCCTCAAATGTCCTTCCTGCTCTGCTCCCGCAGATAAGGTCCCCTAGTCAAGCAACACTCCTTATTAAACCGACTAAGTACAATTGCTGTTTATTTCTAAATAGCAGATTTCAGCTCCCTGCCAGCCTGCAGAATTAGTCAAACAATCCAATCACATCCTTGTGCAGGAACCAAGGCACTCCATCCTCTAATTCCTACAAAACCTGCCTCCCACAGCTCCTGGTTGTTCCCTCCCACAGTCCAAACTAACTTTGTGAGGAGTCACCAAACTGTTTTCTACAGTGGCTGCATCATTTCACTTCTACCAGGAACATGTGGGTTAGAATTTTTCTATTCCTCAGTAACACTCATTATGATTTCAATTTGCATTTCTCTAAAGACTAATGATGTTGGGCATCTTTTCCTGAGCTTGTTGGCCATTTGTATGTCTTCCTTGGAGAAATGTCTATTCAAGACCCTTGCCCATTTTTTGATTGTTTTGTTTGTTTTCTGGCTGTTGAGTTGTAAGTGTTCTTTGTATTGAATATATTCTGAATACTAGACCCTTGTCAGACACGTGGTTTGCAGTATTTTCTCGCATTCTACAGGTTGTCATTATAATCTGATGATTTTCTACAGACTGCTTCTACCCCTTCTTGAATTAATGCTAATTAGAATTTATCCTACATGTATTATTGAGTATTCATTTTTCTACCCTACTCATATAATGAGAGGTTTGGTTACAGAGCCAGTGAGTTAGAATAGGGTCTGCATGACCCACCTCCCTGGCCACAGTTTTTGGTCTAAAGATGGGTATTTAAGCTTATCCAGACCTCACAACTCTAGCCACAATTATTGATCAATCAATCACACGAGCCAGGCCCATCAGAATCCTTCTCTAGAATCTTTTCACTATCATTAAGCTGTTATTATATGAGCCTAGAGACTGCCATGAGCCATGTTTCCTTCTATAGAGAAAGTGGATCCACAGTAGAGGAAAATAAAACTAACAGACAGAGCAAGAGAAGATCAAGTTTAATGGCATTTGACTTGTTCTTGGTGCTAGCCAGCTCCGTGCCTGCTTCCACCGCAGTTTGGTTATGTGGATCAACATATTTTCCTTTTGGTTTAAGCTGGTTTGCATTAGATTTCTCTACCTTAAATCAAGAGCGTGACCAAGTTGGTTGATGTGGTAATGTTATCTTGAGGGTGTACCTCATAATATCATAGCATTTTCACATATACATGTCATTTCTTGGGTCTACATCCTGCCCACACTGACTCTAATTTTTACTGCAACACAGAGTTTGCATCTATCGACTTCCCTTCCCCACCCCTCCCCCTTACAAATTAAGAACTAATAAGAAAAATTTGAAATAATTCCTGTTTTCTCTCTCTCTCTCTCAAAAAATTTACATTAAAATTATTGGACAGCTGCCAAAATTTCGAAGTACAGCTGCATTTTGTGAATTAATTAAATATCATAAGCGTGTTTGCAGTTTCTATCAGTAACTGGAAAGAATGTTATAAAAAGAGCATTTACTAAAAGGAATGTGTTATGTAATTTAATGTATCTTAAATGTAGGTGGTCTAAAAATATTTTACTGCATTCCTACCTTTACTAATAAACTTTTTAAATACTGTCACTAATGTGTGAATACCATTCAACAAAGGAAGTCAACTAAGCCTTTTATATGACATTATTTTAAATAATCTTTTCTATATTTTCTAAGTCAGATTGTATAGTTAGTTAATCCACCTACCTATTGTAATGTTAGTTGGTGGAAAATGTCATGCACCCTGCCTTTGGTGTGATTACATACATTCCATTTCAATTTCCTTTTGTTGACTTTTGTTATATTCTGTATCATAGCTTTAGTAAGTAGGATGTTTTGGGGTGAAGAAACTCTCCCATTTCCGATCTTTGTCATTTACAAATTAATGACTCAAAGTATTACAAGTGCACTCCCATAATTGTTTATTTTGGTGTAGCCCACGCTGAAAATGACTTTTACTATCAAAATTATTCTGTTCTTTGACATGATCTCTTGGTGTTTTTTGGTTTTGTTTTCTCTACAAGTTCAGGAATTCCCTGTTGGAAGTCCTTTGACAAGAAAATTTACCAGGAATATTATTGGATTGGTAAACTTGACAGTTTTTTTGCTAAGAAAGTCTGGCTTCCATAGCTCAGCTTCTTACCCTACAGCTATTTTGTTCCCTCTTGTCACATTTTTTTCCTATACGATTCTTATTTGAATAAACTAATTTTTATTAACTTTGTTACTTAGATATGGGTCACACCTAAACTGTAGGTAGTTATGGTAACATAAGAAGTTCACATTTTGTATTAATTAAAAACATTTAAGAAGCTTCATTTAACTGGTGGAACGACCCTGAGGCTCTTGTCTGGAGGGCTGCCTAAGAGAGACCCACTGGAAAATCATAACGTCTGGCTGTGGCTTTTTCTCAGGGCGGCTTCTAAGCCTTGGATCTTCTATTGTTTATCTGTAAAGGATCCTGATTGTTGCCTCCAATAACCCAGAATAGAAGTCCTTCTGATTCGTCATGCCCAGAGCCACGTGCAGACTCACTGGCAGTGACAGGCGCTAACCTTGGAGGAAAGGTGTAGTCATCGGTTAGGATGGTTTTCATTATCATTTCAGGACACTAGGCTCTACTTGTTTAAACAGGAACGAAGGGTCACACCTCCCTAACAAGAAGTCCAAAGGAATAGCAGCTCTGGGCTCCACACAATCAGGACCAGGGCTCCAGAACTCTGCTAGTGTTAAATGCTATACTCCTCTAAGTCAACGTTCTTTGCAAGTTGCCTCCCTCCATCACAGGCCAGCAGTGGCAGTTCCAGGTTTCACATTTTGACATGTCACTACTGAGAGGAATAAGAGGGGCTACTTTCCATCGTCACCTTCTGAGAGTGAAAATCTTTCCTGGAGCCTTTCTTTCCCTGAATGCTTCCCTTCAGGTATCCTGGGCCAGAATGGCTTCACAATGCCCTCCTACACGCTGGCAAGGGGAGTGGTATTGCTACCATTGGTAGACAATCGAGGTCCACCTTGATGCCCAGGCTGCCCTGCCAAGTGGACTCTGCCCTCACTCAGCTTGGAGGCTGACAGTCCACACCTGTCTGCTGTACTCCCACATGGACGCCCTCCTCCCCGTGCTGGAACTCCTACACCACCACTGGGCTCCCTCCTTCCGCAAGGACATGCTCCTCACCTGGCTTGAACTCTGACACTGCACCCACCTGCCATCCCATTGGGCTTCTCTGGCAATGAGCAGAGGCTCTGAATCCTCAGTATGGGCCCACTTCATGCATTGATGGGTTCTTCACCCAGCTCAGGCACTGACACCCGTGCATTCTGTCACGCCACTGAGACTGACTGCTTACCCGGCAAGAGTCTGTTCCAACAAGAGTTAAAACCTTGCTCAGATGCAATTTTTATAGCAGTCTATTTAAAGAAGCAAGTTGATATGGCAAATAGCTATGTACAAAGTAAAAAAAAAAAAGCTGTGAGATTTTTCCACTCGCAGAAAAAAAAATAGGAGTTGTCAGAATAGAAAGCTGTGACGGTTGATGCATGCACACGGTTGCTATAGTACCTACAGCTAATAAATGTGATTTTCATAAATTAAAAAATATATATAACTATCCCCCCATTCCATCAGCAATATCTCAATTTGCAGAAACAGAGAATAGCAACTTCAAATGACATCTTAACTTTTAAAACTATGTAGCGATATTTATCAATTGGAAATATAAAAATAAGAATCTGACCCTGTCTTGCCAGAAACGAATTTAAAATAGAACAGTTGCTTTTTCAGAGTTAATGTCATGGTACTTCTGATCAGTCACTTAGAATGGCAATAAACCTTTTATGTTGCTGTACTACTTGTGAGATTTCCACAGCAGGCTCATTTTACAGATGTGAAGACTGGAGCATAGAGAGTTAAGTAACTGATCCAGGGTCACACAGCTGTAAGAGGGATAGGCAGGACCCACCTCCTGTGTAGCCTGGCTCTCTTGCCCTTACAGTTCCTAGTATGTGCTCATCTGGGGAAAAAAATACATGACTGTGGTATTATCTTTACTACGAGAAAACTAAAAAATAACCAGAGAGGGGAAAGGATTTATGAATCATCTGTCCTGTGGAAATTAAACAGCTGTAAAAGAATGATGCAATAGAGTCACATTTACTGGTGAGGAAAGATGTTTAGTTTACCACACAATGTTTGCTGTAAAAACTGAGTCAGAACCATCTACAGATTATAAAAAGAGTCTTTGTATAAACCTATAAATGCCCCAAGCAGTACTGGAAAGATGCCAGGCAAATTGTCCACAGTGTCAGTCTGGGAGAGCAGACCTGGGTTGTGAATTTGGAATATGAGAAGAGAGCAGAATTTGGGTTATGGGAAGAGGAATCTCAGGGGATTGATGTGAGTCCACACAGCACAGAAAGGAAAGGTCAAACAGGCCACCTGAGAGACAGGAACACCCAGGAGGTCCATGCTACCCAAGGAATGGGGTGGATCCCACAGGTCAGAAAGTGGCGCCTCCCCTGTCTCAGCTCCATGCAGGGAAGTCAGCTGCACAGACCAACTCCAGGATAAGGTCAGGCATACCTGGGCCAGGTGTGCTCACCTGGGTCCCTCATCTTTTCAGGGTTAAAATGTACCCTGTGACTAGCAGCCAATGCCAGGTAAATACTGGACAGAGCTCAAGCCCATGGTGGGTCCCTCACTAGACAGAAAAGCTCAAAGGGGTGTAAGAGACACAGAAGTCCCTTTTGGAACTTCTATTGGGGGTTAACCAGCCCTTAGTCATGAATGGTCTACTCAGAACATCCTGACCTGCTTTCTGTTTAACTCCCTTCAGGAGAAGTTCAGGAACCTCCCTCATGTTCTAAGAAGGCAGCTGATGCTGGAGGTGAGCACAGGAATGAGACTCAGTTCTTGGCCTGATTGGTGAGCAGCCAGGGTTAATCTGCCAGTTTGCTGCCTTTGAACCTTGTGTCATTCTATTTGAGAGCCCACATTGTCTTTCTGACCGTGAGTAAAGACCACCATCCAGAATGCAGAGCCATCTGGGTAAGGCCAGGACACTTGAACCCCCTCTGTCATGGTGGCTTCTTCTACTTTCATACCAGTCACCATATGATGCTACCTGTCACCACATAAGTAACATTGGGCTTCCCTGCTGGACTCAAACTGCAAAATGGTCGGATTTTGTCCACATGTATCCCAGACCCTGGACCCAGGATCAGAGGGAAGTCTCAGCCTGGCTTCTCTGGGCAGCTCCCTCCAACTGGTCACAAGGTCCCGAGCGTGGCTGGAAGAATCCTGAGGTCTGAGAAAGGGGGAAGTTTCCCATGCTGAGAGTCTCCGTTTCTACACTCTGAGGGTGGCAGCAGGGCTTCTCCCAAGATGACATGATGGTTATCCTCATATGGTTTTATCTCTTAGCAAATTCACCAGAGAGTTTCAGTGGTCTTAAGCATTTTCCTAAGCCAATCCAGCTGTTCAGCAAATGTCAAAGACATTTTGGGTGAAATTTGGTGACTTATGGAAGTTAGGAACTTGATGAAATTAAAATGGAAATAATTTTATGGAGAAAAAAGTCCAACTGGAATTTTGACTGAGTTGCACTAAATTTATAGATTAATTTAGGGAAAATCCAGATTAATATAAATGATTGCCTTCCCATACAGGTGCAGGAGTATGAAACGTTATTCTATTTATTGAGATCAGTATCTCAGAAGACAAGGCCCTCTCTTTGCCCTTCCTCTAAAAAATTTTTTTTTAAAAACTGACTTGGCTATTTGTGGTTAAATATGTGATGTTGGGCATAGTCTATGATGGGATTTTTATTTGCTCTTATTTGGGGTAAGGATTCTGAAGCAATTTAATAAAGTGGTGACAGCATCATTTCAATACAGTTGGTGAATCTTTTGACTATGGAAATTTCTTACTTAGTGATTTTGAAATAATTAATAGCAAGTTAGTCATAGTCATTCTAGTAAATGATAACATTACTCTTATCTCTCTTTCTGCCTATTCTTACTTCTCACAAGAGTTTTATTTACCCCAAAATATTTGTTTAAACCCTATTATGTTACAGGAACTGTTTTAGGCCCTAGGGACACATCAGAAAAAACTAAAAGACAAAATTTCTTACCCTCATTACATTTTAGTGGGTACAACCCAGTTACACAACATGACATGTCTTTATACATAGCTGTTTTCATGGAAAACAAGGAAAAGGTGACTGTTTCTCCATGAAGATGTGGTCCTATTTGAGCTGCTTGTCTTATTTCTGGTCCTCCCCGCTTATCAGCACATGGTTAGATTATACTTCCTTGATCCCTTCTCATTGCACGGGACCAGATGACTAGTTATTGTCAGTGAGTTACAAACAACTTGGGTCACTTCTGAATGGGAGCATTTAAATTCCAGTGCAAGATCTTTCACATTTCTTTTGCTCTGACATAAGGATGGCAACACCTGAAGTGGCGGCTGCTTCATCAGTCCGGGCTCCTGAATGACTACTACGTCCTCCCAATGGACATGGTGCACAGGAGACATTTCCTGGTACTGATCCTTTGAGATTTTGTAGGGGAGGCATTATTTGCTACTGCAGCATAGCTCAGCCTATACAGACCAGTACAATGTGTTTAAAGGAAAACAAAGTGAAGCATTTTGTATTAGGACTTGTGAGCAACCAGGTGCCAAGTTATACTTTCACAGCACAATCAGGCAAATATTGACCAGGATTTGTACAACATTCCTTCCACTGGGATTAACTGGAATGAACTAGTAAATGTCTCTTGTTGCCTTTTTTATTTTCCTTTTCCTAATCATTGGTCCCATGTTCCATGGCTGCAACTCTGGTTCCTTTTCTCACCTTCTCTTCATACACTCTGTAAATCTCTTGAATTGCATCTGGCTTTGACCATCTATTATGAATACCACATATTTCTGGTTTCAGTCTTCTTACAATTCACACTGCACCAAGTACAACATGAACATCTTCCTTGCATTCAGTCTAGATGACATGTTAATTTATTTTAGTGGCTAAGGTAATGCTACAGTGTTCCAATGCATATATATTGATATATTTGGATTGGCTCTATCATTTTCAGAATTATTACTTTATTAGTAAATGACACTTCAGTTATTATATATTTAATCCCCTTTCTTTCCCAGTTTAAATAAGTAGGGATTGTTCAGACTGGAATATCACTTAGGCAACCAGAACTCTGGTGTATGCTCCTAGGGGGGTGTTTTTTTATCATTGGCTGTCTGATAACATTACGTGAGGGGATCTGAAAGATCCCAGAGCCCAGGCAGCACCCCAGGCTGACTGCAATGAAATCACAGAGGCTAGAACCTTGGCATCAATAACTGCCAAAGTCCCCTAGTTGACTCTAACATGCAGTTGACGTTGAGAATCACTCTTTTAGACATTAGTGCCAGATCAAGTGAAGGCAGGAAACCAAGGTAACCAACAGCAGGAGGACAGAGAGGAGAATGAAGCCTAGTTTCGCAGGGCCTCCCAGCAAGGACTCACCTGCCATAAATGCTATTCTTGGCATCCATCACGGTTGTACTTAGACACACCTGAAGGCTGCCAGGACTCTATTATTTGTGCCAGCTTCTCCTTCTCTCTCCCACACTAACCAGAGCATGAAAAGCTACTCCTAAGCTAGTAAATATTTAAAAGTCAAAGCCAGGTAAATAGAATCATATTGTTGAGTTCAATAATGGAGAGGCAAAACCTAAGTATCAAAGACTGGCAGACACTGGAATGAAACTGAGGAAGAGCAAAGGTGAGAGGGCAAGATGAAATGGAACACACAATGGTACAAGTAGGCTGGAGGGACCCATCTCCTTTGTTGGGGCAGCCACTTTCAAAGTGCATGGTGAGCCTGGGCAGGGAAGAAGTAGGCGAATGCACGTGGCATATTTTGAAATGGAAACCAATACTTGAGCAAATAATAAAAAACTTCTAGCAAGATTGTTTCTATATTTATACTTCTTGAACAGTAGATGAGGGCTACATGACAATTTATTTAGGCAAAGAATATTGTTTATTTATGAGAAAAAATCCAAACAGTTGAATGTCTCATAAAAATGGCACATGTTAGGGAGAACGTAGCCTGAGTTCACCGTGATATTCTACCTCAATATTATTCTTCCATGGTACATTGGGGTAAATGTGTTATACCTTGAAGATGTATACAGATACTCTGTAGGCTGGTTCAGTATCCACTTTCATGCTTACTTACTTTTCCTTTCTCCCCCTAATGTCCATTTCTCACCACATTCTCTTTTTTTTCTCTTTCTTTCCTTGCTGTCTGCATTTTTTTAGGTCCCCAACCTATCATGGTGACTCTCACCACCAGATCAGCACATTGGGTATGCTTGCCCTACCCCTATTCATTTCTTCCCTTTCATCAATACCACTTTTTCTTGCCACTTGTATCTGTTCTCTAATCTTGAATCCTTGCCTCTCTCAGGAAGTTTTTCCTAAACTGTGTGACCTCATTTCTCTGCTGCCTCCACGAGCCCGCTGTGAAGCCTGAATCTCTCCAGGACTCCTTGCAGTGACTTACCCAGAGAAGCTTTGTTTAGCATTCCCATGGAATGAGTCACTTGAGCTGTCCTTGTTTAGGAAAAGCTCCTGCTTGCCTAAGGAGGCTGACAGAGCGGCTGAATACACCCTGAACTTGAAGTCTGCAAACCCTAATTGAGAGTTTCATTATTTCCACTCCTTGATCTTGCTTTGGATCCAATAGACCATCTCCTTCTTCTGTTTTTTCCAGCTGAAGGCAAATTCTGCCAGAAATCTGTCTGGGCATGATTTCCTTGATGCTTCGTTTCTATATCTTGTAGCGTGGAAAATGCAAGGTTTCAGGTAGTAGAGGTTGGTGTTGGCTCCCACAATTCATTCTGCCTCTGTTTCTCACCCTTTGATGCCCTAGTCTGCTATCCGCCCCCACACAGCACACACACACACACACACACACACACACACACACACACACACACACATTAAATGGAAATCCTCAACTTAATGATGGGGGGCAGCTGGCAGGGAGAGAATACAGAACATCTCATAATCTTAGGTAGAAAATGGTTTAAAAACAAATTTTCACTGTTGTAAAATTATTGTATATTTTTAAAATAGATGAACAAAAAACGTTTTTTAAAAAATAAGTTCTGCTCAAATGATTTCATGTTGGTTAAATGTAAAAAAAAATTTAAAGGTAACATTTCTTTTCAAAACAGTGTTAATTACTGTTCAATGTAAAATTCTTTAGTGGGTTCATATTTATTACAAAATAGGTATTTAAATTCTTAATGTGGTATTAAAGGACTACCACACCCACCCACATATGCAATACAACCTCAACATAATTTTTCAACATATTCCTATTTATTGACTTAATTTTTAAAAGAATAACATATATTTTAAAGCTAATGAATCATGGGTAACTCTATTCTTTCTCCCTCATTCTTTCTCCCTCCTTCCTTTATCATTACCACACCTGATGAAATTTTTTCTATTCTTTCTTAACCTCTTTTAATAAAAAAATTCAAACATCACATGTGTAGAGAGTATCTTGTTATTTTGTTTTATCTATCTCTCCATAATTTTTAAGAATATTTTAAAGCAAATCCCAAATATCATAGCATTTCACCTTTGGTATGTAACTGTGAGATATAGGACTTTTTAAACATAATCACAAAGCTATTAAAGCAACTAAATAATTTTAATAATTTAATAATTGCTTCATGTCATTATTAATTTCATATCCAAATTTCCTTAACTATCTTAAAAATGTCTTTTTACAATTAATTTGTTTCAATCAGGACCTAAGCGAGGTTCACAATTATTATTTGGTTAATGTGTTTCTTAAATCTTTTTGATCTACTTCCGCTTGTTAACCTCCATTTTAATATCCTTCAGCTGTTGAATAAAGCAGCTCATTGGTCCTGGATAATGTTCTGTTTTTCTGCATTTGTTTGTTTGCTTCCTTGTGGTACTATTTACCTTATGCTTCCAGGGCTTCCATCACCTGTATTTTTTTTGAAACTAGGAGGTAGAGCTGTTCAGAAGCTTGACTTACCTTCTAGTGCAACTTTTTTTTTTTAAGACAGAAACACCTTATAGATGGCATTGTGTACTCTTTATTACATCATTCAAGAGACCCACAATGTCTTCTGTCCTACTCTTAGTGATGCTAAGGTTGATCCATAGACTCAGGAGTTGTGAAGTAGATTTTCCCATTATAATGTTCCCTCTCCACCTTTCACCTAAAGGTTTTAGTAGCCGTTGATGTTTGTCTAGTTCCTTTATTTCATTAAGGGGTTGCAAAAGGTGACTTTTTTTTGGGGGGGGGTACACCAGGTTCAATCATCTGTTTTTATACACATATCCCCGTATTCCCTCCCTTCCTTGACTCCCCCCACCCTCCCCGCCCCAGTCCTCTAAGGCATCTTCCATCCTCGAGTTGGGCTCCCTGCAAAAGGTGACTTTTCTTTCAGCCTCTCTGTATTTATAAGCTGATATTCTTCTATAAATAACTTTCTCTTGTTGAAGATTTAGTTACCCAGAAATATAGTTTGTACAGGGAAAACAGAACAAATGTTTTATTTTTTCAATTTATTAATTCATTTTCAGAATGGTGAATTGGTACCAGAAACCTGCAAGGATGACCAATGAATTTTGGTTCAAGTTTCATTATGAACTCATGAATTCTCACATTTCAATCCATTGTAGTCATTATTTTTTAATCTGCTGTCATTATAATTTAAAACAAACATTATGAAGCTTTTTAAAAATTTCTTATCTGGTGGGGCTACACAGATGACAGCAGAAATTCTTAAGATAGCCTGTGTGTCAGACTGTGGGAAGTAGGGGATGATAGTTGTTTTATGTTTATTAAAGTGGACCTGGATATGGTAAAAGATGAATCTTAAGGTATGGTAAAAAGTGATGGATATGTGAGTGTCTACTATAAAATTCTTTCACCTTTGCTATAAGTTTGAAAATTTTCACAATGAAAGAAAAGGGACTTGGATTTTAAAAGTTAAGAGTCACTGAAAGAAGTGGGACTACATCAAAATAAAAAGTTTTGCACAGCAAAGGAAATGACCAACAAATGAAAAGACAACCTATGGAATAAAAGAAAATGTTTGCAAATCATGTATCTGATAAGGAGTTAGTATGCAAAAATTTTAAAGAATTCACACAGCAAAATTCCCCCAAACAATTCTATTTTTAAAAAAATGGGCAGAGGAACTGAATAGACAATTTTCCAAAGAAGACATAGAGATGGCCAACAGGTACATGAGAAAGTGCTCAATATCACTAATCATCAGGGAAATGCAAATCAAAATTACAATGAGATTTCACCTCTCACCTGTCAGAATGGCTATTATCAAACAGGCAAGAGATAGGAAGTATTGGGGAGGATGTGGAGAAAAGGGAACCCTTGTGCACTGTTAGGGAATGCAAATTGATGCAGCCACTGTAGAAAACAGTATGGATTTTCCTCAAAAATTAAAAATATAACTACCATATGATCCAGCAATCGCACTTCCAGGTATACACCCAAAGGAAATGAAAACAGGATATCAAAGTGTATCTGCATCCCCATATTCATTGCAGCATTTCTCACAGTAGCCAAGACTTGAAAACAACCTATCAACAGATTAATATATATATATTATATATACTTATAATACATATAATATTATATATATATTCTATATATGTAATAGAATATTATTCAGCCATGAGAAAGAAGGAAATTCTGCCATTTGTGACAACTTGGATTGACCCTGAGGGCATTATGTTAAGTGAAATAAGCCAGATAGAGAAAAACAAATATTACATGGTATCATTTATATGTGGAATCTGAAAAAAAGTCAAGTTCATAGAAACAAAGTAGAAAAGTGGATTCCAAGGGATGGATGGATGGTGGAGGAAATAGGGAGAGGTTGGTAAAAAGGGTAGAACTTTCAGCTTTAAGATGAATAATGTTTAAAGATACAATGTGTAACATGGTGACTATAGCTGATAACACTGTATTACATAGCTGAATTTTGTTAAGGCAGTAGAACTTAAAATTTCTCACCAAAAACAAAACAAAAAAAAAGGTAAATATATGAGGTGATGGATGTGTTAACTTGATGGGCAGAATCCTTCTAAAATTATATATCAAATGATCATCATGTATACTTTACATATCTTACAATTTTATTTGTCAATTATACCTCAATAAAGTTTAAAAAAACCTCACTGAGTGAATACAGGGAAAAAAGGAGTTAAGTTTCTAAATTTTGAGCATAAAAGGTGATGTATATTATATCTTTTTAATCTTCTTAAGTGCAATGAAAATTTTAACGGTGGCACTCAGACAGCTACAATTTCTGTTGACCTCTGATATGTGAAATTTCTCTCAAATTAAATCAAGACTAGCTATACAGGGATAAAAGAATCTTGATTTGTTTGAGAAACACATTCGGAAAAGTTATGATGAATTTTAATGGGAAACACACTTGTATAGAAGTCTGGGCATAAGGTTGAAATTGATCATCACATTGTTTGTTTAGAAAAGAAAACATAACATTCAGAGAATATGTTGGAAGCATTGGATTTCTTCACATGAGAACACACACATTGAAAATGTTGGGGCTTGGATAAAGCGTAAATTACAGACTACTTTGTTCTTTAGTTGAAAGCGTTGAGCTTTAAAGATATGCATATATTATTGAATATACTAAAAATCAGAATATTTTTCATGGTGAATACTTTTGGGAAAAAGGGAAACAAAATAACAGAAACTTTTGAAAACTAATAGTGCTAATGACCAGACCTTGAAAATAATTCTACCAATGGAAGACTGAAATAACAGACAATTTGTAGCAAGCCAGATATGTAGATTTCAGGGGGTAGCCTATTATTGCTTGCCTGGGTGGTCTCCTATTTCCCAGAAGAGGGAATTGCTGAGCTTCATGATAGAGTCATGATGTATTCTGTACCTAAGGGGACTTTGTGTGTGGGGAGGGTGGAGGGAGGAAGAAAAACTTTTTAAAAAGTCATAGAAGGGGGTCAAAAAATCATAGAAGAAATTTTGTAAGCTATATAAACCAACTCATGTACCCCCAAGAAAAACCACACCTAAATTCTTCCAGACAGATTAGAATCTTTCCTCTTTCTAAAGACCTCCGGAGAAGGAGTTTCCATTTCCGTACTTTAGTATTGAACAGACTTCACTCTCAAGAGCACCGTTCTCTTGCTATGTTAAATCTTTCATGATACTGCCAAGATATCCATTTGTTCTTATAATATCCTCCGCATGGAAGAGGACAGCTGAGTGAGCTTGCTTCAGGAACTCTCTGTCTATTTCTCTTTCCCCCTTCGCCCTCTTTTCTCTATACTTAGAATTTACATTTCTTTAAGGTAGGGATTGCTGCTGCCTTTGGAGGTGGAATAGATAATATATAACTTGATTTAAGACTGTAGGGAGGAGTGGCAAAGCGGAGAACAAATGCTTCTCTGAAGGCATTTAATTGTATATCATCACACACACTGGTTAGGCCAAGTCAAATACTATATGAATTTGGGGTGAATTCTGCTTGAAAGCTGCCCACTTACATCCTTACTTTAGGCCTTTCCTAAAAGGGTAGGATATGGTAGTCAGGTTGCATTTTCCTATGTCTACAAGTGAAAAACCAAGGCTTAGTTTAGCTCTGGCGAATGATGATTCTAGTATTCTCCAGTACTAGAAGCACTAAATCAATATTAATTAATTAACTAAAGTTAATTAAAAATTAATTTAGTAAAAATTAAATATAATTTTTCCTGGACACGTGTTCGGCAGAAGACTTTAATAAACATCTTAGCTCCAAGATGATTCCCAATAATCCTCACGTCCAGTATTCACACCCTTGTGTGCTAGCCCTGTGTGAGCAGTTGTGTGAAAGGGATGGTGTATGACTTGGTCATGTAAGCATCGCAGCTTTCACCTTTGTCTCTGGAGGAAGCCAGCGCCACGCTGTAAGGACACTCAGCCCCAGGTAGAGAATCTGAGGCTTCCAACCAACAGCCAGCAGCACCTTGCAAGTCTAGTGAAAGCCGTGTTGGAAATGGATCCTCCAAACCCAATCATGCCCCCAGATGACTGCAGGATCAGCTAGTATCTGACTATAACTAAATGAGAAACTCCAAACGAGAACTGCCCATAAGAACCCTTCCTGAGTTCTTGATCAATGGAAACTTGAGATGTAATACATGCTTATATGTTGTTTCAAGCCATTAAGTTTTACTGGTGATTTATTAGGCAAAAGTAGATGGTAGATGACATGACAAATAAAGTTGGTTTATTTTGAGTTGCTCATCCACAATTGTAGGCATCTATCACGAAAAACAAGGAAAACAACCAATCCTGGTGACCCGTTTTTGTCAGTTTCCTTTTTTTTTTTAATTTTCCAGTTTTATAAAGATATAGTTGACATATAACATTGTGTATTATTAAAGCATACAATCTGATGACTTGATATCTGTATACACTGTGAAATGATTCCCACAACACAGTTTGTTAACACACACTTCACCTCCTCCACAGCATCTCAGTTCATTTAGCAATGGAAAGGAAGATGTTGTGTTCGTCCTCAGGAATGTGGAGCTAGGAATTATATAAAAAGCAAGGCAATTTTACATAGATATGCATCACATTTTTTCCCATGCCACATTGGTTTTTAATAATTATTCACTCATAGCTAATAGTAAGTGAACTTTGCCATGTGGCAGCGATATGCTAAGGGTTCTATTTGAGTTATCTTCATATAATCCTTACAATGGCCTTAACAAGTAGCTACTATTACCATATTTCGCCAATTTACTGCAAGATGACTCTAAGGCGCTGATGGAACAAGTTGATGTCTAAAAACTATGATGAGAAAAAATGCTACAAAATTTCACTGCCCTAAAATATCTCTACAAATCAGATATCACAGTAACTTCAATTTGATGAATATGAGTGTTAAGTTTTTTTTGAAAACTATCTCTAAACAGGGCACTCAGTCACTTAATGGGCATGTTTAGCAGGTATGTTTCGTACCTCCTCCTATGAAACTGTGTAGCAACAGCTCGTGAAAGTGAGCCTCGTGGGACCAGGGAGCCCAGCTGACAAAGGCACCAGATACTGTGCTCTCATGTCCATTTCTGTCCATGCCAAGGTCATGCTTCCAGGAGTTGTTCCTGGTCGGTGGCTGAGTGTGGCAGGGTCACTAAGGCAGCCCTGCTCCTGCAGGACACAGGACTCCTCTGAAGGATGACTTCCTAATGGCCCTGCCTAGATCTCTTATAACTGTACTACAGCTTAAGATTCTTCTACCCATCCTGTTTCCTTGCCTCTCTCACTATCTGAGGTCAAACCTCTCACAGGTGTTGTTTCCCCTCACAAATCTCTTGCATGGCTAGTCCTGTCTTGCCATCTGCTTCTCAGAAAGCCTCGACTAACATTTACTGGTAGCACATGAAGCATGTATAATCACAATGTGACAAGAAACCGGCATGAGCAAGCCTAAGAGGACTTGAGAAGATTCAAGAGATAAGTAATCGGTTGTATAATTTTGGTTAAGCAAACTGGCGCTGTACAGAGTGAAGTAAAGAATTATTTACAGGAGGTTAAGTGGAGAACTATTTGTAGCAAAAAAAAAAAGTGTTGATTAGAAAAATGAAGACACAGGATGAGTGTATGTGGGATTCTGTTTGGCGAAGTTAGGCAGATTTATTCTTTACCTAAGCTAAAGAATACCCACATGTAGCAGACAATTTTTGTTCGCTGCTTCATCTGCCCTCAGTCACCTCTGATTTTAGCTGCAGCAGAGGTAGATAGTTTGGGGCAAGTTCAGACTCATGCCAACAGCAGCCCACAACAGGCACTTTGCCAGTGATAGGGTTGACAGATTTAGAAGAGAAAAAAAAAAAAAAAGAATATATGATGCCAAGTTACATTTGAATTTTAGATAAATAAATAATAATTTTTTTAGTGTAAGTATATCTCATGTAATATTTATAATTTTAAAAAGTATTCACTGTGTATCTGAAAACCTAATTAAACTGGACATCTTATATTTTACTAGCACCTCCAGGAAGGAGGGTCTCCACTTTTCTGTCGCCGAGGTTTCTCTGAAGCCACAGGAGCAGCCTGAGCCTGTGCATATGAGCCCAGCAGTGGGAGAGAGTTCATGTCCCCAGGAGTAACCCTCAACCAACGGAGGATGGTAGCTGGGGACTGGCACGTAGCACCTGTCCTTCCAGTGGAGAGCGAGTATTCTGTCTGTTTCTCAGTTTCCTGCAGTATCCAGTCCCTGTTCCCTGCAGCAGGCAGTCTCAGTAGTGCGCACCTGTACTGGCCTCCCCTTCTTCCTTTCTCTTCCTCCCTGCCCTTTCACTCCTGCTTCCCGTGATTGCTCTTCAAATAGATCTAATTCCACATCTTGGAATTCACATTTGGGGGGAATCTACATTAAGACAACATTTTTGTGGATAGAAGCAAGTATAAGTAATCCCTTTCCCTCTAAATAATTTCAAGTAGCCATAAATTTGAAAAATGAGTTTGCAGTAATGAATGATCACCTAATTACATGAGGATATAATTTTAGATTCTAAGTAAATAAAAAACTATTCCAATTACATTTCAGGAAAGGACATTTTCCTTATTTGACTGTGAATAAAATAAATTACTTGCTCATATTCACTTATGACAAAAAACAATTTTTTTCTGATGAAAACAGCAACCCTCCAGTATGTATGAAGTGAGCAACTAAAGCTAGTCAAATCTATTTTCCAGTGTATGTACTTTAAAGGCAATAAGAGTTTCTATTTAAAGAAGTAATAGAAGCATAGTTTATATAAGCAAATCTGTAGTGGATTTGGGAAGTTTATGATTTTTAGTTCTCTAGTACTTCTGGTCATCAGTATAAATATTGTGATACTATTGAAGAGTTACATTCATTTTTGGCAGTGTTTCCCATTTTGTCAACTACAGATTTCAAGTACCTTTAGACCATGCGAAGTTCTGCATAAAACAATCAATCATCCCCTTTGGCTGTTTGGCATAGGCAGCCAATAACTTGTTCTATCATGAACTGAATTCATATATATTCATGAGGCACAGAGAAACACCTCATTGTTTCACATTGTTTTGTTATTTCAGAATAAATCATAAAGACACCATCCCACCCAGAGCTGGTGAAGAAATATCTGTCCTATGATCCTCAACTTTGTGGTTTGCAGTGTTTAAACTTGCACAGTTTAGCCCACATTACATGTTATTTTTTTTTTCAGTACATTGCATACTTTTTAAAAAAGCACATGTCTCTGTTTCCTTGTATCAGCAAAGACTGGAAACATCTAAAAACTGAAATGACATGTGTCCTAAATTAGAGTGATTTAATTTTCACAGAGTGCGGGACTTATGGCAGAATGGTAAACTTTGTACAAGTAGGTACGGTCCAAGCTTCCAAACTCCATCAATCTCAACCTTTTTTGTCCCTTGTTTATTTATGCAGAACTTTCCAAGAATCTGTTGTAATTGTAAAATTTTGTATCCTGCCAGGATGTCTGGGTGAACCTCAGAAAGAGAAACAATAGCACAAGCAGCATGAAATCAGCTTACTAAGAAAACTATTTCATCACCTCTGATAGATAGAAAAAGAGGTGAGTGTATTTAAAGCCATGCAAATTCCTCAATTTGTCTGCCTTTGCTAATCAGTGTAGATGAAATGCAGAGACAAAGAATCCCAGAGACATAAAACTATTGAACATCCTTGAGCACCACCAACATGGTTCTCAGAAAAGACAGTTTATTGGATCTTCCCTAAGTATTATGTTTTCAAGCAACAAGACAATTCAAACATTTACTGTCTCAGATTCTAATAATGGCTATTTGTTTAGGTGGCACAGTGCCTATTTAGAACTTAGTCAAATTTTTGCCATAGGGATCAACAAAGTTTAAAAGGACAAATGGCAATAAATGTGGCTCCACACAGGATTGGAATCTGACACACGGGTTTGAATCCTGGCCCTGGATGTATTAGCTAGTCAACTCAGACAATTTATTTGGTTTTTAACCCTGGATTTTCTCATCTAGATAATACACCCGATCATATTCACCACACTATTATGAGAATACGTACTAGGCATAGAGTAAGAATCTACACATTTTGGTTATTATTATTACTATTGGTCTCTGTGCTTGGCTGCAAAGAATAGAACCCACCTAGCTAGGTTAAAAAGAAAAGGAATTTGTTAAAGGACATGCGGTGGCTCTTAGATTCTTGAGGTAGGAGGGACAGAGAGTCAGACCTGGAAGTGACTTAAAAAGCACAATGCCTACATCATGTCGTAGAGGCTGCTAAGGGATACACACACTGAGCTCACACAGGAGCTACATAAATTGAGGAGCCCAGTGAAAAGTCAAAATATGGGGCCACTTTTTCAAAAAATAAGAACATTTCCATTAAAGACACTAAAATGTAGAGCTCTTTGCTTTTCTCTGCAGTCTCTCTCTCAACCTTTCATGGTGTTTTTTTAATTTATTTCATGTTGTTCTAAGTATGGAAAAAACTAAAATAAAAACATTGTAGTATGAATTTTATCACTCATTTTGGTATACAGTGTTAGTCAAATGCAAATATAAGACCTTTTCATTCTTATGCAAAATTACTGAAATCACCACAATTCATGTGTCATAGTTGGTACATGCATAGGTATTTTGTCCTTACTAGAAGAGTAGAAACTCTGCACAAAACTATCTCAACTGTTTTTATTTTACTTCTTGATACATGGGCATTCTGCCAACACTCTCTACCTTTGGCATGCTGATGGGTAAGGAAGAACTTAAAAGAAAAGGAGACATGTGTTGCCCTAACTTTCCCTTTTTTCCTATGTCATCATTTTCAGTGTGAGAGATTGCTACTACAGAGGACTAACAGGAGTAGGAAAAGCTATGATAGGATTCCTCGGTTGTTCACGTTTTTTAGAACATTACCTTTCTTTGTGTTCTGGTTCCAACAGGAAAGTGTGGCCTCTTAGGTCTGTAGATTCCGCCCCCCCCCCCCCCCCCCACAATACTCCATAGTAGACATTAGTATGTTTACTTTGAGCTTCGCTGAACTTCCACACATAGTGGAGCTACCACAATGCTGTGTTCATGGGTCAGTAAATGCGACCTGCAAATGGTCAGTAAAGAACTGGGGTAGACATGTATTTTGGACAAATGGTTATATTTAGTACAATCTGGTTAGGGTATTCCTTAGATTTTATTTTTAACCCAGAAAGGCCTATACTTTACTGTCTGGATGTTCTTTTCTAAGAAAGGAAATGATAGTGTCAGAAAACGCATTTGCTTAAAGAAACACATGTATAGGCTACAAGAGACTAAGCAAAAGAAATGTGTATATAAATTCATTCCTGTCCTGTTAGGTGCCAGGAGCCTAAGGGCAAAAGTCATCTGACATAGTGGGTTGCATTATCGTGAACTAAAAAGTCCCTATTGGAAATATTTTCAGGAGCTTAAGGCATCTTTGTTAGACTACAAAGTTGATTTGATAGAGAGATACAGTACTTTGTCACTCAGTCTCCAGGGACTTTTTCTAGTGACCTGTCATCAATATACATCCTCAATATACAGATAAGCCGAACTAATATCAAGCAATGCCTCTCTTCGGACTTCCTAGGTGGTGCAGTGGTTAAGAATCTGCCTGCCAATGCACGGGACACGGGTTCAATCCCTGCTCCAGAAAGATCCCACATGCCCCACAGCAATTAAGCCCCTGCATCACAACTATTGAGCCTGTGCTCTAGAGCCCATGAGCCACAACTACTGAGCCTGTGTGCCACAACGACTGAAGCCCGTGCACCTAGAGCCCATGTTCTACAAGAGACGCCACCAAAATGAGGAGCCTGCACACCACAATGAAGAGTAGCCCCCACTCTCTGCAACTAGAGAAATCCCGTGTGCAGCAACAAAGACCCAACGCAGCCAATAAATAAATAAATAAATTTATTATTTTTTTTAATCTTTAAAAATCAAATAAGAAATGCCTCTCCTCAAATAACTGGGTTGATAAGACAGGTATCAACTGGGTGTCCTGTGTTCCTGAAGTTCATTTTCAAACTCATTTTTCATTCTATTTTAACCTCGTATTATTCTTTCAAGTAAAATTTCAAGTAAAAGACAGGTTAGTTTTGGTGTGTGCCATATTTCACTTCATCAGATGCATTACTCAAATAAATGTGAAGAATTTCTTGGCTATAAGACTGTTGGAACATTAATCTCCCTTTTTGTTTTATTTCAGTATTGTAAAAGTAGAGACCTGACATTCTGAATCCTGTAACAAAATACTAAATTAAGTCAGTAGTACATGATTCTTTTTTTTATGATAGAAATAACATGGGTAAACTGTCTTTTATTTCTTCACTAATATTTATCGATACAGATGATTTAGATGAAATTATATGATACAGATAAACACACACTGGGGGCCATCTTTGTTACTTTATTTCTGGTGTGTTTTACAGGACTGATGTAAGAACTTATTGCTCAATAAACATTTGTTAAGATGAATGACTCTATAAGTAAGTTACTATGACCATTCTAATAAAGATGTCGGCCTGCTTATAATAGCTAGTAGATTTAGATAAAGAAACTTCACAAAACTAGATTTGCTGTTTTGAGTTACTAGCATTTTCAATTCAATTTTAAGAAGTTTTTCAAGAGGGATTAGATTAAGCATTTAAAGAGAAAAAAAAAAGTGAGAATCTTCCCTGGAAAAGTGGTTGTTTGGGCACTTTTCTAAACTGAATCATGAAATTATTGAGCACAGCCTGTAATGGTCTACCGGTTCTTCCCTTTATCCTTAGCAAAAATATTCATCTGGGCTCATGGTGGCCCAGATTAAACTTCCCACACACGCTTGAAGCTAGATGTGGCCATGTGACTAGATTTTAAGACCAAGAGATATGAGTAGAAGTGATGTGTACAATTCAGACTGTGGGGTTTTTTTGTTTGTTTTTTTATAAAGGGCTTTTATTGAGATATAACTGACATACAATAAACTGCATGTATTTAATAGATTGTGATGTTAAGAGCAGGAGAATAAAAATCCATCGTATACAAGTCTCTGTGATTTTGGATTTATAGTACATACAGCCAAATCTTTATGCTAAATAATGCAATGCCCAAGAAAATGTTATTGGTTACAAAAATATGGTAAGACCCTGTTAAGTTTTCAGTGAACTAAGTTAATGTAAGATGGAATATTTGGCTTATATACACATATGTATGTTTATACGTATGCATGTGTATCTATGTATTATATTAGTTGTTTAAAGATCTGTCTTCAGAATAATTTCCCTCAGTTCTCTACTTGGTTTTGGAGCTCCAATTTTCCTCAGGTATCAAGCCCTTGCCTAATCTAGCTCTGGATTTTCAGGGGGCTTGAGTGAGAGTCAGGTCGTCCTAAAGAGCTTAAAGAGAGAAAAGTTCATTTTCTATACTGACATGGAAAGACTTAAAGACATTAAGTAAGGAAAGCAAATTAGAAAATAATGCATAAAGTGTAAACCCAATAAGTTAACAAACACAAAAAATATATTTAAATATGCTAGCTTGGTACACATATATGCAAACTCATGTGAGTGTCTCTGTGTATGTGAATGTATACATTAATAGAAAATGTTTGTAAAGATATATGGAAAATTGTTAATAGTAATTTCCTCTGGAGAAGGACAAGCATTTGGAAGGGAGTAAGGTGAAGTTTAAATTTAATTTTTCAGTCCATAGGCTTCTTTATATTTGAATATGCATTCAGAAATTACTAGCGCTTATATATGTGTGTGTCATGACTTTGAAATATATATATCATTGAAATTGAAATATATATTATTTACACTTACTAAATATTTAAATATTTGTATATGACAAAAATAAAAACGAACTTAAAAGTGTGGTTTGGTTATGTTGCCTGCGAAAAAGTTTATATATTTTTACTTTAGAGTTAAATTTTCCAGGGTTTAACTCCTAGTTCAATAACTGGCAAGCAACAGCTAATGGGTAAGTTATATATATTCTTTGAAAAGCATACATTATAATGTATCCTTGTAGGGTGGCTGCTACATATCACCAGACCATTCCTGTACCAATGCCTGATATGTTAAAAGGCACTCAGTAGATGCTATCAATACTGAGATCACTCTTAAAATGCAGAAAACTGAAGCTTTTTTGATATATCAGGGTTATAATTTCTTTAAGCCAGGTAAAAATTATAATGAAGGAAGAGAGGAAGCTTGACAGGAAAAATGTAGACGATATTTTAAATAAGCATACTCCTCAAGTGAACTCAGTAAAGTTACAATTAAAAATGTTTTATAACATTTATAGCATTATTTATAAGTAAATTTATAACATTATAGGTCACATAGAAGATATAATGAAAGAGCTTTATTCAATAGAGAAATCAACAATAGCCACAAATATAAGACAACCATGAAAAACCTTAAAAATAAATCTGTAAACTCTACATGAAGAGAGCTTTGCTAAGAAATACAAGTATATAAGAAGAACTTCAATAAATTTAAAGACATCTCTTGTTCCTAAATGGAAAAACTGAGTGTTAAAAGAAAGTCAATTTTTCACAATTAATTGATGTTTGGCACTATTCCAATTAAATTTGTTGCAGGTTGAGTTTTCCAGAGAAAGAGATTGAGACGAAATTTAGAGTATAAAACATTTATTAGGAATTGACATATGGGAAAATGAGGAGGAAAGTAGCAGAATTGCTCAATAAGTATTTGTTAGGATGAATCACTCTATGAGTAAGTTATTATGACCATTCTAATGAAGATGTTGGCCCATCTCATAATAGCTAATAGAATTATTAATAGAAGGAGAAGTGGACTGAGATGCGGATGCAAAAAGTCTCAGCTAAACAACTGGGAGCTGGTTGCCTCATGGAGTCATCCCAGGCCCGCTGAAATGACTGATTTTGTTACCACTTCTCCCAGGTACCTGATGGGAGTGGCCGCTGGAAGAGCGAGACCTTGAAGGAGCTGACAGCTGGAAGGTATCTACGTAGTCCTCACAGCTGGGCAACAAGCCCTTCCTTGAAGGGGTTCTGGGGCTGTGCATCTCCATCTCTGCCACATTTTGGTAAGAACATGACAAAGTGATTTTAAAGTTCAGCTGGGAATTCCCTGGCTGTCCAATGGTTAGGACTCTTAGCTTTCATTGCTGAGGGCGCAGGTTCAATCCCTGGTCCAGGAACTAACGTCCTGCAAACTGTGCAGCACAGCCCAAAAGAAAAAAAGTTCAGGTGGAAGGATAAATAAACAAGAAGAGCCAATAAATTTTTGAAAAAGGAAAATAAGAGAAAGAATTTGCTCTGTCAGGTATTAAAACATATTTGAAAAGCCTCAGTAATCCCTGGTAGTCTGGTCATAGGAATAGACTGAAAGTTCAGTGACAAGGATCTGAAGGCCAAAAACTGCCTCCTGTACACATAAATATTTAGTACAGATTGTGGGAGAACAGTTTGTTTTTTGAGATACTCGGAAGATTAAAGCAGTGATATCATTCGTGAGTACTAGGGTGCTGTTTCTTACAGCCCACCCTCATGTGGCTGTGGCCTTGCTGATAATTAGGTTTGCTTAAAAAAAATCTGGATAATTTCATGTTCATAACAGTGTACATAAGTGGAAGCAATTAGGTTGCTGATGTAAGTTCTTCTGGAATGAGGATATAAACCCTAACTATTTAAGACTTATGGCAAAGCTACAGTTCGGCTGTTTACTCTGCTGTGACAAGCCTCTGTGTGGAGTGTCACCAGCAGCTGTGAGTCCAGTTAGGAAATGGAGAAAAAGCATCTTGATATGATGCATCTGCTCCTTCTCTGTGGATAATTATATGTATGTATCTTTGGCTAATTAAATCATAATTATGTGTGAAGAAGAGTAGGAATATGAGGATTAGTCTCTTTTTGTTGATTTGTAATTCTCTTGAAACCCTGAAAAGTTAAGGGACAAAATCAGTGAGAAAAGGGTAGACATTCAGTCAACTGTAGTGAAAAATGTATTTGTTTAAAAATTATTTGGGACAAAAAAAAATCACTACCTTGCACAAATGAAATTTTTTGCCTTTGAATAATTTAATAGCTATGTTTTTTAAAAAAAGATCTCTTAATCTGAGATGTACTGTGATACTCTAAATATGCAGGCAACATTAGCAAAGTATCACTAAATATACAAGAAAATAAATTTAGAAAGAAAAAACACACTTTGAAATATTAAGCACTTGATATTTGAAAAAGGTGGCTGATAATGATATAAAAGATAGAAGTAAATGATGCTTTTTTACTTACCAAATAGACTTTATATAATAAAGAAAATGAGAAAATGAATCATAAAGAACTAAAATGTACACAAACACCTTTATCTGATCCTGGTGATAAAGAAAGCCTTTATAAGCATGAAGAAATAGAAACAATAAGATACATGAAGTATATATGTGGTCATACACACCCATGCCCACACACAGACATAGATAAGCTTATATGTAAAGTATGTATGATTTAGTCTCAAAGCAGATTCTAATACAAAGACCCATGTGTGGGTAGTTTATTTGGGAACGTGATGCCAGACAGCAGGAATGAGTGGCAGAAGGAGGGAAACAGGTTAGCAGAAAGTCAGTACAAAGATACAGAATCCTGTTGGCCACCCTCTGTGTGCCAGGCTACTCTATCCCTAGGGATGTTCTGAGAAGACTCAGAAGATGCACTTGAAGGAACAAAGAAGCAGCTCCATTTCCCCCAGACCTCATTAGTCAGAGGTAACTGTCACCAGAGATTGTTGATTCCTCTATATTTTTAAGATGCAAAAGTGGGTACAAGTGAATTCCTGGGTGTATCCCACTGAGAGGACAGGAAGCAAGAAATGTGGGACAAGGGCTTGAGGTAAATGCTCTCAGGTTGCACGGAGGAGAAACTAGGTGAAGCCAGCAGGGAACTGAACTCTGCAACAGCGGCTGGAATAAGGGGTGAGGCTAGAGGGCTTGAAATGGGGCACAAGAGACACTCAGTACAACAAATAAATAAGAACCATCAGCACAATTAAATGGCAAATCAAATTGAAAAATCCTTCCGGGCTTCCTAGGTGGCGCAGTGGTTGAGAATCCGCCTGCCAATGCAGGGGACATGGGTTTGATCCCTGCTCCAGGAAGATCCCACATGCCGCAGAGCAGCTAAGCCCGTGCTCCACAACTATTGAGCCTGCGCTTTAGAGCCTGTGAGCCACAACTACTGAGCCCATATGCTGCAACTACTGAAGCCCACATGCCTAAAGCCCATGCTCCGCAACAAGAGAAGCCACGGCAATGAGGAGCTCACGCACCACAACAAAGAGTAGCCCCCTCTCACCCGCAACTAAAAAAAAGAAAGCCTGTGTACAGCAAAGAAGACCCAACAACTTACATTCCCACCAACAGTGCAGGAGAGTTCCCTAAGTTGGTACAGCCACTATGGAAAACAATTTGGAGGTTCCTTAAAAAACTACAAATAGAACTACCATATGATCCAGTAATCCCACTCCTGGGCATATACCCAAAGAAAACCATAATCCCAAAAGAAACTTGTACCATAATGTTTATTGCAGCACTATTTACAATAGCCAGGACATGGAAGCAACCTAAATGCCCATCAACAAATGAATGGATACAGAAGATGTGGCATATATATACAATGGAATATTACTCAGCTATAAAAAGGGATGAGATGGAGCTATATGTAATCAGGTGGATAGACCTAGAGTCTGTCATACAGAGTGAAGTAAGTCAGAAAGAGAAAGACAAATATTGTATGCTAACTCACATATACGGAATCTAAAAATGGTACTGATGAACTCAGTGACAAGAACAAGGACGCAGATACAGAGAATGGACTGGAGAACTCGAGGTTTGGGAGGGGGCAGGGGGTGAAGGGGAAACTGAGACGAAGCGAGAGAGTAGCACAGATATATATATACTACCAACTATAAAATAGATAGTGGGAAGTTGTTGTATAACAAAGGGAGTTCAACTCGAGGATGGAAGATGCCTTAGAGGACTGGGGCAGGGAGGGTGGGGGGACTCGGGGGGGGAGTCAAGGAAGGGAGGGAATACAGGGATATGTGTATAAAAACAGACGATTGAACTTGGTGTATCCCCAAAAAAATAATAAATAAAAAAAAAAAAAGAAGACCCAACACAACCAATAAAATAAATAAATAAGTAAATTTATAAAAAGAAAAAGAAAGAAAAATACTTCCTATTTATAGAAATAACTTCATAGGTAAAGACCTCTCACAAATACATAGAAAGAATAAAGTAAATACAATTTAAAGACAAGAGCAGATAACACAGGAAGAAAAAAATCTGATGATAAACATGAAAAATAGACCTATTCAACAGTCTTAGATATGAAAGGGAAATATTTAAAGTATGCAATTTTCACCTACTGAATTGGCAATTCAATAAAAAAATTATTCTCAGGTTTGGAGCGGATGGAAAGAAATGGACACTTACGCATTTGGCTGAAGATTATCCAAGCGAATATTTTTGAAAAGCAACTTGGCATTATTCACAAATGTGCTAAAATGAGCAATATATTACTCAAGGAATCACTCCCTTTATTATATTTTCAGAAGTCACAACTAAAAAAAACTATGGAATAAATAATTTGCAGAATAAATACAAATGGCCAATTAAGAAATGAAAAAAGAACCAAATGCAATAATGACCAAAGAAATTAAAATATATAGTATTTCTTACTTATTAGATTAAAACATATTCTTTATCAAGTAAATTGCTGGGTATTTTAAATTGGCAATACTAAATGCTGATAAGAGTGGGACTTAAACACTGCAGATAACTGTACATGAAGCTCTGGAAACAATTTGGCATCATGGGATCCATTTTAGGAAATAATAAAAAATACAAATATTTATATACAAAGGTATCTGCTTCAGTGTATTTAAATTATCAACAAATCAGAGACAACTAGAAAGTGTCTATTCGAAACAACTACAGATACCCAAAGTTAAAGATGAAATATTAAATTCATTCCTAGTTAAGCTGGGAAAAATACAAGATTGCCTATCATCGCTGATAGAAATTAAGATTGGTGGAAAGTTTTAATCAGAAGAATAAATAACAATATATGATGGAAACAAAAATATAAAATATTGAAAAAGGGAAGAACAAAG
This sequence comes from Hippopotamus amphibius kiboko, assembly GCF_030028045.1. Taxonomy (NCBI): domain Eukaryota; kingdom Metazoa; phylum Chordata; class Mammalia; order Artiodactyla; family Hippopotamidae; genus Hippopotamus; species Hippopotamus amphibius. The sequence continues at coordinate 69,903,286 of NC_080189.1, read as the reverse complement.
TTATCATTATTGAAAGATGATGTGATTACCAGGAAATACTGAGATCAACTAAAAAAGTATTAAACAGTATTAGTACTACAGTCAGATATAAGATCAATTATCAAAGTCTGTAGTTTTTCAGTATATATTTAGACAATATATATGATGTAAGAAAATCCCATTTCAATAACAGTCTAAAATATAAAATACCTATGATTAAATTTAAGAAATGTATAGACAGATATAAATAAACTACAAAATTTGACAAAGGGACAAAAATAAATGGAATGCATGAACAAAAATATTGCATTGAGAGTAAATGTTGTAAAGATTTCAGTTAAACACTCTTCCTAATTAATCCATTGATTCAATAGCATATCAATCAAATTATCAATGATGCACCTACATGATAACTGTGGTTATCTCCCGGTGTGTAAGGATGATTTCTTTAAGTTTTCTTCTTCCTTAAATACTTCTGAGTTGTCTCATCACAAAGATGTTATTTCTTCTGAAAAAACTGCCATTTTGAGTAGAACAGAACTTTAGGCCATTCATAAATTACTTGGGAATCCTGAAAAGATGTTAAATTCTGGTTCTAAAACCAATACTGAGTAACTCCCATTTTCATTTCCATGCTAAAGATGTTTACCCTCTAGGATTCTGGCAATGTTGGAATACCTATCTGTAGAGAAGGGACTGAGTTCTCTAGAGCAACTAGTAATGTTTACTTTGTGTCGCATAAATCATAAAGAAGTACTATTCAGGGGACAATTATATACTCATTGATTTATCAATTTAGTCAAGAAATATTGAGCACCAACTTTGTTCCAGATATAGGCATATGGGAGCCAACAGGGTACAAAATAAAGTCCTTCCTCTCCAGGAGTTTACATGCTGGTGGTGGGGGTGGGGAGAGAAAAACAAAGTAAACAACATAAAATGTGGATGATGATGAGTGCTATTTTAACTTAAAGTGATTGTGAAAACCTTTCAATTATGGTGACATTTGAACAAAAGTTACATGGGGGAGAAATGTCCAGGCAGAGGGATACCACTAATGCAAATGCCCTGGGACAAATAGTGCATTTGAGACAAAAAGTCTCTCAGTGTAGCTGGATCAGAGAGAGAAGAGGCGGCAGTAGGAGGAGATGGGGACAAATAGGTAGCAAGGGACCAGATCATTCGCAGTCTCTGGATCATTACAAGGTGATGAAAAACCACTGGAGAGTCAGCAACTTCTAGGCCGTCAGTAGGTAGAAAAGGCTTGGGAATTGTCCAGGTTAGAGAAGATGGTGGCTCGGGTTAAGGCTGTCGTAGCTGAAATGGTGAGAAGTGATTGGACTCTGGATATAATCTGAGGAAAAGGCAGATGATATTCGTTGGTAGATTTGAAATACATGTGATAGAAAGAGAGCCATTAAAGAGTTTTTGACCAAATCAATTGGATATGATATTCAATTTATAATCATGAAATGTTTATAGAAATTTCATGAATTTCTTTGTATTATTTTCAGAACAGACCAGATTACTGTGAATTACTGATGTTAGTTGTTAGGACACCAAGGTGAAAGAGAAAATAACTTGTCAAAACATTTAAACATCGGAGGGTGGGGGGGAGTCGAGGGAGGGAGGGAATATGGGGATATGTGTATAAAAACAGATGATTGAACTTGGTGTACCCCCAAAAAGATAATAAATAAATAAAAAAAATTTTAAAAAAACATTTAAACAAAAAGAGGCAAGAGGAAACATTTGAAGGTGATAGGTAAGTTTATGGCCTTGATTGTGGTGATGGATTCATGGGTATACACTTATCCTCAAACTTATCAAGTGGTATACATTACATATGTACAGCTTTTTGTATGTCAATCACACATCCATAAGGTGTTTTTTTTTTTAAAGAAAGAAAATAATTTGTGTCTCTTTTAAAGAAATAGAATGCCATTGACACATATTCTGACTCTCTCCTCCCTGTGTTGCCGAGAAAAACCTGGCCTCTGTTCACCGATGCCAAACAGAAATACGGAGACAGAGCTTAGGAGGAGTAGAAAGGAATAGCTTTATTACGTTGCCAGGCAAAGGGGGAACACAGTGGCTAGCGCCTCAAGAACGGTGCCCCCCTCTCTGGGGAATAGGGAGAGGTCTTATAGTTGGGCCTCATGGTCAGGGGTAGGCGATAAGGATCAAGGCAGTCACAGTCCTGCATTCTTCTGATGGGTGGGTGGTGAGCTGAGTAGGAGTCAGCATCATCCACCTTCAGGTCCAACTGGTCTGGGGTCTACGTGCTTGTGGGCAGCACACCATCGTTAATCTTAACCTCTCCCACCTGGAGGGGGTTTCAACGTCTGCAAAATAGCTCCAAGATATTGTTGTGTGTTGTTGCTGGGGAAACAGGACCTGCCCCAAGGCTGCTCTCCTGCAACCCCCCCTTCACTAATTAACAACTGCTTGAATCTGCCCATTGGAATTCAGGGAAGGTCATGGAGGCCGAATGAAGGCTGTTTTCCTATAATCAAAGAAATAGGGGACACAGAAGGACTTTGTGCCCAGGAGCCCCACAGGGCCCTGGCTTGGTATTACCTGCTCCTTTTTCAACCCTGATTGGACAGCTAGGATTTAAACAGGAAGCGTTGCTCCCAAATCACCTCCACTCCTTTCCCCTCTTTTTCTTTTCCCTCCAGCTTTCATTTCCCCTTATCTTTTTCTTTCCTCTCCTGTTTACTTTTTCCTCTTTAGTTTTTCTTTCTTTAAGATAGTCCTGACTCACAGGAGTGATGGTTCCGTCTTTTTCTGTCCAGTACTGTCCTCAGGACCAGATCCTCTCCTCAGTCCTCCACAATTTGATTTGAGATATGCTCACTATATGCTAAATATTTCTCAATTGAACTTTCTTCTACAGTCCCTCAGAGTCATCTACCCAAAGCTCCAAACTGGTCAAGCTACCTTCTTGCTCACAATTCTTCTAAAAGTCCACATTGACTTTAGAATAAAATTCAAACTCTTTAGGAGAGCAGAAAATGGTTATCCAGATTCCTGCTATGCTTTTCTCTCACCTCTTTTCTAGCTCCTCCATGGGAGGCATTTCAAGGCAAGCAAACATTTTTAGTTTCTAAAATTTGCCATTTCTCTTGCTGCTAGACCTTAGTGCACACACCATTTCTTCTGTCTAGAATCCACACCCCCTCCCCCACCAACTGCTTTTATCATCTGCCTACTTTTATTTTTCTTCAATGCTCCACTCAGAATTACCTCCACTGGGAATCCTTTTAACCTCCACCAGTGGCTTTGAGCCTGAAGTCTGTTCTCCTACTCTACCCTGCACTGACTTATAGCCCTTCATGGTAATTATCTGTTTAACTGACTGCCTCTACCTTATGCTGTGAATTTAGGGGAAGGAGCTTAGTTCTAAACCGCAGGATAAGCCACAATCTCTAGTACATAAACACTCAATAAATGTCAGTGAAAACGGTGACTAAATGAAGGGGAACAAAGAAAGCATATTATAAATCCCACAGAGAAAAAGCTTACTCCTTTGGCATTAATAAGGAAAAATCAGCTTTTAGGCTGAACATGGGGAGGTCGGGTGATGAAGATGAGGACTTAAGATGTGAATTCTTGCAAGGCTCTAGGCCTTGTTTTGAATCATAGAATCATATGATGAGTTCACTGGATCAAAGAGTGGTTTGGCAAGCAGTTGTTCAGGAACCCTGAAACCGTGCCAACATTGCTGAGCTGATCTGCTCGGGAGTGAATAAATTTTAAGGAACTGTAATTATCATGTGCGTTAGCCACCTTTACAATTGGAAAGGTAAAATAGCGCTGAAACAGTGCTGTAAATGATAACATTTATGTGCTTAAGGGTTGTCTTTAAAGGCTCAATCTTATGAAGATTTGATCTGCAGAGATACAAACCTTTCAAGTGCTTCAGCCTCAGACTTGTATGGTATTTGGAGACAGTCACCCTAGGGCGTGGCTGTGCACAGTTGTATTTTGTTTTGCTCAACTTCTGAGACTAGCCAGATTCCCAGGACTACCAAGTATGGCAACAAAACTAGCAGAACATTGAGACGGTCACTAAACAGCTTGCAATGTCCTGGCAGGAGTGGGCTTTGCCCTGTCTGTTTCAAGTTCTTCTTTGGCTGTTTGTCAGAGGAGTCTCGCCTCCCCAGGCACTGTTAGGCCAACGGCCCCCAACTGCTATATAAACATGCTAGAGAATAAGGCCTGAAGACAATATAAACTGTTAGTTGACATAACAAAATTCTAAGCCATAAGACATTTTAAGGATCTTTTCCATCTTTCCTTCTAAAAGCAATTTTAATCAATGCTTCTTAATCAGGGAATAACAGTTAAATTGTTTCCATGAGATTTTTAATTGACTTAGTCTTTTGCCAACTTTAAACCAGGATAAAGCCGTCCATAAAGATTGCAAAAGTACCAATTAAAGGTAAAAGCAATGGCAAACAAAAAGGTAATGGTTATAGTACAAGCATGGCTTTCCCATAAATAAATTATTTTTTTTCTTCTTCAAAGTAAACTATTAAATTTTATTGTTTCATATTATGTATTCTAAACTAGGCTTGATGTAAGTATGACATCCAAATGATATAATAAATCCTTAACAACTTGAGACTATAATAAAGGCATGGTTTATTTTTGTTGGAATTACACTTTGAAAGAACAAAATGGATATCACAAAATTCCACATGCAACGATGTCAAGATAAAAAAAACACTGTTTCAAATGGGAATTTTTCCTGTAATCAATGAAAAAGAATTGTCCTCTATGGATAAAAAGCCTCCAAAATTAAAGTGCAACTTTAAATATATCAGGATATATCTAAATGTTTATGAAGATGGTACGAATTCTGGTCTAGAAATTTAGATATGCAAAAAATATATATTGTATTTCTTTATATTTTAAAATCAATTTAATTTAGAACTCTAGCTCTTATTTTCCTTTCATCCCTGCCCCCTCCCCCCCCACCCTGGCCTCCTATCAAGAAGTTTCCTCCATATGGCCAAGGCACTGGTGAGTTTCCTCTAGGCTCTATTCATTAGCAGTCACTTCCCATTGGTTATGACTGAGCTCTTCATGCCCAGTCTACATGCTTCCTTCAGGTCCAGAGGCTCTGGAATTACATTACCTGCTGGAATCTTTAATGAATGTTTTTATTATGCCTTTCTGAAGTCTAGTCACCTGTCTGGGATGCTGTCAGGGAGTAAGGTTTGGTTTCTGGTCTTTCATGAAGTGCACATAACCAACTCACTCTCCCATTCCCCTTCTCAACTACCTGAATGAAGGAAAAGGGGAAAACGGGGCTAAAAACAATAATTGTACAAAACAAGTATCCTGCCACAATTATAAAGGAGGTAATCTAAAAACAATCTAAATATCCATCGATAGAGAACTGGATGAATAGTTTGTGTCACATCCACACAACTCATTCAATGCAAGCCTTTAAAAGAATGAGGTAAATCTGTACATTCTGATATAGAAAAATGTACAAGTCATTAAGTACAAAATGTAATTTGAGAAATCGTATGTATATCATGATTCAGTCCATATAAAAATTTTAAATATACTTGTATGTACACACATATATATATACACCTAAGTGTGCTTGTAAATGCAGAAAATGTTGGCAAATGTCACAAGAAACTCTTAACTGTGATTATCTCTGGAGAGTGGCATTGGAGGAGGGATGGGAAGAGGTGAATTTTATCCTTCTATTTAATGCACTGTTGACATTTTCTACAACATGCATATGTTATATTCACAGTTTTATAACACCAGTTTTTAGAAGAATAGAAATCTGACAATGTGAATTTTTTCCATAATACAATAATTCTTGTATTTGTTCAATACATTTTAAAATGAGCTTAAGTATTATTAGGTAATGATGTTAATTTTCTTGTTAATGGCATGAGAGCATTAAAAAGGATATGTATTCAGGACTTCTTAGGTGGCGCAGTGGTTAAGAATCTGCCTGCCAATGCAGGGGACATGGGTTCGATCCCTGCTCCAGAAAGATCCCACATGCCCCACAGCAACTAAGCCCGTGCACCATAACTACTGAGCCTGTGCTCTAGAGCCCATGAGCTGCAACTATTGAGCCCATGTGCCACAACTACTGAAGCCCGCATGCCTAGAGCCCCTGCTCCGCAACAAGAGAAGCCACGGCAATGAGGAGCCCATGCATCACAATGAAGAGTAGCGCCCACTCTCAGCAACTAGAGAAAGCTTGTGCGCAACAACGAAGACCCAACACAGCCAATAAATAAATAAACAAATAAATTTTTTAAAATTATATGAATTCAGAAAATTTGAAAATTTAAAGCAGTATTCTCTTTCAAGCTTCATAAATTAAGTATTATATGCTGAAAATCTGCATGTACTCTTTTTTCTATTATTTTCATGCTTCGTATTGTTATATTTTAAATTATTTTACTGATCTTAAATGTGTTTTGCAGTATTTCAGGACTGGAAATGTAAATCACACAATTTTGTTGAAATTAAAATAAATGTCTTTAAATTATTTTAAATTTCAGTACATAATTCTCTGAGATCCATCTTTTGCATGTTCAGAAAAGCTTCCTTTGCCTCAACTGTCCTTTTCCTTGTTTCGCATTGTTTGATAAGTCATATATTCAAGAAAGACTGTAAAGAGCAGAGTTTTGAATTATGAAAGTAACACTTACAGGAATGAAAGGCATGAAAGCATTACATTGAATGATGAGCATGAAAACTACTACCAAAGCATAAAATATAAGTAAGAGGGTGGCATGAAATGAGGGTAGCTGGCTTATGAAGGTGTTTGTTCTGCAAGTAAGAGGAACAAATGATACTTTTACATGAGATGTTTAGACTCCCCTTTTTTAAAGATAATTCCGGATCTCATTGTGGAGAACGTATTAGGGTGATGAGAATAGAAGGCACGAGATCTGTTAAAAAGTTATGGAAAGAATAGTTCAGGAAAATAATGATGGAAACTTGAACTAAGCCAGTGGGTTTCAGTGGGAAATAAAAGAAGAAGAAATCTTGAGAGATGTTTATTATTCATGGTTTCACATAAAACACAGGGCATTCATTTGATAAGCCTACACAAACATCACCGGCAAAGCCTATTAACAATTCTCAGGAAATAAAAGTGAAAATAGAATCTAGGTAATAAAAGTCTAACCTTTTTCTTTTCCTTTGTGCTCAGTTTCACTTGCTCATAGGGTACTGTGGGCAGCCGACTCGCACCGGGCGCTTCAGTCCACAGTTCCGAGCGTGCGAAGCGCGGCAGCCAGCACCTCAGCTGGGGAAGCGGGCGCAGAAGCGCAGCCAATGACCCCGTAATTCAAGATGGCGGAGGCTGGCTCTGTGCAGAGACCGCACCGGACACTGCGGCACTGCCTGCAATCTGGAGTCAGCATCACAGCTGCGCCCGCCAGGTGAGCACTCCGGCCCCTCCCCCTGACAAGGCCCTCTAAAGTAGCTCCACCCCCGGCCTGTTGGGAGAGCGTGTGCTCTAGAGCTGGGAGCTCAATGTCTCCATCCTCTGATCACAAAACTTTCCTTTGCGTCTGAATCAAACTTGGTCACATTCTGTTGACTCGAAGGACACTGGGCAGGAGGACCCATGTTGGGGACCGACTTGGGAGGGTTGGTAACACAGATATATCTATACAGTATTTCACCCTACTTGGGAATTACTGAAAGTAGGGAGTTAGATTTTAAAAATCTAGGGGCATGATTAGATGACAGTAGATATATAAATGAAAGTCTTAGTGTTATTTGAGAAAGGGTGTCTAAACCAAGTTCTATTGTGATAGTGTTATAAGAAAGCATCCTGGTGAAATTGCTGTCAGTAGCTGGACAGATTTCTTCAGCTCTGATTCCACTTCTCTTAGTCACTTTCTTCTGGATACCTATTAGCACCCTAACCTCATTCTAACTCAGCCCAAACTCATTACTAAACTCTGCCAACCCTGGTTCTCCTGACACCTCAGTCTCTCCATGACCCAGCTTTAAAACTCTATTTTCACTTCTGCCTTCATTTCCAATTACCTACCAGCCTACCTCCCTAATATCTCTAATCTCTGCCCTAGCCTTTCCTCTCTCCTTCACTTTCAGGATCTTATTTTTCACATGAGCTCTTGCAACAATGTTTCCCCCTTCCTGTGTTGCAGTATAACCACACCTAAACCATCCCATAGATTGCAGCTAGATTCAGTCTCCTGAAACATCTCGTTGATCCTGTCCTTTCCCTGTCAGGGGAAATCCGTCAGGGCTGGTAGAAATTTTATTTAATAAAATCACATGGGAGGGAATTCCCTGGTGGTCCAGTGGTTAGGACTCCATGCTTTCACTACTGAGGGCGCTCGTTCAAAGCCCTGGTCGGGGAATTAAGATCCTGCAAGCCGCTCGGTGCAGCCAAATAAATAAATAAATATTTAAAAATCACATGGGAAAAGCCTTCAGTATTGTCTACTAAAGCTGAGCATACACACATCCTATATCTCATGTATTTCAAAACTGGATATATATCCAATGAAAACGTATGCCTATATGCATCAAAAGACAGGTATGCAAAAATGCTTATAGAAGTGTTATACATAGTAGCCAAAAGCTGGAATCAATCCAGTCTAGACTGGATAAATACATTGTGGATGTCCAAGCAATATAGTAGTACACAACAATGTAAAAAGTCATTTCTAAATCAAATTCAAAAATAGGCAAAACTAATAACCAATGTCAGAAATCAGAATAGTGATTTATTTTTAGGGAGGAAGAAGGAAGTGGTTACAGGGAAAGGACAGGAGAGGAACTTCTGGGTACTGGAAACATTCTATCACTTTACCTAGGTATAAGTTGCTCAGTGTTTTCACCTTGTGAAAATAAAAATAAACACACACACAAACACACACACATCCTTCGATGGCTCTCCATTGTCCACCAAATAATGTCTAAACTTGTAAACCTACAAAGCATGATCTGTTCCAATCTACCTTTCCAATCAATGTGGTCAAACTTGTTTCCCATGTTCCCTATCACATTCCCTTCACTCCAGCTACATTGTTGCTGTAGGATCCTCTACACCACAGCTTCCATCTGTACATAATTTAGAGGCAAATTATTTCATTAAAAATATCTTACAACTATATACTATTCTGGAAAAGACAGAACTATGGGGACAATAAAAAGATCAATGGTTGTCAGGAGTTTGAGGGGAGAGGGGAGATCATTACACAGAGTACAGAAGCTTTTATGAGCTGTGAAAATACTTTGTATGACGTTGTAATGATTTTATGTCATTATACTTTTGTCCAAACCCACAGAACGTGCAACACTATTTACTTTACTAAAGTGAACCCTAAGATGAAAAAAATAAAAAATAAAAAATAAAAATAAAAATACCAGAGGGACTTCCCTGACGGTCCAGTGGTTAAGACTCCACGCTTCCAATGCAGGGGTGTGGGTTCAGTCCCTGGTTGGGGAACTAAGATCCCACATGCCATGTGGCACAGCCCAAAAAAAAAAAAAAGTCAGAATTGAAATTAGTAATTTCCATGACAACTTTATTTCCCAGAAAAGACTGGCATTTTTGGGCCAAATTCTCTGCTAAATTCTTTTTGTTCTCCAGTTTTCTGACATACCAGGGAACTACCAACTGTTAAGTATTTATTAGTGATGTAAGGTCATTACCATCTTTGGCTTGGCCATGACGCCCACTGATACTTGAGTAAGAGATTCCTCAGGAAAGAGTGAAGCCAGACTGCATTTTGCCAGGTCTAGGAGCCTGATGTAGCTATGGAATGCTCCTGGGGCTGGTGGAAAACAATCAAAATCACAGTGGTCAAAGTATTTTGCCTAAATCTGGGTGCACAGTGATATCTGAGAGAATCAGATGTGGCTGCCAAAATTTCTAGTGAGCAATGGCATCACCATAGGTAGTAATTATTGTGACCATCTCTGTGGAACAAAGCATTAATCAGCCACTGGGGGACACGAAAGAGCATCCAGTTCCTGGGGAGAAATAAATACAGGAGGAGGAAATGGGGTCAGGTTTTGGCCAGTTGGGCTGAGCTTTAGGGCAGGGCTTCCCTCTGACTGTGCAAACTGGAAGAATCTGAAGTAGAGGCCCCGTTAAAATAGATGAGGGGACTGTGATGGAGACTATGGGGACAGGCCACAGGAGGGCACATGTGACTCAGGAACAGTATGTCTCAAACATTAGCACGCATAAGAATGACTTGGAGAGCTTGTTAAAACACAGGTTCCTGGGTTCCATGCCAAGGAATCCTGATTCTGGCCTGAGGTCAGGCCCGGAAGTTGCATATGTAACAAAACCCCAGGTAAAACACGCTTTTAGAACAACTATAAGGCTTATGGAACAAAACTAATTCTAGCTCCCACCACTAGGGGCAGGATATCTAACATGCTACCAGCCTTAGTCAATTTGAGTTTAGGCACGTGTGGGGGCTAAATGCACAGAGCAAGGACATTAATTCCTACAGAGCAAGGTAGCAGATGCCAATAATAAGGACAAACTACAACTCTCCCTACTTTGTACCATCAGATGGAAACCCTATCCATCCCTACTGTCCTAACTTGCTCTCTAGAGCTTGCATGTGAGGTTTTCCTTAACAGCAGTGTGCCACCACTTTTAGGAAATTTACTGGAGAATTTGCCTAGACCAGTAGTTTAAAACCCAGGATGATTTTGCACACCAGAGGACGGCTTTTGATTGTCACAACTGGGTAAGGGAGGTGCTATTGGCGTCTAGTGGGTAGAGCCCAAAGATGCTGCTAAAACATCCTACAACATAGGGAACAGCTCCCACAGCTAAGCATTACCCAGCCGATACTGTCAGTAGTGCCAAGACTGAGACGTTCTACCTAGAAATATATCCACCAGATTTGGAACTGCCACTTGGGTTTTATACCATGTTACACTGGATTACAAGCAGCATTTTTGAAATATTATCTCTGTTGAGGCAGCTTATAAGAAAAGGAATATTTACTTCACACATTAAGCCAAAATATTAAACATATTAAACAAAATTAAAATATTCAGGTATTAAACAAAATAAAAATAAAGAGACAACTGAGAAAGGTGATGAAGAAGGAAGAAAATGGTACAGGAAGATCAGGTTAAGGGAATTCCTTTAGTGGAATTCTAAACAGGAACTTTTGGGAAAGGGAAGAGGGCAGGCTCCACACCTCATTCAGCTCTGCAGTCCTTGCACCACAGCACCTATGATAAACACTGGTTTCAACACACCTTGATGTGAAATAAATGCAAGATGTTAGCCCATCCTCTTTTTAAGGGTTTCTATGCATGAAGATTCTAGAAGTAGTTTTTATTTTCTTCTAAACTAATGATGGTTACCTTTCCAGTTAACAAGATCTATCTTATTAATTGGAGCTCTCTGAAAATAGTTTAAACCCATAGAGGACCAGATAGAGCTCATCATTGCATGCAATAAATTTGTTTTGTTTATATTTATTCTGATTCTTCTCCTGTCAAAGATAAAAAACAATCAGTCAGGCTAATTATTTTCTTAATTAAATAGTATTTACCCACTATTTCGTATTTAATCCTTTCTTGTAACTCTTCGTTCCCCACCTTAAAAAGGATAATTGCATTTATTTGAGACTTTTCTATTTTTTCCAAGGTCATTTTTAAATTCAAAGACTCTAATGAGTCTTAGACTCATATTCCGTGACTATTTTTTCCACATTTCTTCCAGGCCAGTTTTTGTGCTAGACATTTCACATTTTCTTATTCCTCTGTGAGGTAGGTAAGTTTGGTCATGTTTTACAGTTGAAGGAACTGAGTTAGAGAGTTTCAGGAAATACATCCAAGTTCATACAGATTATAAATGGTAGAAATAAGATTCAAATTCAGATTTTCTGATTCCAGTGCCAGGAGTCACAATGTAAACAATACTATTTCAGAGTATCAAAATTACTTTCAATCTTTTGCATATGAGACCAATAGTAGTAATTCTGATATCATTATTTGATTATTAATAGTGACATCACATTGTTGACTCAGCTGAGGACTGGAAAATAAGTTTCAAAGCTTGCCCAAAGAATGAAAGTTTCTCAGTCACCATATTAAATGATTCCATATCTGATGCTTTCAAGGCCCTAGCATTCTTCACAAAATGAATGGCTTAATTACTGTGTCTTCATTTTTAAGCAGATAATATTGTGTTCATTATTTATGGCTATATAACAAATTACTCCAACTTAGTTAAAACTTTTATTATTTCATAGTTCCTGTGGGTGCCTCTGACTTATAGTCTCTTATAAGAATGCAGTTAGGGTATAAGTCAGGACTGCAGCCTCATGTGAAGGATTGGCTGTGGGGAGATTTGCTTTCAAACTCACTCACGTGGTTGTTGATAGAATTCAGGTCCTCATGGGTTGTTTGGCTGAGGGCTTCTGTTCCTCGTTGGTGAGAGACATCAGTTCCGTGTCGCGTGGGCTTCTCCATAGGAAAGCTTACATTATGGGAGCTGACTTCCAAAGAAGCAGGTGAGACAGGTAGAGCAGGCAAGCATGACTGAAAGTCACAGTATTTTGGTAACCTAATGCCAGAAGCCACATCTGAATGCTGAATTTTTCCTGTCCACGTGGATCAACCACATTGCCTTCATTCCTAATTTTGCTTCTGCCCGAGGTGATAAACTAAGACTGCGCCTACAGAATACCAAACACGGAGCAGATTTAACAATTATGAGTTAATTTGGTCAATTTGATTAACCCGATCTAATAATTAAACTGCAAGTTAAATTATCTCCTCCTCCTCCAGTGGTTAGCACTCCACACCCAGCCTGGGCTCATGGGTTCAATCCTTGGTCAGGAAACTAAGATCCTGCAAGCTGTGCAGTGAGAAAAAAGAGAAGAAGAAGAAAAAATAATCTCGTCCTCCTGACACAAAAAATTGTAATGGGGAAGAGATTAGATATTTTGACCCTCTTACTTCCTTTAGGCATTTAGTCTACCAGTCAATGGTTAATATTAACATAGTTCATGTATTTAATAAGTCTGCTGATAAGCAGAATATGAAATTCTTCATAGTTACTATTTTAGAAGGATGTCTGATCTATAATCTCTATATGCACAGAATAAACTGATATATTATTTTCCAGGAAGGATGATAGAATAAATGCTTACACATTTAAGACAGAGATATGATTGGCAGTACAGTAAGGCCCCTACATACGAACCTTCAAGTTGCAAACTTTCAAAGAGGGTGTTCCATCAATGTCCAGCGTGAGTGAAACCGCAGCTCGCCCTCCATCTCCTATTGCTGACCATCCTTCAGCTCTACCATCTCCCACCTCCTCTCCCTCCTCCAGTCAGTAACTCCCCTTGCCTGCTCACTCGATGCCAGCCCCTGTATGCCAGCCGTCGTACTGCACTACTGTACTTTTCAAGGTACTGTACTGTAAGATTAAAAATGTTTCTTTATTTTGTGTTTGTTTTTATGTATTATTTGTGTGAAAAATATTATAAACCTATTACAGTGTGGTACTATATAGCCAATTGTGTGAGTTGGGTAACTAGGCCAACTTTGTTGAACTTACGAACACGCTCTCAGAACAGAACTTGTTCGTGTATAGGGGACTTACTTGTATGTATACAATGATTTTTTTGAATTTAGTTAAAAAATTTTTTTTGATTATGTAGAATTTTGAACATACACAAGAGTAAACAGAATAGAATATCCAGAATCCCAGCCCAAGCAACCATCAAACCATGTCCCATCCACACACCTAGCTACCCTCCTCCCATGTTGTTTTGGTAGTTTATTCCAGGCATCATATGATGTCATCCAGGTATATTTCAGTATATACCTCTAAAGGGAAGCAGTTGTTGTTTTTAAATAAAACCACAGTACCATTTTTCTACTAATAATTCCTTAGTATTATTAAATAATGTCTTTTGTTCTTAATCGTACTTTCTTCTCATAGTGAGATAGAGAGATAAATAATAAGTAGTTCTCAACTGGGGTCATTTTAGCTCACAGGGGACATTTAGCAAAGTCTGGAGATCTTTTTTGTTATAACTGGGGGTGATACTGGCATCTAGTGGGTAGCAGCCAGGTATGCTACTAAACTCACAGAACATCCCCCTTAACAAAGAAGTATCTGTTCCAAAATGCCGACAGTGCCACTGTGGAAAAACTCAGATGATAGATAGATAGATAGATAGATAGATAGATAGATAGATAGATAGATAATGAATAGCAGTTACGATAGGTGAAGTTTATAAAAAAGATGTATCCATGTCATAAGGTCGATTTAATACCCACACGAAGGGCAAAAATGGATTTAAAACTGCAAAGAGATTCAGAATTTTGATTCCAATCAAAATGTCCCACCAATCAGTTGGAATTTCATAATTGTTTTAAGGATAGAGATCAGCAGCCTAGCAGTAATGAATGGAACATCTGTGCCATGTGCCGATAAACAGAAAACTATCGTGTTTCTTATGTGAGCAGCAGGCCAAAGGAAGTAATGAAAAAATGTTTAGTAAATGCAGGTAGAACACGTGCTCTGCAGCAAATGAAAAATCTTGCAAAAATTATCTTGAATTTGCTAAACAATAATCTGTCAGAAATGACTTTCTTTCACATAAAATGATGCTATGAATGTTAATGCTTGTGTCATATTTTGAAGATGAAAATTGATATTGGTTATTTTAATGCAGACAGAGCTACACTCATTATTCGCCACACAGAACCCCTGGCAATAATTTACCTAGGAGTGTAGCAGTTCATGCAGATCAAAGCTGCGTTATTTAAGTGTGTCCAGGGGCCAGACTTCAGCTCTGTGCCTTATACTTTTAAGAAAAAAAAATGGTGGTTTGCATCTTGAGAAACAAGATATGTTTAACTAATTAGGTGCTTCGTGCAAGCCCTACAATATTTAAAACTCCTGAATTCCTCCTATTATCTGGGACAAACCCCCTCCCTGGCACAAATACAGGACTGTGGGAATGAGTATCTCTGCAAATGAACAGCAGCATATTTTCATTTAAATGAAACTCGAATGTGAACTAGACTAGGAAAGGAAATGGCAGAGAGAGAGAGAGGGAGAGAAAGAGAGAGAGAGAGAGAGAAAGGCTGTAGTTGCTATAGAATGTGCCTGGCTGCTTCAGCTCACAGACAACTGATGAAGTCCAACTCCGAAATTTCAGGCAATTTGTATACCAAGCTCCTCCTTTTCTGTAGTCTTCTCTTCCATTGGTAAAATTCTTTTGCAGGGTCATGTAGGGATCCCACCCCTTCTCAGTGTTTTCACTCTGAAGCTCTACACAACTTTACACCTGAATGAACGCCAAACCTCAGTGGATATATAAAGGGAACCTTGAGGAGGAATTTCACAGTTACAGTGCAGAAGCAGAGGGAAAGGAATTAACCAGCTCTCCAGCCAAGCAAATCCTTTACTCACCATGCTTCCTCCTGCCATTCATTTCTATCTCATTCCCCTTGCATGCATCCTCATGAAAAGCTGTTTGGCTTTTAAAAATGATGCCACAGAAATCCTTTATTCACATGTGGTTAAACCTGTTCCAGCACACCCCAGCAGCAACAGCACGATGAATCAAGCCAGAAATGGAGGCAGGCATTTCAGTAACACTGGACTGGATCGGAACAGTAAGTGTGTTTTACTTCATGGATTGGGTATTTTCTTATTTGGTAGCATTAGCTCAAATTCCTGTAGAATTGTTTCATTGCTAACTAACCTGAACCATATATGTTTTGCTAAACAATCTGGGAGTCATCTGCTGCATGTGTAGATTGGCATTCTTCCCGCAAAGTTAACATAACTAAAACAAGTGATTTGATGATGTAGGCACAGACTTCAGTTTTCAAACATTCCAAAAGAAAATGTTTCCAGGAATTAAACTGCTGCTTCTTTAAAATCAGGCAAAATGAGAATTTTTGAAAGTGTTGCTCCAGGTAGTTTAAATCCAGGTTGTTTTCTATTTCAGGACATGTGCAATTCTGGTAAAGTGTATACAGGTAACTAACCAAAGCATGTATGGGAAATATCACAAGGGAAAAAAAGGAGCTTTCTGGGGGAAAAAAATGGCTCGCACCGATTTCTAAAACATGTCTTGTGAAATAGCTGACATTTGGATGATGGTCTTTGAGAAAGAGGGGTGAAACTAAACACATTGGAGAATCGTATTTTTCTGAAATAATTCCTTATTAACCACATCAAAATTTAGGTAGTTGTATATTTCTGTGAAAAACTGGGGAAACTTTCATGTTTTTAGAGATTTAAAATAATGACAGTACAATACTTTGTATAGAAAGTGTTTTTCTTCTTTTCTGTTTGCTTAATTGACACACTCATTGACCACTAGCTAGAGGGATTCAAATTTCTCCTCCTAACTTTTGCTTCACTCCTTTCCTTTAGAAGAGTTCACACGCTAATAATCAGGTTTTAAGAGAGACACAGAGAAACAGTGCACAAGAAATCTTACACAAATCTTTTGCTCCTCCTCAACTCCAAATTGAGGAGGAGCAAACTCAATTGCTCAAAGGAGTTTCGACCTTTGAAAAGTCAAAGCAAATATGACTGTTAATGTCTTTCTAAGAAAACCAAGCTGTTTTAACTGTCATGAGGATGGTTGCTTTTATGTACACAGGAACTATTTGATTATTATTAGATTACTGAGCAATGTGGTGGGTATTCATTGTCAATGAACTGTCACTGCAAAAATGCCAAATCTCTATATACACAAGAACAAAAAGATAGACAGGTCAAAATCATCTCCGGCTGTTTCCAGGTGCATTCCTAAGGCAGCTGCAAGAAGGTGAGCTGGAATCAGAATCAGACAGGCAGTGCACCCTGACCAACCAGCTAGTTTATACTTTAATTTCAATCTTACACTCTATATCTGCACAGATGTATGTGTATATGCATTAAATTTTTTCACAATTATCACATCCCTTTAGACTATATCTCTCACCTTAGTAGTAGGGGCACACAACTGAAGTAAAACTCCTAATTCAGTATCTACTTCATATTAGCTTTCAATATTCTATGCAATATTCTATCCACTTCAATGTCCCTTATAATTTTTATTTTTTAAATTTCAGCAGTCTATGCTTTGAAATATATATATTTTTCTAGTTAACAAGGCTTGATTTTTTTTTTCCAAGCTTGTTACAGGCAATTCTTCTCAAGGTTAGATAACAAAGCAACAGAAAGGAAAACTCAAGTATTTCAAGATTAATTTTTACTTTAATTACATAAGGCATGTAACAAGAAACAGTCAATTAGAGAACATACTTATAAAATTCAAATGACTAAACAAAAACTTTGCCATGACCAATACTCAGGAAACGAACACCGTGGTTCCTTTTGCAGTTGTAAATCAGACATGTTAGGCATTTTTCTGCCATAAAATTCAGGGAAATGTAGCCAAGTTGTTATGGCAACCATATGTTCCTGATTTAGCGGCTTTAATATTCTTTAAATGTTGAGTTATTGTGACATTTTGCATTTCAAACATTTTAATATTTGTGTTTTTAAAAGATAGCTTGGGAATTTATGTTGAAAATGTAGGTATTAAGTTTGATATGCAAAATGTCAGACGTTGTACACGTGTGTGTATGATTCTCTGCAGCTGAATTTTATAACTGAAACAAAATATTCCGGATTGCATTGTATACAATATTTAAATATTTTCCACATTTTCTCAATAGATTTTTTTAAAAACCTAATTAAAAGCACTTGCAGACATTAACTAATATAACCCATGAGTAAAAGAACATTAAAGTATACTCCTTCTTCGCTCATTAAAGAATGAATATTTACACATAAACCTAAGAGCTGCTTAATACTTAGTGGGGAGTAAGACTAAGAAAATGGGATTTTCAAATACTCCGGTAAGCAATTAGCTAATGTTATACATGAAAAATAATCAGGCCCAGTTTATTTTATTCCATAAATTATAGCCATATAAACTGATAATGTTCATGACAGCTTTCTCTACAACCGTCCAGGCGGATTTTTGCATTGTGAAAATAAAATACATGTTCACTTCCTATTTCTCACTTTGCTATCATTTGGACCCTATTTTTGTCATTGCAGATTACTTTAAAACAAAAACAAAAACAAAACTGTCTGTTTGCTCTTTTCCTCTGATGCACATTTTCTTCCTGTTTCCTGCAGCTCGAGTTCAAGTAGGTTGCCGGGAACTGCGTTCCACCAAATACATCTCGGATGGCCAGTGCACAAGCATCAGCCCCCTGAAGGAGCTGGTGTGTGCTGGCGAGTGCTTGCCTCTGCCTGTGCTCCCCAACTGGATCGGAGGAGGCTATGGAACAAAGTACTGGAGCAGGAGGAGTTCCCAGGAGTGGAGGTGTGTCAATGACAAAACGCGTACCCAGAGAATCCAGCTTCAGTGTCAAGATGGCAGCACGCGCACCTACAAAATCATGGTGGTCACCGCCTGCAAGTGCAAGAGGTACACGCGGCAGCACAACGAGTCCAGTCATAACTTCGAGAGCATGTCATCTGCCAAGCCAGCCCAGCAGCACAGAGAGCGGAAAAGAGCCAGCAAATCCAGCAAGCACAGCATGAGTTAGAATTCAGACTCTCCAAACTGGACTGACTAGTAACCATCTGCTTTACAGATTTGTTTGCTTGGAAGACTCAAGCCTGCCACTGCTATTTTCTTACTTGAAAATATATGCTTTCTGCTTTGATCAGACCCAGCAAGCTGTCCTAAGTATCAGGAGCTTCTTTGGAAATAGCTTTTTCTTTTCAAGTTTTTCAAGATGTACGCATATCCATGAGTGGGATTTGCATTTAAATTCCACGCATCCTGTAGTACTAATTCCCCATGGTTCTTGAAAGACTGGTGATATATACACATTACTGAATCATTATTTTTTAAAACAGAAAAGGGCTTCTCAGTTACCCTTCATTTCCCAAAATATCAGACCCCCTGCCCCCAAACAAAACCTCTTCAAAATTGAAAACTTTAAAAACAAAATTACAAAATTGTTGCCATGAATCTTCAGGTTTAAGCTTCAGAAAGGTGCTTTTTTGATTATCTTCATGGGAACAGTTTAGCAGCCAAGAGTGATCTCCCTTTGAAAGAGTGAAAGACCTTGTGACATTTCACTTCAAAAATAAGCCCTGTAGCTTTTTACAGTCTCATAGTATGAAATTATACCCTGCATGCTGACCCTCGCTCGGAATGGAATGCCAGAAATGCATGGCAGCAGCTAATAAGTAAAGCTGATTAACTATTTATTTGTCAATGTTATTATTTAATGAGCTTTCACAAGTGATTTTTTTCAAAATGTTAATTTTTTATGTTTTGAAGCTTTTTCATGTACCTAAATATTTTCCTTATAATTTGTGGTTGATCTAGAAATATGACAATACATACTGTAGATATGTAAAATAAATATTTTAGTCTTATTAAGTATATGTTTCATCATTAACTTTATCAATAGTGTGGATCTTTTTAAATCAATATGATGATTTGTAAAGATGAAATATGTAATACTTTCTTGTTTAATCTGTGCAATCAGGTGACTTGACCTTCAGTTCCATCAGTTTCTTTTAACAAAAATAAACACTGCTAAAAGTTATTGTCCTTGCCTCTAACGTATAAAAATGAACATGTTTACAAAAACCACAGAATAAACATATCAGAGTAATTGCTTTTTTTTAATATAAGGCACATTCAAGTGTTGATAGAAAATTCTATAGTAAGAAAAAAAGAGAGGGATAGGGAGACCATCTATTCAGTAAATATGATGCTTGAAAAAGTTGGGTGGCAATCCAGCAGTGAGTTGTGATACAAATATCATATTTATATATACCTGAGGATGCCAATCTGCTGCCCATTATAACCACCTGGGGGAGATACAAGACCCAATGCCCAGGCTGCCACCCAAATCACATCACAGTTTCTGAAGATGGGACTCAGATATCACCAGTTTTTAAAGTTTTCCAGGTGATTCTAATATGCAGCTAAGTTTGAGAAAGGAATTGTGAAAAAATCACTACCACATGTTGGGAAACTTTGAATACTATTGCATGGTCCCCAAACCAAAAACTGAAACAAAAGAAAACAAAAACTAATTTTTCAGTGTTTTCAAGTTTGACATGTCATTTGTTAACCAACGTAAGGAGCCTTGAACAAGATTATACAATTAAAAGACTGTTTTGTCAATTCAGTGATTGAGCCCATCACCCCAAGTGAAGAAAACCAAAGAGCCTTGATTATGTATTGATAAGATCTGGGTTTTCCTTTTTTGGATCCTGAGCCTGAAGGAGTCCTTAGAGTTTTTTTGTAGTAGATTGTTCTTACAAGCCTAAAAGTCACATGTATATTACATAAAGCATAGTAAGCTAAGTAAGGACGTTAATGTTGTCCCTCCCCATGAGAGGTAGGAGAGTCTCAACATATGTAAAGATGAGGAAACATCTCTTGATTTTATAATAATGCTGACTATTGTATTATTAAATAAAATAATGATTCATAGTCCTCTATTGACTTATTATCTAGTCTTACTAACTAGATCTTAAACTACTTCATATAATGTTATATCAATACATGGGACCTTCATGATAATTATATCATAGATTGAATATACCAAAAGAGTATTATTTCGTATGTGTATTTTACTTGTTCATCATTGCTCAATATGGGATATTTAACGTAACAGAGGATTTCTTCCTTCTCAACATCAAAGCATAGAAGGCCTTAGAGATGATCTTAAAAATTAGTGTGTCCTAAGGCCTGAGGCATAAAAAGGGGTTGACTGGACAGTGGCTTCACAGTCAAGAAGCTATGTGGTTGCCTTTTACTAATAAAACATTGAAACAAAACTTTTGGTGATAAAATACTAAAATCATCACTAATTTGATTGTTAACAGTATTTAGTAAGTGAATGTACTAGAAAAAATGAAATGGTATAAAGGAATCTTATCAATAAGATTAGTCTCTGGTAAGTCAAGAATTGGATCCATTTCTTATGGTCACATTCAACTTACTGATCCATTTCAGGCCATGTTACATTATGATGCATTCCTTGCATGGTATTTAACATCCAAAGACAGGAAAAGGTCAGCAATCAATAAGAAAAGCCTAGGATACAATCAGGCACTCAGTGAAGTAAAAATTTAAAAAGAAAGAGTAGCTTTGTAGTTATTATTTTAAAATGCTAAAAAGCACTTGCATTGTAATTGCTGATTATGTTTCAGTTTTTGTTTTTTCCAGTTAATTCACACATTCCAATCTGATTAAACTCGCCTTAGTAACTGTCATTTCAAAATGGTGATTGTAATAATTTTGGCAGAGTCGGACCTGTAGTTTACATCATAATAATTATCCGTGAAAGATTTGTGTATCAAATTTATTTTGGCCAATAAGGATAAAGGGCTTTTTCTCAGGTGGCTTGATAGATAGGTGATAGTTTGATAGATAGGTACTGATATTTATAGTTTTTTAGATATATAGGTAGGTGTTTTTACCAAGGAATGGAAGAAAAATTAATACCACATATATGAATAAGTAACACCTACAGTGTGCCTCACCTAAGCTAAAGGCGGACATGGAGTCTTCAGAAATATCTATTTGCAAAAGAACATTAATATTTTAACTACAAATCATTTGTAGTTAACTACAAATAGTTATTCATTTATGCTAGTTACAAATAACCACTAATTGGCAGTACTCTGTTAGCCATGTTTGTTTTACTGTATATTTTTTGAAAAACAATGAAAATTAGGTGCATTTTTTAATTAAAAAAGACTGAATTTTAATCAATTTCTGTATTGTATAAAATTAGTAAAATTTTACCAGAAAATCTTTCTGTATCATTCACCCTATGCTACTAGAATGCTTTTTTTTAAAAAATTGTATAACCAGATCTATCTATTTCGGATCATATTTACTTTAACAGATATTCAGTAGGTTATACTAGGCAGTTATGAGCGGAAAGAATAGTATTTAGCTGAAGCAAAACCAGGAACTTCCAAATTGCTGAGTAAAATTAAAACCTTTGGAAGTTTAAATTTAGTATGTTGGAATTTTTTTTTTCCACAATCACCATGAAATTTAGCTATCAAAATCTAATTCATTACATCGGGAATTGTGGTTTGGATTAGACTTAACTCTTGAAAATGTTTTTTAGCACCAAAGTGACATTCACTGCAAACTGTAAATTCACCATTTATACGCTTTCTATAGTCACACAGTTCTAATGAAAAAAAAATGCATGGCAAGGCTTTGATGAAATCGTGTAGACACTCAGGAGTTTAGTGAGAAAATAACTTTGGATTCTCAGTGCTACAGTGTACTGTCTTGTTAGAATGTTTCCTTCCCTCAAGGACAGATAGTGATGACTCTCATTTTGGTTTAATCGAAACCTATTAAAATATAGCTCGATGATGAATTAAAATGAGTTTAGATTTGTGAACTGAGTATACATTTGGCCACTAGAAATCCATTACATCCACAAAGAGAGACCTACTAGAATAGAGATTCCATTCTATGGTCCGTCCATCATTTCTGATTCCATAGCTAACATCTTGTTTGGTGCCTTTACCTGCATATTTTGCAAATTGTCTCAAAGAGCTACTGGGTAACAACTACTGCAAAAATTCCAGTGGAAAGATATCTCAACTTCCAATTTCAAGGACTGATTAAAATGAAATAATGCCAAGCTGACTGCATAACTATTTCCAGTGCAAATTAGATTGATAGTTTATCATCTGCATTGGCAGACCTGCTAAAGGATTAATTTTCTGTTACAAATGAAGATTGAAACAGTTTGGGAGATTTAAGAAGGAACTTAAATATTTTCTTTTGAATTTCAGTGACTGCAAACCAAGGGTTACCTTGTATTATTGATTTTATTTCTTAGTGGCGGAATTAGATGCATAAATTGAGACAGAATGTTTAAAATGAATGACATTGTCAGTGATACAGACATAGTCAGCTAAAGTTCATTGTTATTAAAACAAATCGAGGGCTTCCCTGGTGGTGCAGTGGTAAAAATCCACCCGCCAATGCAGGGGACACGGGTTGGATCCCTGAGCCGGGAAGATCCCACATGCCGCAGAGCAGCTAAGCCCCTGTGCCACTACTACTGAGCTTGTATGCCGCAACTACTGAAGCCTGAGCGCCTAGAGCCCATGCTCCGCAACAAGAGAAGCCACCACAGTGAGAAGCCTGTGCACTGCAATGAAGAGTAGCCTCCACTCTCTGCAACTAGAGAAAGCCAATGTGCAGCAATGAAGATCCAATGCAGCCAATAAATAAATAAATAAATAAATAAATAAAATTTTTAAAAAACCAATCAGGAGCCTGATAGGCTTAAAGATAAGTTACTATTAAAATATAAACATCACCTTTTCCAGTAGGAATAAATTTTTTTTGAAATTTATTGCCATTAAATTCACACAAATTAAAAAAAAACTTATGTTATAATATTGGTAAATTTTCACAGAGTGATCACTTAAGTCCTTTTCTTTATTGAGGTGTTAGTCTAAATTTGGCATTCAAAGACAGCCTAAAACATTGAACCCAGTAGTCTAGTAACCAGGACTTTTTAACAACACTTTCTAATCTTTAATTAGCATTCTACTTTATGTTGAATAGCTGACAAGGTTTACTAACTAGAGCTTTCTGTATATTTTTTTGCCTTGTTTCCTCTCTTACTTTTCATATGTGGTCTATACATTACAAAATATTTTCTTTATGTTTTTTGTTCAATCTTTTGTTTTACTTCCTCAAGCTTAGAGAGTTCAACTCTTTCTTGCTACAAATTTTCTTATTGCAAGCCAAAGACAAAAATTGTCAAATGCATTTAATAATCTAATGAAGAATTGCCATTTTACCTGTTTGTTGACACTCTTTCCAAAGAGTTAATTTTGTTCACTTTGTATACTAATTAAGAAATACTTTTTCATTTAATCTATGATATAGTTTGAAATTTTAAACAAGTAATAAACAAAAAAAATTCTGTTTGATTTATCTGCAATTTTTTTATGTAGCAATTTTATACAAGTGACTACAAGACACGTGAACTTGGAAGCAGAAGACCTGGGATATGGTTTCATCTGTGCTGCTACTAACTGGCTGAGTGAAATCACACTCATGTCTTAAGCTTCCTAAGCCTCAGTTACTTTATCCGTAAATTAAGGGGGTTTAACTAGATAATGTCTAAAGTGTCTTTCAGCCTAAAATATTCACTTTCTGTTATCCCAAACAATATGGCCATATTTTCAATCACACGGACACTCAAAAAGGCAGATTTGACTAGCACTACTTTCCATTTCTGATAATGTTTCCAGGCCACTCAATTATGAAATTTCAGAGTAAGATTTGGGTCAGACTTGTTATGGAGCTGACATTGTCCATCTTTATCAATCCTCACTAAGGCAGGCTATATAAGACGAAATTGAAGACCCAACTCCAGGAGGGTTGAGGCTATAGCCTGTTACTGGGTATTTCCCACATACTAGTTCCAGTTTCCTGATAGTTTCTGTATATTAGGTGAAGCCATTTATGGCTGTTGATAGCATGAGTAAAGGAACGAGCTATAGATGACTTTGGCGAACAAAATATGTAGAGATTTGTGTGTCTAGGACACTAAATATTGCTTATATCCAGTACTTATATGCATATTTTTAAATAACTGTATACTTTTGAAATAATGCCATTGTAGTCAATTTGCTCTGGAAAAGGGCCTGTCATGACAGGATGATCTGCCTGGCGATATATGGTAAAGTCCCAGCAAAGCAATATCCAAAAACATGGAGAATTTCAGTGATTACATCAGATGATTGCTGTATCATGCAACTTGCTGATATTGTATAACTTAAGTTGGTCTCAGTCATTAACATACATTTGAGGGTAATAATTTTTTTAAAGACTTGAATAGTATTTGCGTAAATGTGTATTTTATCCTCATTCCTTAATTCATAAAATGAGGGGAAAAAATCCAAGAGAATGCTTTCAGCAGATGTTGGAGCTGGAACAAGCACATCCTTCCACCCCTGCTTTTTTGTTTTAATCATGTGTTCCTTTGGAGTTAAGGCATTTATGATCCAACAATATTATTAAACTAAAACAGGTGTGGTTCCTGGACATTCCGGGTTATACGAATTTTCTATTGTGTTTTATTATCTCTTTTATGACCTGTAGTGATGATAAGCATGTTCGGGGAAGATGACTGCAATACCAGAGCAGCTCTATGCTGAGCTGAAATAAAGAGCTGGAAATGCTGATGACAGGCAAAAGAGGCTTAGTAAGGACACACGATCAACACCGTGGCATAGCTCTGGAATGAGTTCTGAAAAGCCAGTCTCTTAGGACTGCTGCCCAAAATAGGAACCTTCAAACATTGTGTAACTTCCAGGCTATCAGGAGGTCTGCTACTCTCTTCCCTTGTAAAATGACAAAAACAAAACAAACACATAAAGAAACAAATTCACTTTCCGGCTCTTTCATAACTACCGATACCTCATTAACCTTTTAATGTTAACATTTTTGATTCCTCTCAAATACAAACATCTCTGGAAGAGAAAACACATCAAGATGAGGTTTGCAACCACACTAGGACCAGTAGGTTGGGAGTAAAGCAAGGGAAAGGGAAATGGGACCATAGAAAAAAGCCCTGCATAAAAAATGGCAGTTTCAAATCTGGAGTAAAAAACACTTCACCAAAAATCTAAATATTTTATATGAATTTTCCTAATTTATAAATACTAGCAGTAGATTTTAAAAATACTTTTTTAAAAAAAGTATTTTCATAAAAGTATTTTGATAAAGGATACATACCTGCCCTTTTGTTGTGTCAGTTTAAGCTGGTCCATGAGCCATACAGGGTACTAAAATGATTTCTCAGTTTAGAGTTAGAATTTAATTCTAATCCCCAATGTGCCACTTCTGAACAGCTTTGGGAAATTCAGCTAAATTGTAATCTTCTTGAGGTCTGAGCTGACATCTTTGTATTAGCATCCCAAAAGGAAACAGACAACATACGCAGAATAAGTTAAGGGGGATTAATTTACAAGGGGACCTAATTATAAAAGTCTGGGTGGGGAATAGCAGAAGTACAGGTCCTAGTGCAGGAGCCCAGGCCAGCAACAGCAAAGCTGCCACAACCCCAGGCCCTAAGAAAAGAGGGAAGGATGAGGCTATTGGAACCTGGAAGGTAAGGGCACACGTGAAGAGGAGCAGTGCGCTGTGTCCATCTGAGCAGTCAGTCTGAGGAAACTGCAAAGCCAGCAGTCGAGGGGAATAATACCCTTGTCACTCTCCTTTCTCCGTCATCCTTCTGATTAATCTTCTGCCAGGGCTCCCCACTGGCTGGCCCCATCAAAGGTCATGGGCTTGGGAGCTGGTGAATGTAATCTGTACAGGTCAGCCGTGAGGCAGAGGGCAGGGCGAAGGGTGGAGGATGGATATGGAAAGTCAAACATGCCTACCTGGCACAATTTCTTGGGCATCCTTTTCTTTACAACATCTGAAACAGTGTATTGCATTTGGTAGGCACTGAATTTTTATAGAATCTCTCTCACTTTTTTTTATCATATCTAAAATATAGGGATTAAGTTGTAAGGATTAAGATCCAAGGTCTCTTCTAGGATTAGTCTGGTTTCATGCTTGAGATGAGAGTCTAAGATACATTTGGGAGAAATTCTGAGAGCTTTGGATGTGCTACCTTAAGGTTAGATATTATGTACCTCAAGAAACAAGTCAACCTATTAAAGCCAAAAAGACACAAAAACTGAGATAATATTTTTTTGAGCAATATCTCGTGTTGCACATGAAAAACAGGGGCATGTTTACTACAGACTCATACGTTTGAGATGTTTTCACTATTTATATTCTATGGATAGAATGGGGAATAGGAATTGGGTGTTTATTTTTGTTATTATTGTTGTTATGTGTTTTAGTAACAACTGTGTCATTAGAACATGCAGTCATAGTTAATTGATTAAGTATAAATCAGTTTCTATTTGGGGTTTTTTCATGAAAGCCATTCAAACTTTGAAATAGTGTATTAGTTGGAAAAAGAAACCATCTTTTCCACAAATCCATTACACATTAACTTAGAACTACTCACCAAATATGATAATTCTCACCAAAAGTTGAGGTAGAATATATGTCCTATGTTAAGCGTATTCCTCAACGTTAGAAAAAAAAGGTATTTGAATATGGCAGTGTTTAAGCTTGGCTGCCCTTGTAATTAATGATGGAAATAAATCTTCAGAACTAAAATCCTAAGGCTGAAGGTCTACGGATTAAAAGGAAGATGGTTACATGCTCCTACGTGATTTCAAAACATGTAACTCTTACCTATTCACATTGTACTCCCCGGCAGTCATCAGTATAACCCAATGAACCACCCAAAGTTGCAGAAGGACATCATCATGGTTCCATATGCAGCTTGTCTCTTCACTTGGGACAGTGATAATCATATCACAGTTTCACAGAGTGGGACAGATCCAGGGAATGACGACAACAGGATGCCAAGCCATTCTAAACACACATCAAAGCCAAATTAGAAACTTGGCTTAGGTGTGGAATGATGGGAAATGAAGCACTTGGCTTTCAGAATTTCAAAGACTCACATTAAGGGGAAAGCACTACGTAGATAAAAGACGATGAGAAAGAATGAACAGCTGTGCCAGGCTTTGCTTAGTGGTTCCATGGCCGAACACAGTCTTTAGATGTACAAAGGATAAGAAGCACTGCCAACTTTGCAATTTCTTTTTCACCTACATCTGAATGCAGAGAAATAACATCAGTAACTGCAATAGTTCCCTTTTCCTCTTATTCTACTCCCCTACACTTGAACGTTGGGCTTAATCCACTAATGGTAATATTACTTGATCCTAACAAAGGTTTTAGAATGTTGAGATCCTAGAAATGAGAATACAAAGAAAAGATTATGTGGGGAATCCATTCGAAATTAACTTGTATTTCATTTGTTATATTGTTAGATAGTATTGCAGAGTAATCAAGAGTAGAGATATTGGAGCCAAAATACATGGGTTTGAATCCTAACCTTGGCTTTACTAGTGGACTACTTTGAGCAATATATGACTCAATTTCCTCATCTGTAAAATGGAGCAATTATCTCTACCTTAGAGGAATTCCTGAATGTATGGGCTCATAGTATTAGTTGTTACTGCCATTACTGCTGTTGTTATTATATTTCTTAAGTTGAGAACGACCAGCTGTTTGAGTGATTTAAATAAAAATAAATAGCTTTGGCATTTTGGTAGTTTTCAAAGAGGGAGTCTCTCTCTCTCTTTCTCTCTCTCTATTTTACCATGTCAGTGCCTTTATCCATTCCCTTTTGTATCACCCTAGATTTGCTTTTCTTGGCTATGTTGTCATTTCCCATTCATTTCATATATTTGTGTGACACAAAAACTGACCTAGGAAACATTTTCACACATTTATCTTCCTTTTGGCCCTGTTCTCAATCTTGACTGCTTTTGGATTTGCTTACTTTACCAATATGTCACAGCAGGGCTCACCCTCTAATTCATTTCTTCAACAAAAGGAATAGAGCAGTTTTTCTTTTATTTCATTCCTGCTTTTTCATAATTCCAATGCAATATGTCAATCTACTCCTAAATGTTCAGGCTATTGTTTTCTTCTGTTTTTTCTTTTTATAGTTTATGTTAACTGATGGCTTAAAAGTCATTCTCTACATTTTTGAACATGTTTCCACAAGGAAAAAAAATTTGGTGCACTTTTCTTCAAAACATTTGTTTATTTACTTATAAATTATATATATAATCATATTAATGTATTATGTACATTATGAAAAAAATTTAAAAACAGAAATAGAATAAAATGAGATAAAATTGAATACAGATTTTCTTCCTGTAGTCCAATAAATCACTAAAGCTTAAATAATAATAATACAAAAGAAAAACAAAAGCAAATGGACTTTATATTCTCTGAAAATAATAAATGCCATATAATTTTGGAAAACTTGAGCAAGATTTTATACTGCTTATTTAATACGGGGATAGGTGTATAGAAACAGATGATTGAACTTGGTGTACCCCCCAAAAAAATAGTAAATAAATATACTGCTTATTTAAAGTATACTTCTAAGCATATCTTACACATTTCTCAATCCTATGTTACTACCCTTCAAAATGCTCTGTTATCAATAATCGTGTATTATAAATTGTCTCCTCTGAGATCACAACTTGATTAATCATTCCCTTGTTTACTAATTTCTTTGTCATATATATTTTCTTGTAAATGTCAAGATGGTTTAATTGGGGTTGGGGGGAGGAGCCGGAAGACAGGGAAAAAAGGCTGCTCTATCTGGAAACGTAGTTTATCCTTGGCCTCACAAGAAGATATTTAGAAGAAGTATAAACAGAGGTTTTGTTGCTAAAGATTCTTTCAACATAGATTACTGGCATAAAAAAAGTGATGAAACTTTCTTATATCAGGGTACCCTTGATACGCTTGGCAAATTTGTTTTATATCCTTTAGAAACGTTATAGTCCAAATTAATGCCTGCATTTAATAGGGATATTAACTCTGCATTTGTATCTTTTTTTTTAATATCAGAAAAGGAAGGCTCACAAGAAATATTAGAATTCTCATTTCTATAGATGAAAAAAAGTTTACTATTTTATGCTAGAAACGAGGTATGATTTGGTAGTTTTGAAACAGTAGTCAGCTACGAACCCCTTTTTTCTCACCTGTTTTGTGTTTGCTTTTCACAGGTGAAACTACTGTCACATACAAGTTAAAGCAGCTCTGATTAGTCAGCTGTTTCTATTAAGACAGCAGCACATAAACGTTGGATTAACAATCAAACTCTTTCGGACCTAAAATAGAAATTATTACTTGACACGGATCTAATCTATTGCCTTTATAATCTGAAACACATAATTGATGACTTAATTGCTCTAGGTTTTGTGTACATCATTTTATTCTTCAATTAGGCTGAAATTTCTTGAAGAGGTAAACCATGTTTTGTACCATCTGTATAGCTCTTACACAATAGGTTGGTACTCTCTTAATGAAGAAGAATTCATCTTGTTTTTCCCAACCAGAGAATTTCTTTGTGGGTGAGGGAGTTGAGATTGACTATTGCTCTGAGACAGACAGAGGCTGTGGAGACCCTTAGATATCAGGATGGCCAGAGTCCTGCCTCTTATTCTTCCCACCATGGGTCATGTCGCCAAGCCATGGCAAGAAGACGTGGTTGCAGCTCCACCATCCTGTTCATGGTAGGTCTTGCACAATCCCTGATTGCCGGCTGCCTAGGATCCTGTTGTAGCAGATGAGCGCTCACGGACAGTTACAAAGTAATTAATAGAAAAATGAAAAGTGCTGGTGAGGTTGGTTGGAAGAGGCATGTCAATACAAAGAGTGAATCCAGCATTCCTCAGGGATTTATAGAAAGTCTATTTCATGTAAATGGTGCTTTCCCTGAGGTTTCTTATTTTTTTCTGAGTTCTTTTTTCAGGCTCATTATTTCAACTCAAGGCCACACGCTCAATTCTCTACTACATTTCTTGATTCTGTAGTTCAGTCCTTGAGGGAGGTGAAATCAGCATCCCAAGCAGGTTTTCAAAGCTCAGAGAGATGACTCGTTGGTGTATACTAGTTTCTGCCCTTAACACAAAGAATCTTTTCTAATAAAACAGAAAAATCTCAAGAATGTGGATGAAACAAAGTAGGTTTTTGTGCAAATCTGATGCATGCGCTCTTTGATACGGTTTTTTACATCAAAATAAGGTTTGTTGAGTAGGCTGTTATGCTGCGGTTGTTTTATTTCTTCTTGCTTGGTCCTAAGCTCCTTTTAAGGATGTTCATAGTAAAACTTGTTTTCGAGCCGTATCCAAAAAGGTGTCAATATTGACATATTCTTTTAACCTGATGAAACTTGAGTGAGCTGGCAGCCCTTCATTTTAGCTTTACTTCCTACAATTTGTTATTCTTGAAAAAGTTGTCTTTTCCCACTACAGATAAGACCTGAAATTTAATAAGCTTTAGCAAATAGCCTAAGGTGAGTAAGTAGGTTACTCCTATGCAAGATCTAGCATATTTCTGGGAAGGTAAAACACGGCACATAAAACGTGTTAGTTAACATCATTCAGGGGATAGAGAGCCCACACCTGAAGTATAAGACATTATAAAATTATTTTGGGGCCAGTGGTTTGTCCTGTGACCTCATTTCTCTGACAGATGTAAGGAGAGTTGTTGATTTTTCGATTTGTTTAGCTTTTTCCTTGTTGTTAGGACAGAGTGTAACTTCTAAGCTCTTTATTTGCTGAACTGCAGTCCTTCTTTTAAGACTCTCTACCTATAACTTGAATTCGCCTCTTAGCTACTGACAAGTTGCCCTTGTTGTGGCACCTGCTCCTTCTACCATCCTCTGGTAAACATAGTCATTATCCACCCGTACTTATCTGATGATATTTGTATCCATTAACTATGCCTTCAATATCACTGCATTACAACAACCACAAAATTTCAATGACATACAAGAATAAGAAGGCACTTATTTAGAGCACACACATCTAAGGGTTTTCTGGGGGTAAGTTGATCTAGATGGGGTTTGGATAGGCCTGTTGATTTCAGCTGACTCATTTCTGTATCTGGAGGTCAACTGGAGTTAACCAACCTAGGCTAGGCTCAGCTGGGGTAGTGGGGTTTTGTTCTACATGTCTCTCAGCTTCCTGTAGGAATTGGCCTACCAGCTAGGGTATCTCATGATCATAGGAGAGGCTCAAGAGAGAAAACCTAAATGCGTCGGTACTTTTCAAGTCTTTGTCACTCATGTTCCCTAACGTTCCATTTTCCAAAGAAAGTCACATAACAGGATTTAAAGTCAAAGGGTGGGGAAGCATACTCCATCTCTTTGTGAGAACTGCAAAGTAACACATCAAAGGGTGTTGATACTCAAGAAGAGGTACGGAACTGAAGCCATTAGTAGAATCTACTATGTGTATCTTCATCCACATCCAGTCCATGTCCCAGACCTTGGAACACTGCAGTGCTTCAGCCTCCTCAGAGTATTTGCTCTTATTGGGTTATTATATTATATTATATATTATTGGGTTACTATATTAAGTGCTGAATTTCTCTCTATTTTCATTGTATTCACAATAAAGTACTTATTCTTTAGATGAAAGACTTAGAGCCTCATTATCCTTCCATATGGTTTCCTTTGTTAGATGCATTTGGTAAAAACACATGAACAAATAAAAAGTACATCTTAAAAAAAACGCTGAACCTCAAAACTGATTCTGATTAGACCATGTAAAAAAAAGAGCAAATCTCATCCCAAAGATAAAATCTAAGCAATTTTACATGATGACAAAAATAATTTGTTCTGTTTAAGTAATGAAAAGAAAAAAGTGTTTTAGGGGATGGTCACAGTAAAAATGTGAGTTTTACCAATAAAATAAAAAATTCTAGTCTGTTCTTGGCAAAACATTATTTTAAATGAGTAAAATAATCATTCACTACAAAGTTTTAAAGAAGGAAACAGAGTATGTCCTCTTATTAATCCTTTCTTACCCTGTGGACACCTAATTTGATTTCTTTAGGCCTCTATGTCCTTATCTGTATAATGAGGAGTTGGGAAAATTGAGACTCAAATGCCTTCTTCAGCTAACATATCTAAACTCATTATGTTGTCAGATTGATACTGTGTATTCCATTGTCAGACATTTGTTCTAGAAAACAGCTTTCAATGAAGAGGTGTTTTTTTCACGGACAGATTATCTAGGGATGGCTTTTGACAAAATTGTGAAGTGGGCCAGAAAACTGTTTTGGCTTTTTATAAACTTGAAAATATCAATGAAATGTTAATAGTCATTTAGACGCTTCTAACATATATCAATTTAATTTTTTCAGCCAAGACTTCTTGAGTACCTGCTTTGTGTTAAGCACTGTGCCAAGTGCAGCAGATAAAATAGTGAACACACCAGACACAATTCCTCACTCACACACTGATGGTAAAAGTGGAAATTGGTTTAAATGCTTCGGAAAACTGTCTGCCATGTATACCAAACTGAACATATGCATACCCTATGATCCCCAAATTGTACTACTATGTATATACACCACAAAGATATGTACCTATGTTTACCAGAGATATATACTTTTTGTGAACGTATATTTAGAGCAGCATTATTTGGAACAGTTCCAACTAGAAACTACCCAAATGTAAATCAGCAGTAGAATGGATAAATTGTAGCATCTTCACAGAACTAAGGCCCTAGAGAAATAAGGATGGTCTACAACTATACACAGCAATATGAATCTCATAAACATTATGCTGGACAAAAGAAGCTAGACACAAAATAGCACATACAGTATAATTCTATTTATATTAAGTCCAAGAACAGACAAAAGAAACCACCATTTTTAAGTCAGGTAATGTTTACCTTTGGAGTATAACAACCTAGAACATAGTACCAGGAGTCTTCTGGGGCGCTGCTGGTCTTTTGCTTCTTAATTTGGATACTTGCTATACGGTTGTGTTCAATTTGTGAAAATTCGTTGACCTCTACAGTAACGATGTATGTACTCTCTTGCATGAGTATTATTATTTGATAGAAAGTTATCTCCCTCCCTAAGAAAAACGACCATGGGTAGTTTACAGTTTAGAATGGGAGACAAGCAAACAAACAAGAAAATAGATAAATGGCAAAAGGTGAAATGAAAGAAATGAAGAGAGTGTAGCAAATATTAATCAAGTATCTCCGATGGAGAAAGCACCCTGAAAAAAAGGAGCCCTTGTTTGACAATCACAGTAAACATATGCAAAACAGTTGGCTATTCAGTACTGTCATTTGCCTTCGGGTATTGCGGGTACTTGTCAAAAAGGAGGTGCCCCTCTCTAGTGGAGGATGTTGTAGACTGGTCAGTTGATCATTGTGATATTTTGGTAATGCTTGGTTATGCACTACTCCTTGAATATTGTTGCTTTAACAACAATAGTTATTCTGACCAACATGCCTATGGTTGTACTCCCCCAGTCTGCTAGCATCTGTTCTCTTGTATAATTCCCCTACCCCAAAGGAGGTACTGTTGGCATTTGAGGAATTATAATGGGATCGGTGACATTAAGAACATCTGGGAAGCTGGTACTTTGGCTGCATTGTGGACAGGCATAATTTAGACCTATTAATTAATTAAATTTTTTAGTGCATGAATCATTTTTTCTATCTGCAAAAGCGTTTTTTTTTTTTTGCCTTGGCTATATTCTTAGGCATCCCAGAAATTTATTGCATGTATTTAATAATGAGAGTTAGAACTGTCGCTTGAAAAAGAGCCCCACTGTATTATAGTAAATTAATATTTATAAATCTAACTCTAAATTAAGTTCTACTTGAGCCCAATTTAGTCGCTATTTAAAGGAAGTTGAATTATGCCAATCTGCCTGTGACATATCCTTGGCATTCTAGGATATGAACAGGAGTCAACAACTACACTTTCATCATCACTTTTTCCTGTAATTAATTTGTGAGCAGAAAAAAAAATCCATTTTTATAATTATAACTATTTAAAAAGCAGAAAACGTGTTTAAAATATGCTGTGAATGTGTAACAGGCTAAGCAACCTCTAAGAAATGTAATCCTGATTGATTAGAAAAAGACTCATCTCCAGTTACTCTGTGCTCCCAAATTTCTTGGCTTAGTTACCAGACCCCTACATGTTGGTAGCTGCCAGGTTATATCATCTGCATGAGAATCAACTCAACCTGACAAATTGGATTCTCCAGTCTGATTAGGAGACAACAATTTGAAGTCCCTTTTGAAAAGGGCTGTTTTAAGTCAACTCTTCATTATCCAATGTTTAATTATCTAATTCTCCTTATCCAGATGTTGCCTCTCATCCCCCACTCCTTGCCTTTTGGCCAATTGACCCACCAAGAGGTGGGCTCGGTGAGAAAAGAGAAAGGAACTTAATCGGTCATTTGAGCAACTGGATACAGCTCTGGGCTCTCAGTATTGTTACACTATAAACCTTGTAGAGATAATATTCAACTGCTTTAGAAAAGTGCTTATATAGGAGACTGAGAAAAATTGCATCTAAATTTTGAGTATTAGGGAACGCACACTTAAATAGCACTGAAAATGTAATTCTTTTTTTTTTAAGCTCTTTATTGGAATATAATTGTTTTACACTTTTGTACCAGCTTTTGAGGTACACCAAAGTGAATCAGCTGTATTTATACATATATCCCTATATCCCCTCCCTCCCATGACTCCCTCCCACCCTCCCTGTCCTGGCCCTCTAAGGCATCACCCATCATCGAGTTGATCTCCCTTTGTTGTACAGCAACTTCCCACTAGCTATTTTACAGTGGGTAGTATATATATGTTTATGCTACTCTCTCACTTCGTCCCAGCTTCCCCTTAGCCCCCTGCCCTCCCAACCCTGTGTCCTCCAGTCCATTCTCTGTGTCTGCATCCTTATTCTTGCCCTGTCACTGGGTTCATCAGTATCGTTTTTTTGTTTTGTTTCATTTTGTTTTGTTTTTTTAGATTCCGTATATATGAGTTACCATACAGTATATGTTTTTCTCTTTCTGGCTGACTTCATTCTGTATGACAGACTCTAGGTCTATCCACCTCATTACATATAGCTCCATTTCATTCCTTTTTATGGCTGAGTAATAGTCCATTGTATATATATGCCACATCTTCTTTATCCATTCATCTGTTGATGGGCATTTAGGTTGCTTCCATGTCCTGGCTATTGTAAATAGTGCTGCAATAAACATTATGGTATGTGTTTCTTTTTGGATTATGGTGTTCTTTGGGTATATGCCCAGTAGTGGGATTACTGGATCATATGGTAGGTCTATTTTTAGTTTATTAAGGAACCTCCAAACTGTTTTCCATAGTGGCTGTACCAACTTACATTCCCACCAACAGTGCAGGAGAGTTCCCTTTTCTCCACACCCTCTCCAACATTTGTTGTTTTAGACTTTTTGATGATGGTCATTCTGACCGATGTGAGGTAATACCTCATTGTGGCTTTGACTTGCATTTCTCTAATGATTAGTGATGTTGAGCATCTTTTCATATGTTTGTTGGCCACCTGTATGTCTTCTTTGGAGAAATGTCTATTTTGGTCTTCTGACCATTTGTGGATTGGGTTATTTGCTTTTTTGGTATTAAGCTGCATGAGCTGCTTGTATATTTTGGAGATGAATCCTTTGTCCGTTGCTTCGTTGGCAAGTATTGAAAATGTAATTATTTTCTAATCTTCAAACTCATGATGCAATTTCTGCAAGAATGATATCTTGAATGGTTAAATTTAAAAATCCATTCTGTAACCTCTTTGGTTCATGTGTAAAATAATTTCTTGGGTTATATATTTGGGAAATTGGGGGAAAAAAAGGTGTAATTAGCCCAAAGAAAGACATCTCCTTGAGAATTGATGTATTTATGTTTAAACATGGTGGTTATTTTTGTTTCTCCTCAAACATAAAATTATGGTCCTCAGAAAAAATAGGAGCTATATAGGACTGGGTTTTAATCAAAAGGATGCCCATTATTTATATATATCGAAACAAATATGCATACACATAAACACAGGAGAGAAATTGAAATGTAATTTGTCTACTAGGGGAGCTTAAAACACTGGAAAAGAATTCAGCACAAACTCTAGATTTTTCCAATCTTTCCTATAAGGAGGGAAATTGGGGAAAACTTTTACTGAATTAAATCAAATCAATGTTTGGGTAAATACTTCAAAATTTAAGTTGAGTATATTCCTCATTTCCATGAATCGTTTAATTCATTCATCCAACAAGTATTTGTTGAGCACCTGGGATATACCAGGCACTGTTCTGACACTGGAGGTGCTGTGGAGGTACAGACAAAGTCCTTATTCACAGAGCTTTTATTATGGGGCAAAACAACTAAGGATCACCATTATGGAACAAACTCAAAGGATCATCAATGGAGAATAGAGCACAAAAATTGCCTTGCTGATTAACTGCCAAACTTCCAACATTTCTGTGGGTGGCAGGTTGATTGCCTAGACAGGTATAAATCAAGCATTCTCTCCAATACATGCTTTGCCTTTTTACTGATAAAAAGCGCTTGCGGGGACACAAGTTGGTACTGGTTGGACCCCCTCAAACACCACCAGCTTTTTACTCAAAAGCATGGGCAGGTTTGAAAACAGAAGGTCACCATTCCTTAAAAAGCTTTTTTTTTTAAAATAAAGAATTTTTTATGGGTAAAACATCGTGTTAGGTACAGAAGGGAATGCAACAAAAGCATAAGGCAGGGAGGAACTTTTGTTCAAGTGCAATTTAGCAGGAGACGATAGAAACACAAGAAATCATCACCAATGTTAGCCTAGAATTTTCTTAAGAGTTCATGACAAACTTTCACATATACAATTCACATAAATTTTATTCTAAAAACAACTCTGTGAGGTAGGGTGGGAAGATGATATTATTATAGAGGACAAAATAATCTACAGAGGAAAAAAACTGAGCTCAGCAAAAATGAATGACTTTGAAAAAAATCAGAGACGAGGATAGAGTGAGACTTAATTTGATTTTTCTCATTTATGATGATTTATGGTTTCCACCACATCTTTCCCATAAGAATGCTAATGATATGTATATATATACAGACCCTCATTCATTTGTTTATTCATATATTTATTAAACATATTCTATTTACCAGCCACTGTGAAAAGTCCTGGAAATACAAAAATGATCTATTATCTGCTCTCAAGGTGTTCACACACATTTGAATAGCAATTTATCTCTTACAAAGCTGTTCTCACAAAATGACATAATCATCAGTACAATCACTGCAACACATTTTGCACATAGAGGAATTTGATAACTCAGCTAAGATCATAAAGATAGTAGGGGCCCAGGAAGATTTAGTCATTGTTTAAGCGTTAACATCAGTACAGAACAATAGAACATTAGCTCTAAACTTTGTTGGACATGAATCTCCATTATCAAAAAAGTTTTGAGCATGCACTAGCTATATACATTAAAAAATTTAAATAGTATACATATATACTAATGTTAATACATTACAAGACTCACAAAAATTACATTTTAAGAAGGAGGAAATAAAAAACAAATACAAATAAAAGCTTTAATATTTACTTTCTGTATCCTAATGGATTATCTTGCATACTCTTGAGGGTACACATAGCTTTCTTTGGAGACCACTGTTTTTGTAGACAATGAATTCTAAACAAATATTAAAAGAGAGCAGTCAATGTGGGTAGGTGGTACAGGGGAGATGGTACTTGCATTAAGTTCTGGATATCTATTAAGCTACAGAGAAATAGCCAGCAATCTAAAAAACCCTAATGTTCAGACTCCAGTCATGAATGTCTCTGTCACACTAGAGTGTTTCATACTCACTTCTACCAGTTTGTTTCTGGGTTGCGCTTCTCAGTTTTTTGACAATTTGATGATCAAAAATTTGAATGCTAATCATTACAAACAGGAAAATTTTGAACAAATGAATATCTGCCATAAGAGCACAAAAAGGAGAAATACTTAGATTTTATTTCATTCATGTAACAGTCACACAAAACTCAATTAAAAGGCAAACCTTTGAAACTTAGTAACATTTTATTTCAATTCCTAACTAGTTATTAATATAATTTGTGCTGTCAAAATACTACACCACTTTATGAAAACATTTAGTTTCCATTCACGAAGAGATCACTTTCCCTCCTACAATAAACTCTTTAGTTGAACTCCAGTTTAATTACTTTTTAAATAATTTATGCAAACTCCTTTACAAGAAAAAAGCATTTCCCACTTCAAATTTATGGTAATATTAAAATTATTCAATTTTTTTAGATGTTTGTGCAATGAATAGCTTTTACCAGGAAAAAATATGCACATATTAATTCATCCTTTCTTTGAAGGATCTAAAACATGTAATTTAGGAATATACAATCATTTTTTTAAAAATCCCAAACGTAACACACACAAAATCCCCACAGTCTTCTAAAATTAGTTAATAACAATGGAATAATAAACGAAAGTTTTCATCTGTTCTACTACATTACTAAACTTCAGGAAGCAGTTTACAGTATACTTTCTGGGCATGGTATCTCCTAAAATTTTGCAACACTGTGGCCTTGGTCTTTGAGTATTAAGTTAGGAAAAGTTATTGGGCAATGAAATTATGGTTTTGTTAAGAGGTAATAATGTCTCTAAATTATACTAGTGATCTTTGAAAAAGCAATTGAATATATTTAACACTTTCAAAAAGCTTTTCAAAGTTCAACAGCAAAGACCATCAAAAATTGAGTTACTATGCAATTTTGGAGGAATATTTCATCACCAATATGGGGCTCAATTTCAATTTATTTATTTATATTACCCTTCTATTCAAGAACTGTGGTACTCAGAACATTTTTGAAATGGAAAATTTGTGGTCAGAAAATTTTTGACATGAAAAATTTGAAATAATAGAATATGCTGAATTTGTTAATAAAATGAGGAAGAGATAATATTTAAGAAAAAATTTAATTTGTATTACAGGATGATGGTATAAGAGCCATCAGTCAAGATGGGAAGAAATTTTAATTTCTATAGCATGTTATAGTTTTTAATGCCTTCTTCATTTAGTTCATCTTAATTTCATCCAGGAAAGTTTGCTGTAGGAGATACTGCTCACTGTTCACTGAAGAATAATTTATTGTAATATTTTGTCAAGATGGGCATTAAAGAGAGGAACCTCACTCTAAAGAGTACTGAAAACAAATTGGAGCCATTGTCCTCTCCTTTGGAGGATAGTATTGTTTAGACAGACTTTTGGCAAGTCACTATTTTAGTTCTATATCAGTAAGAAGGGAGCAATGATAACCTTTGTCTCACAAAAGCAAGGGGTTTTTTTGTTTTGTTTTATTTTTATTGGCTGCATTTGGTCTTTGTTGCTGCACACGGGCTTTCTGTAGTTGCAGAGAGTGGGGGCTACTCTTCATTGCAGTATGCAGGCTTCTTATTGCTGTGGCTTCTCTTGTTGCGGAGCACGGGCTCTAGGTATGTGGGCTTCAGTAGTTGTGGATCCTGGGCTTAGTGTTTGTGGCACGTGGCCTTAGTTGCTCCATGGCATGTGGGATCTTCCTGGACCAGGGCTTGAGCCCATGTCCCCTGCATTAGCAGGTGGATTCTTAACCACTGGGCCACCAGGAAAGCCTGAAAGTAGTTGTGATATATGCATATAATACTGAGCCTGACATGCAATACATATAATTAGCAATAATTATTCAACAAGCCTATATCACCATAGAATAAAAGTGGCCCTACTCCTTGATTCAGTGCTCAACCCCATCATGCAATAACTCATCTTTTCACCCTGGTCAATCACAAGTTGTTAAACTAGGCCAGGTTTCTATCTTTATGTAGGATCTAGTAAAGTGACTAGCAATGTAAGTGCTCATCAGAATAAGCACTTCCAAGCTCTCATCTCAGATTCTGACTGTGGGTGATGCTGCATCAGCATTTGCACCTGATGCAAATTCACCCACAAATAATTTTGATGTGTAGCCTGGCTGAGAACTATTAATTTAGGTTATGTGCCTACAATGACCTGGACCTGCTTTTTACCTGCCAAATCTCCAACATATCAGGAACATCTCTGGCATATCAGGACAAAGCTGTTTTTGCCTTTATTACTACTTGGGCTTTCTTTGCTTCTACCTGCAGTGGAATCAAGCTGGAATATGCTGGGCTAGCTGTCCTCAACCTTTTTGACACCAAGGACCGGTTTTGGTGGAAGACAATTTTTCCACAGGGTAGGGGGAGGGGAGATGGTTCAGGCAGTAACGTGAGCAATGCGGAAGGCAGATGAAGCTTCAGTCGCCCACCCACAGCTCAACTCCTGCTGAGTGGCCCAGTTCCTAACAGGCCAGGACCAGTATGGGGGCAGGGGGTGGAGGGTTGGGGACCCCTGTGCTAGGCAACGGCAAAAGTCAAAGTCCCCCTCCTTTCCCCACTCCACCTGATTTTCTCCACCTGTTGGGTAGTTTCTTCCACTGTTTTCTGCCCTGACATTTACATATGCTCTTCAGAGGATTTGGAGAGAAGGCACCCACCATAACGCCCAGCATACAGGACTCTTAATTCAGTTCCAGTCCCAAGATATGAAGAAGCAATTTATTGCTCAAATGTGGCACAAATGATTTCAAAAGAGAGGCCTAATTCAGATGAATGAGGTTGTTGAAGCAGGACCGCACGTCCATTTGAACAAAATCAGGCAAAATATGTTCCCACTATTGTCACCACCCAGTGGGGTTCTTTTTTTTTTATCAAAAACTGACAGCCAGGTAGCATTTGGTTGAAATAAGTTTGTGTATCTCTAGTTGATATTGGGCCCTTAGGCTCCATTTCCAAGATAGTGTAGGTTTAATGTTCAGAAATTCCTAATTGACCTGGTCTGTAACTATAGGTAGAGGAAAAAGCCCATATCATTTTGTAGACATGGCTCTTTAATAGAAAAAATGGCCATACCAAATAGTAATACTCAGAGCTTACAATTTTCAGTTTTGGGATAATAGAAGCCACCTTCCAAATTGTTCATAGACTTTTTTTTTTAAAGAACTTTTATTGAGATACAGTTAACAGACAATAAACAGCATATATTTAGAGTGTACAATTTGGTATCCCAATCTCCCAATTCATTCCCCCCCAACCCTCCCTGCTTTCCCCACTTGGTGTCCATATGTTTGTTCTCTACATCTGTGTCTCTATTTCTGCCTTGCATTTCCTCTTTCACAGTTGTTAGCATTTGCCTTATGTATTGAGGTGTTCCTATATTGGGTGCATATATATTTATAATTGTTATCTCTTCTTCTTGGATGGATCCCTTGATCTTTGTGTATTGTCCTTTCTTGTTTCTTGTAACATTTTTTATTTTAAAGTCTATTTTATCTGATATGAGTATCGCTACTCCAGCTTTCTTTTGATTTCCATTTGCATGGAGTATCTTTCTCCATCCCCTCACTTTCTGTCTGTATGTGTCCCTAGGTCTGAAGTGGGTCTCTTGTAGACAGCATATATATGGGTCTTGTTTTGGATCCATTTAGCCAGTTTGTGTCTTTTGGTTGGAGCATTTAGTCCATTTACATTCAAGGTAATTATAGATATGTATATTCCTATTACCATTTTCTTAATTGTTTTGTTGTTGTTTTTGTAGGTCCTTTTCTTCTCTTATGTTTCCTGCTTAGAGAATTTCCTTTAGCATTTGTTGTAGGGCTGGTTTGGTGGTGCTGTATTCTCTTAGCTGTTGCTTGTCTGGAAAGCTTTTGATTTCTCCATCGAATCTGAATGAGATCTTTGCTGGGTGAAGTATTCTTGGTTGGAGGTTCTTCCCTTTCATCACTTGAAATATATCATGCCACTCCCTTCTGGCTTGCAGAGTTTCTGCTGAGAAATCAGCTGTTAACCTGATGGGAGTTACCTTGTATGTTATTTGTTGTGTTTCCCTTATTGCTTTTAATAACTTTTCTCTGTCTTTAATTTTTGTCAATTTGACTACTGTATGTCTTGGCAAGTTTCTCTTTGGGTGTATCCTACCTGGGACTCTCTGAGCTTCCTGGACTTGGGTAGCTATTTCCTTTCCCATGTTAGGGAAGTTTTCAACTATAATCTCTTCCAATATTTTCTCGGGTCCTTTCTCTCTCTCTTCTCCTTCTGGGACCCCTATAATGTGAATGTTGGTGCGTTTAATGTTGTCCCAGAGGTCTCTTAGGCTGTCTTCAGTTCTTCTCATTCTTTTTTCTTCATTCTTTTCCACATCAATGATTATCACCATTCTGTCTTCCAGGTCACATATTCGCCCTTCTGCCTCGGTTAATCTGCTATTGGTTCCTTCTAGTGTATTGTTCATTTCCGTTATTGTGTTGCATATCTCTGTTTGTTTGTTCTTTAATTCTTCTAGGTCTTTGGTAAACTTTTTGATCTTTGCATCCAGTCTTTTTTCAAAGTCCTGGATCATCTTCACCATCATTATTCTGAATTCTTTTTTTGTAAGGGTGCCTATCTCCTCTTCATTTAGTTGTTTTTCTGGGGTTTTATCCTGTCCCTTCATCTGGTACAAAGTCCTCTGCTTTTTCATTTTCTCTATCTTTCTGTGGCTGTTGTTTTCAGTTCTACAAGACGAAATACTGCTAATACTGCTTGATACTGCTGTCTGCCCTCTTGTGGAGGAAGCTATCTAGGAGGCTCCTGGGTGTTTCCTGATGGGAGGGACTGATGGTGGGTAGGGCTGGGTGGGCGGAGCTCAGTAAAACTTTGATCTGCTTGTCTGCCAATGGGTGGGGCTGTGTTCCCACCCTGTTGGTTGTTTGGCCTGAGGGTGCCTAGCACTGGAGCTTACAGGCTCTTTGGTGGGGCTAAAGGCGGACTCTGAGAGGGCTCATGCCAATGAGCACTTTCCAGAACCCCTGCTGCCAGTTCCCCTGTCTCCTCGGTGAGCCACAGCTGCCCCCCACCTCTGCAGGCAACCCTCCAACACCAGCAGGTAGGTTTGATTCAGTCTCCTATGGGGTCACTCCTCCTTCCCCATGGGTCCTGGTGAGCACACTTTTTTGTGTGCCCTCCAAGAGCAGAGTCTCTGTTTCCTGCAGTCCTGTGGAGGTCCTGCAATCAAATCCCACTGGCTTTCAAAGTCTGATTCTCTGGGGATTCCTCCTCCAGTTGCTGGACTCCTATGATAGAAAACCTGACATGGGGCTCAGAACCCTCACTTTAGTGGGTGGGCTTCTGCGGTATAACTGTTCTCTAGTTTGTAAGTCACCCACCCAGCATTTATGGGATTTGATTTTAACGTGATTGCGCTCCTCCTACCATCTCATTGCGGCTTCTCCTTTGTCTCTGGATATGAGGTGTCTTTTTTGGTGAGTTCCAGCGTCTTTCTGTGGATGATTGTTCAGCCTATTCATAGACTTTCAAAGGAGTTGTGTTGGTCGTCTCAGTCATTGCAAA
Source organism: Hippopotamus amphibius kiboko (assembly GCF_030028045.1). Classification (NCBI taxonomy): domain Eukaryota; kingdom Metazoa; phylum Chordata; class Mammalia; order Artiodactyla; family Hippopotamidae; genus Hippopotamus; species Hippopotamus amphibius. Next base: position 69,859,300 of record NC_080189.1, on the reverse strand, counting down.
CACTGTATTTCCTTATATTTTTAGTTTTACTGAATTTTAAATTAAGACCATCACGTGAAATAGTTTAAACTCTGATTAAAGTTAAATAAATTTAATGCTTATGGCTACAATTAAAAAATTGAAGCAAAATACAAATAATGAAGAACCCTCTTTACCATCATTTTGCTAATAAAGTACTAATCCATACAGTATGATTACAAGTGAGACTAAAATGTTGTTATATCCTGGAAATCAGTTTTTGGCCTATCACTTGGGGTATACACAACAATTGGGGCTTTAGTAACAGAAATAATGTCTTAAGTATATATTCACTTTGCTAATATTTCAGCCCTAGTTTTGGCTTTTATGATGGCACAAAAGGGGGTTTAGATAGTTATGGATGAGTTCCAGTGAATAAACTATAGAAACAAATGATCTGAAAGAGCAGAGATGGCTATACAAATCACCCTGTATTTCCTCAGCCTCTTCCTTTTTTGGGAGGAAGGCGAGTGATTGACCCTTTTTTTTTTTAACTTTTTATTTTATATTGGAGCATAGTTGATTAACAATGTTGTGATGGTTTCAGATGTAAGCAAAGTGATTCAGTTATAAATACATGTATCTATTCATTTTCAGATTCTTTTCCCATTTAGGTTGTTATATAACATTGAGCAGAGTTCCTTGTGCTATACAGTAGGTCCTTGTTGGTTATCCATTTTATTTTTTAAATGTGATTCCTCAGATCTTTATTGGAGTATAATTGTTTCACAGTGTTGTACAATTTCCACTGTATAACAAAGTGAATCGCCTGTATTTACACATATATCCCCATGTCCCCTCCCCCAAGAACCTCCCTCCCATCCTCCCTAACCCACCCCTCTAGGTCATCACCAAGCATCATGTTGATCTCCCTATGTTATGCAGCTGCTTCCCACTAGCTATTTATTTTACATTTTGTAGTGTATATATGTCTACACTATCCTCTCACTTCACCCCAGCTTCCCCTTCCCCTTATGTCCTCAAGACCATTCTCTATGTCTGCGTCTTAATTCTTGTCCTGCCCCTAGGTTCAGGTTCATCAGTACCATTTTTTTTTTTTTTTTTTTTTTTTTTAGATTCCATATGTATGCTTTAGCATATAGTATTTGTTTTTCTCTTTCTGGCTTTCTTCACTCTGTGTGACAGACTCTAGGTCTATCCACCTTACAATAAATAACTCAATTTCATTCCTTTTTACAGCTGAATAATAGGGAATGACCCTTTGAATCCTCTGCTCTGCTGTGGCCAGGAATCTACGAAATCTGTATGAGACATGTGAATCTCCAAAAATGGATGATTGGTGCCTGAAGAACACTGTCTGCAAACATGGGCCATTAACAACTCGTCCATGCCCTGTACCTACATGCCATTCTTGCATAAAAGTGTGTGGAGCCATTTTCCCTCCTCTTGAGCTGGACTTTGGGCTGGATTTGTGACTTGACCAATATAATGAGATAGAAGTACTGCTGTGCCAATTCTGGGCATAGAACTTAAAAGACCTACTTTTGTTCTTTTGGAACCCATCCACTATATAAAGAAGACCAGGCTATCCTGCTGGAGAAAGATCATGTGAAAGTAAACTGAGATATCTCAGTCAACAGCCAAGCACCAAGGCCCTAGGTGTATGAATGAGTCCATCTTGGATCCATCTCCAGGTCCAGTTGAACTACCCCTGTCAACCCCAAATGAAAGAGAGATGAGCTGTCTTCCTTCAGTCCTGCCCGCATTCCTGATCCACAGAATCGTGAGCAATAAAACGGTGTTACGTCAAGACACTAAATTTTGGAATGGTTCGTTATCAATAGACAACTGAGAAGAGTTGTAAAATGATACAGTTCTTGTTCTCTAGACCTTAATGTGATTTAGCAGTTAGCACACTTATCTTTGCCCATCCATTCAAAAATAAAGAATAGTAAGTGGATTGCTTTTAAGGTTAGACTCTCGTTGGCCTCATGTGTATGGTGACGTCCTGATATTATCTCCAGCCTTAGGAATTGTTAAGGTTAGAATATCATGCCTTTAGATTATGATTCTGATATTTACTTAAATGGAAATATCTGAAACAACTGTTATTAATTGTTATTTCTCAGGATAAATGAGATGGTTGTATTTTCATCACTTTTAGAGCCAGCTTTAGTAGGGGCAGGAGGGGCTTAGTCATACAGTGCGACCAATCCAAGATCTTAGCAGGAGCAGCCGATGGGCATGGGAAGTAATTCAAAGCCAAGTTATAGAACATCCCAGTGAGACCCAGGTATCATCATTCGCAGGAGTGACATTTAAAACCAGTTAAGCGATGACATCTGTTTTTATGTGATTAATCCTTTCAGAAAAGTTATCCAGCAAATTAATCAGAGAACAGTCCTTGGTGACTCAAACCTAGCCAGTAAAACTGGGATTCTGTTCTATTTTATGCCAAAGAGAGGTGGAATTCCAAGCAGGAGCCAATCATAAACCTGAGTCAATGGGAGTAGAGTTTAGGAGGAAGGTTGTCACAAGGGGAGTACACCCCATGGATGGTAAGGCAGTTCTTCCAGGCAATGACACAAATTCAAGATGCAGCCCTCTCACACGATGGAGCTACCTGTCCTGGTCAGGGCTGAAAGGATTAAGTCCATAGGTGAAAGCCCCAGATGAACTTCTGGTCAGCAGAGCTGACAGTAAGATGGCCAGTTCAGGAGATAGTAGTAAGAAAGGAAAAAGGACCAGAAGGCAAGAGGCTGGGAGAGCCAAAGAGAAACATAATGAAATTTTGCCCAGGACCAGTGTTGGTTAATTCTGTGCATAATTTGTTTATTGTGTTATAGCAGTTAATAATCATAGATTTTTTTAAGAAGTTAAGAGAAAAAAAATAATTGCTAAGGAAAGATTTGACAAAAGGGAAAGTTTTTTGTTTTTCGTTTTAATGTTTTGTCAAGGTCTGAGTTCTTTTAAGGAATAACAATAGGAGAAGAAGAAGAAAGAGGATAGTCAGTGCACGTTTAAATCAAAACCACTTTTTTCTTTTAGGAATAATTTTAAACATGCTAATTCTTCTAAAGACTAAGTGTAAATTGGTCTTCATGCATTTAGGTTTATATTGAACATTGAACATTCTTTAGTTTATTCATTTATTCTTTCACTTATGTTGGTAGCCATGGTCACAAATGGAAGTACTTAATTTCTATTTAACGTTTCTATTCATACACAGCATAAACAACACAGTGACCTCATTTCTTCCACTTTGCAATCCACCACAATTTACCTCTCCGTGAAACATGGTCTTCCCATCACCACTAAGTGCTTCCTGTCCAAACCAGTTTATTGTTCTCCTAACTAGATCTTATAGCATCTGTCTAAACTACTCTGTGTTTCCTTCTTCTTATTTGTTTTTTGTTTCTTCTCTTTGAGGGGGTGGCTCGTGCAGTAAGCGCCCCATGCTAAAAAGCAGTGAAGCATTTTTTTTTCTAAACAAGAATTAAAAGTTGTTTATATCCTCATATCCTCTGGACATCACTGGAGAGACTGTGTCATCAGTGTCTCAGTCTTCTCTCTCTCCCTTCATGCATGTCACCTCTTTGCCTCTGTACCCTACCCCACCATAGTCCCTTTTGATTTGCTTATGATCGAGACTAGGTACTCTCTTGGGTAAGGCATTGTAAGGCAATGGTGTCCCACATTCAGACTCCATTGCACAGATCACATCCTGTATTTACTCTGTGTTTGGCAGGGAGGGTGGTGGTGGTTGTACTAATAATGCCATATTCAAATGTTCACATTCTTCTTTTCCTCTTCCTCAATAAACATATATGACTTTGAATTCTCAGGGAGCATTTTCTTCTTAAAGCCTAGGTGTTTTGTTTGTTTTGTTTTGTTTTCTGTCAATCTTGTTTCAGTAATGAGTTGCAGTAAAATATATAGGAACACCTGCTGCCAAGATCTTTCCTGGCAGAAATGGCAAAGCATCCTTTTCTAGCTGTTGCTCTTCATTGATGATTCTGTATGTTCTTCTCTTCCACAGATTATGAAAACTGGCCGCCACCAATTCTAGACTGGTCATTTGTTTCCTAAACAAACCCATCACAGATATCACCTCTCCCACATTTCTTATGCATAGAGGTCATTCCCCTCTTTTAGTTTCTGGAGGTATGTGTCATCCCTCAGTTGAATTGCACCCTTGAGTTCCATGCTCAGGGCAGAGTTCTAGGAAAAAATTTCAATTCTGCTTAAGGTGTGGTCGAGGACTTGGCCTTTGGTGGCTCTCAGAAGTGATGCGTTTTTCAGTGACAGGTCTGTAGAAAGATCACGGGGATAATTCGGTTCTCCAGGTCTCTAGCATCTTTTTTTTTTTTTTTAATTCCTGGCACTTATACATTTACTCCTTGTGTTTCCCTTCTTATAAATTAACAAGGAAATAAAACAGACATTTTAATGGATTTCTTATGCAATTTTTATATGGCATGTTTAATATATTACATGCATTTTGCTTTAGGTCTTGAAATTAAATGCATTGGATATAAAGTGAATTGGGGTGTAATTCTTTTTTAATTCAGTGTTTATTTAACTTTGCTCCAAACCTACATTGCGATCACCTAAGGAAGCCTATTAAAAATGCAGATTTCTGGGCCTACTCCAGACCAACTGAAACAAACTTTCTGTCAGAAGGTGTTAGGGGATTGTTGATTGAAAGCACCCACCTTGGCCAGGCATGATGATGACCACTTGCTTGAGTTGTCTTACAACAGGAGGTCCCAATAAGGAACATTGTGCTGCCACCAAAAGCTAACCAGGAGAATTCGGGAGAGGCCAAAAGAGAGAGGAGATGACTGTCCTCCCAGAATCCTTTGAGCTGGAATCCATCTTGGCTGAGAGATGCTCATGCCACCAGAAATGACCCTGAGTCAGACTACGGGTCAAGCAAAATGATTGGCCAGAGACAACCCAAAAACAAACCCCATCACCATAAAACCTGACACTGAGAGCCACTTGGCAGAACAGTTCTCCTGGGTTCCCTTACTCTGCTGCTCTCCGCCTGGGCGCCCTGCCCAATAAAGTCTTTTGTTTTGTCAGCACTTGCGTCTCCTCGGACAATTCATTTCCACGTGTTAGACAAGAACCCACTCTCGGGCCCTGGAAGGGGTCCTGCTACCTGAAACAAAAGTGCCAGTAATATGTTTGCTAAGATTATTATATGATATATGATATGTAAATGATTATATTATATAAACTATATAAGAACTAACATATATATTAACGATGGTCCCCAAATCATTCTTACAAAAAGTTAAAATTTGGTAGCATTAATGATGTCAAATTTATCATTCAGTCCTAAGGCTATTCACCACTTTTTAGCTATATAGGAAAAACAAGGTGGACAGTTGAGACTGTTGATAATTAACTTTGTAAGAAATATTGAGAAAATGAAAGATAATAATCTTGTTGCCATCTGGTGCTTAGTTTGAATTATCCACAGAAAAAGACCTCAATTTGGAGAATTACCTTTCTTATGTATAAAAATGAGTTAAAAGTCAGAGGTTAATAGTCTGTCTCATTTACATAAGATACACAATAGCAAAACAGAAATTAGAATTCATAGGCTGACAAATACTGGGGCTGGCCCCTGGTCCAGCCATAATTTATTTTGATGGGCCCTGATTTCAACAGAGTTAAAGGGTAAACCATTAAGCTGTTCATTAGCATTTGTGAGCAACACCTCAACTAACCTTCCAGAAATGTTATTAAAACACCGTGGTTAGGGAGGAGGGGAGTGACTGGCAGTGCGAATTGTACTGGAATTAACACTAGAAAAATGAACCCAATTTGATCTAAACTCCTGCACTAATAATAATCATAAAAATAAAGTCCCCAAGATAAATCTTCCAGGGTACACTGACATGTAGAAACAAACCAAAAAAAGGAGTTTTAGGCCTTTCAGATACAAAGACAAGAGCCACTTCCACTTAATAGGTACCTCTATACGTGTTAAAAAGTAAAGACACGTCAAAGTGAGGTTATAAAGTTGTGGTATATAGTTATCATAAAGCTGGGCTTTGAACATTCACAGTACAATAGAATGCATTTTGTTAGTCACAAGATAATTAAAGGGTTTATTCAAAGAGTCAGAGTGCATGTGGGACATAAAGCAGAATGAACAGTGTTTTCCTTCTTCATTCACGTCGATGTATTTCAAACTATGCGTAACTTCATTTGAAGATTATAGTCAACATATATATGTGCAGCTCTTCCTGAGTATGAAGCTGTATTAGTATCCTATTGTTGTTGTAACAAAGTACCACAAATTTTGCCGCTTAAAATAACACAGGTTTATCATTTTAGTGTTCTGGCTGTCAGAGGTATCAAAATGGGATGGCAGGGCTATGTTCTTCCCAAATCTCTAGGAGAAGAATCTGGTTCCTCACTTAATCCAGCTTCTAGAAGCTTGCCAAATTCTTTGGTTTGTAGCCCTGTATCACTCCGACCCCGGCTTCCATTTTCACACTTCTTTCTCCAGTTCTAACTGCCCTCTTATAAGAACACGTGTGGTTTTCATGGAGCCCACTTGGATAATCCAGAACACTAACGCTCTCCCCATGGCAAGAACTTTTAACTTAATCACGGCTGCAACGTCCTTTTATTTATTTACTTTTATTTATTTTTATTTTTTTAAAGAGCTTTTATTGACAATTGACATACAATAAACTGCATATATTTAAAATGTACAATTTGATATTTTTTTCTTATTAGTAATATATATATGGCAATCCCAATCTCCCAATTCATCCAGCCCCAACCCCATCACCTGCTTTCCCCATGTCTGTATGTTTGTTCTCTACTCCGTGTCTCTATTTCTGCCTTGCAAACCGGTTGATCTGTACCATTTTTCTAGATTCTCCATATATGCATTAATATACAATATTTGTTTTTCTCTTTCTGACTCACTTCACTCTGTATGACAGTCTCTAGGTCCATCCACGTCTCTACAAATGTCCCAATTTCGTTCCTTTCTAAGGCTAAAATCCATTGTATATATGTACCACATCTTCTTTATCTATTTATTTGTTGATGGACATTTAGGTTGCTTCCATGACCTGGCTATTGTAAATAGTGCTGCAATGAACATTGGGGTGCATGTGTCTTTTTGAATTATGGTTTTCTCTGGGTATATACCCAGTAGTGGGATTGCTGGGTCATATGGTAATTCTATTTTTAATTTTTTAATTTTTCAAGGAACCTCCATACTGTTCTCCATAGTGGCTGTATCAATTTACATTTCCACCAACAGTGCAAGAGGGTTCCTTTTTCTCCACACCCTCTCCAGCATTTATAGAAAAGCTACTGTTTGTAGATTTTCTGATGATATCCATTCTAACTGGTGTGAGGTGATACCTCACTGTCATTTTGATTTGCATTTCTCTAATAATTAATGATTGCAACGTCTTTTATAATGTCAGGTAACATGCACAGGTTTCAGGGGTTAGGACATGGACATCTTTGGGAGGCCATTATTACCACAGAATCCCAGACCAAAAACCACTCCAAGAACTGCTCCACTCTGCATGCTCTGCATTATAATACAGTTGGGGTTTATTGTTTCTAAACTGTTCAACTGATAGAGTAGTTATTACTAATGTGTCACATAGGATCTCACTTTCCAGGGTATGTACAGTTGTCCCTCAGTATCCATGTGGCATCGGTTCCAGACCCCCACAGATACCAAAATCTGCAGATGCTCAAGTTCCTTATATAAAATGGTGGCATACAATCTGCTCTCTGTATCCACAGGTTTGGAATCTGCAGGTTCAACCAATCATGGAATTCTATGAGTTTGCTGAATCTGCAGATGCAGAACTCTCAGATACAGAGGGCTGACTCTATTCAAATGCCCACATCAGAGAAGATACACTCAAGATGTGGCTCCTGCAACTTGGTATTGTAGGGGAGGAAAACTTTTTCCTTCTTCTACTCTAGGTTGTTTGGCTGGTCTAATAATTAAATTGACCTAAGAAGGATTAACAGGAAAAAAACAAATTTAATTTTGTATGTATGGCAACCCCAAAGATACGGGTCTCTGAGAAGTGACCAAAGCAGCTTCTAGACTGAGAAGCAATACATTTGTGAGGAATTGACAAAACAAAGGGGTCTGGGCTTGGGGTAACTAATTAGTGAAGAAGTAACAAGGTTAGTTTATACAGTCTTCTCTATCATGAATTCCCTACCTCTGGTGATAAGGATGTCTCTCTACTGGTACAGGGAGGGTATTTTTCATATGTGAGATTTATTTCCTACTTTCAGGGGGACAAATGAGGGTGAGAGTTTCCTTCTTGCACCTGTTGTTTCTTAAGTAACTTTAGTCAGTATGCCAAAGTGGCATATTCTGGGATGGCATATTTTGCTCCCCTTTAGTATAAAGTAACATGGAAACTACATCCTTCACCCAAAGTATGCATACTAAGGAACTAATTATTTATATCTATATAAAAAGACACAGAAACGAACTTTGCTTCCTATATTATGATATACAAATAAAGTCTGTCCTTTTTTTTCATACAAGTCTACCTATTAAACATTGTTAACATATAGTACGTAAGATCTATGGGTTCAGAGTGAACAGAGAAAAGTTAAAATATTTGCTCCAAGAATAGAACTAAATCAATAAAATAAGATTCTGGCTAAATTTTCAAAGTTTAATTATATTAATGATTATATGGAAATTAATAGAACAAGACCTTTATTACTACGTTATTTTTGCTCAAGAATAAGAAAATGAAGAATAGCTGTAGCTCCACCATTAGATTAAAAAGCAAAGTTTAAAGATCAATATTAATAGAAACAATTATTTGATTTGCTTTTCTGCCTCTGTAGATAGACTCATTTATTCATTTATCCACCCAATTAGTCAATGTATATTAATTGAATGCATACTACATGCTGGACACAGGTGTGGTGGTGCTACAAAGTCAAGTGTATTATGATGCCTACTCTTCGGCCAAGAGTCAGTGATCTGACAAATTTCAAGTAGAATGGAGCTAAACATTAATTATAATATAAAAGGAACAAAAATAAAACTGAGTGATTTTAATAACAAGATCAAATCAAAAGAGTAAAGGCAGAAAACAAATCTTAGTTTTCTGTGATTCATTTTAAACTGGGAAAATGGCTAAAAACACTGAATTGGAATATTAAACCTGATAATATTTTTAGTGCTTAAAAGATTCCTTTTTTTATGAATCTGATATTTACTACTCATGGGTGAAGATTGATAAATTAACAAATATTTAATTATATATACTTCGATTGTCATTCATTCATTCAATCAGTAGCTTATTCAATAAATATTTATTAAACTTCCCTTATATTCCAGGACCTAGGGACACAACCAAAACCAAAAAAGTAAGGACCCTGCTCTCAAGGAGTTTACATTCCAGAGACCTAACACAATCTGCTCTGACACTCCAAATTCTTCAGTACATTTTCATGGTAAACATTGCCATCAAAGACACAACTAAATAAGGGCATGATACACTTCAGGCCTGGAATTCTTCAAGTCTGGCTGTACTTCTGCGCAAAGGCCATTAGGTGTGCCATCTTACACAAGTTACTTAAACATTGTAACCTTGTTTCGCTACTGTAAAAGGGGAACAGTAATAGTTGGGTTCTCCTGGAGATTAAATTAGATAATGTGTGCCTTCTGTTCAGCAATTATTAGTATTATTGCTTTGGCTCCGTGGTTCCAAAAAAACATGCCTGCTCATTAGAATCACCTGGGGATCTTTAAAATTATTCTAAAGCTCAGGCCACACACCAGACCAATTAAACCCTATCTCTGAGGATGGGACATAGGCATCAGCATTTTTTGAGCTCCCCAGGTGTTTCCAATTTGCAGACAAATTTGGGACTCGCAGCAGTTTGCCTTATTGATATTTCATAATAACACTTGCCCATCCACCTGTCTTTACCCGAGGTGGAACCAGGATGCCTCATGAGCGAATGAAAGTCAGATAACTGAGGTGCACATCTCTGTCCCATCCCGTGACTCGCATCCAAATCTCTTCAAGGGGAGAGGGATGGGAGGGAGTCCTGACCGCTACTGCCTGCGCACAGCTGTTAGGTTTAAGGAGACCCTTAGGCATATAGGGAGGGCTGATGCTTCCACCTGCGGCGACTGCTGGGCCTGCCCGAGGAGAAGCCGAGAGCCGGCAAACTCAGCCCTCTCGGGGGCGCTGGGCTCGGGACAGAGGCCGAAGACACGCCGAGAGGCAAGACCGGCAGCTGGGTCGTCCCCTGGGGACGTGCAGCGGCCTGGCCCGCGCGGCTCGCGTGGGCGCTGTCTGTGCGCACGCTTTGCCCTCGCCCGCTCTCCCCGCCGCGACCCCAGCCCAGGGCCGGAGCCGACCCCAGGCGCTGTGGCCCGGGGCGAGCAGGGCCCGCTGCGCCGCCCGCCGCCATGCAGTCGGGGCCGCCTGGCGGCTCTGGGCCCGCGGAGCCCGGGCCTCGCCTGCGCGGCTTGCGCGGCGCGCACCCGGCCGCCTCGGCCTCCTCGCTGAGCGGGGCCGGGGCCGAAGCCGGGTGCCGCGCGCCGGCCGTAGCGGCCGTGTTGCCGGCCGGGGGGAGCGGGGAGAGGATGGGCGTCCCCACCCCGAAGCAGTTCTGCCCCATCCTGGAGAGGCCGCTCATCAGCTACACCCTGCAAGCCCTGGAGAGGTAACGCAGCGCCGGGCGCGCCCCGCGGTCCCCGGCCCGGCCCGCTGCTCCCCGCCCTCCCGCCCGGGGCACCTGCTCCCGCGGCTGAGCTCGCGCTGGCGCCCGCTCTCGGCGGACTGCGGGGCCGGGCTCCACCCGCTCG